>NW_028225304.1:0-735640 GCF_052327205.1 Somniosus microcephalus | reverse complement strand
GGAGGGTGAATCAGAAGAAGTAGAAGAAGGAGAAGGAGAAGGTGAAGTCTGGAGGGTGAATCAGAAGAAGCAGAAGAAGGAGAAGGAGAAGGTGATGTCTGGAGGGTGAATCAGAAGAAGCAGAAGAAGGAGAAGGAGAAGGTGAAGTCTGGAGGGTGAATCAGAAGAAGCAGAAGAAGGAGAAGGAGAAGGTGAAGTCTGGAGGGTGAATCAGAAGAAGCAGAATAAGGAGAAGGAGAAGGTTTAGTCTGGAGGGTGAATCAGAAGAAGCAGAAGAAGGAGAAGGAGAAGGTGAAGTCTGGAGGGTGAATCAGAAGAAGTAGAAGAAGGAGAAGGAGAAGGTGAAGTCTGGAGGGTGAAGCAGAAGAAGTAGAAGAAGGAGAAGGAGAAGGTGAAGTCAGGAGGGTGAATCAGAAGAAGTAGAAGAAGGAGAAGGAGAAGGTGAAGTCAGGAGGGTGAATCAGAAGAAGCAGAAGAAGGAGAAGGAGAAGGTGAAGTCTGGAGGGTGAATCAGAAGAAGCAGAAGAAGGAGAAGGAGAAGGTGAAGTCTGGAGGTTGAATCAGAAGAAGCAGAATAAGGAGAAGGAGAAGGTGAAGTCTGGAGGGTGAATCAGAAGAAGCAGAATAAGGAGAAGGAGAAGGTGAAGTCTGGAGGGTGAATCAGAAGAAGCAGAAGAAGGATAAGGAGAAGGTGAAGTCTGGAGGGTGAATCAGAAGAGGTAGAAGAAGGAGAAGGAGAAGGTGAAGTCTGGAGGGTGAAGCAGAAGAAGGAGAAGAAGGAGAAGGAGAAGGTGAAGTCAGGAGGGTGAATCAGAAGAAGTAGAAGAAGGAGAAGGAGAAGGTGAAGCCAGGAGGGTGAATCAGAAGAAGCAGAAAAAGGAGAAGGAGAAGGTGAAGTCTGGAGGGTGAATCAGAAGAATCAGAAGAAGGAGAAGGAGAAGGTGAAGTCTGGAGGGTGAATCAGAAGAATCAGAAGAAAGAGAAGGAGAAGGTGAAGTTTGGAGGCTGAAGCAGAAGAAACAGAAGAAGGAGAAGGAGAATGTGAAGACTGGAGGGTGAATCAGAAGAAGTAGAAGAAGGAGAAGGAGAAGGTGAAGTCTGGAGGGTGAATCAGAAGAAGTAGAAGAAGGAGAAGGAGAAGGTGAAGTCTGGAGGGTGAATCAGAAGAAGCAGAAGAAGGAGAAGGAGAAGCTGAAGTCTGGAGGGTGAATCAGAAGATGCAGAAGAAGGAGAAGGAGAAGATGAAGTCTGGAGGGTGAATCAGAAGAAGTAGAAGAAGGAGAAGGAGAAGGTGAAGTCTGGAGGGTGAATCAGAAAAAGTAGAAGAAGGAGAAGGAGAAGGTGAAGTCTGGGGGGTGAATCAGAAGAAACAGAAGAAGGAGAAGGAGAAGGTGAAGTCTGGAGGGTGAATCAGAAGAAGTAGAAGAAGGAGAAGGAGAAGGTGTAGTCTGGAGGGTGAATCAGAAGAAGTAGACGAAGGAGAAGGAGAAGGTGAAGTCTGGAGGGTGAATCAGAAGAAGCAGAAGAAGGAGAAGGAGAAGATGAAGTCTGGAGGGTGAATCAGAAGAAGTAGAAGAAGGAGAAGGAGAAGGTGAAGTCTGGAGGGTGAATCAGAAGAAGCAGAAGAAGGAGAAGGAGAAGGTGAAGTCTGGAGGGTGAATCAGAAGAAGCAGAAGAAGGAGAAGGAGAAGGTGAAGTCTGGAGGGTGAATCAGAAGAAGCAGAATAAGGAGAAGGAGAAGGTGAAGTCTGGAGGGTGAATCAGAAGAAGCAGAAGAAGGAGAAGGAGAAGGTGAAGTCTGGAGGATGAATCAGAAGAAGTAGAAGAAGGAGAAGGAGAAGGTGATGTCTGGAGGGTGAATCAGAAGAAGTAGAAGAAGGAGAAGGAGAAGGTGAAGTCTGGAGGGTGAATCAGAAGAAGTAGAAGAAGGAGAAGGAGAAGGTGAAGTCTGGAGGGTGAAGCAGAAGAACTAAAAGAAGGAGAAGGAGAAGGTGAAGTCAGGAGGGTGAATCAGAAGAAGTAGAAGAAGGAGAAGGAGAAGGTGAAGTCAGGAGGGTGAATCAGAAGAAGCAGAAGAAGGAGAAGGAGAAGGTGAAGTCTGGAGGGTGAATCAGAAGAATCAGAAGAAGGAGAAGGAGAAGGTGAAGTCTGGAGGGAGAATCAGAAGAAGCAGAAGAAAGAGAAGGAGAAGGTGAAGTCTGGAGGGTGAATCAGAAGAAGTAGAAGAAGGAGAAGGAGAAGGTGAAGTCTGGAGGGTGAATCAGAAGAAGCAGAAGAAGGAGAAGGAGAAGGTGAAGTCTGGAGGATGAATCAGAAGAAGCAGAAGAAGGAGAAGGAAAAGGTGAAGTCTGGAGGGTGAATCAGAAGAAGCAGAAGAAGGAGAAGGAGAAGGTGAAGTCTGGAGGGTGAATCAGAAGAAGCAGAATAAGGAGAAGGAGAAGGTGAAGTCTGGAGGGTGAATCAGAAGAAGCAGAAGAAGGAGAAGGAGAAGGTGAAGTCTGGAGGGTGAATCAGAAGAAGTAGAAGAAGGAGAAGGAGAAGGTGAAGTCTGGAGGGTGAAGCAGAAGAAGTAGAAGAAGGAGAAGGAGAAGGTGAAGTCAGGAGGGTGAATCAGAAGAAGCAGAAGAAGGAGAAGGAGAAGGTGAAGTCTGGAGGGTGAATCAGAAGAATCAGAAGAAGGAGAAGGAGAAGATGAAGTCTGGAGGGTGAATCAGAAGAAGCAGAAGAAAGAGAAGGAGAAGGTGAAGTCTGGAGGGTGAAGCAGAAGAAACAGAAGAAGGAGAAGGAGTAGGTGAAGACTGGAGGGTGAATCAGAAGAAGTAGAAGAAGGAGAAGGAGAAGGTGAAGTCTGGAGGGTGAATCAGACGAAGTAGAAGAAGGAGAAGGAGAAGGTGAAGTCTGGAGGGTGAATCAGAAGAAGTAGAAGAAGGAGAAGGAGAAGGTGAAGTCTGGAGGGTGAATCAGAAGAAGCAGAAGAAGGAGAAGGAGAAGATGAAGTCTGGAGGGTGAATCAGAAGAAGTAGAAGAAGGAGAAGGAGAAGGTGAGGTCTGGAGGGTGAATCAGAAGAAGCAGAAGAAGGAGAAGGAGAAGGTGAAGTCTGGAGGGTGAATCAGAAGAAGCAGAAGAAGGAGAAGGAGAAGGTGAAGTCTGGAGGGTGAATCAGAAGAATCAGAAGAAGGAGAAGGAAAAGGTGAAGTCAGGAGCGTGAATCAGAAGAAGCAGAAGAAGGAGAAGGAGAAGGTGAAGTTAGGAGGGTGAATCAGAAGAAGCAGAAGAAGGAGAAGGAGCAGCTGAAGTCAGGCGGGTGAAGCAGAAGAAGTAGAAGAAGGAGAAGGAGAAGGTGAAGTCAGGACGGTGAAGCAGAAGAAGCAGAAGAAGGAGAAGGAGAAGGTGAAGTCTGGAGGGTGAAGCAGAAGAAGCAGAAGAAGGAGAAGGAGAGGGTGAAGTCTGGAGGATGAATCAGAAGAAGTAGAAGAAGGAGAAGGAGAAGGTGAAGTCAGGAGAGTGAAGCAGAAGAAGCAGAAGAAGGAAAAGGAGAAGGTGAAGTCTGGAGGGCGAAGCAGAAGAAGCAGAAGAAGGAGAAGGAGAAGGTGAAGTCTGGAGGGTGAAGCAGAAGAAGCAGAAGAAGGAGAAGGAGTAGGTGAAGTCTGGAGGGTGAATCAGAAGAAGTAGAAGAAGGAGAAGGATAAGGTGAAGTCAGAAGGGTGAAGCAGAAGAAGCAGAAGTAGGAGAAGGAGAAGGTGAAGTCTGGAGGGTGAATCAGAAGAAGTAGAAGAAGGAGAAGGAGAAGGTGTAGTCTGGAGGGTGAATCAGAAGAAGTAGACGAAGGAGAAGGAGAAGGTGAAGTCTGGAGGGTGAATCAGAAGAAGCAGAAGAAGGAGAAGGAGAAGATGAAGTCTGGAGGGTGAATGAGAAGAAGTAGAAGAAGGAGAAGGAGAAGGTGAAGTCTGGAGGGTGAATCAGAAGAAGCAGAAGAAGGAGAAGGAGAAGGTGAAGTCTGGAGGGTGAATCAGAAGAAGCAGAAGAAGGAGAAGGAGAAGGTGAAGTCTGGAGGGTGAATCAGAAGAAGCAGAATAAGGAGAAGGAGAAGGTGAAGTCTGGAGGGTGAATCAGAAGAAGCAGAAAGAGGAGAAGGAGAAGGTGAAGTCTGGAGGATGAATCAGAAGAAGTAGAAGAAGGAGAAGGAGAAGGTGAAGTCTGGAGGGTGAATCAGAAGAAGTAGAAGAAGGAGAAGGAGAAGGTGAAGTCTGGAGGGTGAATCAGAAGAAGTAGAAGAAGGAGAAGGAGAAGGTGAAGTCTGGAGGGTGAAGCAGAAGAAGTAGAAGAAGGAGAAGGAGAAGGTGAAGTCAGGAGGGTGAATCAGAAGAAGTAGAAGAAGGAGAAGGAGAAGGTGAAGTCAGGAGGGTGAATCAGAAGAAGCAGAAGAAGGAGAAGGAGAAGGTGAAGTCTGGAGGGTGAATCAGAAGAATCAGAAGAAGGAGAAGGAGAAGGTGAAGTCTGGAGGGAGAATCAGAAGAAGCAGAAGAAAGAGAAGGAGAAGGTGAAGTCTGGAGGGTGAATCAGAAGAAGTAGAAGAAGGAGAAGGAGAAGGTGAAGTCTGGAGGGTGAATCAGAAGAAGCAGAAGAAGGAGAAGGAGAAGGTGAAGTCTGGAGGGTGAATCAGAAGAAGCAGAAGAAGGAGAAGGAAAAGGTGAAGTCTGGAGGGTGAATCAGAAGAAGCAGAAGAAGGAGAAGGAGAAGGTGAAGTCTGGAGGGTGAATCAGAAGAAGCAGAATAAGGAGAAGGAGAAGGTGAAGTCTGGAGGGTGAATCAGAAGAAGCAGAAGAAGGAGAAGGAGAAGGTGAAGTCTGGAGGGTGAATCAGAAGAAGTAGAAGAAGGAGAAGGAGAAGGTGAAGTCTGGAGGGTGAAGCAGAAGAAGTAGAAGAAGGAGAAGGAGAAGGTGAAGGCAGGAGGGTGAATCAGAAGAAGCAGAAGAAGGAGAAGGAGAAGGTGAAGTCTGGAGGGTGAATCAGAAGAATCAGAAGAAGGAGAAGGAGAAGATGAAGTCTGGAGGGTGAATCAGAAGAAGCAGAAGAAAGAGAAGGAGAAGGTGAAGTCTGGAGGGTGAAGCAGAAGAAACAGAAGAAGGAGAAGGAGTAGGTGAAGACTGGAGGGTGAATCAGAAGAAGTAGAAGAAGGAGAAGGAGAAGGTGAAGTCTGGAGGGTGAATCAGACGAAGTAGAAGAAAGAGAAGGAGAAGGTGAAGTCTGGAGGGTGAATCAGAAGAAGTAGAAGAAGGAGAAGGATAAGGTGAAGTCTGGAGGGTGAATCAGAAGAAGCAGAAGAAGGAGAAGGAGAAGATGAAGTCTAGAAGGTGAATCAGAGGAAGTAGAAGAAGGAGAAGGAGAAGGTGAGGTCTGGAGGGTGAATCAGAAGAAGCAGAAGAAGGAGAAGGAGAAGGTGAAGTCTGGAGGGTGAATCAGAAGAAGCAGAAGAAGGAGAAGGAGAAGGTGAAGTCTGGAGCGTGAATCAGAAGAAGCAGAAGAAGGAGAAGGAAAAGGTGAAGTCAGGAGCGTGAATCAGAAGAAGCAGAAGAAGGAGAAGGAGAAGGTGAAGTTAGGAGGGTGAATCAGAAGAAGCAGAAGAAGGAGAAGGAGCAGGTGAAGTCAGGCGGGTGAAGCAGAAGAAGTAGAAGAAGGAGAAGGAGAAGGTTTTAGTCAGGACGGTGAAGCAGAAGAAGCAGAAGAAGGAGAAGGAGAAGGTGAAGTCTGGAGGGTGAAGCAGAAGAAGCAGAAGAAGGAGAAGGAGAGGGTGAAGTCTGGAGGGTGAATCAGAAGAAGTAGAAGAAGGAGAAGGAGAAGGTGAAGTCTGGAGGGAGAATCAGAAGAAGCAGAAGAAAGAGAAGGAGAAGGTGAAGTCTGGAGGGTGAATCAGAAGAAGTAGAAGAAGGAGAAGGAGAAGGTGAAGTCTGGAGGGTGAATCAGAAGAAGCAGAAGAAGGAGAAGGAGAAGGTGAAGTCTGGAGGATGAATCAGAAGAAGCAGAAGAAGGAGAAGGAAAAGGTGAAGTCTGGAGGGTGAATGAGAAGAAGCAGAAGAAGGAGAAGGAGAAGGTGAAGTCTGGAGGGTGAATCAGAAGAAGCAGAATAAGGAGAAGGAGAAGGTGAAGTCTGGAGGGTGAATCAGAAGAAGCAGAAGAAGGAGAAGGAGAAGGTGAAGTCTGGAGGGTGAATCAGAAGAAGTAGAAGAAGGAGAAGGAGAAGGTGAAGTCTGGAGGGTGAAGCAGAGGAAGTAGAAGAAGGAGAAGGAGAAGGTGAAGTCAGGAGGGTGAATCAGAAGAAGCAGAAGAAGGAGAAGGAGAAGGTGAAGTCTGGAGGGTGAATCAGAAGAATCAGAAGAAGGAGAAGGAGAAGATGAAGTCTGGAGGGTGAATCAGAAGAAGCAGAAGAAAGAGAAGGAGAAGGTGAAGTCTGGAGGGTGAAGCAGAAGAAACAGAAGAAGGAGAAGGAGTAGGTGAAGACTGGAGGGTGAATCAGAAGAAGTAGAAGAAGGAGAAGGAGAAGGTGAAGTCTGGAGGGTGAATCAGACGAAGTAGAAGAAGGAGAAGGAGAAGGTGAAGTCTGGAGGGTGAATCAGAAGAAGTAGAAGAAGGAGAAGGAGAAGGTGAAGTCTGGAGGGTGAATCAGAAGAAGCAGAAGAAGGAGAAGGAGAAGATGAAGTCTGGAGGGTGAATCAGAAGAAGTAGAAGAAGGAGAAGGAGAAGGTGAGGTCTGGAGGGTGAATCAGAAGAAGCAGAAGAAGGAGAAGGAGAAGGTGAAGTCTGGAGGGTGAATCAGAAGAAGCAGAAGAAGGAGAAGGAGAAGGTGAAGTCTGGAGGGTGAATCAGAAGAAGCAGAAGAAGGAGAAGGAAAAGGTGAAGTCAGGAGCGTGAATCAGAAGAAGCAGAAGAAGGAGAAGGAGAAGGTGAAGTTAGGAGGGTGAATCAGAAGAAGCAGAAGAAGGAGAAGGAGCAGCTGAAGTCAGGCGGGTGAAGCAGAAGAAGTAGAAGAAGGAGAAGGAGAAGGTGAAGTCAGGACGGTGAAGCAGAAGAAGCAGAAGAAGGAGAAGGAGAAGGTGAAGTCTGGAGGGTGAAGCAGAAGAAGCAGAAGAAGGAGAAGGAGAGGGTGAAGTCTGGAGGATGAATCAGAAGAAGTAGAAGAAGGAGAAGGAGAAGGTGAAGTCAGGAGAGTGAAGCAGAAGAAGCAGAAGAAGGAAAAGGAGAAGGTGAAGTCTGGAGGGCGAAGCAGAAGAAGCAGAAGAAGGAGAAGGAGAAGGTGAAGTCTGGAGGGTGAAGCAGAAGAAGCAGAAGAAGGAGAAGGAGTATTTGAAGTCTGGAGGGTGAATCAGAAGAAGTAGAAGAAGGAGAAGGATAAGGTGAAGTCAGGAGGGTGAAGCAGAAGAAGCAGAAGTAGGAGAAGGAGAAGGTGAAGTCTGGAGGGTGAATCAGAAGAAGTAGAAGAAGGAGAAGGAGAAGGTGTAGTCTGGAGGGTGAATCAGAAGAAGTAGACGAAGGAGAAGGAGAAGGTGAAGTCTGGAGGGTGAATCAGAAGAAGCAGAAGAAGGAGAAGGAGAAGATGAAGTCTGGAGGGTGAATCAGAAGAAGTAGAAGAAGGAGAAGGAGAAGGTGAAGTCTGGAGGGTGAATCAGAAGAAGCAGAAGAAGGAGAAGGAGAAGGTGAACTCTGGAGGGTGAATCAGAAGAAGCAGAAGAAGGAGAAGGAGAAGGTGAAGTCTGGAGGGTGAATCAGAAGAAGCAGAATAAGGAGAAGGAGAAGGTGAAGTCTGGAGGGTGAATCAGAAGAAGCAGAAAGAGGAGAAGGAGAAGGTGAAGTCTGGAGGATGAATCAGAAGAAGTAGAAGAAGGAGAAGGAGAAGGTGAAGTCTGGAGGGTGAATCAGAAGAAGTAGAAGAAGGAGAAGGAGAAGGTGAAGTCTGGAGGGTGAATCAGAAGAAGTAGAAGAAGGAGAAGGAGAAGGTGAAGTCTGGAGGGTGAAGCAGAAGAAGTAGAAGAAGGAGAAGGAGAAGGTGAAGTCAGGAGGGTGAATCAGAAGAAGTAGAAGAAGGAGAAGGAGAAGGTGAAGTCAGGAGGGTGAATCAGAAGAAGCAGAAGAAGGAGAAGGAGAAGGTGACGTCTGGAGGGTGAATCAGAAGAATCAGAAGAAGGAGAAGGAGAAGGTGAAGTCTGGAGGGAGAATCAGAAGAAGCAGAAGAAAGAGAAGGAGAAGGTGAAGTCTGGAGGGTGAATCAGAAGAAGTAGAAGAAGGAGAAGGAGAAGGTGAAGTCTGGAGGGTGAATCAGAAGAAGCAGAAGAAGGAGAAGGAGAAGGTGAAGTCTGGAGGGTGAATCAGAAGAAGCAGAAGAAGGAGAAGGAAAAGGTGAAGTCTGGAGGGTGAATCAGAAGAAGCAGAAGAAGGAGAAGGAGAAGGTGAAGTCTGGAGGGTGAATCAGAAGAAGCAGAATAAGGAGAAGGAGAAGGTGAAGTCTGGAGGGTGAATCAGAAGAAGCAGAAGAAGGAGAAGGAGAAGGTGAAGTCTGGAGGGTGAATCAGAAGAAGTAGAAGAAGGAGAAGGAGAAGGTGAAGTCTGGAGGGTGAAGCAGAAGAAGTAGAAGAAGGAGAAGGAGAAGGTGAAGTCAGGAGGGTGAATCAGAAGAAGCAGAAGAAGGAGAAGGAGAAGGTGAAGTCTGGAGGGTGAATCAGAAGAATCAGAAGAAGGAGAAGGAGAAGATGAAGTCTGGAGGGTGAATCAGAAGAAGCAGAAGAAAGAGAAGGAGAAGGTGAAGTCTGGAGGGTGAAGCAGAAGAAGCAGAAGAAGGAGAAGGAGTAGGTGAAGACTGGAGGGTGAATCAGAAGAAGTAGAAGAAGGAGAAGGAGAAGGTGAAGTCTGGAGGGTGAATCAGACGAAGTAGAAGAAAGAGAAGGAGAAGGTGAAGTCTGGAGGGTGAATCAGAAGAAGTAGAAGAAGGAGAAGGAGAAGGTGAAGTCTGGAGGGTGAATCAGAAGAAGCAGAAGAAGGAGAAGGAGAAGATGAAGTCTAGAGGGTGAATCAGAAGAAGTAGAAGAAGGAGAAGGAGAAGGTGAGGTCTGGAGGGTGAATCAGAAGAAGCAGAAGAAGGAGAAGGAGAAGGTGAAGTCTGGAGGGTGAATCAGAAGAAGCAGAAGAAGGAGAAGGAGAAGGTGAAGTCTGGAGGGTGAATCAGAAGAAGCAGAAGAAGGAGAAGGAAAAGGTGAAGTCAGGAGCGTGAATCAGAAGAAGCAGAAGAAGGAGAAGGAGAAGGTGAAGTTAGGAGGGTGAATCAGAAGAAGCAGAAGAAGGAGAAGGAGCAGGTGAAGTCAGGCGGGTGAAGCAGAAGAAGTAGAAGAAGGAGAAGGAGAAGGTGAAGTCAGGACGGTGAAGCAGAAGAAGCAGAAGAAGGAGAAGGAGAAGGTGAAGTCTGGAGGGTGAAGCAGAAGAAGCAGAAGAAGGAGAAGGAGAGGGTGAAGTCTGGAGGGTGAATCAGAAGAAGTAGAAGAAGGAGAAGGAGAAGGTGAAGTCAGGAGAGTGAAGCAGAAGAAGCAGAAGAAGGAGAAGGAGAAGGTGAAGTCTGGAGGGCGAAGCAGAAGAAGCAGAAGAAGGAGAAGGAGAAGGTGAAGTCTGGAGGGTGAAGCAGAAGAAGCAGAAGAAGGAGAAGGAGTAGGTGAAGTCTGGAGGGTGAATCAGAAGAAGTAGAAGAAGGAGAAGGATAAGGTGAAGTCAGGAGGGTGAAGCAGAAGAAGCAGAAGAAGGAGAAGGAGAAGGTGAAGTCTGGAGGGTGAATCAGAAGAAGCAGAAGAAGGAGAAGGAGAAGGTGAAGTCTGGAGGGTGAATCAGAAGAAGTAGAAGAAGGAGAAGGAGAAGGTGAAGTCTGGAGGGTGAAGCAGAAGAAGTAGAAGAAGGAGAAGGAGAAGGTGAAGTCAGGAGGGTGAATCAGAAGAAGGAGAAGAAGGAGAAGGAGAAGGTGAAGTCTGGAGGGTGAATCAGAAGAATCAGAAGAAGGAGAAGGAGAAGATGAAGTCTGGAGGGTGAATCAGAAGAAGCAGAAGAAAGAGAAGGAGAAGGTGAAGTCTGGAGGGTGAAGCAGAAGAAACAGAAGAAGGAGAAGGAGAAGGTGAAGTCTGGAGGGTGAATCAGAAGAAGTAGAAGAAGGAGAAGGAGAAGGTGAAGTCTGGAGGGTGAATCAGAAGAAGCAGAAGAAGGAGAAGGAGAAGATGAAGTCTGGAGGGTGAATCAGAAGAAGTAGAAGAAGGAGAAGGAGAAGGTGAGGTCTGGAGGGTGAATCAGAAGAAGCAGAAGAAGGAGAAGGAGAAGGTGAAGTCTGGAGGGTGAATCAGAAGAAGCAGAAGAAGGAGAAGGAAAAGGTGAAGTCAGGAGCGTGAATCAGAAGAAGCAGAAGAAGGAGAAGGAGAAGGTGAAGTTAGGAGGGTGAATCAGAAGAAGCAGAAGAAGGAGAAGGAGCAGGTGAAGTCAGGCGGGTGAAGCAGAAGAAGTAGAAGAAGGAGAAGGAGAAGGTGAAGTCAGGACGGTGAAGCAGAAGAAGCAGAAGAAGGAGAAGGAGAAGGTGAAGTCTGGAGGGTGAAGCAGAAGAAGCAGAAGAAGGAGAAGGAGAGGGTGAAGTCTGGAGGGTGAATCAGAAGAAGTAGAAGAAGGAGAAGGAGAAGGTGAAGTCAGGAGAGTGAAGCAGAAGAAGCAGAAGAAGGAGAAGGAGAAGGTGAAGTCTGGAGGGCGAAGCAGAAGAAGCAGAAGAAGGAGAAGGAGAAGGTGAAGTCTGGAGGGTGAAGCAGAAGAAGCAGAAGAAGGAGAAGGAGTAGGTGAAGTCTGGAGGGTGAATCAGAAGAAGTAGAAGAAGGAGAAGGATAAGGTGAAGTCAGGAGGGTGAAGCAGAAGAAGCAGAAGAAGGAGAAGGAGAAGGTGAAGTCTGGAGGGTGAATCAGAAGAAGCAGAAGAAGGAGAAGGAGAAGGTGTAGTCTGGAGGGTGAATCAGAAGAAGTAGACGAAGGAGAAGGAGAAGGTGAAGTCTGGAGGGTGAAGCAGAAGAAGCAGAAGAAGGAGAAGGAGAAGGTGAAGTCTGGAGGGTGAAGCAGAAGAAGCAGAAGAAGGAGAAGGAGAAGGTGAAGTCAGGAGGGTGGATCAGAAGAAGCAGAAGAAGGAGAAGGAGAAGGTGAAGTCTGGAGGGTGAATCAGAAGAAGCAGAATAAGGAGAAGGAGAAGGTGAAGTCTGGAGGGTGAATCAGAAGAAGCAGAAAGAGGAGAAGGAGAAGGTGAAGTCTGGAGGATGAATCAGAAGAAGTAGAAGAAGGAGAAGGAGAAGGTGAAGTCTGGAGGGTGAATCAGAAGAAGTAGAAGAAGGAGAAGGAGAAGGTGAAGTCTGGAGGGTGAATCAGAAGAAGTAGAAGAAGGAGAAGGAGAAGGTGAAGTCTGGAGGGTGAAGCAGAAGAAGTAGAAGAAGGAGAAGGAGAAGGTGAAGTCAGGAGGGTGAATCAGAAGAAGTAGAAGAAGGAGAAGGAGAAGGTGAAGTCTGGAGGGAGAATCAGAAGAAGCAGAAGAAAGAGAAGGAGAAGGTGAAGTCTGGAGGGTGAATCAGAAGAAGTAGAAGAAGGAGAAGGAGAAGGTGAAGTCTGGAGGGTGAATCAGAAGAAGCAGAAGAAGGAGAAGGAGAAGGTGAAGTCTGGAGGGTGAATCAGAAGAAGCAGAAGAAGGAGAAGGAAAAGGTGAAGTCTGGAGGGTGAATCAGAAGAAGCAGAAGAAGGAGAAGGAGAAGGTGAAGTCTGGAGGGTGAATCAGAAGAAGCAGAATAAGGAGAAGGAGAAGGTGAAGTCTGGAGGGTGAATCAGAAGAAGTAGAAGAAGGAGAAGGAGAAGGTGAAGTCTGGAGGGTGAAGCAGAAGAAGTAGAAGAAGGAGAAGGAGAAGGTGAAGTCAGGAGGGTGAATCAGAAGAAGCAGAAGAAGGAGAAGGAGAAGGTGAAGTCTGGAGGGTGAATCAGAAGAATCAGAAGAAGGAGAAGGAGAAGATGAAGTCTGGAGGGTGAATCAGAAGAAGCAGAAGAAAGAGAAGGAGAAGGTGAAGTCTGGAGGGTGAAGCAGAAGAAACAGAAGAAGGAGAAGGAGTAGGTGAAGACTGGAGGGTGAATCAGAAGAAGTAGAAGAAGGAGAAGGAGAAGGTGAAGTCTGGAGGGTGAATCAGACGAAGTAGAAGAAAGAGAAGGAGAAGGTGAAGTCTGGAGGGTGAATCAGAAGAAGTAGAAGAAGGAGAAGGAGAAGGTGAAGTCTGGAGGGTGAATCAGAAGAAGCAGAAGAAGGAGAAGGAGAAGATGAAGTCTAGAGGGTGAATCAGAAGAAGTAGAAGAAGGAGAAGGAGAAGGTGAGGTCTGGAGGGTGAATCAGAAGAAGCAGAAGAAGGAGAAGGAGAAGGTGAAGTCTGGAGGGTGAATCAGAAGAAGCAGAAGAAGGAGAAGGAGAAGGTGAAGTCTGGAGGGTGAATCAGAAGAAGCAGAAGAAGGAGAAGGAAAAGGTGAAGTCAGGAGCGTGAATCAGAAGAAGCAGAAGAAGGAGAAGGAGAAGGTGAAGTTAGGAGGGTGAATCAGAAGAAGCAGAAGAAGGAGAAGGAGCAGGTGAAGTCAGGCGGGTGAAGCAGAAGAAGTAGAAGAAGGAGAAGGAGAAGGTGAAGTCAGGACGGTGAAGCAGAAGAAGCAGAAGAAGGAGAAGGAGAAGGTGAAGTCTGGAGGGTGAAGCAGAAGAAGCAGAAGAAGGAGAAGGAGAGGGTGAAGTCTGGAGGGTGAATCAGAAGAAGTAGAAGAAGGAGAAGGAGAAGGTGAAGTCAGGAGAGTGAAGCAGAAGAAGCAGAAGAAGGAGAAGGAGAAGGTGAAGTCTGGAGGGCGAAGCAGAAGAAGCAGAAGAAGGAGAAGGAGAAGGTGAAGTCTGGAGGGTGAAGCAGAAGAAGCAGAAGAAGGAGAAGGAGTAGGTGAAGTCTGGAGGGTGAATCAGAAGAAGTAGAAGAAGGAGAAGGATAAGGTGAAGTCAGGAGGGTGAAGCAGAAGAAGCAGAAGAAGGAGAAGGAGAAGGTGAAGTCTGGAGGGTGAATCAGAAGAAGCAGAAGAAGGAGAAGGAGAAGGTGAAGTCTGGAGGGTGAATCAGAAGAAGTAGAAGAAGGAGAAGGAGAAGGTGAAGTCTGGAGGGTGAAGCAGAAGAAGTAGAAGAAGGAGAAGGAGAAGGTGAAGTCAGGAGGGTGAATCAGAAGAAGGAGAAGAAGGAGAAGGAGAAGGTGAAGTCTGGAGGGTGAATCAGAAGAATCAGAAGAAGGAGAAGGAGAAGATGAAGTCTGGAGGGTGAATCAGAAGAAGCAGAAGAAAGAGAAGGAGAAGGTGAAGTCTGGAGGGTGAAGCAGAAGAAACAGAAGAAGGAGAAGGAGAAGGTGAAGTCTGGAGGGTGAATCAGAAGAAGTAGAAGAAGGAGAAGGAGAAGGTGAAGTCTGGAGGGTGAATCAGAAGAAGCAGAAGAAGGAGAAGGAGAAGATGAAGTCTGGAGGGTGAATCAGAAGAAGTAGAAGAAGGAGAAGGAGAAGGTGAGGTCTGGAGGGTGAATCAGAAGAAGCAGAAGAAGGAGAAGGAGAAGGTGAAGTCTGGAGGGTGAATCAGAAGAAGCAGAAGAAGGAGAAGGAAAAGGTGAAGTCAGGAGCGTGAATCAGAAGAAGCAGAAGAAGGAGAAGGAGAAGGTGAAGTTAGGAGGGTGAATCAGAAGAAGCAGAAGAAGGAGAAGGAGCAGGTGAAGTCAGGCGGGTGAAGCAGAAGAAGTAGAAGAAGGAGAAGGAGAAGGTGAAGTCAGGACGGTGAAGCAGAAGAAGCAGAAGAAGGAGAAGGAGAAGGTGAAGTCTGGAGGGTGAAGCAGAAGAAGCAGAAGAAGGAGAAGGAGAGGGTGAAGTCTGGAGGGTGAATCAGAAGAAGTAGAAGAAGGAGAAGGAGAAGGTGAAGTCAGGAGAGTGAAGCAGAAGAAGCAGAAGAAGGAGAAGGAGAAGGTGAAGTCTGGAGGGCGAAGCAGAAGAAGCAGAAGAAGGAGAAGGAGAAGGTGAAGTCTGGAGGGTGAAGCAGAAGAAGCAGAAGAAGGAGAAGGAGTAGGTGAAGTCTGGAGGGTGAATCAGAAGAAGTAGAAGAAGGAGAAGGATAAGGTGAAGTCTGGAGTGTGAAGCAGAAGAAGTAGAAGAAGGAGAAGGAGAAGGTGAAGTCAGGAGGGTGAATCAGAAGAAGTAGAAGGAGAAGGAGAAGGTGAAGTCAGGAGGGTGAATCAGAAGAACCAGAAGAAGGAGAAGGAGAAGGTGAAGTCTGGAGGGTGAATCAGAAGAATCAGAAGAAGGAGAAGGAGAAGGTGAAGTCTGGAGGGTGAATCAGAAGAAGCAGAAGAAAGAGAAGGAGAAGGTGAAGTCTGGAGGGTGAAGCAGAAGAAACAGAAGAAGGAGAAGGAGAAGGTGAAGACTGGAGGGTGAATCAGAAGAAGTAGAAGAAGGAGAAGGAGAAGGTGAAGTCTGGAGGGTGAAAAAGAAGAAGTAGAAGAAGGAGAAGGAGAAGTTGAAGTCTGGGGGGTGAATCAGAAGAAGCAGAAGAAGGAAAAGGAGAAGGTGAAGTCTGGAGGGTGAATCAGAAGAAGCAGAAGAAGGAGAAGGAGAAGATGAAGTCTGGAGGGTGAATCAGAAGAAGTAGAAGAAGGAGAAGGAGAAGGTGAAGTCTGGAGGGTGAATCAGAAGAAGTAGAAGAAGGAGAAGGAGAAGATGAAGTCTGGAGGGTGAATCAGAAGAAACAGAAGAAGGAGAAGGAGAAGGTGAAGTCTGGAGGGTGAATCAGAAGAAGTAGAAGAAGGAGAAGGAGAAGGTGTAGTCTGGAGGGTGAATCAGAAGAAGTAGACGAAGGAGAAGGAGAAGGTGAAGTCTGGAGGGTGAATCAGAAGAAGCAGAAGAAGGAGAAGGAGAAGGTGAAGTCTGGAGGGTGAATCAGAAGAAGTAGAAGAAGGAGAAGGTGAAGTCTGGAGGGTGAATCAGAAGAAGCAGAAGAAGGAGAAGGAGAAGGTGAAGTCTGGAGGGAGAATCAGAAGAAGCAGAAGAAGGAGAAGGAGAAGGTGAAGTCTGGAGGGTGAATCAGAAGAAGCAGAATAAGGAGAAGGAGAAGGTGAAGTCTGGAGGGTGAATCAGAAGAAGCAGAAGAAGGAGAAGGAGAAGGTGAAGTCTGGAGGGTGAATCAGAAGAAGTAGAAGAAGGAGAAGGAGAAGGTGAAGTCTGGAGGGTGAATCAGAAGAAGTAGAAGAAGGAGAAGGAGAAGGTGAAGTCTGGAGGGTGAATCAGAAGAAGTAGAAGAAGGAGAAGGAGAAGGTGAAGTCTGGAGGGTGAAGCATAAGAAGTAGATGAAGGAGAAGGAGAAGGTGAAGTCAGGAGGGTGAATCAGAAGAAGTAGAAGAAGGAGAAGGAGAAGGTGAGGTCTGGAGGGTGAATCAGAAGAAGCAGAAGAAGGAGAAGGAGAAGGTGAAGTCTGGAGGGTGAATCAGAAGAATCAGAAGAAGGAGAAGGAGAAGGTGAAGTCTGGAGGGTGAATCAGAAGAAGCAGAAGAAAGAGAAGGAGAAGGTGAAGTCTGGAGGGTGAAGCAGAAGAAACAGAAGAAGGAGAAGGAGAAGGTGAAGACTGGAGGGTGAATCAGAAGAAGTAGAAGAAGGAGAAGGAGAAGTTGAAGTCTGGAGGGTGAATCAGAAGAAGTAGAAGAAGGAGAAGGAGAAGGTGAAGTCTGGAGGGTGAATCAGAAGAAGCAGAAGAAGGAGAAGGAGAAGGTGAAGTCTGGAGGGTGAATCAGAAGAAGGAGAAGGAGAAGATGAAGTCTGGAGGGTGAATCAGAAGAAGTAGAAGAAGGAGAAGGAGAAGGTGAAGTCTGGAGGCTGAATCAGAAGAAGTAGAAGAAGCAGAAGGAGAAGGTGAAGTCTGGAGGGTGAATCAGAAGAAACAGAAGAAGGAGAAGGAGAAGGTGAAGTCTGGAGGGTGAATCAGAAGAAGTAGAAGAAGGAGAAGGAGAAGGTGTAGTCTGGAGGGTGAATCAGAAGATTTAGACGAAGGAGAAGGAGAAGGTGAAGTCTGGAGGGTGAATCAGAAGAAGCAGAAGAAGGAGAAGGAGAAGGTGAAGTCTGGAGGGTGAATCAGAAGAAGTAGAAGAAGGAGAAGGAGAAGGTGAAGTCTGGAGGGTGAATCAGAAGAAGCAGAAGAAGGAGAAGGAGAAGGTGAAGTCTGGAGGGTGAATCAGAAGAAGCAGAAGAAGGAGAAGGAGAAGGTGAAGTCTGGAGGGTGAAACAGAAGAAGCAGAATAAGGAGAAGGAGAAGGTGAAGTCTGGAGGGTGAATCAGAAGAAGCAGAAGAAGGAGAAGGAGAAGGTGAAGTCTGTAGGGTGAATCAGAAGAAGTAGAAGAAGGAGAAGGAGAAGGTGAAGTCTGGAGGGTGAATCAGAAGAAGTAGAAAAAGGAGAAGGAGAAGGTGAAGTCTGGAGGGTGAAGCAGAAGAAGTAGAAGAAGGAGAAGGAGAAGGTGAAGTCAGGAGGGTGAATCAGAAGAAGTAGAAGAAGGAGAAGGAGAAGGTGAAGTCAGGAGGGTGAATCAGAAGAAGCAGAAGAAGGAGAAGGAGAAGGTGAAGTCTGGAGGGTGAATCAGAAGAATCAGAAGAAGGAGAAGGAGAAGGTGAAGTCTGGAGGGTGAATCAGAAGAAGCAGAAGAAAGAGAAGGAGAAGGTGAAGTCTGGAGGGTGAATCAGAAGAAGCAGAAGAAAGAGAAGGAGAAGGTGAAGTCTGGAGGGTGAATCAGAAGAAGTAGAAGAAGGAGAAGGAGAAGGTGAAGCCAGGAGGGTGAATCAGAAGAAGCAGAAGAAGGAGAAGGAGAAGGTGAAGTCTGGAGGGTGAATCAGAAGAATCAGAAGAAGGAGAAGGAGCAGGTGAAGTCTGGAGGGTGAATCAGAAGAATCAGAAGAAAGAGAAGGAGAAGGTGAAGTTTGGAGGCTGAAGCAGTAGAAACAGAAGAAGGAGAAGGAGAATGTGAAGACTGGAGGGTGAATCAGAAGAAGTAGAAGAAGGAGAAGGAGAAGGTGAAGTCTGGAGGGTGAATCAGAAGAAGTAGAAGAAGGAGAAGGAGAAGGTGAAGTCTGGAGGGTGAATCAGAAGAAGCAGAAGAAGGAGAAGGAGAAGGTGAAGTCTGGAGGGTGAATCAGAAGATGCAGAAGAAGGAGAAGGAGAAGATGAAGTCTGGAGGGTGAATCAGAAGAAGTAGAAGAAGGAGAAGGAGAAGGTGAAGTCTGGAGGGTGAATCAGAAGAAGTAGAAGAAGGAGAAGGAGAAGGTGAAGTCTGGAGGGTGAATCAGAAGAAACAGAAGAAGGAGAAGGAGAAGGTGAAGTCTGGAGGGTGAATCAGAAGAAGTAGAAGAAGGAGAAGGAGAAGGTGTAGTCTGGAGGGTGAATCAGAAGAAGTAGACGAAGGAGAAGGAGAAGGTGAAGTCTGGAGGGTGAATCAGAAGAAGCAGAAGAAGGAGAAGGAGAAGATGAAGTCTGGAGGGTGAATCAGAAGAAGTAGAAGAAGGAGAAGGAGAAGGTGAAGTCTGGAGGGTGAATCAGAAGAAGCAGAAGAAGGAGAAGGAGAAGGTGAAGTCTGGAGGGTGAATCAGAAGAAGCAGAAGAAGGAGAAGGAGAAGGTGAAGTCTGGAGGGTGAATCAGAAGAAGCAGAATAAGGAGAAGGAGAAGGTGAAGTCTGGAGGGTGAATCAGAAGAAGCAGAAGAAGGAGAAGGAGAAGGTGAAGTCTGGAGGATGAATCAGAAGAAGTAGAAGAAGGAGAAGGAGAAGGTGAAGTCTGGAGGGTGAATCAGAAGAAGTAGAAGAAGGAGAAGGAGAAGGTGAAGTCTGGAGGGTGAATCAGAAGAAGTAGAAGAAAGAGAAGGAGAAGGTGAAGTCTGGAGGGTGAATCAGAAGAAGCAGAAGAAAGAGAAGGAGAAGGTGAAGTCTGGAGGGTGAATCAGAAGAAGTAGAAGAAGGAGAAGGAGAAGGTGAAGCCAGGAGGGTGAATCAGAAGAAGCAGAAGAAGGAGAAGGAGAAGGTGAAGTCTGGAGGGTGAATCAGAAGAATCAGAAGAAGGAGAAGGAGAAGGAGAAGGTGAAGTCTGGAGGGTGAATCAGAAGAATCAGAAGAAAGAGAAGGAGAAGGTGAAGTTTGGAGGCTGAAGCAGTAGAAACAGAAGAAGGAGAAGGAGAATGTGAAGACTGGAGGGTGAATCAGAAGAAGTAGAAGAAGGAGAAGGAGAAGGTGAAGTCTGGAGGGTGAATCAGAAGAAGTAGAAGAAGGAGAAGGAGAAGGTGAAGTCTGGAGGGTGAATCAGAAGAAGCAGAAGAAGGAGAAGGAGAAGGTGAAGTCTGGAGGGTGAATCAGAAGATGCAGAAGAAGGAGAAGGAGAAGATGAAGTCTGGAGGGTGAATCAGAAGAAGTAGAAGAAGGAGAAGGAGAAGGTGAAGTCTGGAGGGTGAATAAAAGAAGTAGAAGAAGGAGAAGGAGAAGGTGAAGTCTGGAGGGTGAATCAGAAGAAACAGAAGAAGGAGAAGGAGAAGGTGAAGTCTGGAGGGTGAATCAGAAGAAGTAGAAGAAGGAGAAGGAGAAGGTGTAGTCTGGAGGGTGAATCAGAAGAAGTAGACGAAGGAGAAGGAGAAGGTGAAGTCTGGAGGGTGAATCAGAAGAAGCAGAAGAAGGAGAAGGAGAAGATGAAGTCTGGAGGGTGAATCAGAAGAAGTAGAAGAAGGAGAAGGAGAAAGTGAAGTCTGGAGGGTGAATCAGAAGAAGCAGAAGAAGGAGAAGGAGAAGGTGAAGTCTGGAGGGTGAATCAGAAGAAGCAGAAGAAGGAGAAGGAGAAGGTGAAGTCTGGAGGGTGAATCAGAAGAAGCAGAATAAGGAGAAGGAGAAGGTGAAGTCTGGAGGGTGAATCAGAAGAAGCAGAAGAAGGAGAAGGAGAAGGTGAAGTCTGGAGGATGAATCAGAAGAAGTAGAAGAAGGAGAAGGAGAAGGTGAAGTCTGGAGGGTGAATCAGAAGAAGTAGAAGAAGGAGAAGGAGAAGGTGAAGTCTGGAGGGTGAATCAGAAGAAGTAGAAGAAGGAGAAGGAGAAGGTGAAGTCTGGAGGGTGAAGCAGAAGAAGTAGAAGAAGGAGAAGGAGAAGGTGAAGTCAGGAGGGTGAATCAGAAGAAGTAGAAGAAGGAGAAGGAGAAGGTGAAGTCAGGAGGGTGAATCAGAAGAAGCAGAAGAAGGAGAAGGAGAAGGTGAAGTCTGGAGGGTGAATCAGAAGAATCAGAAGAAGGAGAAGGAGAAGGTGAAGTCTGGAGGGAGAATCAGAAGAAGCAGAAGAAAGAGAAGGAGAAGGTGAAGTCTGGAGGGTGAATCAGAAGAAGTAGAAGAAGGAGAAGGAGAAGGTGAAGTCTGGAGGGTGAATCAGAAGAAGCAGAAGAAGGAGAAGGAGAAGGTGAAGTCTGGAGGGTGAATCAGAAGAAGCAGAAGAAGGAGAAGGAAAAGGTGAAGTCTGGAGGGTGAATCAGAAGAAGCAGAAGAAGGAGAAGGAGAAGGTGAAGTCTGGAGGGTGAATCAGAAGAAGCAGAATAAGGAGAAGGAGAAGGTGAAGTCTGGAGGGTGAATCAGAAGAAGCAGAAGAAGGAGAAGGAGAAGGTGAAGTCTGGAGGGTGAATCAGAAGAAGTAGAAGAAGGAGAAGGAGAAGGTGAAGTCTGGAGGGTGAAGCAGAAGAAGTAGAAGAAGGAGAAGGAGAAGGTGAAGTCAGGAGGGTGAATCAGAAGAAGCAGAAGAAGGAGAAGGAGAAGGTGAAGTCTGGAGGGTGAATCAGAAGAATCAGAAGAAGGAGAAGGAGAAGATGAAGTCTGGAGGGTGAATCAGAAGAAGCAGAAGAAAGAGAAGGAGAAGGTGAAGTCTGGAGGGTGAAGCAGAAGAAACAGAAGAAGGAGAAGGAGTAGGTGAAGACTGGAGGGTGAATCAGAAGAAGTAGAAGAAGGAGAAGGAGAAGGTGAAGTCTGGAGGGTGAATCAGACGAAGTAGAAGAAGGAGAAGGAGAAGGTGAAGTCTGGAGGGTGAATCAGAAGAAGTAGAAGAAGGAGAAGGAGAAGGTGAAGTCTGGAGGGTGAATCAGAAGAAGCAGAAGAAGGAGAAGGAGAAGATGAAGTCTGGAGGGTGAATCAGAAGAAGTAGAAGAAGGAGAAGGAGAAGGTGAGGTCTGGAGGGTGAATCAGAAGAAGCAGAAGAAGGAGAAGGAGAAGGTGAAGTCTGGAGGGTGAATCAGAAGAAGCAGAAGAAGGAGAAGGAGAAGGTGAAGTCTGGAGGGTGAATCAGAAGAAGCAGAAGAAGGAGAAGGAAAAGGTGAAGTCAGGAGCGTGAATCAGAAGAAGCAGAAGAAGGAGAAGGAGAAGGTGAAGTTAGGAGGGTGAATCAGAAGAAGCAGAAGAAGGAGAAGGAGCAGGTGAAGTCAGGCGGGTGAAGCAGAAGAAGTAGAAGAAGGAGAAGGAGAAGGTGAAGTCAGGACGGTGAAGCAGAAGAAGCAGAAGAAGGAGAAGGAGAAGGTGAAGTCTGGAGGGTGAAGCAGAAGAAGCAGAAGAAGGAGAAGGAGAGGGTGAAGTCTGGAGGGTGAATCAGAAGAAGTAGAAGAAGGAGAAGGAGAAGGTGAAGTCAGGAGAGTGAAGCAGAAGAAGCAGAAGAAGGAGAAGGAGAAGGTGAAGTCTGGAGGGCGAAGCAGAAGAAGCAGAAGAAGGAGAAGGAGAAGGTGAAGTCTGGAGGGTGAAGCAGAAGAAGCAGAAGAAGGAGAAAGAGTAGGTGAAGTCTGGAGGATGAATCAGAAGAAGTAGAAGAAGGAGAAGGATAAGGTGAAGTCAGGAGGGTGAAGCAGAAGAAGCAGAAGAAGGAGAAGGAGAAGGTGAAGTCTGGAGGGTGAATCAGAAGAAGTAGAAGAAGGAGAAGGAGAAGGTGTAGTCTGGAGGGTGAATCAGAAGAAGTAGACGAAGGAGAAGGAGAAGGTGAAGTCTGGAGGGTGAATCAGAAGAAGCAGAAGAAGGAGAAGGAGAAGATGAAGTCTGGAGGGTGAATCAGAAGAAGTAGAAGAAGGAGAAGGAGAAGGTGAAGTCTGGAGGGTGAATCAGAAGAAGCAGAAGAAGGAGAAGGAGAAGGTGAAGTCTGGAGGGTGAATCAGAAGAAGCAGAAGAAGGAGAAGGAGATGGTGAAGTCTGGAGGGTGAATCAGAAGAAGCAGAATAAGGAGAAGGAGAAGGTGAAGTCTGGAGGGTGAATCAGAAGAAGCAGAAGAAGGAGAAGGAGAAGGTGAAGTTTGGAGGATGAATCAGAAGAAGTAGAAGAAGGAGAAGGAGAAGGTGAAGTCTGGAGGGTGAATCAGAAGAAGTAGAAGAAGGAGAAGGAGAAGGTGAAGTCTGGAGGGTGAATCAGAAGAAGTAGAAGAAGGAGAAGGAGAAGGTGAAGTCTGGAGGGTGAAGCAGAAGAAGTAGAAGAAGGAGAAGGAGAAGGTGAAGTCAGGAGGGTGAATCAGAAGAAGTAGAAGAAGGAGAATGAGAAGGTGAAGTCAGGAGGGTGAATCAGAAGAAGCAGAAGAAGGAGAAGGAGCAGGTGAAGTCTGGAGGGTGAATCAGAAGAATCAGAAGAAGGAGAAGGAGAAGGTGAAGTCTGGAGGGAGAATCAGAAGAAGCAGAAGAAAGAGAAGGAGAAGGTGAAGTCTGGAGGGTGAATCAGAAGAAGTAGAAGAAGGAGAAGGAGAAGGTGAAGTCTGGAGGGTGAATCAGAAGAAGCAGAAGAAGGAGAAGGAGAAGGTGAAGTCTGGAGGGTGAATCAGAAGAAGCAGAAGAAGGAGAAGGAAAAGGTGAAGTCTGGAGGGTGAATCAGAAGAAGCAGAAGAAGGAGAAGGAGAAGGTGAAGTCTGGAGGGTGAATCAGAAGAAGCAGAATAAGGAGAAGGAGAAGGTGAAGTCTGGAGGGTGAATCAGAAGAAGCAGAAGAAGGAGAAGGAGAAGGTGAAGTCTGGAGGGTGAATCAGAAGAAGTAGAAGAAGGAGAAGGAGAAGGTGAAGTCTGGAGGGTGAAGCAGAAGAAGTAGGAGAAGGAGAAGGAGAAGGTGAAGTCAGGAGGGTGAATCAGAAGAAGCAGAAGAAGGAGAAGGAGAAGGTGAAGTCTGGAGGGTGAATCAGAAGAATCAGAAGAAGGAGAAGGAGAAGATGAAGTCTGGAGGGTGAATCAGAAGAAGCAGAAGAAAGAGAAGGAGAAGGTGAAGTCTGGAGGGTGAAGCAGAAGAAACAGAAGAAGGAGAAGGAGTAGGTGAAGACTGGAGGGTGAATCAGAAGAAGTAGAAGAAGGAGAAGGAGAAGGTGAAGTCTGGAGGGTGAATCAGACGAAGTAGAAGAAGGAGAAGGAGAAGGTGAAGTCTGGAGGGTGAATCAGAAGAAGTAGAAGAAGGAGAAGGAGAAGGTGAAGTCTGGAGGGTGAATCAGAAGAAGCAGAAGAAGGAGAAGGAGAAGATGAAGTCTAGAGGGTGAATCAGAAGAAGTAGAAGAAGGAGAAGGAGAAGGTGAGGTCTGGAGGGTGAATCAGAAGAAGCAGAAGAAGGAGAAGGAGAAGGTGAAGTCTGGAGGGTGAATCAGAAGAAGCAGAAGAAGGAGAAGGAGAAGGTGAAGTCTGGAGGGTGAATCAGAAGAAGCAGAATAAGGAGAAGGAGAAGGTGAAGTCTGGAGGGTGAATCAGAAGAAGCAGAAGAAGGAGAAGGAGAAGGTGAAGTCTGGAGGGTGAATCAGAAGAAGTAGAAGAAGGAGAAGGAGAAGGTGAAGTCTGGAGGGTGAAGCAGAAGAAGTAGGAGAAGGAGAAGGAGAAGGTGAAGTCAGGAGGGTGAATCAGAAGAAGCAGAAGAAGGAGAAGGAGAAGGTGAAGTCTGGAGGGTGAATCAGAAGAATCAGAAGAAGGAGAAGGAGAAGATGAAGTCTGGAGGGTGAATCAGAAGAAGCAGAAGAAAGAGAAGGAGAAGGTGAAGTCTGGAGGGTGAAGCAGAAGAAACAGAAGAAGGAGAAGGAGTAGGTGAAGACTGGAGGGTGAATCAGAAGAAGTAGAAGAAGGAGAAGGAGAAGGTGAAGTCTGGAGGGTGAATCAGACGAAGTAGAAGAAGGAGAAGGAGAAGGTGAAGTCTGGAGGGTGAATCAGAAGAAGTAGAAGAAGGAGAAGGAGAAGGTGAAGTCTGGAGCGTGAATCAGAAGAAGCAGAAGAAGGAGAAGGAGAAGATGAAGTCTAGAGGGTGAATCAGAAGAAGTAGAAGAAGGAGAAGGAGAAGGTGAGGTCTGGAGGGTGAATCAGAAGAAGCAGAAGAAGGAGAAGGAGAAGGTGAAGTCTGGAGGGTGAATCAGAAGAAGCAGAAGAAGGAGAAGGAGAAGGTGAAGTCTGGAGGGTGAATCAGAAGAAGCAGAAGAAGGAGAAGGAAAAGGTGAAGTCAGGAGCGTGAATCAGAAGAAGCAGAAGAAGGAGAAGGAGAAGGTGAAGTTAGGAGGGTGAATCAGAAGAAGCAGAAGAAGGAGAAGGAGCAGGTGAAGTCAGGCGGGTGAAGCAGAAGAAGTAGAAGAAGGAGAAGGAGAAGGTGAAGTCAGGACGGTGAAGCAGAAGAAGCAGAAGAAGGAGAAGGAGAAGGTGAAGTCTGGAGGGTGAAGCAGAAGAAGCAGAAGAAGGAGAAGGAGAGGGTGAAGTCTGGAGGGTGAATCAGAAGAAGTAGAAGAAGGAGAAGGAGAAGGTGAAGTCAGGAGAGTGAAGCAGAAGAAGCAGAAGAAGGAGAAGGAGAAGGTGAAGTCTGGAGGGCGAAGCAGAAGAAGCAGAAGAAGGAGAAGGAGAAGGTGAAGTCTGGAGGGTGAAGCAGAAGAAGCAGAAGAAGGAGAAGGAGTAGGTGAAGTCTGGAGGGTGAATCAGAAGAAGTAGAAGAAGGAGAAGGATAAGGTGAAGTCAGGAGGGTGAAGCAGAAGAAGCAGAAGAAGGAGAAGGAGAAGGTGAAGTCTGGAGGGTGAATCAGAAGAAGCAGAAGAAGGAGAAGGAGAAGGTGAAGTCTGGAGGGTGAATCAGAAGAAGTAGAAGAAGGAGAAGGAGAAGGTGAAGTCTGGAGGGTGAAGCAGAAGAAGTAGAAGAAGGAGAAGGAGAAGGTGAAGTCAGGAGGGTGAATCAGAAGAAGGAGAAGAAGGAGAAGGAGAAGGTGAAGTCTGGAGGGTGAATCAGAAGAATCAGAAGAAGGAGAAGGAGAAGATGAAGTCTGGAGGGTGAATCAGAAGAAGCAGAAGAAAGAGAAGGAGAAGGTGAAGTCTGGAGGGTGAAGCAGAAGAAACAGAAGAAGGAGAAGGAGAAGGTGAAGTCTGGAGGGTGAATCAGAAGAAGTAGAAGAAGGAGAAGGAGAAGGTGAAGTCTGGAGGGTGAATCAGAAGAAGCAGAAGAAGGAGAAGGAGAAGATGAAGTCTGGAGGGTGAATCAGAAGAAGTAGAAGAAGGAGAAGGAGAAGGTGAGGTCTGGAGGGTGAATCAGAAGAAGCAGAAGAAGGAGAAGGAGAAGGTGAAGTCTGGAGGGTGAATCAGAAGAAGCAGAAGAAGGAGAAGGAGAAGGTGAAGTCTGGAGGGTGAATCAGAAGAAGTAGAAGAAGGAGAAGGAGAAGGTGAAGTCTGGAGGGTGAATCAGAAGAAGCAGAAGAAGGAGAAGGAGAAGATGAAGTCTAGAGGGTGAATCAGAAGAAGTAGAAGAAGGAGAAGGAGAAGGTGAGGTCTGGAGGGTGAATCAGAAGAAGCAGAAGAAGGAGAAGGAGAAGGTGAAGTCTGGAGGGTGAATCAGAAGAAGCAGAAGAAGGAGAAGGAGAAGGTGAAGTCTGGAGGGTGAATCAGAAGAAGCAGAATAAGGAGAAGGAGAAGGTGAAGTCTGGAGGGTGAATCAGAAGAAGCAGGAGAAGGAGAAGGAGAAGGTGAAGTCTGGAGGGTGAAGCAGAAGAAACAGAAGAAGGAGAAGGAGTAGGTGAAGACTGGAGGGTGAATCAGAAGAAGTAGAAGAAGGAGAAGGAGAAGGTGAAGTCTGGAGGGTGAATCAGACGAAGTAGAAGAAGGAGAAGGAGAAGGTGAAGTCTGGAGGGTGAATCAGAAGAAGTAGAAGAAGGAGAAGGAGAAGGTGAAGTCTGGAGGGTGAATCAGAAGAAGCAGAAGAAGGAGAAGGAGAAGATGAAGTCTAGAGGGTGAATCAGAAGAAGTAGAAGAAGGAGAAGGAGAAGGTGAGGTCTGGAGGGTGAATCAGAAGAAGCAGAAGAAGGAGAAGGAGAAGGTGAAGTCTGGAGGGTGAATCAGAAGAAGCAGAAGAAGGAGAAGGAGAAGGTGAAGTCTGGAGGGTGAATCAGAAGAAGCAGAAGAAGGAGAAGGAAAAGGTGAAGTCAGGAGCGTGAATCAGAAGAAGCAGAAGAAGGAGAAGGAGAAGGTGAAGTTAGGAGGGTGAATCAGAAGAAGCAGAAGAAGGAGAAGGAGCAGGTGAAGTCAGGCGGGTGAAGCAGAAGAAGTAGAAGAAGGAGAAGGAGAAGGTGAAGTCAGGACGGTGAAGCAGAAGAAGCAGAAGAAGGAGAAGGAGAAGGTGTAGTCTGGAGGGTGAAGCAGAAGAAGCAGAAGAAGGAGAAGGAGAGGGTGAAGTCTGGAGGGTGAATCAGAAGAAGTAGAAGAAGGAGAAGGAGAAGGTGAAGTCAGGAGAGTGAAGCAGAAGAAGCAGAAGAAGGAGAAGGAGAAGGTGAAGTCTGGAGGGCGAAGCAGAAGAAGCAGAAGAAGGAGAAGGAGTAGGTGAAGTCTGGAGGGTGAATCAGAAGAAGTAGAAGAAGGAGAAGGATAAGGTGAAGTCAGGAGGGTGAAGCAGAAGAAGTAGAAGAAGGAGAAGGAGAAGGTGAAGTCAGGAGAGTGAAGCAGAAGAAGCAGAAGAAGGAGAAGGAGAAGGTGAAGTCTGGAGGGTGAAGCAGAAGAAGCAGAAGAAGGAGAAGGAGTAGGTGAAGTCTGGAGGGTGAATCAGAAGAAGTAGAAGAAGGAGAAGGATAAGGTGAAGTCAGGAGGGTGAAGCAGAAGAAGCAGAAGAAGGAGAAGGAGAAGGTGAAGTCTGGAGGGTGAATCAGAAGAAGCAGAAGAAGGAGAAGGAGAAGGTGAAGTCTGGAGGGTGAATCAGAAGAAGTAGAAGAAGGAGAAGGAGAAGGTGAAGTCTGGAGGGTGAAGCAGAAGAAGTAGAAGAAGGAGAAGGAGAAGGTGAAGTCAGGAGGGTGAATCAGAAGAAGGAGAAGAAGGAGAAGGAGAAGGTGAAGTCTGGAGGGTGAATCAGAAGAATCAGAAGAAGGAGAAGGAGAAGATGAAGTCTGGAGGGTGAATCAGAAGAAGCAGAAGAAAGAGAAGGAGAAGGTGAAGTCTGGAGGGTGAAGCAGAAGAAACAGAAGAAGGAGAAGGAGAAGGTGAAGTCTGGAGGGTGAATCAGAAGAAGTAGAAGAAGGAGAAGGAGAAGGTGAAGTCTGGAGGGTGAATCAGAAGAAGCAGAAGAAGGAGAAGGAGAAGATGAAGTCTGGAGGGTGAATCAGAAGAAGTAGAAGAAGGAGAAGGAGAAGGTGAGGTCTGGAGGGTGAATCAGAAGAAGCAGAAGAAGGAGAAGGAGAAGGTGAAGTCTGGAGGGTGAATCAGAAGAAGCAGAAGAAGGAGAAGGAGAAGGTGAAGTCTGGAGGGTGAATCAGAAGAAGCAGAAGAAGGAGAAGGAAAAGGTGAAGTCAGGAGCGTGAATCAGAAGAAGCAGAAGAAGGAGAAGGAGAAGGTGAAGTTAGGCGGGTGAATCAGAAGAAGCAGAAGAAGGAGAAGGAGCAGGTGAAGTCAGGCGGGTGAAGCAGAAGAAGTAGAAGAAGGAGAAGGAGAAGGTGAAGTCAGGACGGTGAAGCAGAAGAAGCAGAAGAAGGAGAAGGAGAAGGTGAAGTCTGGAGGGTGAAGCAGAAGAAGCAGAAGAAGGAGAAGGAGAGGGTGAAGTCAAAGGGTGAATCAGAAGAAGTAGAAGAAGGAGAAGGAGAAGGTGAAGTCAGGAGAGTGAAGCAGAAGAAGCAGAAGAAGGAGAAGGAGAAGGTGAAGTCTGGAGGGCGAAGCAGAAGAAGCAGAAGAAGGAGAAGGAGAAGGTGAAGTCTGGAGGGTGAAGCAGAAGAAGCAGAAGAAGGAGAAGGAGTAGGTGAAGTCTGGAGGGTGAATCAGAAGAAGTAGAAGAAGGAGAAGGATAAGGTGAAGTCAGGAGGGTGAAGCAGAAGAAGCAGAAGAAGGAGAAGGAGAAGGTGAAGTCTGGAGGGTGAATCAGAAGAAGTAGAAGAAGGAGAAGGAGAAGGTGTAGACTGGAGGGTGAATCAGAAGAAGTAGACGAAGGAGAAGGAGAAGGTGAAGTCTGGAGGGTGAAGCAGAAGAAGCAGAAGAAGGAGAAGGAGAAGGTGAAGTCTGGAGGGTGAAGCAGAAGAAGCAGAAGAAGGAGAAGGAGAAGGTGAAGTCAGGAGGGTGGATCAGAAGAACTGGAAGAAGGAGAAGGAGAAGGTGTAGTCTGGAGGGTGAATCAGAAGAAGTAGACGAAGGAGAAGGAGAAGGTGAAGTCTGGAGGGTGAAGCAGAAGAAGCAGAAGAAGGAGAAGGAGAAGGTGAAGTCTGGAGGGTGAAGCAGAAGAAGCAGAAGAAGGAGAAGGAGAAGGTGAAGTCAGGAGGGTGGATCAGAAGAAGTAGAAGAAGGAGAAGGAGAAGGTGAAGTCTGGAGGGTGAATCAGAAGAAGCAGAAGAAGGAGAAGGAGAAGGTGAAGTCTGGTGGGCGCAGCAGAAGACGCAGAAGAAGGAGAAAGAGAAGGTGAAGTCTGGAGGGTGAAGCAGAAGAAGCAGAAGAAGGAGAAGGAGAGGGTGAAGTCTGGAGGGTGAATCAGAAGAAGTAGAAGAAGGAGAAGGAGAAGGTGAAGTCAGGAGAGTGAAGCAGAAGAAGCAGATGAAGGAGAAGGAGAAGGTGAAGTCTGGAGGGCGAAGCAGAAGAAGCAGAAGAAGGAGAAGGAGAAGGTGAAGTCTGGAGGGTGAAGCAGAAGAAGCAGAAGAAGGAGAAGGAGTAGGTGAAGTCTGGAGGGTGAATCAGAAGAGGTAGAAGAAGGAGAAGGAGAAGGTGAAGTCAGGAGGGTGAAGCAGAAGAAGCAGAAGAAGGAGAAGGAGAAGGTGAAGTCTGGAGGGTGAAGCAGAAGAAGCAGAAGAAGGAGAAGGAGAAGGTGAAGTCTGGAGGGTGAATCAGAAGAAGCAGAAGAAGGAGAAGGAGAAGGTGAAGTCAGGAGGGTGAATCAGAAGAAGCAGAAGAAGGAGAAGGAGAAGGTGAATTTAGGAGGGTGAATCAGAAGAAGCAGAAGAAGGAGAAGGAGCAGGTGAAGTCAGGGGGGTGTAGCAGAAGAAGTAGAAGAAGGCGAAGTAGAAGGTGAAGTCAGGACGGTGAAGCAGAAGAAGCAGAAGAAGGAGAAGGAGAAGGTGAAGCCTGGAGGGCGCTGCAGAAGAAGCAGAAGAAGGAGAAGGAGAAGGTGAAGTCTGGAGTGTGAAGCAGAAGAAGCAGAAGAAGGAGAAGGAGAAGGTGAAGTCTGGAGGGCGCAGCAGAAGAAGCAGAAGAAGGAGAATGAGAAGGTGAAGTCTGGAGGGTGAATCAGAAGAGGCAGAAGAAGGAGAAGGAGAAGGTGAAGTCTGGAGGGTGAATCAGAAGAAGTAGAAGAAGGAGAAGGAGAAGGTGAAGTCTGGAGGGTGAAGCAGAAGAAGTAGAAGAAGGAGAAGGAGAAGGTGAAGTCAGGAGGGTGAATCAGAAGAAGTAGAAGAAGGAGAAGGAGAAGGTGAAGTCAGGAGGGTGAATCAGACGAAGTAGAAGAAGGAGAAGGAGAAGGTGAAGTCTGGAGGGTGAATCAGAAGAAGTAGAAGAAGGAGAAGGAGAAGGTGAAGTCTGGAGGGTGAATCAGAAGAAGCAGAAGAAGGAGAAGGAGAAGATGAAGTCTAGAGGGTGAATCAGAAGAAGTAGAAGAAGGAGAAGGAGAAGGTGAGGTCTGGAGGGTGAATCAGAAGAAGCAGAAGAAGGAGAAGGAGAAGGTGAAGTCTGGAGGGTGAATCAGAAGAAGCAGAAGAAGGAGAAGGAGAAGGTGAAGTCTGGAGGGTGAATCAGAAGAAGCAGAAGAAGGAGAAGGAAAAGGTGAAGTCAGGAGCGTGAATCAGAAGAAGCAGAAGAAGGAGAAGGAGAAGGTGAAGTTAGGAGGGTGAATCAGAAGAAGCAGAAGAAGGAGAAGGAGCAGGTGAAGTCAGGCGGGTGAAGCAGAAGAAGTAGAAGAAGGAGAAGGAGAAGGTGAAGTCAGGACGGTGAAGCAGAAGAAGCAGAAGAAGGAGAAGGAGAAGGTGAAGTCTGGAGGGTGAAGCAGAAGAAGCAGAAGAAGGAGAAGGAGAGGGTGAAGTCTGGAGGGTGAATCAGAAGAAGTAGAAGAAGGAGAAGGAGAAGGTGAAGTCAGGAGAGTGAAGCAGAAGAAGCAGAAGAAGGAGAAGGAGAAGGTGAAGTCTGGAGGGCGAAGCAGAAGAAGCAGAAGAAGGAGAAGGAGAAGGTGAAGTCTGGAGGGTGAAGCAGAAGAAGCAGAAGAAGGAGAAGGAGTAGGTGAAGTCTGGAGGGTGAATCAGAAGAAGTAGAAGAAGGAGAAGGATAAGGTGAAGTCAGGAGGGTGAAGCAGAAGAAGCAGAAGAAGGAGAAGGAGAAGGTGAAGTCTGGAGGGTGAATCAGAAGAAGCAGAAGAAGGAGAAGGAGAAGGTGAAGTCTGGAGGGTGAATCAGAAGAAGTAGAAGAAGGAGAAGGAGAAGGTGAAGTCTGGAGGGTGAAGCAGAAGAAGTAGAAGAAGGAGAAGGAGAAGGTGAAGTCAGGAGGGTGAATCAGAAGAAGGAGAAGAAGGAGAAGGAGAAGGTGAAGTCTGGAGGGTGAATCAGAAGAATCAGAAGAAGGAGAAGGAGAAGATGAAGTCTGGAGGGTGAATCAGAAGAAGCAGAAGAAAGAGAAGGAGAAGGTGAAGTCTGGAGGGTGAAGCAGAAGAAACAGAAGAAGGAGAAGGAGAAGGTGAAGTCTGGAGGGTGAATCAGAAGAAGTAGAAGAAGGAGAAGGAGAAGGTGAAGTCTGGAGGGTGAATCAGAAGAAGCAGAAGAAGGAGAAGGAGAAGATGAAGTCTGGAGGGTGAATCAGAAGAAGTAGAAGAAGGAGAAGGAGAAGGTGAGGTCTGGAGGGTGAATCAGAAGAAGCAGAAGAAGGAGAAGGAGAAGGTGAAGTCTGGAGGGTGAATCAGAAGAAGCAGAAGAAGGAGAAGGAGAAGGTGAAGTCTGGAGGGTGAATCAGAAGAAGCAGAAGAAGGAGAAGGAAAAGGTGAAGTCAGGAGCGTGAATCAGAAGAAGCAGAAGAAGGAGAGGGAGAAGGTGAAGTTAGGAGGGTGAATCAGAAGAAGCAGAAGAAGGAGAAGGAGCAGGTGAAGTCAGGCGGGTGAAGCAGAAGAAGTAGAAGAAGGAGAAGGAGAAGGTGAAGTCAGGACGGTGAAGCAGAAGAAGCAGAAGAAGGAGAAGGAGAAGGTGAAGTCTGGAGGGTGAAGCAGAAGAAGCAGAAGAAGGAGAAGGAGAGGGTGAAGTCAAAGGGTGAATCAGAAGAAGTAGAAGAAGGAGAAGGAGAAGGTGAAGTCAGGAGAGTGAAGCAGAAGAAGCAGAAGAAGGAGAAGGTGAAGTCTGGAGGGCGAAGCAGAAGAAGCAGAAGAAGGAGAAGGAGAAGGTGAAGTCTGGAGGGTGAAGCAGAAGAAGCAGAAGAAGGAGAAGGAGTAGGTGAAGTCTGGAGGGTGAATCAGAAGAAGTAGAAGAAGGAGAAGGATAAGGTGAAGTCAGGAGGGTGAAGCAGAAGAAGCAGAAGAAGGAGAAGGAGAAGGTGAAGTCTGGAGGGTGAATCAGAAGAAGTAGAAGAAGGAGAAGGAGAAGGTGTAGACTGGAGGGTGAATCAGAAGAAGTAGACGAAGGAGAAGGAGAAGGTGAAGTCTGGAGGGTGAAGCAGAAGAAGCAGAAGAAGGAGAAGGAGAAGGTGAAGTCTGGAGGGTGAAGCAGAAGAAGCAGAAGAAGGAGAAGGAGAAGGTGAAGTCAGGAGGGTGGATCAGAAGAAGTAGAAGAAGGAGAAGGAGAAGTTGTAGTCTGGAGGGTGAATCAGAAGAAGTAGACGAAGGAGAAGGAGAAGGTGAAGTCTGGAGGGTGAAGCAGAAGAAGCAGAAGAAGGAGAAGGAGAAGGTGAAGTCTGGAGGGTGAAGCAGAAGAAGCAGAAGAAGGAGAAGGAGAAGGTGAAGTCAGGAGGGTGGATCAGAAGAAGTAGAAGAAGGAGAAGGAGAAGGTGAAGTCTGGAGGGTGAATCAGAAGAAGCAGAAGAAGGAGAAGGAGAAGGTGAAGTCTGGTGGGCGCAGCAGAAGAAGCAGAAGAAGGAGAAAGAGAAGGTGAAGTCTGGAGGGTGAAGCAGAAGAAGCAGAAGAAGGAGAAGGAGAGGGTGAAGTCTGGAGGGTGAATCAGAAGAAGTAGAAGAAGGAGAAGGAGAAGGTGAAGTCAGGAGAGTGAAGCAGAAGAAGCAGAAGAAGGAGAAGGAGAAGGTGAAGTCTGGAGGGCGAAGCAGAAGAAGCAGAAGAAGGAGAAGGAGAAGGTGAAGTCTGGAGGGTGAAGCAGAAGAAGCAGAAGAAGGAGAAGGAGTAGGTGAAGTCTGGAGGGTGAATCAGAAGAGGTAGAAGAAGGAGAAGGAGAAGGTGAAGTCAGGAGGGTGAAGCAGAAGAAGCAGAAGAAGGAGAAGGAGAAGGTGAAGTCTGGAGGGTGAAGCAGAAGAAGCAGAAGAAGGAGAAGGAGAAGGTGAAGTCTGGAGGGTGAATCAGAAGAAGCAGAAGAAGGAGAAGGAGAAGGTGAAGTCAGGAGGGTGAATCAGAAGAAGCAGAAGAAGGAGAAGGAGAAGGTGAATTTAGGAGGGTGAATCAGAAGAAGCAGAAGAAGGAGAAGGAGCAGGTGAAGTCAGGGGGGTGTAGCAGAAGAAGTAGAAGAAGGCGAAGTAGAAGGTGAAGTCAGGACGGTGAAGCAGAAGAAGCAGAAGAAGGAGAAGGAGAAGGTGAAGCCTGGAGGGCGCAGCAGAAGAAGCAGAAGAAGGAGAAGGAGAAGGTGAAGTCTGGAGTGTGAAGCAGAAGAAGCAGAAGAAGGAGAAGGAGAAGGTGAAGTCTGGAGGGCGCAGCAGAAGAAGCAGAAGAAGGAGAATGAGAAGGTGAAGTCTGGAGGGTGAATCAGAAGAAGCAGAAGAAGGAGAAGGAGAAGGTGAAGTCTGGAGGGTGAATCAGAAGAAGTAGAAGAAGGAGAAGGAGAAGGTGAAGTCTGGAGGGTGAAGCAGAAGAAGTAGAAGAAGGAGAAGGAGAAGGTGAAGTCAGGAGGGTGAATCAGAAGAAGTAGAAGAAGGAGAAGGAGAAGGTGAAGTCAGGAGGGTGAATCAGAAGAACCAGAAGAAGGAGAAGGAGAAGGTGAAGTCTGGAGGGTGAATCAGAAGAATCAGATGAAGGAGAAGGAGAAGGTGAAGTCTGGAGGGTGAATCAGAAGAAGCAGAAGAAAGAGAAGGAGAAGGTGAAGTCTGGAGGGTGAAGCAGAAGAAACAGAAGAAGGAGAAGGAGAAGGTGAAGACTGGAGGGTGAATCAGAAGAAGTAGAAGAAGGAGAAGGAGAAGGTGAAGTCTGGAGGGTGAAAAAGAAGAAGTAGAAGAAGGAGAAGGAGAAGTTGAAGTCTGGAGGGTGAATCAGAAGAAGCAGAAGAAGGAGAAGGAGAAGGTGAAGTCTGGAGGGTGAATCAGAAGAAGCAGAAGAAGGAGAAGGAGAAGATGAAGTCTGGAGGGTGAATCAGAAGAAGTAGAAGAAGGAGAAGGAGAAGGTGAAGTCTGGAGGGTGAATCAGAAGAAGTAGAAGAAGGAGAAGGAGAAGATGAAGTCTGGAGGGTGAATCAGAAGAAACAGAAGAAGGAGAAGGAGAAGGTGAAGTCTGGAGGGTGAATCAGAAGAAGTAGAAGAAGGAGAAGGAGAAGGTGTAGTCTGGAGGGTGAATCAGAAGAAGTAGACGAAGGAGAAGGAGAAGGTGAAGTCTGGAGGGTGAATCAGAAGAAGCAGAAGAAGGAGAAGGAGAAGGTGAAGTCTGGAGGGTGAATCAGAAGAAGTAGAAGAAGGAGAAGGTGAAGTCTGGAGGGTGAATCAGAAGAAGCAGAAGAAGGAGAAGGAGAAGGTGAAGTCTGGAGGGTGAATCAGAAGAAGCAGAAGAAGGAGAAGGAGAAGGTGAAGTCTGGAGGGTGAATCAGAAGAAGCAGAAGAAGGAGAAGGAGAAGGTGAAGTCTGGAGGGTGAATCAGACGAATCAGAAGAAGGAGAAGGAGAAGGTGAAGTCTGGAGGGTGAATCAGAAGAAGCAGAAGAAAGAGAAGGAGAAGGTGAAGTCTGGAGGGTGAAGCAGAAGAAACAGAAGAAGGAGAAGGAGTAGGTGAAGACTGGAGGGTGAATCAGAAGAAGTAGAAGAAGGAGAAGGAGAAGGTGAAGTCTGGAGGGTGAATCAGACGAAGTAGAAGAAGGAGAAGGAGAAGGTGAAGTCTGGAGGGTGAATCAGAAGAAGTAGAAGAAGGAGAAGGAGAAGGTGAAGTCTGGAGGGTGAATCAGAAGAAGCAGAAGAAGGAGAAGGAGAAGATGAAGTCTAGAGGGTGAATCAGAAGAAGTAGAAGAAGGAGAAGGAGAAGGTGAGGTCTGGAGGGTGAATCAGAAGAAGCAGAAGAAGGAGAAGGAGAAGGTGAAGTCTGGAGGGTGAATCAGAAGAAGCAGAAGAAGGAGAAGGAGAAGGTGAAGTCTGGAGGATGAATCAGAAGAAGCAGAAGAAGGAGAAGGAAAAGGTGAAGTCAGGAGCGTGAATCAGAAGAAGCAGAAGAAGGAGAAGGAGAAGGTGAAGTTAGGAGGGTGAATCAGAAGAAGCAGAAGAAGGAGAAGGAGCAGGTGAAGTCAGGCGGGTGAAGCAGAAGAAGTAGAAGAAGGAGAAGGAGAAGGTGAAGTCAGGACGGTGAAGCAGAAGAAGCAGAAGAAGGAGAAGGAGAAGGTGAAGTCTGGAGGGTGAAGCAGAAGAAGCAGAAGAAGGAGAAGGAGAGGGTGAAGTCTGGAGGGTGAATCAGAAGAAGTAGAAGAAGGAGAAGGAGAAGGTGAAGTCAGGAGAGTGAAGCAGAAGAAGCAGAAGAAGGAGAAGGAGAAGGTGAAGTCTGGAGGGCGAAGCAGAAGAAGCAGAAGAAGGAGAAGGAGAAGGTGAAGTCTGGAGGGTGAAGCAGAAGAAGCAGAAGAAGGAGAAGGAGTAGGTGAAGTCTGGAGGGTGAATCAGAAGAAGTAGAAGAAGGAGAAGGATAAGGTGAAGTCAGGAGGGTGAAGCAGAAGAAGCAGAAGAAGGAGAAGGAGAAGGTGAAGTCTGGAGGGTGAATCAGAAGAAGCAGAAGAAGGAGAAGGAGAAGGTGAAGTCTGGAGGGTGAATCAGAAGAAGTAGAAGAAGGAGAAGGAGAAGGTGAAGTCTGGAGGGTGAAGCAGAAGAAGTAGAAGAAGGAGAAGGAGAAGGTGAAGTCAGGAGGGTGAATCAGAAGAAGGAGAAGAAGGAGAAGGAGAAGGTGAAGTCTGGAGGGTGAATCAGAAGAATCAGAAGAAGGAGAAGGAGAAGATGAAGTCTGGAGGGTGAATCAGAAGAAGCAGAAGAAAGAGAAGGAGAAGGTGTAGTCTGGAGGGTGAAGCAGAAGAAACAGAAGAAGGAGAAGGAGAAGGTGAAGTCTGGAGGGTGAATCAGAAGAAGTAGAAGAAGGAGAAGGAGAAGGTGAAGTCAGGAGAGTGAAGCAGAAGAAGCAGAAGAAGGAGAAGGAGAAGGTGAAGTCTGGAGGGCGAAGCAGAAGAAGCAGAAGAAGGAGAAGGAGAAGGTGAAGTCTGGAGGGTGAAGCAGAAGAAGCAGAAGAAGGAGAAGGACTAGGTGAAGTCTGGAGGGTGAATCAGAAGAGGTAGAAGAAGGAGAAGGAGAAGGTGAAGTCAGGAGGGTGAAGCAGAAGAAGGAGAAGGAGAAGGTGAAGTCTGGAGGGTGAAGCAGAAGAAGCAGAAGAAGGAGAAGGAGAAGGTGAAGTCTGGAGGGTGAATCAGAAGAAGCAGAAGAAGGAGAAGGAGAAGGTGAAGTCAGGAGGGTGAATCAGAAGAAGCAGAAGAAGGAGAAGGAGAAGGTGAATTTAGGAGGGTGAATCAGAAGAAGCAGAAGAAGGAGAAGGAGCAGGTGAAGTCAGGGGGGTGTAGCAGAAGAAGTAGAAGAAGGCGAAGTAGAAGGTGAAGTCAGGACGGTGAAGCAGAAGAAGCAGAAGAAGGAGAAGGAGAAGGTGAAGCCTGGAGGGCGCAGCAGAAGAAGCAGAAGAAGGAGAAGGAGAAGGTGAAGTCTGGAGTGTGAAGCAGAAGAAGCAGAAGAAGGAGAAGGAGAAGGTGAAGTCTGGAGGGCGCAGCAGAAGAAGCAGAAGAAGGAGAATGAGAAGGTGAAGTCTGGAGGGTGAATCAGAAGAAGCAGAAGAAGGAGAAGGAGAAGGTGAAGTCTGGAGGGTGAATCAGAAGAAGTAGAAGAAGGAGAAGGAGAAGGTGAAGTCTGGAGGGTGAAGCAGAAGAAGTAGAAGAAGGAGAAGGAGAAGGTGAAGTCAGGAGAGTGAATCAGAAGAAGTAGAAGAAGGAGAAGGAGAAGGTGAAGTCAGGAGGGTGAATCAGAAGAACCAGAAGAAGGAGAAGGAGAAGGTGAAGTCTGGAGGGTGAATCAGAAGAATCAGATGAAGGAGAAGGAGAAGGTGAAGTCTGGAGGGTGAATCAGAAGAAGCAGAAGAAAGAGAAGGAGAAGGTGAAGTCTGGAGGGTGAAGCAGAAGAAACAGAAGAAGGAGAAGGAGAAGGTGAAGACTGGAGGGTGAATCAGAAGAAGTAGAAGAAGGAGAAGGAGAAGGTGAAGTCTGGAGGGTGAAAAAGAAGAAGTAGAAGAAGGAGAAGGAGAAGTTGAAGTCTGGAGGGTGAATCAGAAGAAGCAGAAGAAGGAGAAGGAGAAGGTGAAGTCTGGAGGGTGAATCAGAAGAAGCAGAAGAAGGAGAAGGAGAAGATGAAGTCTGGAGGGTGAATCAGAAGAAGTAGAAGAAGGAGAAGGAGAAGGTGAAGTCTGGAGGGTGAATCAGAAGAAGTAGAAGAAGGAGAAGGAGAAGATGAAGTCTGGAGGGTGAATCAGAAGAAACAGAAGAAGGAGAAGGAGAAGGTGAAGTCTGGAGGGTGAATCAGAAGAAGTAGAAGAAGGAGAAGGAGAAGGTGTAGTCTGGAGGGTGAATCAGAAGAAGTAGACGAAGGAGAAGGAGAAGGTGAAGTCTGGAGGGTGAATCAGAAGAAGCAGAAGAAGGAGAAGGAGAAGGTGAAGTCTGGAGGGTGAATCAGAAGAAGTAGAAGAAGGAGAAGGTGAAGTCTGGAGGGTGAATCAGAAGAAGCAGAAGAAGGAGAAGGAGAAGGTGAAGTCTGGAGGGTGAATCAGAAGAAGCAGAAGAAGGAGAAGGAGAAGGTGAAGTCTGGAGGGTGAATCAGAAGAAGCAGAAGAAGGAGAAGGAGAAGGTGAAGTCTGGAGGGTGAATCAGACGAATCAGAAGAAGGAGAAGGAGAAGGTGAAGTCTGGAGGGTGAATCAGAAGAAGCAGAAGAAAGAGAAGGAGAAGGTGAAGTCTGGAGGGTGAATCAGAAGAAGCAGAAGAAAGAGAAGGAGAAGGTGAAGTCTGGAGGGTGAAGCAGAAGAAACAGAAGAAGGAGAAGGAGAAGGTGAAGACTGGAGGGTGAATCAGAAGAAGTAGAAGAAGGAGAAGGAGAAGGTGAAGTCTGGAGGGTGAAAAAGAAGAAGTAGAAGAAGGAGAAGGAGAAGTTGAAGTCTGGAGGGTGAATCAGAAGAAGCAGAAGAAGGAGAAGGAGAAGGTGAAGTCTGGAGGGTGAATCAGAAGAAGCAGAAGAAGGAGAAGGAGAAGATGAAGTCTGGAGGGTGAATCAGAAGAAGTAGAAGAAGGAGAAGGAGAAGGTGAAGTCTGGAGGGTGAATCAGAAGAAGTAGAAGAAGGAGAAGGAGAAGATGAAGTCTGGAGGGTGAATCAGAAGAAACAGAAGAAGGAGAAGGAGAAGGTGAAGTCTGGAGGGTGAATCAGAAGAAGTAGAAGAAGGAGAAGGAGAAGGTGTAGTCTGGAGGGTGAATCAGAAGAAGTAGACGAAGGAGAAGGAGAAGGTGAAGTCTGGAGGGTGAATCAGAAGAAGCAGAAGAAGGAGAAGGAGAAGGTGAAGTCTGGAGGGTGAATCAGAAGAAGTAGAAGAAGGAGAAGGTGAAGTCTGGAGGGTGAATCAGAAGAAGCAGAAGAAGGAGAAGGAGAAGGTGAAGTCTGGAGGGTGAATCAGAAGAAGCAGAAGAAGGAGAAGGAGAAGGTGAAGTCTGGAGGGTGAATCAGAAGAAGCAGAAGAAGGAGAAGGAGAAGGTGAAGTCTGGAGGGTGAATCAGACGAATCAGAAGAAGGAGAAGGAGAAGGTGAAGTCTGGAGGGTGAATCAGAAGAAGCAGAAGAAAGAGAAGGAGAAGGTGAAGTCTGGAGGGTGAAGCAGAAGAAACAGAAGAAGGAGAAGGAGTAGGTGAAGACTGGAGGGTGAATCAGAAGAAGTAGAAGAAGGAGAAGGAGAAGGTGAAGTCTGGAGGGTGAATCAGACGAAGTAGAAGAAGGAGAAGGAGAAGGTGAAGTCTGGAGGGTGAATCAGAAGAAGTAGAAGAAGGAGAAGGAGAAGGTGAAGTCTGGAGGGTGAATCAGAAGAAGCAGAAGAAGGAGAAGGAGAAGATGAAGTCTAGAGGGTGAATCAGAAGAAGTAGAAGAAGGAGAAGGAGAAGGTGAGGTCTGGAGGGTGAATCAGAAGAAGCAGAAGAAGGAGAAGGAGAAGGTGAAGTCTGGAGGGTGAATCAGAAGAAGCAGAAGAAGGAGAAGGAGAAGGTGAAGTCTGGAGGGTGAATCAGAAGAAGCAGAAGAAGGAGAAGGAAAAGGTGAAGTCAGGAGCGTGAATCAGAAGAAGCAGAAGAAGGAGAAGGAGAAGGTGAAGTTAGGAGGGTGAATCAGAAGAAGCAGAAGAAGGAGAAGGAGCAGGTGAAGTCAGGCGGGTGAAGCAGAAGAAGTAGAAGAAGGAGAAGGAGAAGGTGAAGTCAGGACGGTGAAGCAGAAGAAGCAGAAGAAGGAGAAGGAGAAGGTGAAGTCTGGAGGGTGAAGCAGAAGAAGCAGAAGAAGGAGAAGGAGAGGGTGAAGTCTGGAGGGTGAATCAGAAGAAGTAGAAGAAGGAGAAGGAGAAGGTGAAGTCAGGAGAGTGAAGCAGAAGAAGCAGAAGAAGGAGAAGGAGAAGGTGAAGTCTGGAGGGCGAAGCAGAAGAAGCAGAAGAAGGAGAAGGAGAAGGTGAAGTCTGGAGGGTGAAGCAGAAGAAGCAGAAGAAGGAGAAGGAGTAGGTGAAGTCTGGAGGGTGAATCAGAAGAAGTAGAAGAAGGAGAAGGATAAGGTGAAGTCAGGAGGGTGAAGCAGAAGAAGCAGAAGAAGGAGAAGGAGAAGGTGAAGTCTGGAGGGTGAATCAGAAGAAGCAGAAGAAGGAGAAGGAGAAGGTGAAGTCTGGAGGGTGAATCAGAAGAAGTAGAAGAAGGAGAAGGAGAAGGTGAAGTCTGGAGGGTGAAGCAGAAGAAGTAGAAGAAGGAGAAGGAGAAGGTGAAGTCAGGAGGGTGAATCAGAAGAAGGAGAAGAAGGAGAAGGAGAAGGTGAAGTCTGGAGGGTGAATCAGAAGAATCAGAAGAAGGAGAAGGAGAAGATGAAGTCTGGAGGGTGAATCAGAAGAAGCAGAAGAAAGAGAAGGAGAAGGTGAAGTCTGGAGGGTGAAGCAGAAGAAACAGAAGAAGGAGAAGGAGAAGGTGAAGTCTGGAGGGTGAATCAGAAGAAGTAGAAGAAGGAGAAGGAGAAGGTGAAGTCTGGAGGGTGAATCAGAAGAAGCAGAAGAAGGAGAAGGAGAAGATGAAGTCTGGAGGGTGAATCAGAAGAAGTAGAAGAAGGAGAAGGAGAAGGTGAGGTCTGGAGGGTGAATCAGAAGAAGCAGAAGAAGGAGAAGGAGAAGGTGAAGTCTGGAGGGTGAATCAGAAGAAGCAGAAGAAGGAGAAGGAGAAGGTGAAGTCTGGAGGGTGAATCAGAAGAAGCAGAAGAAGGAGAAGGAAAAGGTGAAGTCAGGAGCGTGAATCAGAAGAAGCAGAAGAAGGAGAAGGAGAAGGTGAAGTTAGGAGGGTGAATCAGAAGAAGCAGAAGAAGGAGAAGGAGCAGGTGAAGTCAGGCGGGTGAAGCAGAAGAAGTAGAAGAAGGAGAAGGAGAAGGTGAAGTCAGGACGGTGAAGCAGAAGAAGCAGAAGAAGGAAAAGGAGAATGTGAAGTCTGGAGGGTGAAGCAGAAGAAGCAGAAGAAGGAGAAGGAGAGGGTGAAGTCAAAGGGTGAATCAGAAGAAGTAGAAGAAGGAGAAGGAGAAGGTGTAGACTGGAGGGTGAATCAGAAGAAGTAGACGAAGGAGAAGGAGAAGGTGAAGTCTGGAGGGTGAAGCAGAAGAAGCAGAAGAAGGAGAAGGAGAAGGTGAAGTCTGGAGGGTGAAGCAGAAGAAGCAGAAGAAGGAGAAGGAGAAGGTGAAGTCAGGAGGGTGGATCAGAAGAAGTAGAAGAAGGAGAAGGAGAAGGTGTAGTCTGGAGGGTGAATCAGAAGAAGTAGACGAAGGAGAAGGAGAAGGTGAAGTCTGGAGGGTGAAGCAGAAGAAGCAGAAGAAGGAGAAGGAGAAGGTGAAGTCTGGAGGGTGAAGCAGAAGAAGCAGAAGAAGGAGAAGGAGAAGGTGAAGTCAGGAGGGTGGATCAGAAGAAGTAGAAGGAGAAGGAGAAGGTGAAGTCTGGAGGGTGAATCAGAAGAAGCAGAAGAAGGAGAAGGAGAAGGTGAAGTCTGGTGGGCGCAGCAGAAGAAGCAGAAGAAGGAGAAAGAGAAGGTGAAGTCTGGAGGGTGAAGCAGAAGAAGCAGAAGAAGGAGAAGGAGAGGGTGAAGTCTGGAGGGTGAATCAGAAGAAGTAGAAGAAGGAGAAGGAGAAGGTGAAGTCAGGAGAGTGAAGCAGAAGAAGCAGAAGAAGGAGAAGGAGAAGGTGAAGTCTGGAGGGCGAAGCAGAAGAAGCAGAAGAAGGAGAAGGAGAAGGTGAAGTCTGGAGGGTGAAGCAGAAGAAGCAGAAGAAGGAGAAGGAGTAGGTGAAGTCTGGAGGGTGAATCAGAAGAGGTAGAAGAAGGAGAAGGAGAAGGTGAAGTCAGGAGGGTGAAGCAGAAGAAGCAGAAGAAGGAGAAGGAGAAGGTGAAGTCTGGAGGGTGAAGCAGAAGAAGCAGAAGAAGGAGATGGAGAAGGTGAAGTCTGGAGGGTGAATCAGAAGAAGCAGAAGAAGGAGAAGGAGAAGGTGAAGTCAGGAGGGTGAATCAGAAGAAGCAGAAGAAGGAGAAGGAGAAGGTGAATTTAGGAGGGTGAATCAGAAGAAGCAGAAGAAGGAGAAGGAGCAGGTGAAGTCAGGGGGGTGTAGCAGAAGAAGTAGAAGAAGGCGAAGTAGAAGGTGAAGTCAGGACGGTGAAGCAGAAGAAGCAGAAGAAGGAGAAGGAGAAGGTGAAGCCTGGAGGGCGCAGCAGAAGAAGCAGAAGAAGGAGAAGGAGAAGGTGAAGTCTGGAGTGTGAAGCAGAAGAAGCAGAAGAAGGAGAAGGAGAAGGTGAAGTCTGGAGGGCGCAGCAGAAGAAGCAGAAGAAGGAGAATGAGAAGGTGAAGTCTGGAGGGTGAATCAGAAGAAGCAGAAGAAGGAGAAGGAGAAGGTGAAGTCTGGAGGGTGAATCAGAAGAAGTAGAAGAAGGAGAAGGAGAAGGTGAAGTCTGGAGGGTGAAGCAGAAGAAGTAGAAGAAGGAGAAGGAGAAGGTGAAGTCAGGAGGGTGAATCAGAAGAAGTAGAAGAAGGAGAAGGAGAAGGTGAAGTCAGGAGGGTGAATCAGAAGAACCAGAAGAAGGAGAAGGAGAAGGTGAAGTCTGGAGGGTGAATCAGAAGAATCAGATGAAGGAGAAGGAGAAGGTGAAGTCTGGAGGGTGAATCAGAAGAAGCAGAAGAAAGAGAAGGAGAAGGTGAAGTCTGGAGGGTGAAGCAGAAGAAACAGAAGAAGGAGAAGCAGAAGGTGAAGACTGGAGGGTGAATCAGAAGAAGTAGAAGAAGGAGAAGGAGAAGGTGAAGTCTGGAGGGTGAAAAAGAAGAAGTAGAAGAAGGAGAAGGAGAAGTTGAAGTCTGGAGGGTGAATCAGAAGAAGCAGAAGAAGGAGAAGGAGAAGGTGAAGTCTGGAGGGTGAATCAGAAGAAGCAGAAGAAGGAGAAGGAGAGGATGAAGTCTGGAGGGTGAATCAGAAGAAGTAGAAGAAGGAGAAGGAGAAGGTGATGTCTGGAGGGTGAATCAGAAGAAGTAGAAGAAGGAGAAGGAGAAGATGAAGTCTGGAGGGTGAATCAGAAGAAACAGAAGAAGGAGAAGGAGAAGGTGAAGTCTGGAGGGTGAATCAGAAGAAGTAGAAGAAGGAGAAGGAGAAGGTGTAGTCTGGAGGGTGAATCAGAAGAAGTAGACGAAGGAGAAGGAGAAGGTGAAGTCTGGAGGGTGAATCAGAAGAAGCAGAAGAAGGAGATGGAGAAGGTGAAGTCTGGAGGGTGAATCAGAAGAAGTAGAAGAAGGAGAAGGTGAAGTCTGGAGGGTGAATCAGAAGAAGCAGAAGAAGGAGAAGGAGAAGGTGAAGTCTGGAGGGTGAATCAGAAGAAGCAGAAGAAGGAGAAGGTGAAGTCTGGAGGGTGAATCAGAAGAAGCAGAATAAGGAGAAGGAGAAGGTGAAGTCTGGAGGGTGAATCAGAAGAAGCAGAAGAAGGAGAAGGAGAAGGTGAAGTCTGGAGGGTGAATCAGAAGAAGTAGAAGAAGGAGAAGGAGAAGGTGAAGTCTGGAGGGTGAATCAGAAGAAGTAGAAGAAGGAGAAGGAGAAGGTGAAGTCTGGAGGGTGAATCAGAAGAAGTAGAAGAAGGAGAAGGAGAAGGTGAAGTCTGGAGGGTGAAGCAGAAGAAGTAGATGAAGGAGAAGGAGAAGGTGAAGTCAGGAGGGTGAATCAGAAGAAGTAGAAGAAGGAGAAGGAGAAGGTGAGGTCTGGAGGGTGAATCAGAAGAAGCAGAAGAAGGAGAAGGTGAAGTCTGGAGGGTGAATCAGACGAATCAGAAGAAGGAGAAGGAGAAGGTGAAGTCTGGAGGGTGAATCAGAAGAAGCAGAAGAAAGAGAAGGAGAAGGTGAAGTCTGGAGGGTGAAGCAGAAGAAACAGAAGAAGGAGAAGGAGAAGGTGAAGACTGGAGGGTGAATCAGAAGAAGTAGAAGAAGGAGAAGGAGAAGGTGAAGTCTGGAGGGTGAATCAGAAGAAGTAGAAGAAGGAGAAGGAGAAGGTGAAGTCTGGAGGGTGAATCAGAAGAAGCAGAAGAAGGAGAAGGAGAAGGTGAAGTCTGGAGGGTGAATCAGAAGAAGGAGAAGAAGGAGAAGGAGAAGATGAAGTCTGGAGGGTGAATCAGAAGAAGTAGAAGAAGGAGAAGGAGAAGGTGAAGTCTGGAGGCTGAATCAGAAGAAGTAGAAGAAGGAGAAGGAGAAGGTGAAGTCTGGAGGGTGAATCAGAAGAAACAGAAGAAGGAGAAGGAGAAGGTGAAGTCTGGAGGGTGAATCAGAAGAAGTTTAAGAAGGAGAAGGAGAAGGTGTAGTCTGGAGGGTGAATCAGAAGAATTAGACGAAGGAGAAGGAGAAGGTGAAGTCTGGAGGGTGAATCAGAAGAAGCAGAAGAAGGAGAAGGAGAAGGTGAAGTCTGGAGGGTGAATCAGAAGAAGTAGAAGAAGGAGAAGGAGAAGGTGAAGTCTGGAGGGTGAATCAGAAGAAGCAGAAGAAGGAGAAGGAGAAGGTGAAGTCTGGAGGGTGAATCAGAAGAAGCAGAAGAAGGAGAAGGAGAAGGTGAAGTCTGGAGGGTGAAACAGAAGAAGCAGAATAAGGAGAAGGAGAAGGTGAAGTCTGGAGGGTGAATCAGAAGAAGCAGAAGAAGGAGAAGGAGAAGGTGAAGTCTGTAGGGTGAATCAGAAGAAGTAGAAGAAGGAGAAGGAGAAGGTGAAGTCTGGAGGGTGAATCAGAAGAAGTAGAAAAAGGAGAAGGAGAAGGTGAAGTCTGGAGGGTGAAGCAGAAGAAGTAGAAGAAGGAGAAGGAGAAGGTGAAGTCAGGAGGGTGAATCAGAAGAAGTAGAAGAAGGAGAAGGAGAAGGTGAAGTCAGGAGGGTGAATCAGAAGAAGCAGAAGAAGGAGAAGGAGAAGGTGAAGTCTGGAGGGTGAATCAGAAGAATCAGAAGAAGGAGAAGGAGAAGGTGAAGTCTGGAGGGTGAATCAGAAGAAGCAGAAGAAAGAGAAGGAGAAGGTGAAGTCTGGAGGGTGAATCAGAAGAAGTAGAAGAAGGAGAAGGAGAAGGTGAAGTCTGGAGGGTTAATCAGAAGAAGCAGAAGAAGGAGAAGGAGAAGGTGATGTCTGGAGGGTGAATCAGAAGAAGCAGAAGAAGGAGAGGAGAAGGTGAAGTCTGGAGGGTGAATCAGAAGAAGCAGAAGAAGGAGAAGGAGAAGGTGAAGTCTGGAGGCTGAATCAGAAGAAGCAGAATAAGGAGAAGAAGACGGTGAAGTCTGGAGGGTGAATCAGAAGAAGCAGAAGAGGAGAAGGAGAAGGTGATGTCTGAAGGGTGAATCAGAAGAAGTAGAAGAAGGAGAAGGAGAAGGTGAAGTCTGGAGGGTGAAGCAGAAGAAATAGAAGAAGGAGAAGGAGAAGGTGAAGTCAGGAGGGTGAATCAGAAGAAGTAGAAGAAGGAGAAGGAGAGTGTGAAGTCAGGAGGGTGAATCAGGAGAAGCAGAAGAAGGAGAAGGAGAAGGTGAAGTCTGGAGGGCGAATCAGAAGAAACAGAAGAAGGAGAAGGATAAGGTGAAGTCTGGAGGGTGAATCAGAAGAAGCAGAAGAAGGAGAAGGAGAAGGTGAAGTCTGGAGGTTGAATCAGAAGAAGCAGAATAAGGAGAAGGAGAAGGTGAAGTCTGGAGGGTGAATCAGAAGAAGCACAATAAGGAGAAGGAGAAGGTGAAGTCTGGAGGGTGAATCAGAAGAAGCAGAAGAAGGAGAAGGAGAAGGTGAAGTCTGGAGGGTGAATCAGAAGAGGTAGAAGAAGGAGAAGGAGAAGGTGAAGTCTGGAGGGTGAAGCAGAAGAAGGAGAAGAAGGAGAAGGAGAAGGTGAAGTCAGGAGGGTGAATCAGAAGAAGTAGAAGAAGGAGAAGGTGAAGGTGAAGCCAGGAGGGTGAATCAGAAGAAGCAGAAGAAGGAGAAGGAGAAGGTGAAGTCTGGAGGGTGAATCAGAAGAATCAGAAGAAGGAGAAGGAGAAGGTGAAGTCTGGAGGGTGAATCAGAAGAATCAGAAGAAAGAGAAGGAGAAGGTGAAGTCTGGAGGCTGAAGCAGAAGAAACAGTAGAAGGAGAAGGAGAATGTGAAGACTGGAGGGTGAATCAGAAGAAGTAGAAGAAGGAGAAGGAGAAGGTGAAGTCTGGAGGGTGAATCAGAAGAAGTAGAAGAAGGAGAAGGAGAAGGTGAAGTCTGGAGGGTGAATCAGAAGAAGCAGAAGAAGGAGAAGGAGAAGGTGAAGTCTGGAGGGTGAATCAGAAGATGCAGAAGAAGGAGAAGGAGAAGATGAAGTCTGGAGGGTGAATCAGAAGAAGTAGAAGAAGGAGAAGGAGAAGGTGAAGTCTGGAGGGTGAATCAGAAGAAGTAGAAGAAGGAGAAGGAGAAGGTGAAGTCTGGAGGGTGAATCAGAAGAAACAGAAGAAGGAGAAGGAGAAGGTGAAGTCTGGAGGGTGAATCAGAAGAAGTAGAAGAAGGAGAAGGAGAAGGTGTAGTCTGGAGGGTGAATCAGAAGAAGTAGACGAAGGATAAGGAGAAGGTGAAGTCTGGAGGGTGAATCAGAAGAAGCAGAAGAAGGAGAAGGAGAAGATGAAGTCTGGAGGGTGAATCAGAAGAAGTAGAAGAAGGAGAAGGAGAAGGTGAAGTCTGGAGGGTGAATCAGAAGAAGCAGAAGAAGGAGAAGGAGAAGGTGAAGTCTGGAGGGTGAATCAGAAGAAGCAGAAGAAGGAGAAGGAGAAGGTGAAGTCTGGAGGGTGAATCAGAAGAAGCAGAATAAGGAGAAGGAGAAGGTGAAGTCTGGAGGGTGAATCAGAAGAAGCAGAAGAAGGAGAAGGAGAAGGTGAAGTCTGGAGGATGAATCAGAAGAAGTAGAAGAAGGAGAAGGAGAAGGTGAAGTCTGGAGGGTGAATCAGAAGAAGTAGAAGAAGGAGAAGGAGAAGGTGAAGTCTGGAGGGTGAATCAGAAGAAGTAGAAGAAGGAGAAGGAGAAGGTGAAGTCTGGAGGGTGAAGCAGTAGAAGTAGAAGAAGGAGAAGGAGAAGGTGAAGTCAGGAGGGTGAATCAGAAGAAGTAGAAGAAGGAGAAGGAGAAGGTGAAGTCAGGAGGGTGAATCAGAAGAAGCAGAAGAAGGAGAAGGAGAAGGTTAAGTCTGGAGGGTGAATCAGAAGAATCAGAAGAAGGAGAAGGAGAAGGTGAAGTCTGGAGCGAGAATCAGAAGAAGCAGAAGAAAGAGAAGGAGAAGGTGAAGTCTGGAGGGTGAATCAGAAGAAGTAGAAGAAGGAGAAGGAGAAGGTGAAGTCTGGAGGGTGAATCAGAAGAAGCAGAAGAAGGAGAAGGAGAAGGTGAAGTCTGGAGGGTGTATCAGAAGAAGCAGAAGAAGGAGAAGGAAAAGGTGAAGTCTGGAGGTTGTATCAGAAGAAGCAGAAGAAGAAGAAGGAGAAGGTGAAGTCTGTAGGGTGAATCAGAAGAAGCAGAATAAGGAGAAGGAGAAGGTGAAGTATGGAGGGTGAATCAGAAGAAGCAGAAGAAGGAGAAGGAGAAGGTGAAGTCTGGAGGGTGAATCAGAAGAAGTAGAAGAAGGAGAAGGAGAAGGTGAAGTCTGGAGGGTGAAGCAGAAGAAGTAGAAGAAGGAGAAGGAGAAGGTGTAGTCAGGAGGGTGAATCAGAAGAAGCAGAAGAAGGAGAAGGAGAAGGTGAAGTCTGGAGGGTGAATCAGAAGAATCAGAAGAAGGAGAAGGAGAAGATGAAGTCTGGAGGGTGAATCAGAAGAAGCAGAAGAAAGAGAAGGAGAAGGGGAAGTCTGGAGGGTGAAGCAGAAGAAACAGAAGAAGGAGAAGGAGTAGGTGAAGACTGGAGGGTGAATCAGAAGAAGTAGAAGAAGGAGAAGGAGAAGGTGAAGTCTGGAGGGTGAATCAGACGAAGTAGAAGAAGGAGAAGGAGAAGGTGAAGTCTGGAGGGTGAATCAGAAGAAGTAGAAGAAGGAGAAGGAGAAGGTGAAGTCTGGAGGGTGAATCAGAAGAAGCAGAAGAAGGAGAAGGAGAAGATGAAGTCTGGAGGGTGAATCAGAAGAAGTAGAAGAAGGAGAAGGAGAAGGTGAGGTCTGGAGGGTGAATCAGAAGAAGCAGAAGAAGGAGAAGGAGAAGGTGAAGTCTGGAGGGTGAATCAGAAGAAGCAGAAGAAGGAGAAGGAGAAGGTGAAGTCTGGAGGGTGAATCAGAAGAAGCAGAAGAAGGAGAAGGAAAAGGTGAAGTCAGGAGCGTGAATCAGAAGAAGCAGAAGAAGGAGAAGGAGAAGGTGAAGTTAGGAGGGTGAATCAGAAGAAGCAGAAGAAGGAGAAGGAGCAGGTGAAGTCAGGGGGGTGAAGCAGAAGAAGTAGAAGAAGGAGAAGGAGAAGGTGAAGTCAGGACGGTGAAGCAGAAGAAGCAGAAGAAGGAGAAGGAGAAGGTGAAGTCTGGAGGGTGAAGCAGAAGAAGCAGAAGAAGGAGAAGGAGAGGGTGAAGTCTGGAGGGTGAATCAGAAGAAGTAGAAGAAGGAGAAGGAGAAGGTGAAGTCAGGAGAGTGAAGCAGAAGAAGCAGAAGAAGGAGAAGGAGAAGGTGAAGTCTGGAGGGCGAAGCAGAAGAAGCAGAAGAAGGAGAAGGAGAAGGTGAAGTCTGGAGGGTGAAGCAGAAGAAGCAGAAGAAGGAGAAGGAGTAGGTGAAGTCTGGAGGGTGAATCAGAAGAAGTAGAAGAAGGAGAAGGATAAGGTGAAGTCAGGATGGTGAAGCAGAAGAAGCAGAAGAAGGAGAAGGAGAAGGTGAAGTCTGGAGGGTGAAGCAGAAGAAGTAGAAGAAGGAGAAGGAGAAGGTGAAGTCTGGAGGGTGAAGCAGAAGAAGCAGAAGAAGGAGAAGGAGAAGGTGAAGTCAGGAGGGTGGATCAGAAGAAGTAGAAGAAGGAGAAGGAGAAGGTGAAGTCTGGAGGGTGAATCAGAAGAAGCAGAAGAAGGAGAAGGAGAAGGTGAAGTCTGGAGGGCGCAGCAGAAGAAGCAGAAGAAGGAGAAAGAGAAGGTGAAGTCTGGAGGGTGAAGCAGAAGAAGCAGAAGAAGGAGAAGGAGAGGGTGAAGTCTGGAGGGTGAATCAGAAGAAGTAGAAGAAGGAGAAGGAGAAGGTGAAGTCAGGAGAGTGAAGCAGAAGAAGCAGAAGAAGGAGAAGGAGAAGGAGAAGTCTGGAGGGTGAATCAGAAGAAGTAGAAGAAGGAGAAGGAGAAGGTGAAGTCAGGAGGGTGAAGCAGAAGAAGCAGAAGAAGGAGAAGGTGAAGTCTGGAGGGTGAAGCAGAAGAAGCAGAAGAAGGAGAAGGAGAAGGTGAAGTCTGGAGGGTGAATCAGAAGAAGCAGAAGAAGGAGAAGGAGAAGGTGAAGTCTGGAGGGTGAATAAGAAGAAGCAGAAGAAGGAGAAGGAGAAGATGAAGTCTGGAGGGTGAATTAGAAGAAGCAGAAGAAGGAGAAGGAGAAGGTGAAGTCAGGAGGGTGAATCAGAAGAAGCAGAAGAAGGAGAAGGAGCAGGTGAAGTCAGGGGGGTGAAGCAGAAGAAGTAGAAGAAGGAGAAGGAGAAGGTGAAGTCAGGAGGGTGAAGCAGAAGAAGCAGAAGAAGGAGAAGGAGAAGGTGAAGTCTGGAGGGTGAAGCAGAAGAAGCAGAAGAAGGAGAAGGAGAAGGTGAAGTCTGGAGGGCGAAGCAGAAGAAGCAGAAGAAGGAGAAGGAGAAGGTGAAGTCTGGAGGGAGAAGCAGAAGAAGCAGAAGAAGGAGAAGGAGAAGGTGAAGTCTGGAGGGTGAATCAGAAGAAGTAGAAGAAGGAGAAGGAGAAGGTGAAGTCAGGAGGGTGAATCAGAAGAAGCAGAAGAAGGAGAAGGAGAAGGTGAAGTCTGGAGGGTGAATCAGAAGAAGCAGAAGAAGGAGAAGGAGAAGGTGAAGTCTGGAGGGTGAATCAGAAGAAGCAGAATAAGGAGAAGGAGAAGGTGAAGTCTGGAGGGTGAATCAGAAGAAGCAGAAGAAGGAGAAGGAGAAGGTGAAGTCTGGAGGGTGAATCAGAAGAAGTAGAAGAAGGAGAAGGAGAAGGTGAAGTCTGGAGGATGAAGCAGAAGAAGTAGAAGAAGGAGAAGGAGAAGGTGAAGTCAGGAGGGTGAATCAGAAGAAGTAGAAGAAGGAGAAGGAGAAGGTGAAGTCAGGAGGGTGAATCAGAAGAAGCAGAAGAAGGAGAAGGTGAAGTCTGGAGGGCGAATCATAAGAAACAGAAGAAGGAGAAGGAGAAGGTGAAGTCTGGAGGGTGAATCAGAAGAAGCAGAAGAAGGAGAAGGAGAAGGTGAAGTCTGGAGGTTGAATCAGAAGAAGCAGAATAAGGAGAAGGAGAAGGTGAAGTCTGGAGGGTGAATCAGAAGAAGCAGAATAAGGAGAAGGAGAAGGTGAAGTCTGGAGGGTGAATCAGAAGAAGCAGAAGAAGGAGAAGGAGAAGGTGAAGTCTGGAGGGTGAATCAGAAGAGGTAGAAGAAGGAGAAGGAGAAGGTGAAGTCTGGAGGGTGAAGCAGAAGAAGGAGAAGAAGGAGAAGGAGAAGGTGAAGTCAGGAGGGTGAATCAGAAGAAGTAGAAGAAGGAGAAGGAGAAGGTGAAGCCAGGAGGGTGAATCAGAAGAAGCAGAAGAAGGAGAAGGAGAAGGTGAAGTCTGGAGGGTGAATCAGAAGAATCAGAAGAAGGAGAAGGAGAAGGTGAAGTCTGGAGGGTGAATCAGAAGAATCAGAAGAAAGCGAAGGAGAAGGTGAAGTCTGGAGGCTGAAGCAGAAGAAACAGAAGAAGGAGAAGGAGAATGTGAAGACTGGAGGGTTAATCAGAAGAAGTAGAAGAAGGAGAAGGAGAAGGTGAAGTCTGGAGGGTGAATCAGAAGAAGTAGAAGAAGGAGAAGGAGAAGGTGAAGTCTGGAGGGAGAATCAGAAGAAGCAGAAGAAGGAGAAGGAGAAGGTGAAGTCTGGAGGGTGAATCAGAAGATGCAGAAGAAGGAGAAGGAGAAGATGAAGTCTGGAGGGTGAATCAGAAGAAGTAGAAGAAGGAGAAGGAGAAGGTGAAGTCTGGAGGGTGAATCAGAAGAAGTAGAAGAAGGAGAAGGAGAAGGTGAAGTCTGGAGGGTGAATCAGAAGAAACAGAAGAAGGAGAAGGAGAAGGTGAAGTCTGGAGGGTGAATCAGAAGAAGTAGAAGAAGGAGAAGGAGAAGGTGTAGTCTGGAGGGTGAATCAGAAGAGATAGACGAAGGAGAAGGAGAAGGTGAAGTCTGGAGGGTGAATCAGAAGAAGCAGAAGAAGGAGAAGGAGAAGATGAAGTCTGGAGGGTGAATCAGAAGAAGTAGAAGAAGGAGAAGGAGAAGGTGAAGTCTGGAGGGTGAATCAGAAGAAGCAGAAGAAGGAGAAGGAGAAGGTGAATTCTGGAGGGTGAATCAGAAGAAGCAGAAGAAGGAGAAGGAGAAGGTGAAGTCTGGAGGGTGAATCAGAAGAAGCAGAATAAGGAGAAGGAGAAGGTGAAGTCTGGAGGGTGAATCAGAAGAAGCAGAAGAAGGAGAAGGAGAAGGTGAAGTCTGGAGGATGAATCAGAAGAAGTAGAAGAAGGAGAAGGAGAAGGTGAAGTCTGGAGGGTGAATCAGAAGAAGTAGAAGAAGGAGAAGGAGAAGGTGAAGTCTGGAGGGTGAATCAGAAGAAGTAGAAGAAGGAGAAGGAGAAGGTGAAGTCTGGCCGGTGAAGCAGTAGAAGTAGAAGAAGGAGAAGGAGAAGGTGAAGTCAGGACGGTGAATCAGAAGAAGTAGAAGAAGGAGAAGGAGAAGGTGAAGTCAGGAGGGTGAATCAGAAGAAGCAGAAGAAGGAGAAGGAGAAGGTGAAGTCTGGAGGGTGAATCAGAAGAATCAGAAGAAGGAGAAGGAGAAGGTGAAGTCTGGAGGGAGAATCAGAAGAAGCAGAAGAAAGAGAAGGAGAAGGTGAAGTCTGGAGGGTGAATCAGAAGAAGTAGAAGAAGGAGAAGGTGAAGTCTGGAGGGTGAATCAGAAGAAGCAGAAGAAGGAGAAGGAGAAGGTGAAGTCTGGAGGGTGAATCAGAAGAAGCAGAAGAAGGAGAAGGAAAAGGTGAAGTCTGGAGGGTGAATCAGAAGAAGCAGAAGAAGGAGAAGGAGAAGGTGAAGTCTGAGGGTGAATCAGAAGAAGCAGAATAAGGAGATGGAGAAGGTGAAGTCTGGAGGGTGAATCAGAAGAAGCAGAAGAAGGAGAAGGAGAAGGTGAAGTCTGGAGGGTGAATCAGATGAAGTAGAAGAAGGAGAAGGAGAAGGTGAAGTCTGGAGGGTGAAGCAGAAGAAGTAGAAGAAGGAGAAGGAGAAGGTGAAGTCAGGAGGGTGAATCAGAAGAAGCAGAAGAAGGAGAAGGAGAAGGTGAAGTCTGGAGGGTGAATCAGAAGAATCAGAAGAAGGAGTAGGTGAAGACTGGAGGGTGAATCAGAAGAAGTAGAAGAAGGAGAAGGAGAAGGTGAAGTCTGGAGGGTGAATCAGACGAAGTAGAAGAAGGAGAAGGAGAAGGTGTAGTCTGGAGGGTGAATCAGAAGAAGTAGAAGAAGGAGAAGGAGAAGGTGAAGTCTGGAGGGTGAATCAGAAGAAGCAGAAGAAGGAGAAGGAGAAGATGAAGTCTGGAGGGTGAATCAGAAGAAGTAGAAGAAGGAGAAGGAGAAGGTGAGGTCTGGAGGGTGAATCAGAAGAAGCAGAAGAAGGAGAAGGAGAAGGTGAAGTCTGGAGGGTGAATCAGAAGAAGCAGAAGAAGGAGAAGGAGAAGGTGAAGTCTGGAGGGTGAATCAGAAGAAGCAGAAGAAGGAGAAGGAAAAGGTGAAGTCAGGAGCGTGAATCAGAAGAAGCAGAAGAAGGAGAAGGAGAAGGTGAAGTTAGGAGGGTGAATCAGAAGAAGCAGAAGAAGGAGAAGGAGCAGGTGAAGTCAGGGGGGTGAAGCAGAAGAAGTAGAAGAAGGAGAAGGAGAAGGTGAAGTCAGGACGGTGAAGCAGAAGAAGCAGAAGAAGGAGAAGGAGAAGGTGAAGTCTGGAGGGTGAAGCAGAAGAAGCAGAAGAAGGAGAAGGAGAGGGTGAAGTCTGGAGGGTGAATCAGAAGAAGTAGAAGAAGGAGAAGGAGAAGGTGAAGTCAGGAGAGTGAAGCAGAAGAAGCAGAAGAAGGAGAAGGAGAAGGTGAAGTCTGGAGTGCGAAGCAGAAGAAGCAGAAGAAGGAGAAGGTGAAGTCTGGAGGGTGAAGCAGAAGAAGCAGAAGAAGGAGAAGGAGTAGGTGAAGTCTGGAGGGTGAATCAGAAGAAGTAGAAGAAGGAGAAGGATAAGGTGAAGTCAGGATGGTGAAGCAGAAGAAGCAGAAGAAGGAGAAGGAGAAGGTGAAGTCTGGAGGGTGAAGCAGAAGAAGTAGAAGAAGGAGAAGGAGAAGGTGAAGTCTGGAGGGTGAAGCAGAAGAAGCAGAAGAAGGAGAAGGAGAAGGTGAAGTCAGGAGGGTGGATCAGAAGAAGTAGAAGAAGGAGAAGGAGAAGGTGAAGTCTGGAGGGTGAATCAGAAGAAGCAGAAGAAGGAGAAGGAGAAGGTGAAGTCTGGAGAGCGCAGCAGAAGAAGCAGAAGAAGGAGAAAGAGAAGGTGAAGTCTGGAGGGTGAAGCAGAAGAAGCAGAAGAAGGAGAAGGGGAGGGTGAAGTCCGGAGGGTGAATCAGAAGAAGTAGAAGAAGGAGAAGGAGAAGGTGAAGTCAGGAGAGTGAAGCAGAAGAAGCAGAAGAAGGAGAAGGAGAAGGAGAAGTCTGGAGGGTGAATCAGAAGAAGTAGAAGAAGGAGAAGGAGAAGGTGAAGTCAGGAGGGTGAAGCAGAAGAAGCAGAAGAAGGAGAAGGAGAAGGTGAAGTCTGGAGGGTGAAGCAGAAGAAGCAGAAGAAGGAGAAGGAGAAGGTGAAGTCTGGAGGGTGAATCAGAAGAAGCAGAAGAAGGAGAAGGAGAAGGTGAAGTCTGGAGGGTGAATAAGAAGAAGCAGAAGAAGGAGAAGGAGAAGATGAAGTCTGGAGGGTGAATCAGAAGAAGTAGAAGAAGGAGAAGGAGAAGATGAGGTCTGGAGGGTGAATCAGAAGAAGCAGAAGAAGGAGAAGGAGAAGGTGAAGTCTGCAGGGTGAATCAGAAGAAGCAGAAGAAGGAGAAGGAGAAGGTGAAGTCTGGAGGGTGAATTAGAAGAAGCAGAAGAAGGAGAAGGAGAAGGTGAAGTCAGGAGGGTGAATCAGAAGAAGCAGAAGAAGGAGAAGCAGCAGGTGAAGTCTGGCGGGTGAAGCAGAAGAAGCAGAAGAAGGAGAAGGAGAAGGTGAAGTCTGGAGGGCGAAGCAGAAGAAGCAGAAGAAGGAGAAGGAGAAGGTGAAGTCTGGAGGGTGAAGCAGAAGAAGCAGAAGAAGGAGAAGGAGAAGGTGAAGTCTGGAGGGTGAATCAGAAGAAGTAGAAGAAGGAGAAGGAGAAGGTGAAGTCAGGAGGGTGATTCAGAAGAAGTAGAAGAAGGAGAAGGAGAAGGTGAAGTCAGGAGGGTGAAGCAGAAGAAGCAGAAGAAGGAGAAGGAGAAGGTGAAGTCTGGAGGTTGAATCAGAAGAAGCAGAATAAGGAGAAGGAGAAGGTGAAGTCTGGAGGGTGAATCAGAAGAAGCACAATAAGGAGAAGGAGAAGGTGAAGTCTGGAGGGTGAATCAGAAGAAGCAGAAGAAGGAGAAGGAGAAGGTGAAGTCTGGAGGGTGAATCAGAAGAGGTAGAAGAAGGAGAAGGAGAAGGTGAAGTCTGGAGGGTGAAGCAGAAGAAGGAGAAGCAGGAGAAGGAGAAGGTGAAGTCAGGAGGGTGAATCAGAAGAAGTAGAAGAAGGAGAAGGAGAAGGTGAAGCCAGGAGGGTGAATCAGAAGAAGCAGAAGAAGGAGAAGGAGAAGGTGAAGTCTGGGGGGTGAATCAGAAGAATCAGAAGAAGGAGAAGGAGAAGGTGAAGTCTGGAGGGTGAATCAGAAGAATCAGAAGAAAGAGAAGGAGAAGGTGAAGTCTGGAGGCTGAAGCAGAAGAAACAGAAGAAGGAGAAGGAGAATGTGAAGACTGGAGGGTGAATCAGAAGAAGTAGAAGAAGGAGAAGGAGAAGGTGAAGTCTGGAGGCTGAATCAGAAGAAGCAGAATAAGGAGAAGGAGAAGGTGAAGTCTGGAGGGTGAATCAGAAGAAGCACAATAAGGAGAAGGAGAAGGTGAAGTCTGGAGGGTGAATCAGAAGAAGCAGAAGAAGGAGAAGGAGAAGGTGAAGTCTGGAGGGTGAATCAGAAGAGGTAGAAGAAGGAGAAGGAGAAGGTGAAGTCTGGAGGGTGAAGCAGAAGAAGGAGAAGCAGGAGAAGGAGAAGGTGAAGTCAGGAGGGTGAATCAGAAGAAGTAGAAGAAGGAGAAGGAGAAGGTGAAGCCAGGAGGGTGAATCAGAAGAAGCAGAAGAAGGAGAAGGAGAAGGTGAAGTCTGGAGGGTGAATCAGAAGAATCAGAAGAAGGAGAAGGAGAAGGTGAAGTCTGGAGGGTGAATCAGAAGAATCAGAAGAAAGAGAAGGAGAAGGTGAAGTCTGGAGGCTGAAGCAGAAGAAACAGAAGAAGGAGAAGGAGAATGTGAAGACTGGAGGGTGAATCAGAAGAAGTAGAAGAAGGAGAAGGAGAAGGTGAAGTCTGGAGGGTGAATCAGAAGAAGTAGAAGAAGGAGAAGGAGAAGGTGAAGTCTGGAGGGTGAATCAGAAGAAGCAGAAGAAGGAGAAGGAGAAGGTGAAGTCTGGAGGGTGAATCAGAAGATGCAGAAGAAGGAGAAGGAGAAGATGAAGTCTGGAGGGTGAATCAGAAGAAGTAGAAGAAGGAGAAGGAGAAGGTGAAGTCTGGAGGGTGAATCAGAAGAAGTAGAAGAAGGAGAAGGAGAAGGTGAAGTCTGGAGGGTGAATCAGAAGAAACAGAAGAAGGAGAAGGAGAAGGTGAAGTCTGGAGGGTGAATCAGAAGAAGTAGAAGAAGGAGAAGGAGAAGGTGTAGTCTGGAGGGTGAATCAGAAGAAGTAGACGAAGGAGAAGGAGAAGGTGAAGTCTGGAGGGTGAATCAGAAGAAGCAGAAGAAGGAGAAGGAGAAGATGAAGTCTGGAGGGTGAATCAGAAGAAGTAGAAGAAGGAGAAGGAGAAGGTGAAGTCTGGAGGGTGAATCAGAAGAATCAGAAGAAGGAGTAGGTGAAGACTGGACGGTGAATCAGAAGAAGTAGAAGAAGGAGAAGGAGAAGGTGAAGTCTGGAGGGTGAATCAGAAGAAGTAGAAGAAGGAGAAGGAGAAGGTGAAGTCTGGAGGGTGAATCAGAAGAAACAGAAGAAGGAGAAGGAGAAGGTGAAGTCTGGAGGGTGAATCAGAAGAAGTAGAAGAAGGAGAAGGAGAAGGTGTAGTCTGGAGGGTGAATCAGAAGAAGTAGACGAAGGAGAAGGAGAAGGTGAAGTCTGGAGGGTGAATCAGAAGAAGCAGAAGAAGGAGAAGGAGAAGATGAAGTCTGGAGGGTGAATCAGAAGAAGCAGAAGAAGGAGAAGGAGAAGGTGAAGTCTGGAGGGTGAATCAGAAGAATCAGAAGAAGGAGTAGGTGAAGACTGGAGGGTGAATCAGAAGAAGTAGAAGAAGGAGAAGGAGAAGGTGAAGTCTGGAGGGTGAATCAGACGAAGTAGAAGAAGGAGAAGGAGAAGGTGTAGTCTGGAGGGTGAATCAGAAGAAGTAGAAGAAGGAGAAGGAGAAGGTGAAGTCTGGAGGGTGAATCAGAAGAAGCAGAAGAAGGAGAAGGAGAAGATGAAGTCTGGAGGGTGAATCAGAAGAAGTAGAAGAAGGAGAAGGAGAAGGTGAGGTCTGGAGGGTGAATCAGAAGAAGCAGAAGAAGGAGAAGGAGAAGGTGAAGTCTGGAGGGTGAATCAGAAGAAGCAGAAGAAGGAGAAGGAGAAGGTGAAGTCTGGAGGGTGAATCAGAAGAAGCAGAAGAAGGAGAAGGAAAAGGTGAAGTCAGGAGCGTGAATCAGAAGAAGCAGAAGAAGGAGAAGGAGAAGGTGAAGTTAGGAGGGTGAATCAGAAGAAGCAGAAGAAGGAGAAGGAGCAGGTGAAGTCAGGGGGGTGAAGCAGAAGAAGTAGAAGAAGGAGAAGGAGAAGGTGAAGTCAGGACGGTGAAGCAGAAGAAGCAGAAGAAGGAGAAGGAGAAGGTGAAGTCTGGAGGGTGAAGCAGAAGAAGCAGAAGAAGGAGAAGGAGAGGGTGAAGTCTGGAGGGTGAATCAGAAGAAGTAGAAGAAGGAGAAGGAGAAGGTGAAGTCAGGAGAGTGAAGCAGAAGAAGCAGAAGAAGGAGAAGGAGAAGGTGAAGTCTGGAGTGCGAAGCAGAAGAAGCAGAAGAAGGAGAAGGAGAAGGTGAAGTCTGGAGGGTGAAGCAGAAGAAGCAGAAGAAGGAGAAGGAGTAGGTGAAGTCTGGAGGGTGAATCAGAAGAAGTAGAAGAAGGAGAAGGATAAGGTGAAGTCAGGATGGTGAAGCAGAAGAAGCAGAAGAAGGAGAAGGAGAAGGTGAAGTCTGGAGGGTGAAGCAGAAGAAGTAGAAGAAGGAGAAGGAGAAGGTGAAGTCTGGAGGGTGAAGCAGAAGAAGCAGAAGAAGGAGAAGGAGAAGGTGAAGTCAGGAGGGTGGATCAGAAGAAGTAGAAGAAGGAGAAGGAGAAGGTGAAGTCTGGAGGGTGAATCAGAAGAAGCAGAAGAAGGAGAAGGAGAAGGTGAAGTCTGGAGAGCGCAGCACAAGAAGCAGAAGAAGGAGAAAGAGAAGGTGAAGTCTGGAGGGTGAAGCAGAAGAAGCAGAAGAAGGAGAAGGGGAGGGTGAAGTCCGGAGGGTGAATCAGAAGAAGTAGAAGAAGGAGAAGGAGAAGGTGAAGTCAGGAGAGTGAAGCAGAAGAAGCAGAAGAAGGAGAAGGAGAAGGAGAAGTCTGGAGGGTGAATCAGAAGAAGTAGAAGAAGGAGAAGGAGAAGGTGAAGTCAGGAGGGTGAAGCAGAAGAAGCAGAAGAAGGAGAAGGAGAAGGTGAAGTCTGGAGGGTGAAGCAGAAGAAGCAGAAGAAGGAGAAGGAGAAGGTGAAGTCTGGAGGGTGAATCAGAAGAAGCAGAAGAAGGAGAAGGAGAAGGTGAAGTCTGGAGGGTGAATCAGAAGAAGTAGAAGAAGGAGAAGGAGAAGGTGAAGTCTGGAGGGTGAATCAGAAGAAACAGAAGAAGGAGAAGGAGAAGGTGAAGTCTGGAGGGTGAATCAGAAGAAGTAGAAGAAGGAGAAGGAGAAGGTGTAGTCTGGAGGGTGAATCAGAAGAAGTAGACGAAGGAGAAGGAGAAGGTGAAGTCTGGAGGGTGAATCAGAAGAAGCAGAAGAAGGAGAAGGAGAAGATGAAGTCTGGAGGGTGAATCAGAAGAAGCAGAAGAAGGAGAAGGAGAAGGTGAAGTCTGGAGGGTGAATCAGAAGAATCAGAAGAAGGAGTAGGTGAAGACTGGAGGGTGAATCAGAAGAAGTAGAAGAAGGAGAAGGAGAAGGTGAAGTCTGGAGGGTGAATCAGACGAAGTAGAAGAAGGAGAAGGAGAAGGTGTAGTCTGGAGGGTGAATCAGAAGAAGTAGAAGAAGGAGAAGGAGAAGGTGAAGTCTGGAGGGTGAATCAGAAGAAGCAGAAGAAGGAGAAGGAGAAGATGAAGTCTGGAGGGTGAATCAGAAGAAGTAGAAGAAGGAGAAGGAGAAGGTGAGGTCTGGAGGGTGAATCAGAAGAAGCAGAAGAAGGAGAAGGAGAAGGTGAAGTCTGGAGGGTGAATCAGAAGAAGCAGAAGAAGGAGAAGGAGAAGGTGAAGTCTGGAGGGTGAATCAGAAGAAGCAGAAGAAGGAGAAGGAAAAGGTGAAGTCAGGAGCGTGAATCAGAAGAAGCAGAAGAAGGAGAAGGAGAAGGTGAAGTTAGGAGGGTGAATCAGAAGAAGCAGAAGAAGGAGAAGGAGCAGGTGAAGTCAGGGGGGTGAAGCAGAAGAAGTAGAAGAAGGAGAAGGAGAAGGTGAAGTCAGGACGGTGAAGCAGAAGAAGCAGAAGAAGGAGAAGGAGAAGGTGAAGTCTGGAGGGTGAAGCAGAAGAAGCAGAAGAAGGAGAAGGAGAGGGTGAAGTCTGGAGGGTGAATCAGAAGAAGTAGAAGAAGGAGAAGGAGAAGGTGAAGTCAGGAGAGTGAAGCAGAAGAAGCAGAAGAAGGAGAAGGAGAAGGTGAAGTCTGGAGTGCGAAGCAGAAGAAGCAGAAGAAGGAGAAGGAGAAGGTGAAGTCTGGAGGGTGAAGCAGAAGAAGCAGAAGAAGGAGAAGGAGTAGGTGAAGTCTGGAGGGTGAATCAGAAGAAGTAGAAGAAGGAGAAGGATAAGGTGAAGTCAGGATGGTGAAGCAGAAGAAGCAGAAGAAGGAGAAGGAGAAGGTGAAGTCTGGAGGGTGAAGCAGAAGAAGTAGAAGAAGGAGAAGGAGAAGGTGAAGTCTGGAGGGTGAAGCAGAAGAAGCAGAAGAAGGAGAAGGAGAAGGTGAAGTCAGGAGGGTGGATCAGAAGAAGTAGAAGAAGGAGAAGGAGAAGGTGAAGTCTGGAGGGTGAATCAGAAGAAGCAGAAGAAGGAGAAGGAGAAGGTGAAGTCTGGAGAGCGCAGCACAAGAAGCAGAAGAAGGAGAAAGAGAAGGTGAAGTCTGGAGGGTGAAGCAGAAGAAGCAGAAGAAGGAGAAGGGGAGGGTGAAGTCCGGAGGGTGAATCAGAAGAAGTAGAAGAAGGAGAAGGAGAAGGTGAAGTCAGGAGAGTGAAGCAGAAGAAGCAGAAGAAGGAGAAGGAGAAGGAGAAGTCTGGAGGGTGAATCAGAAGAAGTAGAAGAAGGAGAAGGAGAAGGTGAAGTCAGGAGGGTGAAGCAGAAGAAGCAGAAGAAGGAGAAGGAGAAGGTGAAGTCTGGAGGGTGAAGCAGAAGAAGCAGAAGAAGGAGAAGGAGAAGGTGAAGTCTGGAGGGTGAATCAGAAGAAGCAGAAGAAGGAGAAGGAGAAGGTGAAGTCTGGAGGGTGAATAAGAAGAAGCAGAAGAAGGAGAAGGAGAAGATGAAGTCTGGAGGGTGAATCAGAAGAATCAGAAGAAAGAGAAGGAGAAGGTGAAGTCTGGAGGCTGAAGCAGAAGAAACAGAAGAAGGAGAAGGAGAATGTGAAGACTGGAGGGTGAATCAGAAGAAGTAGAAGAAGGAGAAGGAGAAGGTGAAGTCTGGAGGGTGAATCAGAAGAAGTAGAAGAAGGAGAAGGAGAAGGTGAAGTCTGGAGGGTGAATCAGAAGAAGCAGAAGAAGGAGAAGGAGAAGGTGAAGTCTGGAGGGTGAATCAGAAGATGCAGAAGAAGGAGAAGGAGAAGATGAAGTCTGGAGGGTGAATCAGAAGAAGTAGAAGAAGGAGAAGGAGAAGGTGAAGTCTGGAGGGTGAATCAGAAGAAGTAGAAGAAGGAGAAGGAGAAGGTGAAGTCTGGAGGGTGAATCAGAAGAAACAGAAGAAGGAGAAGGAGAAGGTGAAGTCTGGAGGGTGAATCAGAAGAAGTAGAAGAAGGAGAAGGAGAAGGTGTAGTCTGGAGGGTGAATCAGAAGAAGTAGACGAAGGAGAAGGAGAAGGTGAAGTCTGGAGGGTGAATCAGAAGAAGCAGAAGAAGGAGAAGGAGAAGATGAAGTCTGGAGGGTGAATCAGAAGAAGTAGAAGAAGGAGAAGGAGAAGGTGAAGTCTGGAGGGTGAATCAGAAGAACCAGAAGAAGGAGAAGGAGAAGGTGAAGTCTGGAGGGTGAATCAGAAGAAGCAGAAGAAGGAGAAGGAGAAGGTGAAGTCTGGAGGGTGAATCAGAAGAAGCAGAATAAGGAGAAGGAGAAGGTGAAGTCTGGAGGGTGAATCAGAAGAAGCAGAAGAAGGAGAAGGAGAAGGTGAAGTCTGGAGGATGAATCAGAAGAAGTAGAAGAAGGAGAAGGAGAAGGTGAAGTCTGGAGGGTGAATCAGAAGAAGTAGAAGAAGGAGAAGGAGAAGGTGAAGTCTGGAGGGTGAATCAGAAGAAGTAGAAGAAGGAGAAGGAGAAGGTGAAGTCTGGAGGGTGAAGCAGTAGAAGTAGAAGAAGGAGAAGGAGAAGGTGAAGTCAGGAGGGTGAATCAGAAGAAGTAGAAGACGGAGAAGGAGAAGGTGAAGTCAGGAGGGTGAATCAGAAGAAGCAGAAGAAGGAGAAGGAGAAGGTGAAGTCTGGAGGGTGAATCAGAAGAATCAGAAGAAGGAGAAGGAGAAGGTGAAGTCTGGAGGGAGAATCAGAAGAAGCAGAAGAAAGGGAAGGAGAAGGTGAAGTCTGGAGGGTGAATCAGAAGAAGTAGAAGAAGGAGAAGGAGAAGGTGAAGTCTGGAGGGTGAATCAGAAGAAGCAGAAGAAGGAGAAGGAGAAGGTGAAGTCTGGAGGGTGAATCAGAAGAAGCAGAAGAAGGAGAAGGAAAAGGTGAAGTCTGGAGGGTGAATCAGAAGAAGCAGAAGAAGGAGAAGGAGAAGGTGAAGTCTGGAGGGTGAATCAGAAGAAGCAGAATAAGGAGAAGGAGAAGGTGAAGTCTGGAGGGTGAATCAGAAGAAGCAGAAGAAGGAGAAGGAGAAGGTGAAGTCTGGAGGGAGAATCAGAAGAAGTAGAAGAAGGAGAAGGAGAAGGTGAAGTCTGGAGGGTGAAGCAGAAGAAGTAGAAGAAGGAGAAGGAGAAGGTGAAGTCAGGAGGGTGAATCAGAAGAAGCAGAAGAAGGAGAAGGAGAAGGTGAAGTCTGGAGGGTGAATCAGAAGAATCAGAAGAAGGAGAAGGAGAAGATGAAGTCTGGAGGATGAATCAGAAGAAGCAGAAGAAAGAGAAGGAGAAGGGGAAGTCTGGAGGGTGAAGCAGAAGAAACAGAAGAAGGAGAAGGAGTAGGTGAAGACTGGTGGGTGAATCAGAAGAAGTAGAAGAAGGAGAAGGAGAAGGTGAAGTCTGGAGGGTGAATCAGACGAAGTAGAAGAAGGAGAAGGAGAAGGTGAAGTCTGGAGGGTGAATCAGAAGAAGTAGAAGAAGGAGAAGGAGAAGGTGAAGTCTGGAGGGTGAATCAGAAGAAGCAGAAGAAGGAGAAGGAGAAGATGAAGTCTGGAGGGTGAATCAGAAGAAGTAGAAGAAGGAGAAGGAGAAGGTGAGGTCTGGAGGGTGAATCAGAAGAAGCAGAAGAAGGAGAAGGAGAAGGTGAAGTCTGGAGGGTGAATCAGAAGAAGCAGAAGAAGGAGAAGGAGAAGGTGAAGTCTGGAGGGTGAATCAGAAGAAGCAGAAGAAGGAGAAGGAAAAGGTGAAGTCAGGAGCGTGAATCAGAAGAAGCAGAAGAAGGAGAAGGAGAAGGTGAAGTTAGGAGGGTGAATCAGAAGAAGCAGAAGAAGGAGAAGGAGCAGGTGAAGTCAGGGGGGTGAAGCAGAAGAAGTAGAAGAAGGAGAAGGAGAAGGTGAAGTCAGGACGGTGAAGCAGAAGAAGCAGAAGAAGGAGAAGGAGAAGGTGAAGTCTGGAGGGTGAAGCAGAAGAAGCAGAAGAAGGAGAAGGAGAGGGTGAAGTCTGGAGGGTGAATCAGAAGAAGTAGAAGAAGGAGAAGGAGAAGGTGAAGTCAGGAGAGTGAAGCAGAAGAAGCAGAAGAAGGAGAAGGAGAAGGTGAAGTCTGGAGGGCGAAGCAGAAGAAGCAGAAGAAGGAGAAGGAGAAGGTGAAGTCTGGAGGGTGAAGCAGAAGAAGCAGAAGAAGGAGAAGGAGTAGGTGAAGTCTGGAGGGTGAATCAGAAGAAGTAGAAGAAGGAGAAGGATAAGGTGAAGTCAGGGTGGTGAAGCAGAAGAAGCAGAAGAAGGAGAAGGAGAAGGTGAGGTCTGGAGGGTGAATCAGAAGAAGCAGAAGAAGGAGAAGGAGAAGGTGAAGTCTGGAGGGTGAATCAGAAGAAGCAGAAGAAGGAGAAGGAGAAGGTGAAGTCTGGAGGGTGAATCAGAAGAAGCAGAAGAAGGAGAAGGAAAAGGTGAAGTCAGGAGCGTGAATCAGAAGAAGCAGAAGAAGGAGAAGGAGAAGGTGAAGTTAGGAGGGTGAATCAGAAGAAGCAGAAGAAGGAGAAGGAGCAGGTGAAGTCAGGGGGGTGAAGCAGAAGAAGTAGAAGAAGGAGAAGGAGAAGGTGAAGTCAGGACGGTGAAGCAGAAGAAGCAGAAGAAGGAGAAGGAGAAGGTGAAGTCTGGAGGGTGAAGCAGAAGAAGCAGAAGAAGGAGAAGGAGAGGGTGAAGTCTGGAGGGTGAATCAGAAGAAGTAGAAGAAGGAGAAGGAGAAGGTGAAGTCAGGAGAGTGAAGCAGAAGAAGCAGAAGAAGGAGAAGGAGAAGGTGAAGTCTGGAGGGCGAAGCAGAAGAAGCAGAAGAAGGAGAAGGAGAAGGTGAAGTCTGGAGGGTGAAGCAGAAGAAGCAGAAGAAGGAGAAGGAGTAGGTGAAGTCTGGAGGGTGAATCAGAAGAAGTAGAAGAAGGAGAAGGATAAGGTGAAGTCAGGGTGGTGAAGCAGAAGAAGCAGAAGAAGGAGAAGGAGAAGGTGAAGTCTGGAGGGTGAAGCAGAAGAAGTAGAAGAAGGAGAAGGAGAAGGTGAAGTCTGGAGGGTGAAGCAGAAGAAGCAGAAGAAGGAGAAGGAGAAGGTGAAGTCAGGAGGGTGGATCAGAAGAAGTAGAAGAAGGAGAAGGAGAAGGTGAAGTCTGGAGGGTGAATCAGAAGAAGCAGAAGAAGGAGAAGGAGAAGGTGAAGTCTGGAGGGCGCAGCAGAAGAAGCAGAAGAAGGAGAAAGAGAAGGTGAAGTCTGGAGGGTGAAGCAGAAGAAGCAGAAGAAGGAGAAGGAGAGGGTGAAGTCTGGAGGGTGAATCAGAAGAAGTAGAAGAAGGAGAAGGAGAAGGTGAAGTCAGGAGAGTGAAGCAGAAGAAGCAGAAGAAGGAGAAGGAGAAGGAGAAGTCTGGAGGGTGAATCAGAAGAAGTAGAAGAAGGAGAAGGAGAAGGTGAAGTCAGGAGGGTGAAGCAGAAGAAGCAGAAGAAGGAGAAGGAGAAGGTGAAGTCTGGAGGGTGAAGCAGAAGAAGCAGAAGAAGGAGAAGGAGAAGGTGAAGTCTGGAGGGTGAATCAGAAGAAGCAGAAGAAGGAGAAGGAGAAGGTGAAGTCTGGAGGGTGAATAAGAAGAAGCAGAAGAAGGAGAAGGAGAAGATAAAGTCTGGAGGTGAATCAGAAGAAGTAGAAGAAGGAGAAGGAGAAGATGAGGTCTGGAGGGTGAATCAGAAGAAGCAGAAGAAGGAGAAGGAGAAGGTGAAGTCTGCAGGGTGAATCAGAAGAAGCAGAAGAAGGAGAAGGAGAAGGTGAAGTCTGGAGGGTGAATTAGAAGAAGCAGAAGAAGGAGAAGGAGAAGGTGAAGTCAGGAGGGTGAATCAGAAGAAGCAGAAGAAGGAGAAGGAGGAAGTGAAGTCTGGAGGGTGAAGCAGAAGAAGCAGAAGAAGGAGAAGGAGAAGGTGAAGTCTGGAGGGTGAATCAGAAGAATCAGAAGAAGGAGAAGGAGAAGATGAAGTCTGGAGGATGAATCAGAAGAAGCAGAAGAAAGAGAAGGAGAAGGGGAAGTCTGGAGGGTGAAGCAGAAGAAACAGAAGAAGGAGAAGGAGTAGGTGAAGACTGGTGGGTGAATCAGAAGAAGTAGAAGAAGGAGAAGGAGAAGGTGAAGTCTGGAGGGTGAATCAGACGAAGTAGAAGAAGGAGAAGGAGAAGGTGAAGTCTGGAGGGTGAATCAGAAGAAGTAGAAGAAGGAGAAGGAGAAGGTGAAGTCTGGAGGGTGAATCAGAAGAAGCAGAAGAAGGAGAAGGAGAAGATGAAGTCTGGAGGGTGAATCAGAAGAAGTAGAAGAAGGAGAAGGAGAAGGTGAGGTCTGGAGGGTGAATCAGAAGAAGCAGAAGAAGGAGAAGGAGAAGGTGAAGTCTGGAGGGTGAATCAGAAGAAGCAGAAGAAGGAGAAGGAGAGGTGAAGTCTGGAGGGTGAATCAGAAGAAGCAGAAGAAGGAGAAGGAAAAGGTGAAGTCAGGAGCGTGAATCAGAAGAAGCAGAAGAAGGAGAAGGAGAAGGTGAAGTTAGGAGGGTGAATCAGAGAAGCAGAAGAAGGAGAAGGAGCAGGTGAAGTCAGGGGGTGAAGCAGAAGAAGTAGAAGAAGGAGAAGGAGAAGGTGAAGTCAGGACGGTGAAGCAGAAGAAGCAGAAGAAGGAGAAGGAGAAGGTGAAGTCTGGAGGGCGAAGCAGATGAAGCAGAAGAAGGAGAAGGAGAAGGTGAAGTCTGGAGGGTGAAGCAGAAGAAGCAGAAGAAGGAGAAGGAGTAGGTGAAGTCTGGAGGGTGAATCAGAAGAAGCAGAAGAAGGAGAAGGAGAAGGTGAAGTCTGGAGGGTGAATCAGAAGAAGCAGAAGAAGGAGAAGGAAAAGGTGAAGTCTGGAGGGTGAATCAGAAGAAGCAGAAGAAGGAGAAGGAAAAGGTGAAGTCTGGAGGGTGAATCAGAAGAAGCAGAAGAAGGAGAAGGAGAAGGTGAAGTCTGGAGGGTGAATCAGAAGAAGCAGAATAAGGAGAAGGAGAAGGTGAAGTCTGGAGGGTGAATCAGAAGAAGCAGAAGAAGGAGAAGGAGAAGGTGAAGTCTGGAGGGAGAATCAGAAGAAGTAGAAGAAGGAGAAGGAGAAGGTGAAGTCTGGAGGGTGAAGCAGAAGAAGTAGAAGAAGGAGAAGGAGAAGGTGAAGTCAGGAGGGTGAATCAGAAGAAGCAGAAGAAGGAGAAGGAGAAGGTGAAGTCTGGAGGGTGAATCAGAAGAATCAGAAGAAGGAGAAGGAGAAGATGAAGTCTGGAGGATGAATCAGAAGAAGCAGAAGAAAGAGAAGGAGAAGGGGAAGTCTGGAGGGTGAAGCAGAAGAAACAGAAGAAGGAGAAGGAGTAGGTGAAGACTGGTGGGTGAATCAGAAGAAGTAGAAGAAGGAGAAGGAGAAGGTGAAGTCTGGAGGTGAATCAGACGAAGTAGAAGAAGGAGAAGGAGAAGGTGAAGTCTGGAGGGTGAATCAGAAGAAGTAGAAGAAGGAGAAGGAGAAGGTGAAGTCTGGAGGGTGAATCAGAAGAAGCAGAAGAAGGAGAAGGAGAAGATGAAGTCTGGAGGGTGAATCAGAAGAAGTAGAAGAAGGAGAAGGAGAAGGTGAGGTCTGGATGGTGAATCAGAAGAAGCAGAAGAAGGAGAAGGAGAAGGTGAAGTCTGGAGGGTGAATCAGAAGAAGCAGAAGAAGGAGAAGGAGAAGGTGAAGTCTGGAGCGTGAATCAGAAGAAGCAGAAGAAGGAGAAGGAAAAGGTGAAGTCAGGAGCGTGAATCAGAAGAAGCAGAAGAAGGAGAAGGAGAAGGTGAAGTTAGGAGGGTGAATCAGAAGAAGCAGAAGAAGGAGAAGGAGCAGGTGAAGTCAGGGGGGTGAAGCAGAAGAAGTAGAAGAAGGAGAAGGAGAAGGTGAAGTCAGGACGGTGAAGCAGAAGAAGCAGAAGAAGGAGAAGGAGAAGGTGAAGTCTGGAGGGTGAAGCAGAAGAAGCAGAAGAAGGAGAAGGAGAGGGTGAAGTCTGGAGGGTGAATCAGAAGAAGTAGAAGAAGGAGAAGGAGAAGGTGAAGTCAGGAGAGTGAAGCAGAAGAAGCAGAAGAAGGAGAAGGAGAAGGTGAAGCTGGAGGGCGAAGCAGAAGAAAGCAGAAGAAGGAGAAGGAGAAGGTGAAGTCTGGAGGGTGAAGCAGAAGAAGCAGAAGAAGGAGAAGGAGTAGGTGAAGTCTGGAGGGTGAATCAGAAGAAGTAGAAGAAGGAGAAGGATAAGGTGAAGTCAGGATGGTGAAGCAGAAGAAGCAGAAGAAGGAGAAGGAGAAGGTGAAGTCTGGAGGGTGAAGCAGAAGAAGTAGAAGAAGGAGAAGGAGAAGGTGAAGTCTGGAGGGTGAAGCAGAAGAAGCAGAAGAAGGAGAAGGAGAAGGTGAAGTCAGGAGGGTGGATCAGAAGAAGTAGAAGAAGGAGAAGGAGAAGGTGAAGTCTGGAGGGTGAATCAGAAGAAGCAGAAGAAGGAGAAGGAGAAGGTGAAGTCTGGAGGGCGCAGCAGAAGAAGCAGAAGAAGGAGAAAGAGAAGGTGAAGTCTGGAGGGTGAAGCAGAAGAAGCAGAAGAAGGAGAAGGAGAGGGTGAAGTCTGGAGGGTGAATCAGAAGAAGTAGAAGAAGGAGAAGGAGAAGGTGAAGTCAGGAGAGTGAAGCAGAAGAAGCAGAAGAAGGAGAAGGAGAAGGAGAAGTCTGGAGGGTGAATCAGAAGAAGTAGAAGAAGGAGAAGGAGAAGGTGAAGTCAGGAGGGTGAAGCAGAAGAAGCAGAAGAAGGAGAAGGAGAAGGTGAAGTCTGGAGGGTGAAGCAGAAGAAGCAGAAGAAGGAGAAGGAGAAGGTGAAGTCTGGAGGGTGAATCAGAAGAAGCAGAAGAAGGAGAAGGAGAAGGTGAAGTCTGGAGGGTGAATAAGAAGAAGCAGAAGAAGGAGAAGGAGAAGATAAAGTCTGGAGGGTGAATCAGAAGAAGTAGAAGAAGGAGAAGGAGAAGATGAGGTCTGGAGGGTGAATCAGAAGAAGCAGAAGAAGGAGAAGGAGAAGGTGAAGTCTGCAGGGTGAATCAGAAGAAGCAGAAGAAGGAGAAGGAGAAGGTGAAGTCTGGAGGGTGAATTAGAAGAAGCAGAAGAAGGAGAAGGAGAAGGTGAAGTCAGGAGGGTGAATCAGAAGAAGCAGAAGAAGGAGAAGGAGCAAGTGAAGTCTGGAGGGTGAAGCAGAAGAAGCAGAAGAAGGAGAAGGAGAAGGTGAAGTCTGGAGGGCGAAGCAGAAGAAGCAGAAGAAGGAGAAGGAGAAGGTGAAGTCTGGAGGGTGAAGCAGAAGAAGCAGAAGAAGGAGAAGGAGAAGGTGAAGTCTGGAGGGTGAATCAGAAGAAGTAGAAGAAGGAGAAGGAGAAGGTGAAGTCAGGAGGGTGAATCAGAAGAAGTAGAAGAAGGAGAAGGAGAAGGTGAAGTCAGGAGGGTGAAGCAGAAGAAGCAGAAGAAGGAGAAGGAGAAGGTGAAGTCAGGAGGGTGAATCGGAAGAAGTAGAAGAAGGAGAAGGAGAAGGTGAAGTCTGGAGGGTGAATCAGAAGAAGTAGAAGAAGGAGAAGGAGAAGGTGAAGTCTGGAGGGTGAATCAGAAGAAGTAGAAGAAGGAGAAGGAGAAGGTGATGTCTGAAGGGTGAATCAGAAGAAGTAGAAGAAGGAGAAGGAGAAGGTGAAGTCTGGAGGGTGAAGCAGAAGAAATAGAAGAAGGAGAAGGAGAAGGTGAAGTCAGGAGGGTGAATCAGAAGAAGTAGAAGAAGGAGAAGGAGAAGGTGAAGTCAGGAGGGTGAATCAGGAGAAGCAGAAGAAGGAGAAGGAGAAGGTGAAGTCTGGAGGGCGAATCAGAAGAAACAGAAGAAGGAGAAGGAGAAGGTGAAGTCTGGAGGGTGAATCAGAAGAAGCAGAAGAAGGAGAAGGAGAAGGTGAAGTCTGGAGGTTGAATCAGAAGAAGCAGAATAAGGAGAAGGAGAAGGTGAAGTCTGGAGGGTGAATCAGAAGAAGCACAATAAGGAGAAGGAGAAGGTGAAGTCTGGAGGGTGAATCAGAAGAAGCAGAAGAAGGAGAAGGAGAAGGTGAAGTCTGGAGGGTGAATCAGAAGAGGTAGAAGAAGGAGAAGGAGAAGGTGAAGTCTGGAGGGTGAAGCAGAAGAAGGAGAAGAAGGAGAAGGAGAAGGTGAAGTCAGGAGGGTGAATCAGAAGAAGTAGAAGAAGGAGAAGGAGAAGGTGAAGCCAGGAGGGTGAATCAGAAGAAGCAGAAGAAGGAGAAGGAGAAGGTGAAGTCTGGAGGGTGAATCAGAAGAATCAGAAGAAGGAGAAGGAGAAGGTGAAGTCTGGAGGGTGAATCAGAAGAATCAGAAGAAAGAGAAGGAGAAGGTGAAGTCTGGAGGCTGAAGCAGAAGAAACAGAAGAAGGAGAAGGAGAATGTGAAGACTGGAGGGTGAATCAGAAGAAGTAGAATAAGGAGAAGGAGAAGGTGAAGTCTGGAGGGTGAATCAGAAGAAGTAGAAGAAGGAGAAGGAGAAGGTGAAGTCTGGAGGGTGAATCAGAAGAAGCAGAAGAAGGAGAAGGAGAAGGTGAAGTCTGGAGGGTGAATCAGAAGATGCAGAAGAAGGAGAAGGAGAAGATGAAGTCTGGAGGGTGAATCAGAAGAAGTAGAAGAAGGAGAAGGAGAAGGTGAAGTCTGGAGGGTGAATCAGAAGAAGTAGAAGAAGGAGAAGGAGAAGGTGAAGTCTGGAGGGTGAATCAGAAGAAACAGAAGAAGGAGAAGGAGAAGGTGAAGTCTGGAGAGTGAATCAGAAGAAGTAGAAGAAGGAGAAGGAGAAGGTGTAGTCTGGAGGGTGAATCAGAAGAAGTAGACGAAGGAGAAGGAGAAGGTGAAGTCTGGAGGGTGAATCAGAAGAAGCAGAAGAAGGAGAAGGAGAAGATGAAGTCTGGAGGGTGAATCAGAAGAAGTAGAAGAAGGAGAAGGAGAAGGTGAAGTCTGGAGGGTGAATCAGAAGAAGCAGAAGAAGGAGAAGGAGAAGGTGAAGTCTGGAGGGTGAATCAGAAGAAGCAGAAGAAGGAGAAGGAGAAGGTGAAGTCTGGAGGGTGAATCAGAAGAAGCAGAATAAGGAGAAGGAGAAGGTGAAGTCTGGAGGGTGAATCAGAAGAAGCAGAAGAAGGAGAAGGAGAAGGTGAAGTCTGGAGGATGAATCAGAAAAAGTAGAAGAAGGAGAAGGAGAAGGTGAAGTCTGGAGGGTGAATCAGAAGAAGTAGAAGAAGGAGAAGGAGAAGGTGAAGTCTGGAGGGTGAATCAGAAGAAGTAGAAGAAGGAGAAGGAGAAGGTGAAGTCTGGAGGGTGAAGCAGTAGAAGTAGAAGAAGGAGAAGGAGAAGGTGAAGTCAGGAGGGTGAATCAGAAGAAGTAGAAGAAGGAGAAGGAGAAGGTGAAGTCAGGAGGGTGAATCAGAAGAAGCAGAAGAAGGAGAAGGAGAAGGTGAAGTCTGGAGGGTGAATCAGAAGAATCAGAAGAAGGAGAAGGAGAAGGTGAAGTCTGGAGGGAGAATCAGAAGAAGCAGAAGAAAGAGAAGGAGAAGGTGAAGTCTGGAGGGTGAATCATTAGAAGTAGAAGAAGGAGAAGGAGAAGGTGAAGTCTGGAGGGTGAATCAGAAGAAGCAGAAGAAGGAGAAGGAGAAGGTGAAGTCTGGAGGGTGAATCAGAAGAAGCAGAAGAAGGAGATGGAAAAGGTGAAGTCTGGAGGGTGAATCAGAAGAAGCAGAAGAAGGAGAAGGAGAAGGTGAAGTCTGGAGGGTGAATCAGAAGAAGCAGAATAAGGAGAAGGAGAAGGTGAAGTCTGGAGGGTGAATCAGAAGAAGCAGAAGAAGGAGAAGGAGAAGGTGAAGTCTGGAGGGTGAATCAGAAGAAGTAGAAGAAGGAGAAGGAGAATGTGAAGTCTGGAGGGTGAAGCAGAAGAAGTAGAAGAAGGAGAAGGAGAAGGTGAAGTCAGGAGGGTGAATCAGAAGAAGCAGAAGAAGGAGAAGGAGAAGGTGAAGTCTGGAGGGTGAATCAGAAGAATCAGAAGAAGGAGAAGGAGAAGATGAAGTCTGGAGGGTGAATCAGAAGAAGCAGAAGAAAGAGAAGGAGAAGGGGAAGTCTGGAGGGTGAAGCAGAAGAAACAGAAGAAGGAGAAGGAGTAGGTGAAGACTGGAGGGTGAATCAGAAGAAGTAGAAGAAGGAGAAGGAGAAGGTGAAGTCTGGAGGGTGAATCAGACGAAGTAGAAGAAGGAGAAGGAGAAGGTGAAGTCTGGAGGGTGAATCAGAAGAAGTAGAAGAAGGAGAAGGAGAAGGTGAAGTCTGGAGGGTGAATCAGAAGAAGCAGAAGAAGGAGAAGGAGAAGATGAAGTCTGGAGGGTGAATCAGAAGAAGGAGAAGAAGGAGAAGGAGAAGGTGAGGTCTGGAGGGTGAATCAGAAGAAGCAGAAGAAGGAGAAGGAGAAGGTGAAGTCTGGAGGGTGAATCAGAAGAAGTAGAAGAAGGAGAAGGAGAAGGTGAAGTCTGGAGGGTGAAGCAGTAGAAGTAGAAGAAGGAGAAGGAGAAGATGAAGTCTGGAGGGTGAATCAGAAGAAGTAGAAGAAGGAGAAGGAGAAGGTGAAGTCTGGAGGGTGAATCAGAAGAAGCAGAAGAAGGAGAAGGAGAAGGTGAAGTCTGGAGGGTGAATCAGAAGAAGCAGAAGAAGGAGAAGGAGAAGGTGAAGTCTGGAGGGTGAATCAGAAGAAGCAGAATAAGGAGAAGGAGAAGGTGAAGTCTGGAGGGTGAGTCAGAAGAAGCAGAAGAAGGAGAAGGAGAAGGTGAAGTCTGGAGGATGAATCAGAAGAAGTAGAAGAAGGAGAAGGAGAAGGTGAAGTCTGGAGGGTGAATCAGAAGAAGTAGAAGAAGGAGAAGGAGAAGGTGAAGTCTGGAGGGTGAATCAGAAGAAGTAGAAGAAGGAGAAGGAGAAGGTGAAGTCTGGAGGGTGAAGCAGTAGAAGTAGAAGAAGGAGAAGGAGAAGGTGAAGTCAGGAGGGTGAATCAGAAGAAGTAGAAGAAGGAGAAGGAGAAGGTGAAGTCAGGAGGGTGAATCAGAAGAAGCAGAAGAAGGAGAAGGAGAAGGTGAAGTCTGGAGGGTGAATCAGAAGATGCAGAAGAAGGAGAAGGAGAAGATGAAGTCTGGAGGGTGAATCAGAAGAAGTAGAAGAAGGAGAAGGAGAAGGTGAAGTCTGGAGGGTGAATCAGAAGAAGTAGAAGAAGGAGAAGGAGAAGGTGAAGTCTGGAGGGTGAATCAGAAGAAGCAGAAGAAGGAGAAGGAGAAGGTGAAGTCTGGAGGGTGAATCAGAAGAAGCAGAAGAAGGAGAAGGAGAAGGTGAAGTCTGGAGGGTGAATCAGAAGAAGCAGAATAAGGAGAAGGAGAAGGTGAAGTCTGGAGGGTGAATCAGAAGAAGCAGAAGAAGGAGAAGGAGAAGGTGAAGTCTGGAGGATGAATCAGAAAAAGTAGAAGAAGGAGAAGGAGAAGGTGAAGTCTGGAGGGTGAATCAGAAGAAGTAGAAGAAGGAGAAGGAGAAGGTGAAGTCTGGAGGGTGAATCAGAAGAAGTAGAAGAAGGAGAAGGAGAAGGTGAAGTCTGGAGGGTGAATCAGAAGAAGCAGAAGAAGGAGAAGGAGAAGGTGAAGTCTGGAGGGTGAATCAGAAGAAGCAGAATAAGGAGAAGGAGAAGGTGAAGTCTGGAGGGTGAATCAGAAGAAGCAGAAGAAGGAGAAGGAGAAGGTGAAGTCTGGAGGATGAATCAGAAAAAGTAGAAGAAGGAGAAGGAGAAGGTGAAGTCTGGAGGGTGAATCAGAAGAAGTAGAAGAAGGAGAAGGAGAAGGTGAAGTCTGGAGGGTGAATCAGAAGAAGTAGAAGAAGGAGAAGGAGAAGGTGAAGTCTGGAGGGTGAAGCAGTAGAAGTAGAAGAAGGAGAAGGAGAAGGTGAAGTCAGGAGGGTGAATCAGAAGAAGTAGAAGAAGGAGAAGGAGAAGGTGAAGTCAGGAGGGTGAATCAGAAGAAGCAGAAGAAGGAGAAGGAGAAGGTGAAGTCTGGAGGGTGAATCAGAAGAATCAGAAGAAGGAGAAGGAGAAGGTGAAGTCTGGAGGGAGAATCAGAAGAAGCAGAAGAAAGAGAAGGAGAAGGTGAAGTCTGGAGGGTGAATCATTAGAAGTAGAAGAAGGAGAAGGAGAAGGTGAAGTCTGGAGGGTGAATCAGAAGAAGCAGAAGAAGGAGAAGGAGAAGGTGAAGTCTGGAGGGTGAATCAGAAGAAGCACAAGAAGGAGATGGAAAAGGTGAAGTCTGGAGGGTGAATCAGAAGAAGCAGAAGAAGGAGAAGGAGAAGGTGAAGTCTGGAGGGTGAATCAGAAGAAGCAGAATAAGGAGAAGGAGAAGGTGAAGTCTGGAGGGTGAATCAGAAGAAGCAGAAGAAGGAGAAGGAGAAGGTGAAGTCTGGAGGGTGAATCAGAAGAAGTAGAAGAAGGAGAAGGAGAAGGTGAAGTCTGGAGGGTGAAGCAGAAGAAGTAGAAGAAGGAGAAGGAGAAGGTGAAGTCAGGAGGGTGAATCAGAAGAAGCAGAAGAAGGAGAAGGAGAAGGTGAAGTCTGGAGGGTGAATCAGAAGAATCAGAAGAAGGAGAAGGAGAAGATGAAGTCTGGAGGGTGAATCAGAAGAAGCAGAAGAAAGAGAAGGAGAAGGGGAAGTCTGGAGGGTGAAGCAGAAGAAACAGAAGAAGGAGAAGGAGTAGGTGAAGACTGGAGGGTGAATCAGAAGAAGTAGAAGAAGGAGAAGGAGAAGGTGAAGTCTGGAGGGTGAATCAGACGAAGTAGAAGAAGGAGAAGGAGAAGGTGAAGTCTGGAGGGTGAATCAGAAGAAGTAGAAGAAGGAGAAGGAGAAGGTGAAGTCTGGAGGGTGAATCAGAAGAAGCAGAAGAAGGAGAAGGAGAAGATGAAGTCTGGAGGGTGAATCAGAAGAAGTAGAAGAAGGAGAAGGAGAAGGTGAGGTCTGGAGGGTGAATCAGAAGAAGCAGAAGAAGGAGAAGGAGAAGGTGAAGTCTGGAGGGTGAATCAGAAGAAGTAGAAGAAGGAGAAGGAGAAGGTGAAGTCTGGAGGGTGAAGCAGTAGAAGTAGAAGAAGGAGAAGGAGAAGATGAAGTCTGGAGGGTGAATCAGAAGAAGTAGAAGAAGGAGAAGGAGAAGGTGAAGTCTGGAGGGTGAATCAGAAGAAGCAGAAGAAGGAGAAGGAGAAGGTGAAGTCTGGAGGGTGAATCAGAAGAAGCAGAAGAAGGAGAAGGAGAAGGTGAAGTCTGGAGGGTGAATCAGAAGAAGCAGAATAAGGAGAAGGAGAAGGTGAAGTCTGGAGGGTGAGTCAGAAGAAGCAGAAGAAGGAGAAGGAGAAGGTGAAGTCTGGAGGATGAATCAGAAGAAGTAGAAGAAGGAGAAGGAGAAGGTGAAGTCTGGAGGGTGAATCAGAAGAAGTAGAAGAAGGAGAAGGAGAAGGTGAAGTCTGGAGGGTGAATCAGAAGAAGTAGAAGAAGGAGAAGGAGAAGGTGAAGTCTGGAGGGTGAAGCAGTAGAAGTAGAAGAAGGAGAAGGAGAAGGTGAAGTCAGGAGGGTGAATCAGAAGAAGTAGAAGAAGGAGAAGGAGAAGGTGAAGTCAGGAGGGTGAATCAGAAGAAGCAGAAGAAGGAGAAGGAGAAGGTGAAGTCTGGAGGGTGAATCAGAAGAATCAGAAGAAGGAGAAGGAGAAGGTGAAGTCTGGAGGGAGAATCAGAAGAAGCAGAAGAAAGAGAAGGAGAAGGTGAAGTCTGGAGGGTGAATCATTAGAAGTAGAAGAAGGAGAAGGAGAAGGTGAAGTCTGGAGGGTGAATCAGAAGAAGCAGAAGAAGGAGAAGGAGAAGGTGATGTCTGGAGGGTGAATCAGAAGAAGCAGAAGAAGGAGATGGAAAAGGTGAAGTCTGGAGGGTGAATCAGAAGAAGCAGAAGAAGGAGAAGGAGAAGGTGAAGTCTGGAGGGTGAATCAGAAGAAGCAGAATAAGGAGAAGGAGAAGGTGAAGTCTGGAGGGTGAATCAGAAGAAGCAGAAGAAGGAGAAGGAGAAGGTGAAGTCTGGAGGGTGAATCAGAAGAAGTAGAAGAAGGAGAAGGAGAAGGTGAAGTCTGGAGGGTGAAGCAGAAGAAGTAGAAGAAGGAGAAGGAGAAGGTGAAGTCAGGAGGGTGAATCAGAAGAAGCAGAAGAAGGAGAAGGAGAAGGTGAAGTCTGGAGGGTGAATCAGAAGAATCAGAAGAAGGAGAAGGAGAAGATGAAGTCTGGAGGGTGAATCAGAAGAAGCAGAAGAAAGAGAAGGAGAAGGGGAAGTCTGGAGGGTGAAGCAGAAGAAACAGAAGAAGGAGAAGGAGTAGGTGAAGACTGGAGGGTGAATCAGAAGAAGTAGAAGAAGGAGAAGGAGAAGGTGAAGTCTGGAGGGTGAATCAGACGAAGTAGAAGAAGGAGAAGGTGAAGTCTGGAGGGTGAATCAGAAGAAGTAGAAGAAGGAGAAGGAGAAGGTGAAGTCTGGAGGGTGAATCAGAAGAAGCAGAAGAAGGAGAAGGAGAAGATGAAGTCTGGAGGGTGAATCAGAAGAAGTAGAAGAAGGAGAAGGAGAAGGTGAGGTCTGGAGGGTGAATCAGAAGAAGCAGAAGAAGGAGAAGGAGAAGGTGAAGTCTGGAGGGTGAATCAGAAGAAGCAGAAGAAGGAGAAGGAGAAGGTGAAGTCTGGAGGGTGAATCAGAAGAAGCAGAAGAAGGAGAAGGAAAAGGTGAAGTCAGGAGCGTGAATCAGAAGAAGCAGAAGAAGGAGAAGGAGAAGGTGAAGTTAGGAGGGTGAATCAGAAGAAGCAGAAGAAGGAGAAGGAGCAGGTGAAGTCAGGGGGGTGAAGCAGAAGAAGTAGAAGAAGGAGAAGGAGAAGGTGAAGTCAGGACGGTGAAGCAGAAGAAGCAGAAGAAGGAGAAGGAGAAGGTGAAGTCTGGAGGGTGAAGCAGAAGAAGCAGAAGAAGGAGAAGGAGAGGGTGAAGTCTGGAGGGTGAATCAGAAGAAGTAGAAGAAGGAGAAGGAGAAGGTGAAGTCAGGAGAGTGAAGCAGAAGAAGCAGAAGAAGGAGAAGGAGAAGGTGAAGTCTGGAGGGCGAAGCAGAAGAAGCAGAAGAAGGAGAAGGAGAAGGTGAAGTCTGGAAGGTGAAGCAGAAGAAGCAGAAGAAGGAGAAGGAGTAGGTGAAGTCTGGAGGGTGAATCAGAAGAAGTAGAAGAAGGAGAAGGATAAGGTGAAGTCAGGATGGTGAAGCAGAAGAAGCAGAAGAAGGAGAAGGAGAAGGTGAAGTCTGGAGGGTGAAGCAGAAGAAGTAGAAGAAGGAGAAGGAGAAGGTGAAGTCTGGAGGGTGAAGCAGAAGAAGCAGAAGAAGGAGAAGGAGAAGGTGAAGTCAGGAGGGTGGATCAGAAGAAGTAGAAGAAGGAGAAGGAGAAGGTGAAGTCAGGAGGGTGGATCAGAAGAAGTAGAAGAAGGAGAAGGAGAAGGTGAAGTCAGGAGAGTGAAGCAGAAGAAGCAGAAGAAGGAGAAGGAGAAGGAGAAGTCTGGAGGGTGAATCAGAAGAAGTAGAAGAAGGAGAAGGAGAAGGTGAAGTCAGGAGGGTGAAGCAGAAGAAGCAGAAGAAGGAGAAGGTGAAGTCTGGAGGGTGAAGCAGAAGAAGCAGAAGAAGGAGAAGGAGAAGGTGAAGTCTGGAGGGTGAATCAGAAGAAGCAGAAGAAGGAGAAGGAGAAGGTGAAGTCTGGAGGGTGAATAAGAAGAAGCAGAAGAAGGAGAAGGAGAAGATGAAGTCTGGAGGGTGAATCAGAAGAAGTAGAAGAAGGAGAAGGAGAAGATGAGGTCTGGAGGGTGAATCAGAAGAAGCAGAAGAAGGAGAAGGAGAAGGTGAAGTCTGGAGGGTGAATCAGAAGAAGGAGAAGGAGAAGGTGAAGTCTGGAGGGTGAATTAGAAGAAGCAGAAGAAGGAGAAGGAGAAGGTGAAGTCAGGAGGGTGAATCAGAAGAAGCAGAAGAAGGAGAAGGAGCAGGTGAAGTCAGGGGGGTGAAGCAGAAGAAGGAGAAGGAGAAGGTGAAGTCAGGAGGGTGAAGCAGAAGAAGCAGAAGAAGGAGAAGGAGAAGGTGAAGTCTGGAGGGTGAAGCAGAAGAAGCAGAAGAAGGAGAAGGAGAAGGTGAAGTCTGGAGGGCGAAGCAGAAGAAGCAGAAGAAGGAGAAGGAGAAGGTGAAGTCTGGAGGGTGAAGCAGAAGAAGCAGAAGAAGGAGAAGGAGAAGGTGAAGTCTGGAGGGTGAATCAGAAGAAGTAGAAGAAGGAGAAGGAGAAGGTGAAGTCAGGAGGGTGAATCAGAAGAAGCAGAAGAAGGAGAAGGAGAAGGTGAAGTCTGGAGGGTGAATCAGAAGAAGCAGAAGAAGGAGAAGGAGAAGGTGAAGTCTGGAGGGTGAATCAGAAGAAGCAGAATAAGGAGAAGGAGAAGGTGAAGTCTGGAGGGTGAATCAGAAGAAGCAGAAGAAGGAGAAGGAGAAGGTGAAGTCTGGAGGGTGAATCAGAAGAAGTAGAAGAAGGAGAAGGAGAAGGTGAAGTCTGGAGGGTGAAGCAGAAGAAGTAGAAGAAGGAGAAGGAGAAGGTGAAGTCAGGAGGGTGAATCAGAAGAAGTAGAAGAAGGAGAAGGAGAAGGTGAAGTCAGGAGGGTGAATCAGAAGAAGCAGAAGAAGGAGAAGGTGAAGTCTGGAGGGCGAATCATAAGAAACAGAAGAAGGAGAAGGAGAAGGTGAAGTCTGGAGGGTGAATCAGAAGAAGCAGAAGAAGGAGAAGGAGAAGGTGAAGTCTGGAGGTTGAATCAGAAGAAGCAGAATAAGGAGAAGGAGAAGGTGAAGTCTGGAGGGTGAATCAGAAGAAGCAGAATAAGGAGAAGGAGAAGGTGAAGTCTGGAGGGTGAATCAGAAGAAGCAGAAGAAGGAGAAGGAGAAGGTGAAGTCTGGAGGGTGAATCAGAAGAGGTAGAAGAAGGAGAAGGAGAAGGTGAAGTCTGGAGGGTGAAGCAGAAGAAGGAGAAGAAGGAGAAGGAGAAGGTGAAGTCAGGAGGGTGAATCAGAAGAAGTAGAAGAAGGAGAAGGAGAAGGTGAAGCCAGGAGGGTGAATCAGAAGAAGCAGAAGAAGGAGAAGGAGAAGGTGAAGTCTGGAGGGTGAATCAGAAGAATCAGAAGAAGGAGAAGGAGAAGGTGAAGTCTGGAGGGTGAATCAGAAGAATCAGAAGAAAGCGAAGGAGAAGGTGAAGTCTGGAGGCTGAAGCAGAAGAAACAGAAGAAGGAGAAGGAGAATGTGAAGACTGGAGGGTGAATCAGAAGAAGTAGAAGAAGGAGAAGGAGAAGGTGAAGTCTGGAGGGTGAATCAGAAGAAGTAGAAGAAGGAGAAGGAGAAGGTGAAGTCTGGAGGGAGAATCAGAAGAAGCAGAAGAAGGAGAAGGAGAAGGTGAAGTCTGGAGGGTGAATCAGAAGATGCAGAAGAAGGAGAAGGAGAAGATGAAGTCTGGAGGGTGAATCAGAAGAAGTAGAAGAAGGAGAAGGAGAAGGTGAAGTCTGGAGGGTGAATCAGAAGAAGTAGAAGAAGGAGAAGGAGAAGGTGAAGTCTGGAGGGTGAATCAGAAGAAACAGAAGAAGGAGAAGGAGAAGGTGAAGTCTGGAGGGTGAATCAGAAGAAGTAGAAGAAGGAGAAGGAGAAGGTGTAGTCTGGAGGGTGAATCAGAAGAGGTAGACGAAAGAGAAGGAGAAGGTGAAGTCTGGAGGGTGAATCAGAAGAAGCAGAAGAAGGAGAAGGAGAAGATGAAGTCTGGAGGGTGAATCAGAAGAAGTAGAAGAAGGAGAAGGAGAAGGTGAAGTCTGGAGGGTGAATCAGAAGAAGCAGAAGAAGGAGAAGGAGAAGGTGAAGTCTGGATGGTGAATCAGAAGAAGCAGAAGAAGGAGAAGGAGAAGGTGAAGTCTGGAGGGTGAATCAGAAGAAGCAGAATAAGGAGAAGGAGAAGGTGAAGTCTGGAGGGTGAATCAGAAGAAGCAGAAGAAGGAGAAGGAGAAGGTGAAGTCTGGAGGATGAATCAGAAGAAGTAGAAGAAGGAGAAGGAGAAGATGAAGTCTGGAGGGTGAATCAGAAGAAGTAGAAGAAGGAGAAGGAGAAGGTGAAGTCTGGAGGGTGAATCAGAAGAAGTAGAAGAAGGAGAAGGAGAAGGTGAAGTCTGGAGGGTGAAGCAGTAGAAGTAGAAGAAGGAGAAGGAGAAGGTGAAGTCAGGACGGTGAATCAGAAGAAGTAGAAGAAGGAGAAGGAGAAGGTGAAGTCAGGAGGGTGAATCAGAAGAAGCAGAAGAAGGAGAAGGAGAAGGTGAAGTCTGGAGGGTGAATCAGAAGAATCAGAAGAAGGAGAAGGAGAAGGTGAAGTCTGGAGGGAGAATCAGAAGAAGCAGAAGAAAGAGAAGGAGAAGGTGAAGTCTGGAGGGTGAATCAGAAGAAGTAGAAGAAGGAGAAGGAGAAGGTGAAGTCTGGAGGGTGAATCAGAAGAAGCAGAAGAAGGAGAAGGAGAAGGTGAAGTCTGGAGGGTGAATCAGAAGAAGCAGAAGAAGGAGAAGGAAAAGGTGAAGTCTGGAGGGTGAATCAGAAGAAGCAGAAGAAGGAGAAGGAGAAGGTGAAGTCTGGAGGGTGAATCAGAAGAAGCAGAATAAGGAGATGGAGAAGGTGAAGTCTGGAGGGTGAATCAGAAGAAGCAGAAGAAGGAGAAGGAGAAGGTGAAGTCTGGAGGGTGAATCAGATGAAGTAGAAGAAGGAGAAGGAGAAGGTGAAGTCTGGAGGGTGAAGCAGAAGAAGTAGAAGAAGGAGAAGGAGAAGGTGAAGTCAGGAGGGTGAATCAGAAGAAGCAGAAGAAGGAGAAGGAGAAGGTGAAGTCTGGAGGGTGAATCAGAAGAATCAGAAGAAGGAGAAGGAGTAGGTGAAGACTGGAGGGTGAATCAGAAGAAGTAGAAGAAGGAGAAGGAGAAGGTGAAGTCTGGAGGGTGAATCAGACGAAGTAGAAGAAGGAGAAGGAGAAGGTGTAGTCTGGAGGGTGAATCAGAAGAAGTAGAAGAAGGAGAAGGAGAAGGTGAAGTCTGGAGGGTGAATCAGAAGAAGCAGAAGAAGGAGAAGGAGAAGATGAAGTCTGGAGGGTGAATCAGAAGAAGTAGAAGAAGGAGAAGGAGTAGGTGAGGTCTGGAGGGTGAATCAGAAGAAGCAGAAGAAGGAGAAGGAGAAGGTGAAGTCTGGAGGGTGAATCAGAAGAAGCAGAAGAAGGAGAAGGAGAAGGTGAAGTCTGGAGGGTGAATCAGAAGAAGCAGAAGAAGGAGAAGGAAAAGGTGAAGTCAGGAGCGTGAATCAGAAGAAGCAGAAGAAGGAGAAGGAGAAGGTGAAGTTAGGAGGGTGAATCAGAAGAAGCAGAAGAAGGAGAAGGAGCAGGTGAAGTCAGGGGGGTGAAGCAGAAGAAGTAGAAGAAGGAGAAGGAGAAGGTGAAGTCAGGACGGTGAAGCAGAAGAAGCAGAAGAAGGAGAAGGAGAAGGTGAAGTCTGGAGGGTGAAGCAGAAGAAGCAGAAGAAGGAGAAGGAGAGGGTGAAGTCTGGAGGGTGAATCAGAAGAAGTAGAAGAAGGAGAAGGAGAAGGTGAAGTCAGGAGAGTGAAGCAGAAGAAGCAGAAGAAGGAGAAGGAGAAGGTGAAGTCTGGAGGGCGAAGCAGAAGAAGCAGAAGAAGGAGAAGGAGAAGGTGAAGTCTGGAGGGTGAAGCAGAAGAAGCAGAAGAAGGAGAAGGAGTAGGTGAAGTCTGGAGGGTGAATCAGAAGAAGTAGAAGAAGGAGAAGGATAAGGTGAAGTCAGGATGGTGAAGCAGAAGAAGCAGAAGAAGGAGAAGGAGAAGGTGAAGTCTGGAGGGTGAAGCAGAAGAAGTAGAAGAAGGAGAAGGTGAAGTCTGGAGGGTGAAGCAGAAGAAGCAGAAGAAGGAGAAGGAGAAGGTGAAGTCAGGAGGGTGGATCAGAAGAAGTAGAAGAAGGAGAAGGAGAAGGTGAAGTCTGGAGGGTGAATCAGAAGAAGCAGAAGAAGGAGAAGGAGAAGGTGAAGTCTGGAGAGCGCAGCAGAAGAAGCAGAAGAAGGAGAAAGAGAAGGTGAAGTCTGGAGGGTGAAGCAGAAGAAGTAGAAGAAGGAGAAGGAGAAGGTGAAGTCTGGAGGGTGAATCAGAAGAAGTAGAAGAAGGAGAAGGAGAAGGTGAAGTCAGGAGAGTGAAGCAGAAGAAGCAGAAGAAGGAGAAGGAGAAGGAGAAGTCTGGAGGGTGAATCAGAAGAAGTAGAAGAAGGAGAAGGAGAAGGTGAAGTCAGGAGGGTGAAGCAGAAGAAGCAGAAGAAGGAGAAGGAGAAGGTGAAGTCTGGAGGGTGAAGCAGAAGAAGCAGAAGAAGGAGAAGGAGAAGGTGAAGTCTGGAGGGTGAATCAGAAGAAGCAGAAGAAGGAGAAGGAGAAGGTGAAGTCTGGAGGGTGAATAAGAAGAAGCAGAAGAAGGAGAAGGAGAAGATGAAGTCTGGAGGGTGAATCAGAAGAAGTAGAAGAAGGAGAAGGAGAAGATGAGGTCTGGAGGGTGAATCAGAAGAAGCAGAAGAAGGAGAAGGAGAAGGTGAAGTCTGCAGGGTGAATCAGAAGAAGCAGAAGAAGGAGAAGGAGAAGGTGAAGTCTGGAGGGTGAATTAGAAGAAGCAGAAGAAGGAGAAGGAGAAGGTGAAGTCAGGAGGGTGAATCAGAAGAAGCAGAAGAAGGAGAAGGAGCAGGTGAAGTCTGGAGGGTGAAGCAGAAGAAGCAGAAGAAGGAGAAGGAGAAGGTGAAGTCTGGAGGGCGAAGCAGAAGAAGCAGAAGAAGGAGAAGGAGAAGGTGAAGTCTGGAGGGTGAAGCAGAAGAAGCAGAAGAAGGAGAAGGAGAAGGTGAAGTCTGGAGGGTGAATCAGAAGAAGTAGAAGAAGGAGAAGGAGAAGGTGAAGTCAGGAGGGTGAATCAGAAGAAGTAGAAGAAGGAGAAGGAGAAGGTGAAGTCAGGAGGGTGAAGCAGGAGAAGCAGAAGAAGGAGAAGGAGAAGGTGAAGTCAGGAGGGTGAATCGGAAGAAGTAGAAGAAGGAGAAGGAGAAGGTGAAGTCTGGAGGGTGAATCAGAAGAAGTAGAAGAAGGAGAAGGAGAAGGTGAAGTCTGGAGGGTGAATCAGAAGAAGTAGAAGAAGGAGAAGGAGAAGGTGAAGTCTGGAGGGTGAATCAGAAGAAGCAGAAGAAGGAGAAGGAGAAGGTGACGTCTGGAGGGAGAAGCAGAAGAAGTAGAAGAAGGAGAAGGAGAAGGTGAAGTCTGGAGGGTGAATCAGAAGAAGTAGAAGAAGGAGAAGGAGAAGGTGAAGTCTGGAGGGTGAATCAGAAGAAGTAGAAGACGGAGAAGGAGATGGTGAAGTCTGGAGGGTGAATCAGAAGAAGCAGAAGAACGAGAAGGAGAAGGTGAAGTCTGGAGGGTGAATCAGAAGAAGTAGAAGAAGGAGAAGGAGAAGGTGTAGTCTGGAGGGTGAATCAGAAGAAGTTGACGAAGGAGAAGGAGAAGGTGAAGTCTGGAGGGTGAATCAGAAGAAGCAGAAGAACGAGAAGGAGAAGGTGAAGTCTGGAGGGTGAATCAGAAGAAGTAGTAGAAGGAGAAGGAGAAGGTGAAGTCTGGAGGATGAATCAGAAGAAGCAGAAGAAGGAGAAGGAGAAGGTGAAGTCTGGAGGGTGAATCAGAAGAAGCAGAAGAAGGAGAAGGAGAAGGTGAAGTCTGGAGGGTGAATCAGAAGAAGCAGAATAAGGAGAAGGAGAAGGTGAAGTCTGGAGGGTGAATCAGAAGAAGCAGAAGAAGGAGAAGGAGAAGGTGAAGTCTGGAGGGTGAATCAGAAGAAGTAGAAGAAGGAGAAGGAGAAGGTGAAGTCTGGAGGGTGAATCAGAAGAAGTAGAAGAAGGAGAAGGTGAAGTCTGGAGGGTGAATCAGAAGCAGTAGAAGAAGGAGAAGGAGAAGGTGAAGTCTGGAGGGTGAAGCAGAAGATGTAGAAGAAGGAGAAGGAGAAGGTGAAGTCAGGAGGGTGAATCAGAAGAAGTAGAAGAAGGAGAAGGAGAAGGTGAAGTCAGGAGGGTGAATCAGAAGAAGCAGAAGAAGGAGAAGGAGAAGGTGAAGTCTGGAGGGTGAATCAGAAGAATCAGAAGAAGGAGAAGGAGAAGGTGAAGTCTGGAGGGTGAATCAGAAGAAGCAGAAGAAAGAGAAGGAGAAGGTGAATTCTGGAGGGTGAAGCAGAAGAAACAGAAGAAGGAGAAGGAGAAGGTGAAGACTGGAGGGTGAATAAGACGAAGTAGAAGAAGGAGAAGGAGAAGGTGAAGTCTGGAGGGTGAAGCAGAAGAAGCAGAAGAAGGAGAAGGAGAAGGTGAAGTCTGGAGGGTGAATCAGAAGAAGTAGAAGAAGGAGAAGGAGAAGGTGAAGTCAGGAGGGTGAATCAGAAGAAGCAGAAGAAGGAGAAGGAGAAGGTGAAGTCTGGAGGGTGAATCAGAAGAAGCAGAGGAAGGAGAAGGAGAAGGTGAAGTCTGGAGGGTGAATCAGAAGAAGCAGAATAAGGAGAAGGAGAAGGTGAAGTCTGGAGGGTGAATCAGAAGAAGCAGAAGAAGGAGAAGGAGAAGGTGAAGTCTGGAGGGTGAATCAGAAGAAGTAGAAGAAGGAGAAGGAGAAGGTGAAGTCTGGAGGGTGAAGCAGAAGAAGTAGAAGAAGGAGAAGGAGAAGGTGAAGTCAGGAGGGTGAATCAGAAGAAGTAGAAGAAGGAGAAGGAGAAGGTGAAGTCAGGAGGGTGAATCAGAAGAAGCAGAAGAAGGAGAAGGTGAAGTCTGGAGGGCGAATCATAAGAAACAGAAGAAGGAGAAGGAGAAGGTGAAGTCTGGAGGGTGAATCAGAAGAAGCAGAAGAAGGAGAAGGAGAAGGTGAAGTCTGGAGGTTGAATCAGAAGAAGCAGAATAAGGAGAAGGAGAAGGTGAAGTCTGGAGGGTGAATCAGAAGAAGCAGAATAAGGAGAAGGAGAAGGTGAAGTCTGGAGGGTGAATCAGAAGAAGCAGAAGAAGGAGAAGGAGAAGGTGAAGTCTGGAGGGTGAATCAGAAGAGGTAGAAGAAGGAGAAGGAGAAGGTGAAGTCTGGAGGGTGAAGCAGAAGAAGGAGAAGAAGGAGAAGGAGAAGGTGAAGTCAGGAGGGTGAATCAGAAGAAGTAGAAGAAGGAGAAGGAGAAGGTGAAGCCAGGAGGGTGAATCAGAAGAAGCAGAAGAAGGAGAAGGAGAAGGTGAAGTCTGGAGGGTGAATCAGAAGAATCAGAAGAAGGAGAAGGAGAAGGTGAAGTCTGGAGGGTGAATCAGAAGAATCAGAAGAAAGCGAAGGAGAAGGTGAAGTCTGGAGGCTGAAGCAGAAGAAACAGAAGAAGGAGAAGGAGAATGTGAAGACTGGAGGGTGAATCAGAAGAAGTAGAAGAAGGAGAAGGAGAAGGTGAAGTCTGGAGGGTGAATCAGAAGAAGTAGAAGAAGGAGAAGGAGAAGGTGAAGTCTGGAGGGAGAATCAGAAGAAGCAGAAGAAGGAGAAGGAGAAGGTGAAGTCTGGAGGGTGAATCAGAAGATGCAGAAGAAGGAGAAGGAGAAGATGAAGTCTGGAGGGTGAATCAGAAGAAGTAGAAGAAGGAGAAGGAGAAGGTGAAGTCTGGAGGGTGAATCAGAAGAAGTAGAAGAAGGAGAAGGAGAAGGTGAAGTCTGGAGGGTGAATCAGAAGAAACAGAAGAAGGAGAAGGAGAAGGTGAAGTCTGGAGGGTGAATCAGAAGAAGTAGAAGAAGGAGAAGGAGAAGGTGTAGTCTGGAGGGTGAATCAGAAGAGGTAGACGAAAGAGAAGGAGAAGGTGAAGTCTGGAGGGTGAATCAGAAGAAGCAGAAGAAGGAGAAGGAGAAGATGAAGTCTGGAGGGTGAATCAGAAGAAGTAGAAGAAGGAGAAGGAGAAGGTGAAGTCTGGAGGGTGAATCAGAAGAAGCAGAAGAAGGAGAAGGAGAAGGTGAAGTCTGGATGGTGAATCAGAAGAAGCAGAAGAAGGAGAAGGAGAAGGTGAAGTCTGGAGGGTGAATCAGAAGAAGCAGAATAAGGAGAAGGAGAAGGTGAAGTCTGGAGGGTGAATCAGAAGAAGCAGAAGAAGGAGAAGGAGAAGGTGAAGTCTGGAGGATGAATCAGAAGAAGTAGAAGAAGGAGAAGGAGAAGATGAAGTCTGGAGGGTGAATCAGAAGAAGTAGAAGAAGGAGAAGGAGAAGGTGAAGTCTGGAGGGTGAATCAGAAGAAGTAGAAGAAGGAGAAGGAGAAGGTGAAGTCTGGAGGGTGAAGCAGTAGAAGTAGAAGAAGGAGAAGGAGAAGGTGAAGTCAGGACGGTGAATCAGAAGAAGTAGAAGAAGGAGAAGGAGAAGGTGAAGTCAGGAGGGTGAATCAGAAGAAGCAGAAGAAGGAGAAGGAGAAGGTGAAGTCTGGAGGGTCAATCAGAAGAATCAGAAGAAGGAGAAGGAGAAGGTGAAGTCTGGAGGGAGAATCAGAAGAAGCAGAAGAAAGAGAAGGAGAAGGTGAAGTCTGGAGGGTGAATCAGAAGAAGTAGAAGAAGGAGAAGGAGAAGGTGAAGTCTGGAGGGTGAATCAGAAGAAGCAGAAGAAGGAGAAGGAGAAGGTGAAGTCTGGAGGGTGAATCAGAAGAAGCAGAAGAAGGAGAAGGAAAAGGTGAAGTCTGGAGGGTGAATCAGAAGAAGCAGAAGAAGGAGAAGGAGAAGGTGAAGTCTGGAGGGTGAATCAGAAGAAGCAGAATAAGGAGATGGAGAAGGTGAAGTCTGGAGGGTGAATCAGAAGAAGCAGAAGAAGGAGATGAGAAGGTGAAGTCTGGAGGGTGAATCAGATGAAGTAGAAGAAGGAGAAGGAGAAGGTGAAGTCTGGAGGGTGAAGCAGAAGAAGTAGAAGAAGGAGAAGGAGAAGGTGAAGTCAGGAGGGTGAATCAGAAGAAGCAGAAGAAGGAGAAGGAGAAGGTGAAGTCTGGAGGGTGAATCAGAAGAATCAGAAGAAGGAGAAGGAGTAGGTGAAGACTGGAGGGTGAATCAGAAGAAGTAGAAGAAGGAGAAGGAGAAGGTGAAGTCTGGAGGGTGAATCAGACGAAGTAGAAGAAGGAGAAGGAGAAGGTGTAGTCTGGAGGGTGAATCAGAAGAAGTAGAAGAAGGAGAAGGAGAAGGTGAAGTCTGGAGGGTGAATCAGAAGAAGCAGAAGAAGGAGAAGGAGAAGATGAAGTCTGGAGGGTGAATCAGAAGAAGTAGAAGAAGGAGAAGGAGTAGGTGAGGTCTGGAGGGTGAATCAGAAGAAGCAGAAGAAGGAGAAGGAGAAGGTGAAGTCTGGAGGGTGAATCAGAAGAAGCAGAAGAAGGAGAAGGAGAAGGTGAAGTCTGGAGGGTGAATCAGAAGAAGCAGAAGAAGGAGAAGGAAAAGGTGAAGTCAGGAGCGTGAATCAGAAGAAGCAGAAGAAGGAGAAGGAGAAGGTAAAGTTAGGAGGGTGAATCAGAAGAAGCAGAAGAAGGAGAAGGAGCAGGTGAAGTCAGGGGGGTGAAGCAGAAGAAGTAGAAGAAGGAGAAGGAGAAGGTGAAGTCAGGACGGTGAAGCAGAAGAAGCAGAAGAAGGAGAAGGAGAAGGTGAAGTCTGGAGGGTGAAGCAGAAGAAGCAGAAGAAGGAGAAGGAGAGGGTGAAGTCTGGAGGGTGAATCAGAAGAAGTAGAAGAAGGAGAAGGAGAAGGTGAAGTCAGGAGAGTGAAGCAGAAGAAGCAGAAGAAGGAGAAGGAGAAGGTGAAGTCTGGAGGGCGAAGCAGAAGAAGCAGAAGAAGGAGAAGGAGAAGGTGAAGTCTGGAGGGTGAAGCAGAAGAAGCAGAAGAAGGAGAAGGAGTAGGTGAAGTCTGGAGGGTGAATCAGAAGAAGTAGAAGAAGGAGAAGGATAAGGTGAAGTCAGGATGGTGAAGCAGAAGAAGCAGAAGAAGGAGAAGGAGAAGGTGAAGTCTGGAGGGTGAAGCAGAAGAAGTAGAAGAAGGAGAAGGAGAAGGTGAAGTCTGGAGGGTGAAGCAGAAGAAGCAGAAGAAGGAGAAGGAGAAGGTGAAGTCAGGAGGGTGGATCAGAAGAAGTAGAAGAAGGAGAAGGAGAAGGTGAAGTCTGGAGGGTGAATCAGAAGAAGCAGAAGAAGGAGAAGGAGAAGGTGAAGTCTGGAGAGCGCAGCAGAAGAAGCAGAAGAAGGAGAAAGAGAAGGTGAAGTCTGGAGGGTGAAGCAGAAGAAGTAGAAGAAGGAGAAGGAGAAGGTGAAGTCTGGAGGGTGAATCAGAAGAAGTAGAAGAAGGAGAAGGAGAAGGTGAAGTCAGGAGAGTGAAGCAGAAGAAGCAGAAGAAGGAGAAGGAGAAGGAGAAGTCTGGAGGGTGAATCAGAAGAAGTAGAAGAAGGAGAAGGAGAAGGTGAAGTCAGGAAGGTGAAGCAGAAGAAGCAGAAGAAGGAGAAGGAGAAGGTGAAGTCTGGAGGGTGAAGCAGAAGAAGCAGAAGAAGGAGAAGGAGAAGGTGAAGTCTGGAGGGTGAATCAGAAGAAGCAGAAGAAGGAGAAGGAGAAGGTGAAGTCTGGAGGGTGAATAAGAAGAAGCAGAAGAAGGAGAAGGAGAAGATGAAGTCTGGAGGGTGAATCAGAAGAAGTAGAAGAAGGAGAAGGAGAAGATGAGGTCTGGAGGGTGAATCAGAAGAAGCAGAAGAAGGAGAAGGAGAAGGTGAAGTCTGCAGGGTGAATCAGAAGAAGCAGAAGAAGGAGAAGGAGAAGGTGAAGTCTGGAGGGTGAATTAGAAGAAGCAGAAGAAGGAGAAGGAGAAGGTGAAGTCAGGAGGGTGAATCAGAAGAAGCAGAAGAAGGAGAAGGAGCAGGTGAAGTCTGGAGGGTGAAGCAGAAGAAGCAGAAGAAGGAGAAGGAGAAGGTGAAGTCTGGAGGGCGAAGCAGAAGAAGCAGAAGAAGGAGAAGGAGAAGGTGAAGTCTGGAGGGTGAAGCAGAAGAAGCAGAAGAAGGAGAAGGAGAAGGTGAAGTCTGGAGGGTGAATCAGAAGAAGTAGAAGAAGGAGAAGGAGAAGGTGAAGTCAGGAGGGTGAATCAGAAGAAGTAGAAGAAGGAGAAGGAGAAGGTGAAGTCAGAAGGGTGAAGCAGGAGAAGCAGAAGAAGGAGAAGGAGAAGGTGAAGTCAGGAGGGTGAATCGGAAGAAGTAGAAGAAGGAGAAGGAGAAGGTGAAGTCTGGAGGGTGAATCAGAAGAAGTAGAAGAAGGAGAAGGAGAAGGTGAAGTCTGGAGGGTGAATCAGAAGAAGTAGAAGAAGGAGAAGGAGAAGGTGAAGTCTGGAGGGTGAATCAGAAGAAGCAGAAGAAGGAGAAGGAGAAGGTGACGTCTGGAGGGAGAAGCAGAAGAAGTAGAAGAAGGAGAAGGAGAAGGTGAAGTCTGGAGGGTGAATCAGAAGAAGTAGAAGAAGGAGAAGGAGAAGGTGAAGTCTGGAGGGTGAATCAGAAGAAGTAGAAAACGGAGAAGGAGATGGTGAAGTCTGGAGGGTGAATCAGAAGAAGCAGAAGAACGAGAAGGAGAAGGTGAAGTCTGGAGGGTGAATCAGAAGAAGTAGAAGAAGGAGAAGGAGAAGGTGTAGTCTGGAGGGTGAATCAGAAGAAGTTGACGAAGGAGAAGGAGAAGGTGAAGTCTGGAGGGTGAATCAGAAGAAGCAGAAGAACGAGAAGGAGAAGGTGAAGTCTGGAGGGTGAATCAGAAGAAGTAGTAGAAGGAGAAGGAGAAGGTGAAGTCTGGAGGATGAATCAGAAGAAGCAGAAGAAGGAGAAGGAGAAGGTGAAGTCTGGAGGGTGAATCAGAAGAAGCAGAAGAAGGAGAAGGAGAAGGTGAAGTCTGGAGGGTGAATCAGAAGAAGCAGAATAAGGAGAAGGAGAAGGTGAAGTCTGGAGGGTGAATCAGAAGAAGCAGAAGAAGGAGAAGGAGAAGGTGAAGTCTGGAGGGTGAATCAGAAGAAGTAGAAGAAGGAGAAGGAGAAGGTGAAGTCTGGAGGGTGAATCAGAAGAAGTAGAAGAAGGAGAAGGTGAAGTCTGGAGGGTGAATCAGAAGCAGTAGAAGAAGGAGAAGGAGAAGGTGAAGTCTGGAGGGTGAAGCAGAAGATGTAGAAGAAGGAGAAGGAGAAGGTGAAGTCAGGAGGGTGAATCAGAAGAAGTAGAAGAAGGAGAAGGAGAAGGTGAAGTCAGGAGGGTGAATCAGAAGAAGCAGAAGAAGGAGAAGGAGAAGGTGAAGTCTGGAGGGTGAATCAGAAGAATCAGAAGAAGGAGAAGGAGAAGGTGAAGTCTGGAGGGTGAATCAGAAGAAGCAGAAGAAAGAGAAGGAGAAGGTGAATTCTGGAGGGTGAAGCAGAAGAAACAGAAGAAGGAGAAGGAGAAGGTGAAGACTGGAGGGTGAATAAGACGAAGTAGAAGAAGGAGAAGGAGAAGGTGAGGTCTGGAGGGTGAATCAGAAGAAGTAGAAGAAGGAGAAGGAGAAGGTGAAGTCTGGAGGGTGAATCAGAAGAAGCAGAAGAAGGAGAAGGAGAAGGTGAAGTCTGGAGGGTGAATCAGAAGAAGCAGAAGAAGGAGAAGGAGAAGATGAAGTCTGGAGGGTGAATCAGAAGTAGTAGAAGAAGTAGAAGGAGAAGGTGAGGTCTGGAGGGTGAATCAGAAGAAGCAGAAGAAGGAGAAGGAGAAGGTGAAGTCTGGAGGGTGAATCAGAAGAAGCAGAAGAAGGAGAAGGAGAAGGTGAAGTCTGGAGGGTGAATCAGAAGAAGCAGAAGAAGGAGAAGGAGAAGGTGAAGTCAGGAGGGTGAATCAGAAGAAGCAGAAGAAGGAGAAGGAGAAGGTGAAGTTAGGAGGGTGAATCAGAAGAAGCAGAAGAAGGAGAAGGAGAAGGTGAAGTCTGGAGGGTGAATCAGAAGAAGCAGAAGGAGAAGGAGAAGGTGAAGTCTGGAGGGTGAATTAGAAGAAGCAGAAGAAGGAGAAGGAAGAGGTGAAGTCAGGAGGGTGAATCAGAAGAAGCAGAAGAAGGAGAAGCAGAAGGTAAAGTTAGGAGGGTGAATCAGAAGAAGCAGAAGAAGGAGAAGGAGCAGGTGAAGTCAGGGGGGTGAAGCAGAAGAAGTAGAAGAAGGAGAAGGAGAAGGTGAAGTCAGGAGGGCGCAGCAGAAGAAGCAGAAGAAGGAGAAGGAGAAGGTGAAGTCTGGAGGGTGAAGCAGAAGAAGCAGAAGAAGGAGAAGGAGAAGGTGAAGTCTGGAGGGTGAATCAGAAGAAGTAGAAGAAGGAGAAGGAGAAGGTGAAGTCTGGAGGGTGAAGCAGAAGAAGCAGAAGAAGGAGAAGGAGAAGGTGAAGTCTGGAGGGCGAAGCAGAAGAAGCAGAAGAAGGAGAAGGGGAAGGTGAAGTCTGGAGGGTGAATCAGAAGAAGTAGAAGAAGCAGAAGGAGAAGGTGAAGTCTGGAGGGTGAATCAGAAGAAGCAGAAGAAGGAGAAGGAGAAGGTGAAGTCTGGAGGGTGAATCAGAAGAAGCAGAAGAAGGAGAAGGAGAAGGTGAAGTCTGGAGGGTGAACCAGAAGAAGCAGAATAAGGAGAAGGAGAAGGTGAAGTCTGGAGGGTGAATCAGAAGAAGCAGAAGAAGGAGAAGGAGAAGGTGAAGTCTGGAGGGTGAATCAGAAGAAGTAGAAGAAGGAGAAGGAGAAGGTGAAGTCTGGAGGGTGAATCAGAAGAAGTAGAAGAAGGAGAAGGAGAAGGTGAAGTCTGGAGGGTGAATCAGAAGAAGCAGAAGAAGGAGAAGGAGAAGGTGAAGTCTGGAGGGTGAATCAGAAGAAGCAGAAGAAGGAGAAGGAGACGATGAAGTCTGGAGGGTGAATCAGAAGAAGTAGAAGAAGGAGAAGGAGAAGGTGAAGTCTGGAGGGTGAATCAGAAGAAGCAGAAGAAGGAGAAGGAGAAGGTGAAGTCTGGAGGGTGAATCAGAAGAAGCAGAAGAAGGAGAAGGAGAAGGTGAAGTCTGGAGGGTGAATCAGAAGAAGCAGAATAAGGAGAAGGAGAAGGTGAAGTCTGGAGGGTGAATCAGAAGATGCAGAAGAAGTAGAAGGAGAAGGTGAAGTCTGGAGGGTGAATCAGAAGAAGTAGAAGAAGGAGAAGGAGAAGGTGAAGTCTGGAGGGTGAAGCAGAAGAAGTAGAAGAAGGAGAAGGAGAAGGTGAAGTCAGGAGGGTGAATCAGAAGAAGTAGAAGAAGGAGAAGGAGAAGGTGAAGTCAGGAGGGTGATTCAGAAGAAGCAGAAGAAGGAGAAGGTGAAGGTGAAGTCTGGAGGGTGAATCAGAAGAATCAGAAGAAGGAGAAGGAGAAGGTGAAGTCTGGAGGGTGAATCAGAAGAAGCAGAAGAAAGAGAATGAGAAGGTGAAGTCTGGAGGGTGAAGCAGAAGAAACAGAAGAAGGAGGAGGAGAAGGTGAAGACTGAAGGGTGAATCAGAAGAAGTAGAAGAAGGAGAAGGAGAAGGTGAGGTCTGGAGGGTGAATCAGAATAAGTAGAAGAAGGAGAAGGAGAAGGTGAAGTCTGGAGGGTGAATCAGAAGAAGCAGAAGAGGGAGAAGGAGAAGGTGAAGTCTGGAGGGTGAATCAGAAGAAGCAGAAGAAGGAGAAGGAGAAGATGAAGTCTGGAGGGTGAATCAGAAGAAGTAGAAGAAGGAGAAGGAGAAGGTGAGGTCTGGAGGGTGAATCAGAAGAAGCAGAAGAAGGAGAAGGAGAAGGTGAAGTCTGGAGGGTGAATCAGAAGAAGCAGAAGAAGGAGAAGGAGAAGGTGATGTCTGGAGGGTGAATCAGAAGAAGCAAAAGAAGGAGAAGGAGAAGGTGAAGTCTGGAGTGTGAATCAGAAGAAGCAGAAGAAGGAGAAGGAGAAGGTGAAGTCAGGGGGGTGAAGCAGAAGAAGTAGAAGAAGGAGAAGGAGAAGGTGAAGTCAGGAGGGTGAAGCAGAAGAAGCAGAAGAAGGAGAAGTAGAAGGTGAAGTCTGGAGGGTGCAGCAGAAGAAGCAGAAGAAGGAGAAGGAGAAGGTGAAGTCTGGAGGGTGAAGCAGAAGAAGCAGAAGAAGGAGAAGGAGAAGGTGAAGTCTGGAGGGTGAATCAGAAGAAGTAGAAGAAGGAGAAGGAGAAGGTGAAGTCAGGAGGGTGAAGCAGGAGAAGCAGAAGAAGGAGAAGGAGAAGGTGAAGTCTGGAGGGTGAAGCAGAAGAAGCAGAAGAAGGAGAATGAGAAGATGAAGTCTGGAGGGCGAAGCAGAAGAAGCAGAAGAAGGAGAAGGAGAAGGTGAAGTCTGGAGGGTGAAGCAGAAGAAGCAGAAGAAGGAGAAGGAGAAGGTGAAGTCTGGAGGGTGAATCAGAAGAAGTAAATAAGGAGAAGGAGAAGGTGAAGTCAGGAGGGTGAAGCAGAAGAAGCAGAAGAAGGAGAAGGAGAAGGTGAATTCTGGAGGGTGAAGCAGAAGAAGCAGAAGAAGGAGAAGGAGAAGGTGAAGTCTGGAGGGTGAAGCAGAAGAAGCAGAAGAAGGAGAAGGAGAAGGTGAAGTCAGGAGGGTGAATCAGAAGAAGTAGAAGAAGGAGAAGGAGAAGGTGAAGTCTGGAGGGTGAATCAGAAGGAGTAGAAGAAGGAGAAGGAGAAGGTGAAGTCTGGAGGGTGAATCAGAAGAAGTAGAAGAAGGAGAAGGAGAAGGTGAAGTCTGGAGGGGGAATCAGAAGAAGCAGAAGAAGGAGAAGGTGAAGTCTGGAGGGAGAAGCAGAAGAAGTAGAAGAAGGAGAAGGAGAAGGTGAAGTCTGGAGGGTGAATCAGAAGAAGTAGAAGAAGGAGAAGGAGAAGGTGAAGTCTGGAGGGTGAATCAGAAGAAGTAGAAGAAGGAGAAGGAGAAGGTGAAGTCTGGAGGGTGAATCAGAAGAAGCAGAAGAAGGAGAAGGAGAAGGTGAAGTCTGGAGGGTGAATCAGAAGAAGTAGAAGAAGGAGAAGGAGAAGGTCTAGTCTGGAGGGTGAATCAGAAGATGTAGACGAAGGAGAAGGAGAAGGTGAAGTCTGGAGGGTGAATCAGAAGAAGCAGATGAAGGAGAAGGAGATGGTGAAGTCTGGAGGGTGAATCAGAAGAAGCAGAAGAAGGAGAAGGAGAAGGTGAAGTCTGGAGGGTGAATCAGAAGAAACAGAAGAAGGAGAAGGAGAAGGTGAAGTCTGGAGTGTGAATCAGAAGAAGTAGAAGGAGAAGGAGAAGGTGAAGTCAGGAGGGTGAAGCAGAAGAAGCAGAAGAAGGAGAAGGAGAAGGTGAAGTCTGGAGGGTGAAGCAGAAGAAGCAGAAGAAGGAGAAGGAGAAGGTGAAGTCTGGAGGGCGAAGCAGAAGAAGCAGAAGAAGGAGAAGGAGAAGGTGAAGTCTGGAGGGTGAAGCAGAAGAAGCAGAAGAAGGAAAAGGAGAAGGTGAAGTCTGGAGGGTGAATCAGAAGAAGTAGAAGAAGGAGAAGGAGAAGGTGAAGTCTGGAGGGTGAAGCAGAAGAAGCAGAAGAAGGAGAAGGAGAAGGTGAAGTCTGGAGGGTGAATCAGAAGAAGTAGAAGAAGGAGAAGGAGACGGTGAAGTCTGGAGGGTGAATCAGAAGAAGTAGAAGAAGGAGAAGGAGAAGGTGAAGTCTGGAGGGTGAATCAGAAGAAGTAGAAGAAGGAGAATTAGAAGGTGAAGTCTGGTGGGTGAATCAGAAGAAGCAGAAGAAGGAGAAGGAGAAGGTGAAGTCTGGAGGGTGAAGCAGAAGAAGCAGAAGAAGGAGAAGGAGAAGGTGAAGTCAGGAGGGTGAATCAGAAGAAGGAGAAGAAGGAGAAGGAGAAGGTGAAGTCTGGAGGGTGAATCAGAAGGAGTAGAAGAAGGAGAAGAAGAAGGTGAAGTCTGGAGGGTGAATCAGAAGAAGTAGAAGAAGGAGAAGGAGAAGGTGAAGTCTGGAGGGTGAATCAGAAGAAGCAGAAGAAGGAGAAGGAGAAGGTGAAGTCTGGAGGGAGAAGCAGAAGAAGTAGAAGAAGGAGAAGGAGAAGGTGAAGTCTGGAGGGTGTATCAGAAGAAGTAGAAGAAGGAGAAGGAGAAGGTGAAGTCTGGAGGGTGAATCAGAAGAAGTAGAAGAAGGAGAAGGAGAAGGTGAAGTCTGGAGGGTGAATCAGAAGAAGCAGAAGAAGGAGAAGGAGAAGGTGAAGTCTGGAGGGTGAATCAGAAGAAGTAGAAGAAGGAGAAGGAGAAGGTCTAGTCTGGTGGGTGAATCAGAAGAAGCAGAAGAAGGAGAAGGAGAAGGTGAAGTCTGGAGGGTGAATCAGAAGAAGCAGATGAAGGAGAAGGAGAAGGTGAAGTCTGGAGGGTGAATCAGAAGAAGTAGAAGGAGAAGGAGAAGGTGAAGTCTGGAGGGTGAATCAGAAGAAGCAGAAGAAGGAGAAGGAGAAGGTGAAGTCTGGAGGGTGAATCAGAAGAAGCAGAAGAAGGAGAAGGAGAAGGTGACGACTGGAGGGTGAATCAGAAGAAGCAGATGAAGGAGAAGGAGAAGGTGAAGTCTGGAGGGTGAATCAGAAGAAGCAGAAGAAGTAGAAGGAGAAGGTGAAGTCTGGAGGGTGAATCAGAAGAAGCAGAAGAAGGAGAAGGAGAAGGTGAAGTCTGGAGGGTGAATCAGAAGAAACAGAAGAAGGAGAAGGAGAAGGTGAAGTCTGGAGTGTGAATCAGAAGAAGTAGAAGGAGAAGGAGAAGGTGAAGTCAGGAGGGTGAAGCAGAAGAAGCAGAAGAAGGAGAAGGAGAAGGTGAAGTCTGGAGGGTGAAGCAGAAGAAGCAGAAGAAGGAGAAGGAGAAGGTGAAGTCTGGAGGGCGAAGCAGAAGAAGCAGAAGAAGGAGAAGGAGAAGGTGAAGTCTGGAGGGTGAATCAGAAGAAGTAGAAGAAGGAGAAAGAGAAGGTGAAGTCAGGAGGGTGAAGCAGAAGAAGCAGAAGAAGGAGAAGGAGAAGGTGAAGTCTGGAGGGTGAAGCAGAAGAAGCAGAAGAAGGAGAAGGAGAAGGTGAAGTCTGGAGGGTGAAGCAGAAGAAGCAGAAGAAGGAGAAGGAGAAGGTGAAGTCAGGAGGGTGAATCAGAAGAAGTAGAAGAAGGAGAAGGAGACGGTGAAGTCTGGAGGGTGAATCAGAAGAAGTAGAAGAAGGAGAAGGAGAAGGTGAAGTCTGGAGGGTGAATCAGAAGAAGTAGAAGAAGGAGAATTAGAAGGTGAAGTCTGGTGGGTGAATCAGAAGAAGCAGAAGAAGGAGAAGGAGAAGGTGAAGTCGGGAGGGAGATGCAGAAGAAGTAGAAGGAGGAGAAGGAGAAGGTGAAGTCTGGAGGGTGAATCAGAAGAAGCAGAAGAAGGAGAAGGAGAAGGTGAAGTCTGGAGGGTGAATCAGAAGAAGTAGAAGAAGGAGAAGGAGAAGGTGAAGTCTGGAGGGTGAATCAGAAGAAGCAGAAGAAGGAGAAGGAGAAGGTGAAGTCTGGAGGGTGAATCAGAAGAAGCAGAAGAAGGAGAAGGAGAAGATGAAGTCTGGAGGGTGAATCAGAAGAAGTAGAAGAAGGAGAAGGAGAAGGTGAAGTCTGGAGGGTGAATCAGAACAAGCAGAAGAAGGAGAAGGAGAAGGTGAAATCTGGAGGGTGAATCAGAAGAAGCAGAAGAAGGAGAAGGAGAAAGTGAAGTCTGGAGGGTGAATCAGAAGAAGCAAAATAAGGAGAAGGAGAAGGTGAAGTCTGGAGGGTGAATCAGAAGATGGAGAAGAAGGAGAAGGAGAAGGTGAAGTCTGGAGGGTGAATCAGAAGAAGTAGAAGAAGGAGAAGGAGAAGGTGAAGTCTGGAGTGTGAAGCAGAAGAAGTAGAAGAAGGAGAAGGAGAAGGTGAAGTCAGGAGGGTGAATCAGAAGAAGTAGAAGAAGGAGAAGGAGAAGGTGAAGTCAGGAGGGTGAAACAGAAGAAGCAGAAGAAGGAGAAGGAGAAGGTGAAGTCTGGAGGGTAAATCAGAAGAATCAGAAGAAGGAGAAGGAGAAGGTGAAGTCTGGAGGGTGAATCAGAAGAAGCAGAATAAAGAGAAGGAGATGGTGAAGTCTGGAGGGTGAAGCAGAAGAAGCAGAAGAAGGAGAAGGAGAAGGTGAAGACTGGAGGGTGAATCAGAAGAAGTAGAAGAAGGAGAAGGAGAAGGTGAAGTCTGGAGGGTGAACCAGAAGAAGTAGAAGAAGGCGAAGGAGAAGGTGAAGTCTGGAGTGTGAATCAGAAGAAGCAGAAGAAGGAGAAGGAGAAGGTGAAGTCTGGAGGGTGAATCAGAAGAAGCAGAAGGAGGAGAAGGAGATGAAGTCTGGAGGGTGAATCAGAAGAAGTAGAAGAAGGAGAAGGAGAAGGTGCGGTCTGGAGGGTGAATCAGAAGAAGCAGAAGAAGGAGAAGGAGAAGTTGAAGTCTGGAGGGTGAATCAGAAGAAGCAGAAGAAGGAGAAGGAGAAGGTGAAGTCTGGAGGGTGAATCAGAAGAAGCAGAAGAAGGAGAAGGAGAAGGTGAAGTCAGGAGAGTGAATCAGAAGAAGCAGAAGAAGGAGAAGGAGAAGGTGAAGTTAGGAGGGTGAATCAGAAGAAGCAGAAGAAGGAGAAGGTGAAGTCAGGGGGATGAAGCAGGAGAAGTAGAAGAAGGAGAAGGAGAAGGTGAAGTCAGGAGGGTGAAGCAGAAGAAGCAGAAGAAGGAAAAGGAGAAGGTGAAGTCTGGAGGGCGCAGCAGAAGAAGCAGAAGAAGGAGAAGGAGAAGGTGAAGTTAGGACGGTGAAGCTGCAGAAGCAGAAGAAGGAGAAGGAGAAGGTGAAGTCTGGAGGGTGAAGCAGAAGAAGCAGAAGAAGGAGAAGGAGAAGGTGAAGTCAGGAGGGTGAATCAGAAGAAGCAGAAGAAGGTGAAGGAGAAGGTGAAGTCTGGAGGGAGAAGCAGAAGAAGTAGAAGAAGGAGAAGGAGAAGGTGAAGTCTGGAGGGTGAATCAGAAGAAGTAGAAGAAGGAGAAGGAGAAGGTGAAGTCTGGAGGGTGAATCAGAAGAAGTAGAAGAAGGAGAAGGAGAAGGTGATGTCTGGAGGGTGAATCAGAAGAAGCAGAAGAAGGAGAAGGAGAAGGTGAAGTCTGGAGGGTGAATCAGAAGAAGCAGAAGAAGGAGAAGGAGAAGTTGAAGTCTGGAGGGTGAATCAGAAGAATCAGAAGAAGGAGAAGGAGAAGGTGACGTCAGGAGGGTGAATCAGAAGAATCAGAAGAAGGAGAAGGAGAAGGTGACGTCAGGAGGGTGAATCAGATGAAGCAGAAGAAGGAGAAGGAGGAGGTGAAGTTAGGAGGGTAAATCGGAAGAAGCAGAAGAAGGAGAAGGAGAAGGTGAAGTCAGGAGGGTGAATCAGAAGAAGCAGAATAAGGAGAAGGAGAAGGTGAAGTCTGGAGGGTGAATCAGATGAAGCAGAAGAAGGAGAAGGAGAAGGTGAAGTCTGGAGGGTGAATCAGAAGAAGCAGAAGAAGGAGAAGGAGAACGTGAAGTCTGGAGGGTGAATCAGAAGTAGCAGAAGAAGGAGAAGGAGAAGGTGAAGTCAGGAGGGTGAATCAGAAGAAGCAGAAGAAGGAGAAGGAGAAGGTGAAGTTAGGAGGGTGAATCAGAAGAAGCAGAAATAGGAGAAGGAGAAGGTGAAGTCAGGGGGGTGAAGCAGAAGAAGTAGAAGAAGGAGAAGGAGAAGGTGAAGTCAGGCGGGTGAAGCAGAAGAAGCAGAAGAAGGAGAAGGAGAAGGTGAAGACTGGAGGGCACAGCAGAAGAAGGAGAACGAGAAGATGAAGTCTGGAGGGTGAAGCAGAAGAAGCAGAAGAAGGAGAAGGAGAAGGTGAAGTCTGGAGGGTGAATCAGAAGAAGTAGAAGAAGGAGAAGGAGAAGGTGAAGTCAGGAGGGTGAAGCAGAAGAAGCAGAAGAAGGAGAAGGAGAAGGTGAAGTCTGGAGGGTGAAGCAGAAGAAGCAGAAGAAGGAGAAGGAGAAGGTGAAGTCTGGAGGGCGAAGCAGAAGAAGCAGAAGAAGGAGAAGGAGAAGGTGAAGACTGGAGGGTGAATCAGTAGAAGTAGAAGAAGGAGAAGGAGAAGGTGAAGTCTGGAGGGTGAATCAGAAGAAGCAGAAGAAGGAGAAGGAGAAGGTGAAGTCTGGAGGGTGAATCAGAAGAAGCAGAAGAAGGAGAAGGAGAAGATGAAGTCTGGAGGGTGAATAAGAAGAAGTAGAAGAAGGAGAAGGAGAAGGTGAAGTCTGGAGGGTGAATCAGAAGAAGCAGAAGAAGGAGAAGGAGAAGGTGAAGTCTGGAGGGTGAATCAGAAGAAGCAGAAGAAGTAGAAGGAGAAGGTGAAGTCTGGAGGGTGAATCAGAAGAAGCAGAAGAAGGAGAAGGAGAAGGTGAAGTCAGGAGGGTGAATCAGAAGAAGCAGAAGAAGGAGAAGGAGAAGGTGAAGTTAGGAGGGTGAATCAGAAGAAGCAGAAGAAGGAGAAGGAGAAGGTGAAGTCAGGGGGGTGAAGCAGAAGAAGTAGAAGAAGGAGAAGGAGAAGGTGTGGTCAGGAGGGTGAAGCAGAAGAAGCAGAAGAAGGAAAAGGAGAAGGTGAAGTCTGGAGGGCGCAGCAGAAGAAGCAGAAGAAGGAGAAGGAGAAGGTGAAGTCTGGAGGGTGAAGCAGATGATGCAGAAGAAGGAGAAGGAGAAGGTGAAGTCTGGAGGGTGAATCAGAAGAAGTAGAAGAAGGAGAAGGAGAAGGTGAAGTCAGGAGGGTGAAGCAGAAGAAGCAGAAGAAGGAGAAGGAGAAGGTGAAGTCTGGAGGGTGAAGCAGAAGAAGCAGGAGAAGGAGAAGGAGAAGGTGAAGTCTGGAGGGCGAAGCAGAAGAAGCAGAAGAAGGAGAAGGAGAAGGTGAAGTCTGGAGGGTGAAGCAGATAAAGCAGAAGAAGGAGAAGGAGAAGCTGAAGTCTGGAGGGTGAATCAGAAGAAGGAGAAGAAGGAGAAGGAGAAGGTGAAGTCAGGAGGGTGAAGCAGAAGAAGCAGAAGATGGAGCAGGAGAAGGTGAAGTCTGGAGGGTGAAGCAGAAGAAGCAGAAGAAGGAGAAGGAGAAGGTGAAGTCTGGAGGGTGAAGCAGAAGAAGCAGAAGAAGGAGAAGGAGAAGGTGAAGTCAGGAGGGTGAATCAGAAGAAGTAGAAGAAGGAGAAGGAGAAGGTGAAGTCTGGAGGGTGAATCAGAAGAAGTAGAAGAAGAAGAAGGAGAAGGTGAAGTCTGGAGGGTGAATCAGAAGAAGTAGAAGAAGGAGAAGGAGAAGGTGAAGTCTGGAGGGTGAATCAGAAGAAGCAGAGGAAGGAGAAGAAGAAGGTGAAGTCGGGAGGGTGAAGCAGAAGAAGTAGAAGAAGGAGAAGGAGTAGATGAAGTTTGGAGGGTGAATCAGAAGAAGTAGAAGAAGGAGAAGGAGAAGGTGAAGTCTGGAGGGTGAATCAGAAGAAGTAGAAGAAGGAGAAGGAGAAGGTGAAGTCTGGAGGGTGAATCAGAAGAAGCAGAAGAAGGAGAAGGAGAAGGTGAAGTCTGGAGGGTGAATCAGAAGAAGTAGAAGAAGGAGAAGGAGAAGGTGTAGTCTGGAGGGTGAATCAGAAGAAGTAGACGAAGGAGAAGGAGAAGGTGAAGTCTGGAGGGTGAATCAGAAGAAGCAGAAGAAGGAGAAGGAGAAGGTGAAGTTAAGAGGGTGAATCAGAAGAAGCAGAAGAAGGAGAAGGAGAAGGTGAAGTCAGGGGGGTGAAGCAGAAGAAGTAGAAGAAGGAGATGGAGAAGGTGAAGTCAGGAGGGTGAAGCAGAAGAAGCAGAAGAAGGAAAAGGAGAAGGTGAAGTCTGCAGGGCGCAGCAGAAGAAGCAGAAGAAGGAGAAGGAGAAGGTGAAGTCTGGAGGGTGAATCAGAAGAAGTAGAAGAAGGAGAAGGAGAAGGTGAAGTTAGGACGGTGAAGCTGAATAAGCAGAAGAAGGAGAAGGAGAAGGTGAAGTCTGGAGGGTGAAGCAGAAGAAGCAGAAGAAGGAGAAGGAGAAGGTGAAGTCAGGAGGGTGAATCAGAAGAAGCAGAAGAAGGAGAAGGAGAAGGTGAAGTCTGGAGGGAGAAGCAGAAGAAGTAGAAGAAGGAGAAGGAGAAGGTGAAGTCTGGAGGGTGAATCAGAAGAAGTAGAAGAAGGAGAAGGAGAAGGTGAAGTCTGGAGGGTGAAACTGAAGAAGTAGAAGAAGGAGAAGGAGAAGGTGAAGTCTGGAGGGTGAATCAGAAGAAGCAGAAGAAGGAGAAGGAGAAGGTGAAGTCTGGAGGGTGAATCAGAAGATGCAGAAGAAGGAGAAGGAGAAGGTGAAGTCTGGAGGGTGAATCAGAAGAAGCAGAAGAAGGAGAAGGAGAAGGTGACGTCAGGAGGGTGAATCAGATGAAGCAGAAGAAGGAGAAGGAGGAGGTGAAGTTAGGAGGGTGAATCAGAAGAAGCAGAAGAAGGAGAAGGAGAAGGTGAAGTCAGGGGGGTGAATCAGAAGAAGCAGAAGAAGGAGAAGGAGAAGGTGAAGTCTGGAGGGTGAATCAGATGAAGCAGAAGAAGGAGAAGGAGAAGGTGAAGTCTGGAGAGTGAATCAGAAGAAGCAGAAGAAGGAGAAGGAGAACGTGAAGTCTGGAGGGTGAATCAGAAGTAGCAGAAGAAGGAGAAAGAGAAGGTGAAGTCAGGAGGTTGAATCAGAAGAAGCAGAAGAAGGAGAAGGAGAAGGTGAAGTTAGGAGGGTGAATCAGAAGAAGCAGAAGAAGGAGAAGGAGAAGGTGAAGTCAGGGGAGTGAAGCAGAAGAAGTAGAAGAAGGAGAAGGAGAAGGTGAAGTCAGGAGGGTGAAGCAGAAGAAGCAGAAGAAGGGGAAGGAGAAGGTGAAGACTGGAGGGCACAGCAGAAGAAGGAGAACGAGAAGATGAAGTCTGGAGGGTGAAGCAGAAGAAGCAGAAGAAGGAGAAGGAGAATGTGAAGTCTGGAGGGTGAATCAGAAGAAGTAGAAGAAGGAGAAGGAGAAGGTGAAGTCAGGAGGGTGAAGCAGAAGAAGCAGAAGAAGGAAAAGGAGAAGGTGAAGTCTGGAGGGTGAAGCAGAAGAAGCAGAAGAAGGAGAAGGAGAAGGTGAAGTCTGGAGGGCGAAGCAGAAGAAGCAGAAGAATGAGAAGGAGAAGGTGAAGACTGGAGGGTGAATCAGTCGAAGTAGAAGGAGGAGAAGGAGAAGGTGAAGTCTGGAGGGTGAATCAGAAGAAGCAGAAGAAGGAGAAGGAGAAGGTGAAGTCTGGAGGGTGAATCAGAAGGAGCAGAAGAAGGAGAAGGAGAAGATGAAGTCTGGAGGGTGAATAAGAAGAAGTAGAAGAAGGAGAAGGAGAAGGTGAAGTCTGGAGGGTGAATCAGAAGAAGCAGAAGAAGGAGAAGGAGAAGGTGAAGTCTGGAGGGTGAATCAGAAGAAGCAGAAGAAGGAGAAGGAGAAAGTGAAGTATGGAGGGTGAATCAGAAGAAGCAGAATAAGGAGAAGGAGAAGGTGAAGTCTGGAGGGTGAATCAGAAGAAGCAGAAGAAGGAGAAGGAGAAGGTGAAGTCTGGAGGGTGAATCAGAAGAAGTAGAAGAAGGAGCAGGAGAAGGTGAAGTCTGGAGTGTGAAGCAGAAGAAGTAGAAGAAGGAGAAGGAGAAGGTGAAGTCAGGAGGGTGAATCAGAAGAAGTAGAAGAAGGAGAAGGAGAAGGTGAAGTCAGGAGGGTGAATCAGAAGAAGCAGAAGAAGGAGAAGGAGAAGGTGAAGTCTGGAGGGTGAATCAGAAGAATCAGAAGAAGGAGAAGGAGAAGGTGAAGTCTGGAGGGTGAATCAGAAGAAGCAGAAGAAAGAGAAGGAGAAGGTGAAGTCTGGAGGGTGAAGCAGAAGAAGCAGAAGAAGGAGAAGGAGAAGGTGAAGACTGGAGGGTGAATCAGAAGAAGTAGAAGAAGGAGAAGGAGAAGGTGAAGTCTGGAGGGTGAATCAGAAGAAGTAGAAGAAGGAGAAGGAGAAGGTGAAGTCTGGAGGGTGAATCAGAAGAAGCAGAAGAAGGAGAAGGAGAAGGTGAAGTCTGGAGGGTGAATCAGAAGAAGCAGAAGAAGGAGAAGGAGAAGATGAAGTTTGGAGGGTGAATCAGAAGAAGTAGAAGAAGGAGAAGGAGAAGGTGAAGTCTGGAGGGTGAATCAGAAGAAGCAGAAGAAGGAGAAGGAGAAGGTGAAGTCTGGAGGGTGAATCAGAAGAAGCAGAAGAAGGAGAAGGAGAAGGTGAAGTCAGGAGGGTGAATCAGAAGAAGCAGAAGAAGGAGAAGGAGAAGGTGAAGTTAGGAGGGTGAATCAGAAGAAGCAGAAGAAGGAGAAGGAGAAGGTGAAGTCAGGGGGGTGAAGCAGAAGAAGTAGAAGAAGGAGAAGGAGAAGGTGTGGTCAGGAGGCTGAAGCAGAAGAAGCAGAAGAAGGAAAAGGAGAAGGTGAAGTCTGGAGGGCGCAGCAGAAGAAGCAGAAGAAGGAGAAGGAGAAGGTGAAGTCTGGAGGGTGAAGCAGATGATGCAGAAGGAGAAGGAGATGGTGAAGTCTGGAGGGTGAATCAGAAGAAGTAGAAGAAGGAGAAGGAGAAGGTGAAGTCAGGAGGGTGAAGCAGAAGAAGCAGAAGAAGGAGAAGGAGAAGGTGAAGTCTGGAGGGTGAAGCAGAAGAAGCAGAAGAAGGAGAAGGAGAAGGTGAAGTCTGGAGGCCGAAGCAGAAGAAGCAGAAGAAGGAGAAGGAGAAGGTGAAGACTGGAGGGTGAATCAGTAGAAGTAGAAGAAGGAGAAGGAGAAGGTGAAGTCTGGAGGGTGAATCAGAAGAAGCAGAAGAAGGAGAAGGAGAAGGTGAAGTCTGGAGGGCGAAGCAGAAGAAGCAGAAGAAGGAGAAGGAGAAGGTGAAGACTGGAGGGTGAATCAGTAGAAGTAGAAGAAGGAGAAGGTGAAGTCTGGAGGGTGAATCAGAAGAAGCAGAAGAAGGAGAAGGAGAAGGTGAAGTCTGGAGGGTGAATCAGAAGAAGCAGAAGAAGGAGAAGGAGAAGATGAAGTCTGGAGGGTGAATAAGAAGAAGTAGAAGAAGGAGAAGGAGAAGGTGAAGTCTGGAGGGTGAATCAGAAGAAGCAGAATAAGGAGAAGGAGAAGGTGAAGTCTGGAGGGTGAATCAGATGAAGCAGAAGAAGGAGAAGGAGAAGGTGAAGTCTGGAGGGTGAATCAGAAGAAGCAGAAGAAGGAGAAGGAGAACGTGAAGTCTGGAGGGTGAATCAGAAGTAGCAGAAGAAGGAGAAGGAGAAGGTGAAGTCAGGAGGGTGAATCAGAAGAAGCAGAAGAAGGAGAAGGAGAAGGTGAAGTTAGGAGGGTGAATCAGAAGAAGCAGAAATAGGAGAAGGAGAAGGTGAAGTCAGGGGGGTGAAGCAGAACAAGTAGAAGAAGGAGAAGGAGAAGGTGAAGTCAGGAGGGTGAAGCAGAAGAAGCAGAAGAAGGAGAAGGAGAAGGTGAAGACTGGAGGGCACAGCAGAAGAAGGAGAACGAGAAGATGAAGTCTGGAGGGTGAAGCAGAAGAAGCAGAAGAAGGAGAAGGAGAAGGTGAAGTCTGGAGGGTGAATCAGAAGAAGTAGAAGAAGGAGAAGGAGAAGGTGAAGTCAGGAGGGTGAAGCAGAAGAAGCAGAAGAAGGAGAAGGAGAAGGTGAAGTCTGGAGGGTGAAGCAGAAGAAGCAGAAGAAGGAGAAGGAGAAGGTGAAGTCTGGAGGGCGAAGCAGAAGAAGCAGAAGAAGGAGAAGGAGAAGGTGAAGACTGGAGGGTGAATCAGTAGAAGTAGAAGAAGGAGAAGGAGAAGGTGACGTCTGGAGGGTGAAACAGAAGAAGCAGAAGAAGGAGAAGGAGAAGGTGAAGTCTGGAGGGTGAATCAGAAGAAGCAGAAGAAGGAGAAGGAGAAGATGAAGTCTGGAGGGTGAATAAGAAGAAGTAGAAGAAGGAGAAGGAGAAGGTGAAGTCTGGAGGGTGAATCAGAAGAAGCAGAAGAAGGAGAAGGAGAAGGTGAAGTCTGGAGGGTGAATCAGAAGAAGCAGAAGAAGTAGAAGGAGAAGGTGAAGTCTGGAGGGTGAATCAGAAGAAGCAGAAGAAGGAGAAGGAGAAGGTGAAGTCAGGAGGGTGAATCAGAAGAAGCAGAAGAAGGAGAAGGAGAAGGTGAAGTTAGGAGGGTGAATCAGAAGAAGCAGAAGAAGGAGAAGGAGAAGGTGAAGTCAGGGGGGTGAAGCAGAAGAAGTAGAAGAAGGAGAAGGAGAAGGTGTGGTCAGGAGGGTGAAGCAGAAGAAGCAGAAGAAGGAAAAGGAGAAGGTGAAGTCTGGAGGGCGCAGCAGAAGAAGCAGAAGAAGGAGAAGGAGAAGGTGAAGTCTGGAGGGTGAAGCAGATGATGCAGAAGAAGGAGAAGGAGAAGGTGAAGTCTGGAGGGTGAATCAGAAGAAGTAGAAGAAGGAGAAGGAGAAGGTGAAGTCAGGAGGGTGAAGCAGAAGAAGCAGAAGAAGGAGAAGGAGAAGGTGAAGTCTGGAGGGTGAATCAGAAGAAGCAGAAGAAGGAGAAGGAGAAGATGAAGTCTGGAGGGTGAATAAGAAGAAGTAGAAGAAGGAGAAGGAGAAGGTGAAGTCTGGAGGGTGAATCAGATGAAGCAGAAGAAGGAGAAGGAGAAGGTGAAGTCTGGAGGGTGAATCAGAAGAAGCAGAAGAAGGAGAAGGAGAACGTGAAGTCTGGAGGGTGAATCAGAAGTAGCAGAAGAAGGAGAAGGAGAAGGTGAAGTCAGGAGGGTGAATCAGAAGAAGCAGAATAAGGAGAAGGAGAAGGTGAAGTCTGGAGGGTGAATCAGATGAAGCAGAAGAAGGAGAAGGAGAAGGTGAAGTCTGGAGGGTGAATCAGAAGAAGCAGAAGAAGGAGAAGGAGAACGTGAAGTCTGGAGGGTGAATCAGAAGTAGCAGAAGAAGGAGAAGGAGAAGGTGAAGTCAGGAGGGTGAATCAGAAGAAGCAGAAGAAGGAGAAGGAGAAGGTGAAGTTAGGAGGGTGAATCAGAAGAAGCAGAAATAGGAGAAGGAGAAGGTGAAGTCAGGGGGGTGAAGCAGAAGAAGTAGAAGAAGGAGAAGGAGAAGGTGAAGTCAGGAGGGTGAAGCAGAAGAAGCAGAAGAAGGAGAAGGAGAAGGTGAAGACTGGAGGGCACAGCAGAAGAAGGAGAACGAGAAGATGAAGTCTGGAGGGTGAAGCAGAAGAAGCAGAAGAAGGAGAAGGAGAAGGTGAAGTCTGGAGGGTGAATCAGAAGAAGTAGAAGAAGGAGAAGGAGAAGGTGAAGTCAGGAGGGTGAAGCAGAAGAAGCAGAAGAAGGAGAAGGAGAAGGTGAAGTCTGGAGGGTGAATCAGAAGAAGCAGAAGAAGGAGAAGGAGAAGATGAAGTCTGGAGGGTGAATAAGAAGAAGTAGAAGAAGGAGAAGGAGAAGGTGAAGTCTGGAGGGTGAATCAGAAGAAGCAGAAGAAGGAGAAGGAGAAGGTGAAGTTAAGAGGGTGAATCAGAAGAAGCAGAAGAAGGAGAAGGAGAAGGTGAAGTCAGGGGGGTGAAGCAGAAGAAGTAGAAGAAGGAGATGGAGAAGGTGAAGTCAGGAGGGTGAAGCAGAAGAAGCAGAAGAAGGAAAAGGAGAAGGTGAAGTCTGCAGGGCGCAGCAGAAGAAGCAGAAGAAGGAGAAGGAGAAGGTGAAGTCTGGAGGGTGAATCAGAAGAAGTAGAAGAAGGAGAAGGAGAAGGTGAAGTTAGGACGGTGAAGCTGAATAAGCAGAAGAAGGAGAAGGAGAAGGTGAAGTCTGGAGGGTGAAGCAGAAGAAGCAGAAGAAGGAGAAGGAGAAGGTGAAGTCAGGAGGGTGAATCAGAAGAAGCAGAAGAAGGAGAAGGAGAAGGTGAAGTCTGGAGGGAGAAGCAGAAGAAGTAGAAGAAGGAGAAGGAGAAGGTGAAGTCTGGAGGGTGAATCAGAAGAAGTAGAAGAAGGAGAAGGAGAAGGTGAAGTCTGGAGGGTGAAACTGAAGAAGTAGAAGAAGGAGAAGGAGAAGGTGAAGTCTGGAGGGTGAATCAGAAGAAGCAGAAGAAGGAGAAGGAGAAGGTGAAGTCTGGAGGGTGAATCAGAAGATGCAGAAGAAGGAGAAGGAGAAGGTGAAGTCTGGAGGGTGAATCAGAAGAAGCAGAAGAAGGAGAAGGAGAAGGTGACGTCAGGAGGGTGAATCAGATGAAGCAGAAGAAGGAGAAGGAGGAGGTGAAGTTAGGAGGGTGAATCAGAAGAAGCAGAAGAAGGAGAAGGAGAAGGTGAAGTCAGGGGGGTGAATCAGAAGAAGCAGAAGAAGGAGAAGGAGAAGGTGAAGTCTGGAGGGTGAATCAGATGAAGCAGAAGAAGGAGAAGGAGAAGGTGAAGTCTGGAGAGTGAATCAGAAGAAGCAGAAGAAGGAGAAGGAGAACGTGAAGTCTGGAGGGTGAATCAGAAGTAGCAGAAGAAGGAGAAAGAGAAGGTGAAGTCAGGAGGTTGAATCAGAAGAAGCAGAAGAAGGAGAAGGAGAAGGTGAAGTTAGGAGGGTGAATCAGAAGAAGCAGAAGAAGGAGAAGGAGAAGGTGAAGTCAGGGGAGTGAAGCAGAAGAAGTAGAAGAAGGAGAAGGAGAAGGTGAAGTCAGGAGGGTGAAGCAGAAGAAGCAGAAGAAGGGGAAGGAGAAGGTGAAGACTGGAGGGCACAGCAGAAGAAGGAGAACGAGAAGATGAAGTCTGGAGGGTGAAGCAGAAGAAGCAGAAGAAGGAGAAGGAGAATGTGAAGTCTGGAGGGTGAATCAGAAGAAGTAGAAGAAGGAGAAGGAGAAGGTGAAGTCAGGAGGGTGAAGCAGAAGAAGCAGAAGAAGGAAAAGGAGAAGGTGAAGTCTGGAGGGTGAAGCAGAAGAAGCAGAAGAAGGAGAAGGAGAAGGTGAAGTCTGGAGGGCGAAGCAGAAGAAGCAGAAGAATGAGAAGGAGAAGGTGAAGACTGGAGGGTGAATCAGTCGAAGTAGAAGGAGGAGAAGGAGAAGGTGAAGTCTGGAGGGTGAATCAGAAGAAGCAGAAGAAGGAGAAGGAGAAGGTGAAGTCTGGAGGGTGAATCAGAAGGAGCAGAAGAAGGAGAAGGAGAAGATGAAGTCTGGAGGGTGAATAAGAAGAAGTAGAAGAAGGAGAAGGAGAAGGTGAAGTCTGGAGGGTGAATCAGAAGAAGCAGAAGAAGGAGAAGGAGAAGGTGAAGTCTGGAGGGTGAATCAGAAGAAGCAGAAGAAGGAGAAGGAGAAAGTGAAGTATGGAGGGTGAATCAGAAGAAGCAGAATAAGGAGAAGGAGAAGGTGAAGTCTGGAGGGTGAATCAGAAGAAGCAGAAGAAGGAGAAGGAGAAGGTGAAGTCTGGAGGGTGAATCAGAAGAAGTAGAAGAAGGAGCAGGAGAAGGTGAAGTCTGGAGTGTGAAGCAGAAGAAGTAGAAGAAGGAGAAGGAGAAGGTGAAGTCAGGAGGGTGAATCAGAAGAAGTAGAAGAAGGAGAAGGAGAAGGTGAAGTCAGGAGGGTGAATCAGAAGAAGCAGAAGAAGGAGAAGGAGAAGGTGAAGTCTGGAGGGTGAATCAGAAGAATCAGAAGAAGGAGAAGGAGAAGGTGAAGTCTGGAGGGTGAATCAGAAGAAGCAGAAGAAAGAGAAGGAGAAGGTGAAGTCTGGAGGGTGAAGCAGAAGAAGCAGAAGAAGGAGAAGGAGAAGGTGAAGACTGGAGGGTGAATCAGAAGAAGTAGAAGAAGGAGAAGGAGAAGGTGAAGTCTGGAGGGTGAATCAGAAGAAGTAGAAGAAGGAGAAGGAGAAGGTGAAGTCTGGAGGGTGAATCAGAAGAAGCAGAAGAAGGAGAAGGAGAAGGTGAAGTCTGGAGGGTGAATCAGAAGAAGCAGAAGAAGGAGAAGGAGAAGATGAAGTTTGGAGGGTGAATCAGAAGAAGTAGAAGAAGGAGAAGGAGAAGGTGAAGTCTGGAGGGTGAATCAGAAGAAGCAGAAGAAGGAGAAGGAGAAGGTGAAGTCTGGAGGGTGAATCAGAAGAAGCAGAAGAAGGAGAAGGAGAAGGTGAAGTCAGGAGGGTGAATCAGAAGAAGCAGAAGAAGGAGAAGGAGAAGGTGAAGTTAGGAGGGTGAATCAGAAGAAGCAGAAGAAGGAGAAGGAGAAGGTGAAGTCAGGGGGGTGAAGCAGAAGAAGTAGAAGAAGGAGAAGGAGAAGGTGTGGTCAGGAGGCTGAAGCAGAAGAAGCAGAAGAAGGAAAAGGAGAAGGTGAAGTCTGGAGGGCGCAGCAGAAGAAGCAGAAGAAGGAGAAGGAGAAGGTGAAGTCTGGAGGGTGAAGCAGATGATGCAGAAGGAGAAGGAGATGGTGAAGTCTGGAGGGTGAATCAGAAGAAGTAGAAGAAGGAGAAGGAGAAGGTGAAGTCAGGAGGGTGAAGCAGAAGAAGCAGAAGAAGGAGAAGGAGAAGGTGAAGTCTGGAGGGTGAAGCAGAAGAAGCAGAAGAAGGAGAAGGAGAAGGTGAAGTCTGGAGGCCGAAGCAGAAGAAGCAGAAGAAGGAGAAGGAGAAGGTGAAGACTGGAGGGTGAATCAGTAGAAGTAGAAGAAGGAGAAGGAGAAGGTGAAGTCTGGAGGGTGAATCAGAAGAAGCAGAAGAAGGAGAAGGAGAAGGTGAAGTCTGGAGGGCGAAGCAGAAGAAGCAGAAGAAGGAGAAGGAGAAGGTGAAGACTGGAGGGTGAATCAGTAGAAGTAGAAGAAGGAGAAGGTGAAGTCTGGAGGGTGAATCAGAAGAAGCAGAAGAAGGAGAAGGAGAAGGTGAAGTCTGGAGGGTGAATCAGAAGAAGCAGAAGAAGGAGAAGGAGAAGATGAAGTCTGGAGGGTGAATAAGAAGAAGTAGAAGAAGGAGAAGGAGAAGGTGAAGTCTGGAGGGTGAATCAGAAGAAGCAGAATAAGGAGAAGGAGAAGGTGAAGTCTGGAGGGTGAATCAGATGAAGCAGAAGAAGGAGAAGGAGAAGGTGAAGTCTGGAGGGTGAATCAGAAGAAGCAGAAGAAGGAGAAGGAGAACGTGAAGTCTGGAGGGTGAATCAGAAGTAGCAGAAGAAGGAGAAGGAGAAGGTGAAGTCAGGAGGGTGAATCAGAAGAAGCAGAAGAAGGAGAAGGAGAAGGTGAAGTTAGGAGGGTGAATCAGAAGAAGCAGAAATAGGAGAAGGAGAAGGTGAAGTCAGGGGGGTGAAGCAGAACAAGTAGAAGAAGGAGAAGGAGAAGGTGAAGTCAGGAGGGTGAAGCAGAAGAAGCAGAAGAAGGAGAAGGAGAAGGTGAAGACTGGAGGGCACAGCAGAAGAAGGAGAACGAGAAGATGAAGTCTGGAGGGTGAAGCAGAAGAAGCAGAAGAAGGAGAAGGAGAAGGTGAAGTCTGGAGGGTGAATCAGAAGAAGTAGAAGAAGGAGAAGGAGAAGGTGAAGTCAGGAGGGTGAAGCAGAAGAAGCAGAAGAAGGAGAAGGAGAAGGTGAAGTCTGGAGGGTGAAGCAGAAGAAGCAGAAGAAGGAGAAGGAGAAGGTGAAGTCTGGAGGGCGAAGCAGAAGAAGCAGAAGAAGGAGAAGGAGAAGGTGAAGACTGGAGGGTGAATCAGTAGAAGTAGAAGAAGGAGAAGGAGAAGGTGACGTCTGGAGGGTGAAACAGAAGAAGCAGAAGAAGGAGAAGGAGAAGGTGAAGTCTGGAGGGTGAATCAGAAGAAGCAGAAGAAGGAGAAGGAGAAGATGAAGTCTGGAGGGTGAATAAGAAGAAGTAGAAGAAGGAGAAGGAGAAGGTGAAGTCTGGAGGGTGAATCAGAAGAAGCAGAAGAAGGAGAAGGAGAAGGTGAAGTCTGGAGGGTGAATCAGAAGAAGCAGAAGAAGTAGAAGGAGAAGGTGAAGTCTGGAGGGTGAATCAGAAGAAGCAGAAGAAGGAGAAGGAGAAGGTGAAGTCAGGAGGGTGAATCAGAAGAAGCAGAAGAAGGAGAAGGAGAAGGTGAAGTTAGGAGGGTGAATCAGAAGAAGCAGAAGAAGGAGAAGGAGAAGGTGAAGTCAGGGGGGTGAAGCAGAAGAAGTAGAAGAAGGAGAAGGAGAAGGTGTGGTCAGGAGGGTGAAGCAGAAGAAGCAGAAGAAGGAAAAGGAGAAGGTGAAGTCTGGAGGGCGCTGCAGAAGAAGCAGAAGAAGGAGAAGGAGAAGGTGAAGTCTGGAGGGTGAAGCAGATGATGCAGAAGAAGGAGAAGGAGAAGGTGAAGTCTGGAGGGTGAATCAGAAGAAGTAGAAGAAGGAGAAGGAGAAGGTGAAGTCAGGAGGGTGAAGCAGAAGAAGCAGAAGAAGGAGAAGGAGAAGGTGAAGTCTGGAGGGTGAATCAGAAGAAGCAGAAGAAGGAGAAGGAGAAGATGAAGTCTGGAGGGTGAATAAGAAGAAGTAGAAGAAGGAGAAGGAGAAGGTGAAGTCTGGAGGGTGAATCAGATGAAGCAGAAGAAGGAGAAGGAGAAGGTGAAGTCTGGAGGGTGAATCAGAAGAAGCAGAAGAAGGAGAAGGAGAACGTGAAGTCTGGAGGGTGAATCAGAAGTAGCAGAAGAAGGAGAAGGAGAAGGTGAAGTCAGGAGGGTGAATCAGAAGAAGCAGAATAAGGAGAAGGAGAAGGTGAAGTCTGGAGGGTGAATCAGATGAAGCAGAAGAAGGAGAAGGAGAAGGTGAAGTCTGGAGGGTGAATCAGAAGAAGCAGAAGAAGGAGAAGGAGAACGTGAAGTCTGGAGGGTGAATCAGAAGTAGCAGAAGAAGGAGAAGGAGAAGGTGAAGTCAGGAGGGTGAATCAGAAGAAGCAGAAGAAGGAGAAGGAGAAGGTGAAGTTAGGAGGGTGAATCAGAAGAAGCAGAAATAGGAGAAGGAGAAGGTGAAGTCAGGGGGGTGAAGCAGAAGAAGTAGAAGAAGGAGAAGGAGAAGGTGAAGTCAGGAGGGTGAAGCAGAAGAAGCAGAAGAAGGAGAAGGAGAAGGTGAAGACTGGAGGGCACAGCAGAAGAAGGAGAACGAGAAGATGAAGTCTGGAGGGTGAAGCAGAAGAAGCAGAAGAAGGAGAAGGAGAAGGTGAAGTCTGGAGGGTGAATCAGAAGAAGTAGAAGAAGGAGAAGGAGAAGGTGAAGTCAGGAGGGTGAAGCAGAAGAAGCAGAAGAAGGAGAAGGAGAAGGTGAAGTCTGGAGGGTGAATCAGAAGAAGCAGAAGAAGGAGAAGGAGAAGATGAAGTCTGGAGGGTGAATAAGAAGAAGTAGAAGAAGGAGAAGGAGAAGGTGAAGTCTGGAGGGTGAATCAGTAGAAGTAGAAGAAGGAGAAGGAGAAGGTGACGTCTGGAGGGTGAAACAGAAGAAGCAGAAGAAGGAGAAGGAGAAGGTGAAGTCTGGAGGGTGAATCAGAAGAAGCAGAAGAAGGAGAAGGAGAAGATGAAGTCTGGAGGGTGAATAAGAAGAAGTAGAAGAAGGAGAAGGAGAAGGTGAAGTCTGGAGGGTGAATCAGAAGAAGCAGAAGAAGGAGAAGGAGAAGGTGAAGTCTGGAGGGTGAATCAAAAGAAGCAGAAGAAGGAGAAGGAGAAGATGAAGTCTGGAGGGTGAATAAGAAGAAGTAGAAGAAGGAGAAGGAGAAGGTGAAGTCTGGAGGGTGAATCAGAAGAAGCAGAATAAGGAGAAGGAGAAGGTGAAGTCTGGAGGGTGAATCAGATGAAGCAGAAGAAGGAGAAGGAGAAGGTGAAGTCTGGAGGGTGAATCAGAAGAAGCAGAAGAAGGAGAAGGAGAAGATGAAGTCTGGAGGGTGAATAAGAAGAAGTAGAAGAAGGAGAAGGAGAAGGTGAAGTCTGGAGGGTGAATCAGAAGAAGCAGAATAAGGAGAAGGAGAAGGTGAAGTCTGGAGGGTGAATCAGATGAAGCAGAAGAAGGAGAAGGAGAAGGTGAAGTCTGGAGGGTGAATCAGAAGAAGCAGAAGAAGGAGAAGGAGAACGTGAAGTCTGGAGGGTGAATCAGAAGTAGCAGAAGAAGGAGAAGGAGAAGGTGAAGTCAGGAGGGTGAATCAGAAGAAGCAGAAGAAGGAGAAGGAGAAGGTGAAGTTAGGAGGGTGAATCAGAAGAAGCAGAAATAGGAGAAGGAGAAGGTGAAGTCAGGGGGTGAAGCAGAAGAAGTAGAAGAAGGAGAAGGAGAAGGTGAAGTCAGGAGGGTGAAGCAGAAGAAGCAGAAGAAGGAGAAGGAGAAGGTGAAGACTGGAGGGCACAGCAGAAGAAGGAGAACGAGAAGATGAAGTCTGGAGGGTGAAGCAGAAGAAGCAGAAGAAGGAGAAGGAGAAGGTGAAGTCTGGAGGGTGAATCAGAAGAAGTAGAAGAAGGAGAAGGAGAAGGTGAAGTCAGGAGGGTGAAGCAGAAGAAGCAGAAGAAGGAGAAGGAGAAGGTGAAGTCTGGAGGGTGAAGCAGAAGAAGCAGAAGAAGAAGAAGGAGAAGGTGAAGTCTGGAGGGCGAAGCAGAAGAAGCAGAAGAAGGAGAAGGAGAAGGTGAAGACTGGAGGGTGAATCAGTAGAAGTAGAAGAAGGAGAAGGAGAAGGTGACGTCTGGAGGGTGAAACAGAAGAAGCAGAAGAAGGAGAAGGAGAAGGTGAAGTCTGGAGGGTGAATCAGAAGAAGCAGAAGAAGGAGAAGGAGAAGATGAAGTCTGGAGGGTGAATAAGAAGAAGTAGAAGAAGGAGAAGGAGAAGGTGAAGTCTGGAGGGTGAATCAGAAGAAGCAGAAGAAGGAGAAGGAGAAGGTGAAGTCTGTAGGGTGAATCAGAAGAAGCAGAAGAAGTAGAAGGAGAAGGTGAAGTCTGGAGGGTGAATCAGAAGAAGCAGAAGAAGGAGAAGGAGAAGGTGAAGTCAGGAGGGTGAATCAGAAGAAGCAGAAGAAGGAGAAGGACAAGGTGAAGTTAGGAGGGTGAATCAGAAGAAGCAGAAGAAGGAGAAGGAGAAGGTGAAGTCAGGGGGGTGAAGCAGAAGAAGTAGAAGAAGGAGAGGAGAAGGTGTGGTCAGGAGGGTGAAGCAGAAGAAGCAGAAGAAGGAAAAGGAGAAGGTGAAGTCTGGAGGGCGCAGCAGAAGAAGCAGAAGAAGGAGAAGGAGAAGGTGAAGTCTGGAGGGTGAAGCAGATGATGCAGAAGAAGGAGAAGGAGAAGGTGAAGTCTGGAGGGTGAATCAGAAGAAGTAGAAGAAGGAGAAGGAGAAGGTGAAGTCAGGAGGGTGAAGCAGAAGAAGCAGAAGAAGGAGAAGGAGAAGGTGAAGTCTGGAGGGTGAAGCAGAAGAAGCAGGAGAAGGAGATGGAGAAGGTGAAGTCTGGAGGGCGAAGCAGAAGAAGCAGAAGAAGGAGAAGGAGAAGGTGAAGTCTGGAGGGTGAAGCAGATAAAGCAGAAGAAGGAGAAGGAGAAGCTGAAGTCTGGAGGGTGAATCAGAAGAAGGAGAAGAAGGAGAAGGAGAAGGTGAAGTCAGGAGGGTGAAGCAGAAGAAGCAGAAGATGGAGCAGGAGAAGGTGAAGTCTGGAGGGTGAAGCAGAAGAAGCAGAAGAAGGAGAAGGAGAAGGTGAAGTCTGGAGGGTGAAGCAGAAGAAGCAGAAGAAGGAGAAGGAGAAGGTGAAGTCAGGAGGGTGAATCAGAAGAAGTAGAAGAAGGAGAAGGAGAAGGTGAAGTCTGGAGGGTGAATCAGAAGAAGTAGAAGAAGAAGAAGGAGAAGGTGAAGTCTGGAGGGTGAATCAGAAGAAGTAGAAGAAGGAGAAGGAGAAGGTGAAGTCTGGAGGGTGAATCAGAAGAAGCAGAGGAAGGAGAAGAAGAAGGTGAAGTCGGGAGGGTGAAGCAGAAGAAGTAGAAGAAGGAGAAGGAGAAGATGAAGTCTGGAGGGTGAATCAGAAGAAGTAGAAGAAGGAGAAGGAGAAGGTGAAGTCTGGAGGGTGAATCAGAAGAAGTAGAAGAAGGAGAAGGAGAAGGTGAAGTCTGGAGGGTGAATCAGAAGAAGCAGAAGAAGGAGAAGGAGAAGGTGAAGTCTGGAGGGTGAATCAGAAGAAGTAGAAGAAGGAGAAGGAGAAGGTGTAGTCTGGAGGGTGAATCAGAAGAAGTAGACGAAGGAGAAGGAGAAGGTGAAGATGGAGGGTGAATCAGAAGAAGCAGAAGAAGGAGAAGGAGAAGGTGAAGTTAGGAGGGTGAATCAGAAGAAGCAGAAGAAGGAGAAGGAGAAGGTGAAGTCAGGGGGGTGAAGCAGAAGAAGTAGAAGAAGGAGATGGAGAAGGTGAAGTCAGGAGGGTGAAGCAGAAGAAGCAGAAGAAGGAAAAGGAGAAGGTGAAGTCTGCAGGGCGCAGCAGAAGAAGCAGAAGAAGGAGAAGGAGAAGGTGAAGTCTGGAGGGTGAATCAGAAGAAGTAGAAGAAGGAGAAGGAGAAGGTGAAGTTAGGACGGTGAAGCTGAATAAGCAGAAGAAGGAGAAGGAGAAGGTGAAGTCTGGAGGGTGAAGCAGAAGAAGCAGAAGAAGGAGAAGGAGAAGGTGAAGTCAGGAGGGTGAATCAGAAGAAGCAGAAGAAGGAGAAGGAGAAGGTGAAGTCTGGAGGAGAAGCAGAAGAAGTAGAAGAAGGAGAAGGAGAAGGTGAAGTCTGGAGGGTGAATCAGAAGAAGTAGAAGAAGGAGAAGGAGAAGGTGAAGTCTGGAGGGTGAAACTGAAGAAGTAGAAGAAGGAGAAGGAGAAGGTGAAGTCTGGAGGGTGAATCAGAAGAAGCAGAAGAAGGAGAAGGAGAAGGTGAAGTCTGGAGGGTGAATCAGAAGATGCAGAAGAAGGAGAAGGAGAAGGTGAAGTCTGGAGGGTGAATCAGAAGAAGCAGAAGAAGGAGAAGGAGAAGGTGACGTCAGGAGGGTGAATCAGATGAAGCAGAAGAAGGAGAAGGAGGAGGTGAAGTTAGGAGGGTGAATCAGAAGAAGCAGAAGAAGGAGAAGGAGAAGGTGAAGTCAGGGGGGTGAATCAGAAGAAGCAGAAGAAGGAGAAGGAGAAGGTGAAGTCTGGAGGGTGAATCAGATGAAGCAGAAGAAGGAGAAGGAGAAGGTGAAGTCTGGAGAGTGAATCAGAAGAAGCAGAAGAAGGAGAAGGAGAACGTAAAGTCTGGAGGGTGAATCAGAAGTAGCAGAAGAAGGAGAAAGAGAAGGTGAAGTCAGGAGGTTGAATCAGAAGAAGCAGAAGAAGGAGAAGGAGAAGGTGAAGTTAGGAGGGTGAATCAGAAGAAGCAGAAGAAGGAGAAGGAGAAGGTGAAGTCAGGGGAGTGAAGCAGAAGAAGTAGAAGAAGGAGAAGGAGAAGGTGAAGTCAGGAGGGTGAAGCAGAAGAAGCAGAAGAAGGGGAAGGAGAAGGTGAAGACTGGAGGGCACAGCAGAAGAAGGAGAACGAGAAGATGAAGTCTGGAGGGTGAAGCAGAAGAAGCAGAAGAAGGAGAAGGAGAATGTGAAGTCTGGAGGGTGAATCAGAAGAAGTAGAAGAAGGAGAAGGAGAAGGTGAAGTCAGGAGGGTGAAGCAGAAGAAGCAGAAGAAGGAAAAGGAGAAGGTGAAGTCTGGAGGGTGAAGCAGAAGAAGCAGAAGAAGGAGAAGGAGAAGGTGAAGTCTGGAGGGCGAAGCAGAAGAAGCAGAAGAATGAGAAGGAGAAGGTGAAGACTGGAGGGTGAATCAGTCGAAGTAGAAGGAGGAGAAGGAGAAGGTGAAGTCTGGAGGGTGAATCAGAAGAAGCAGAAGAAGGAGAAGGAGAAGGTGAAGTCTGGAGGGTGAATCAGAAGGAGCAGAAGAAGGAGAAGGAGAAGATGAAGTCTGGAGGGTGAATAAGAAGAAGTAGAAGAAGGAGAAGGAGAAGGTGAAGTCTGGAGGGTGAATCAGAAGAAGCAGAAGAAGGAGAAGGAGAAGGTGAAGTCTGGAGGGTGAATCAGAAGAAGCAGAAGAAGGAGAAGGAGAAAGTGAAGTATGGAGGGTGAATCAGAAGAAGCAGAATAAGGAGAAGGAGAAGGTGAAGTCTGGAGGGTGAATCAGAAGAAGCAGAAGAAGGAGAAGGAGAAGGTGAAGTCTGGAGGGTGAATCAGAAGAAGTAGAAGAAGGAGCAGGAGAAGGTGAAGTCTGGAGTGTGAAGCAGAAGAAGTAGAAGAAGGAGAAGGAGAAGGTGAAGTCAGGAGGGTGAATCAGAAGAAGTAGAAGAAGGAGAAGGAGAAGGTGAAGTCAGGAGGGTGAATCAGAAGAAGCAGAAGAAGGAGAAAGAGAAGGTGAAGTCTGGAGGGTGAATCAGAAGAATCAGAAGAAGGAGAAGGAGAAGGTGAAGTCTGGAGGGTGAATCAGAAGAAGCAGAAGAAAGAGAAGGAGAAGGTGAAGTCTGGAGGGTGAAGCAGAAGAAGCAGAAGAAGGAGAAGGAGAAGTTGAAGACTGGAGGGTGAATCAGAAGAAGTAGAAGAAGGAGAAGGAGAAGGTGAAGTCTGGAGGGTGAATCAGAAGAAGTAGAAGAAGGAGAAGGAGAAGGTGAAGTCTGGAGGGTGAATCAGAAGAAGCAGAAGAAGGAGAAGGAGAAGGTGAAGTCTGGAGGGTGAATCAGAAGAAGCAGAAGAAGGAGAAGGAGAAGATGAAGTTTGGAGGGTGAATCAGAAGAAGTAGAAGAAGGAGAAGGAGAAGGTGAAGTCTGGAGGGTGAATCAGAAGAAGCAGAAGAAGGAGAAGGAGAAGGTGAAGTCTGGAGGGTGAATCAGAAGAAGCAGAAGAAGGAGAAGGAGAAGGTGAAGTCAGGAGGGTGAATCAGAAGAAGCAGAAGAAGGAGAAGGAGAAGGTGAAGTTAGGAGGGTGAATCAGAAGAAGCAGAAGAAGGAGAAGGAGAAGGTGAAGTCAGGGGGGTGAAGCAGAAGAAGTAGAAGAAGGAGAAGGAGAAGGTGTGGTCAGGAGGCTGAAGCAGAAGAAGCAGAAGAAGGAAAAGGAGAAGGTGAAGTCTGGAGGGCGCAGCAGAAGAAGCAGAAGAAGGAGAAGGAGAAGGTGAAGTCTGGAGGGTGAAGCAGATGATGCAGAAGAAGGAGAAGGAGATGGTGAAGTCTGGAGGGTGAATCAGAAGAAGTAGAAGAAGGAGAAGGAGAAGGTGAAGTCAGGAGGGTGAAGCAGAAGAAGCAGAAGAAGGAGAAGGAGAAGGTGAAGTCTGGAGGGTGAAGCAGAAGAAGCAGGAGAAGGAGAAGGAGAAGGTGAAGTCTGGAGGGCGAAGCAGAAGAAGCAGAAGAAGGAGAAGGAGAAGGTGAAGTCTGGAGGGTGAAGCAGAAGAAGCAGAAGAAGGAGAAGGAGAAGGTGAAGTCTGGAGGGTGAATCAGAAGAAGGAGAAGAAGGAGAAGGAGAAGGTGAAGTCAGGAGGGTGAAGCAGAAGAAGCAGAAGATGGAGAAGGAGAAGGTGAAGTCTGGAGGGTGAAGCAGAAGAAGCAGAAGAAGGAGAAGGAGAAGGTGAAGTCTGGAGGGTGAAGCAGAAGAAGCAGAAGAAGGAGAAGGAGAAGGTGAAGTCAGGAGGGTGAATCAGAAGAAGTAGAAGAAGGAGAAGGAGAAGGTGAAGTCTGGAGGGTGAATCAGAAGAAGTTGAAGAAGGAGAAGGAGAAGGTGAAGTCTGGAGGGTGAATCAGAAGAAGTGGAAGAAGGAGAAGGAGAAGGTGAAGTCTGGAGTCTGAATCAGAAGAAGCAGAGGAAGGAGAAGGAGAAGGTGAAGTCGGGAGGGAGAAGCAGAATAAGTCGAAGAATGAGAAGGAGAAGATGAAGTCTGGAGGGTGAATCAGAAGAAGTAGAAGAAGGAGAAGGAGAAGGTGAAGTCTGGAGGGTGAATCAGAAGAAGTAGAAGAAGGAGAAGGAGAAGGTGAAGTCTGGAGGGTGAATCAGAAGAAGCAGAAGAAGGAGAAGGAGAAGGTGAAGTCTGGAGGGTGAATCAGAAGAAGTAGAAGAAGGAGAAGGAGAAGGTGTAGTCTGGAGGGAGAATCAGAAGAAGTAGACGAAGGAGAAGGTGAAGTCTGGAGGGTGAATCAGAAGAAGCAGAAGAAGGAGAAGGAGAAGGTGAAGTCTGGAGGGTGAATCAGTAGAAGTAGAAGAAGGAGAAGGAGAAGGTAAAGTCTGGAGGGTGAATCAGAAGAAGCAGAAGAATGAGAAGGAGAAGGTGAAGTCTGGAGGGTGAATCGGAAGAAGTAGAAGAAGGAGAAGGAGAAGGTGAAGTCTGGAGTGTGAATCAGAAGAAGTAGAAGAAGGAGAAGGAGAAGGTGAAGTCTGGAGGGTGAATCAGAAGAAGCAGAAGAAGGAGAAGGAGAAGGTGAAGTCTGGAGGGTGAATCAGGAGAAGCAGAAGAAGGAGAACGAGAAGATGAAGCCGGAGGGTGAATCAGAAGAAGTAGAAGAAGGAGAAGGAGCAGGTGAAGTCTGGAGGGTGAATCAGAAGAAGCAGAAGAAGGAGAAGGACAAGGTGAAGTCTGGAGGGTGAATCAGAAGAAGCAGAAGAAGGAGAAGGAGAAGGTGAAGTCTGGAGGGTGAATCAGAAGAAGCAGAAGAAGGAGAAGGAGAAGGTGAAGTTTGGAGGGTGAATCAGAAGAAGTAGAAGAAGGGGAAGGAGAAGTTGAAGTCTGGAGGGTGAAGCAGAAGAAGTAGAAGAAGGAGAAGGAGAAGGTGAAGTCTGGAGGGTGAATCAGAAGAAGCAGAAGAAGGAGAAGGAGAAGATGAAGTCTGGAGGGTGAATCAGAAGAAGTAGAAGAAGTAGAAGGAGAAGGTGAGGTCTGGAGGGTGAATCAGAAGAAGCAGAAGAAGGAGAAGGAGAAGATGAAGTCTGGAGGGTGAATCAGAAGAAGTAGAAGAAGTAGAAGGAGAAGGTGAGGTCTGGACGGTGAATCAGAAGAAGCAGAAGAAGGAGAAGGAGAAGATGAAGTCTGGAGGGTGAAGCAGAAGAAGTAGAAGAAGGAGAAGGAGAAGGTGAAGTCAGGAGGGTGAATCAGAAGAAGTAGAAGGAGGAGAAGGAGAAGGTGAAGTCAGGAGGGTGAATCAGAAGAAGCAGAAGAAGGAGAAGGAGATGGTGAAGTCTGGAGGGTGAATCAGAAGAAGCAGAAGAAGGAGAAGGAGAAGATGAAGTCTGGAGGGTGAATCAGAAGAAGTAGAAGAAGTAGAAGGAGAAGGTGAGGTCTGGAGGGTGAATCAGAAGAAGCAGAAGAAGGAGAAGGAGAAGGTGAAGTCTGGAGGGTGAATCAGAAGAAGCAGAAGAAGGAGAACGAGAAGGTGAAGACTGGAGGGTGAATCAGAAGAAGTAGAAGAAGGAGAAGGAGAAGATGAAGTCTGGAGGGTGAATCAGAAGAAGTAGAAGAAGGAGAAGGAGAAGGTGAAGTCTGGAGGGTGAATCAGAAGAAGCAGAAGAAGGAGAAGGAGAAGGTGAAGTCTGGAGGGTGAATCAGAAGAAGCAGAAGAAGGAGAAGGAGAAGATGAAGTCTGGAGGATGAATCAGAAGAAGTAGAAGAAGTAGAAGGAGAAGGTGAGGTCTGGAGGGTGAATCAGAAGAAGCAGAAGAAGGAGAAGGAGAAGGTGATGTCTGGAGGGTGAATCAGAAGAAGCAGAAGAAGGAGAAGGAGAAGGTGAAGTCTCGAGGGTGAATCAGAAGAAGCAGAAGAAGGAGAAGGAGATGGTGAAGTCTGGAGGGTGAATCAGAAGAAGCAGAAGAAGGAGAAGGAGAAGGTGAAGTCTGGAGGGTGAATCAGAAGAAGTAGAAGAAGGAGAAGGAGAAGGTGAAGTCTGGAGGGTGAATCAGAAGAAGTAGAAGAAGGAGAAGGAGAAGGTGAAGTCTGGAGGGTGAATCAGAAGAAGCAGAAGATGGAGAAGGAGAAGGTGAAGTCTGGAGGATGAATCAGAAGAAGCAGAAGAAGGAGAAGGAGAAGATGAAGTCTGGAGGGTGAATCAGAAGAAGTAGAAGAAGGTGAAGGAGAAGGTGAGGTCTGGAGGGTGAATCAGAAGAAGCAGAAGAAGGAGAAGGAGAAGATGAAGTCTGGAGGGTGAATCAGAAGAAGCAGAAGAAGGAGAAGGAGAAGATGAAGTCTGGAGGGTGAATCAGAAGAAGTAGAAGAAGTAGAAGGAGAAGGTGAGGTCTGGAGGGTGAATCAGAAGAAGCAGAAGAAGGAGAAGGAGAAGATGAAGTCTGGAGGGTGAAGCAGAAGAAGTAGAAGAAGGAGAAGGAGAAGGTGAAGTCAGGAGGGTGAATCAGAAGAAGTAGAAGGAGGAGAAGGAGAAGGTGAAGTCAGGAGGGTGAATCAGAAGAAGCAGAAGAAGGAGAAGGAGATGGTGAAGTCTGGAGGGTGAATCAGAAGAAGCAGAAGAAGGAGAAGGAGAAGATGAAGTCTGGAGGGTGAATCAGAAGAAGTAGAAGAAGTAGAAGGAGAAGGTGAGGTCTGGAGGGTGAATCAGAAGAAGCAGAAGAAGGAGAAGGAGAAGGTGAAGTCTGGAGGGTGAATCAGAAGAAGCAGAAGAAGGAGAACGAGAAGGTGAAGACTGGAGGGTGAATCAGAAGAAGTAGAAGAAGGAGAAGGAGAAGATGAAGTCTGGAGGGTGAATCAGAAGAATTAGAAGAAGGAGAAGGAGAAGGTGAAGTCTGGAGGGTGAATCAGAAGAAGCAGAAGAAGGAGAAGGAGAAGGTGAAGTCTGGAGGGTGAATCAGAAGAAGCAGAAGAAGGAGAAGGAGAAGATGAAGTCCGGAGGATGAATCAGAAGAAGTAGAAGAAGTAGAAGGAGAAGGTGAGGTCTGGATGGTGAATCAGAAGAAGCAGAAGAAGGAGAAGGAGAAGGTGATGTCTGGAGGGTGAATCAGAAGAAGCAGAAGAAGGAGAAGGAGAAGGTGAAGTCTCGAGGGTGAATCAGAAGAAGCAGAAGAAGGAGAAGGAGATGGTGAAGTCTGGAGGGTGAATCAGAAGAAGCAGAAGAAGGAGAAGGAGAAGGTGAAGTCTGGAGGGTGAATCAGAAGAAGTAGAAGAAGGAGAAGGAGAAGGTGAAGTCTGGAGGGTGAATCAGAAGAAGTAGAAGAAGGAGAAGGAGAAGGTGAAGTCTGGAGGGTGAATCAGAAGAAGCAGAAGATGGAGAAGGAGAAGGTGAAGTCTGGAGGATGAATCAGAAGAAGCAGAAGAAGGAGAAGGAGAAGATGAAGTCTGGAGGGTGAATCAGAAGAAGTAGAAGAAGGTGAAGGAGAAGGTGAGGTCTGGAGGGTGAATCAGAAGAAGCAGAAGAAGGAGAAGGAGAAGATGAAGTCTGGAGGGTGAATCAGAAGAAGCAGAAGAAGGAGAAGGAGAAGGTGAAGTCTGGAGGGTGAATCAGAAGAAGCAGAATAAGGAGACGGAGAAGGTTAAGTCTGGAGGTTGAATCAGAAGAAGCAGAAGAAGGAGAAGGAGAAGGTGAAGTCTGGAGGGTGAATCAGAAGAAGTAGAAGAAGGAGAAGGAGAAGGTGAAGTCTGGAGGGTGAAGCAGAAGAAGTAGAAGAAGGAGAAGGAGAACGTGAAGTCAGGATGGTGAATCAGAAGAAGTAGAAGAAGGAGAAGGAGAAGGTGAAGTCAGGAGGGTGAATCAGAAGAAGCAGAAGAAGGAGAAGAAGAAGGTGAAGTCTGGAGGGTGAATCAGAAGAATCAGAAGAAGGAGAAGGAGAAGGTGAAGTCTGGAGGGTGAATCAGAAGAAGCAGAAGAAAGAGAAGGAGAAGGTGAAGTCTGGAGGGTGAAGCAGAAGAAGCAGAAGAAGGAGAAGGAGAATGTGAAGACTGGAGGGTGAATCAGAAGAAGTAGAAGAAGGAGAAGAAGAAGGTGAAGTCTGGAGGGTGAAGTAGAAGAAGTAGAAGAAGGAGAAGGAGAAGGTGAAGTCAGGATGGTGAATCAGAAGAAGTAGAAGAAGGAGAAGGAGAAGGTGAAGTCAGGAGGGTGAATCAGAAGAAGCAGAAGAAGGAGAAGGAGATGGTGAAGTCTGGAGGGTGAATCAGAAGAATCAGAAGAAGGAGAAGGAGAAGGTGAAGTCTGGAGGGTGAATCAGAAGAAGCAGAAGAAAGAGAAGGAGAAGGTGAAGTCTGGAGGGCGAAGCAGAAGAAGCAGAAGAAGGAGAAGGTGAAGACTGGAGGGTGAATCAGAAGAAGCAGAAGAAGGAGAAGGAGAAGATGAATTCTGGAGGGTGAATCAGAAGAAGCAGAAGAAGGAGAAGGAGAAGATGAATTCTGGAGGGTGAATCAGAAGAAGAAGAAGAAGGAAAAGGAGAAGGTGAGGTCTGGAGGGTGAATCAGAAGAAGCAGAAGAAGGAGAAGGAGATGGTGAAGTCTGGAGGGTGAATCAGAAGAAACAGAAGAAGGAGAAGGAGAAGGTGAAGTCTGGAGGGTGAATCAGAAGAAGCAGAAGAAGGAGAAGGAGAAGGTGAAGTCAGGAGGGTGAATCAGAAGAAGCAGAAGAAGGAGAAGGAGAAGGTGAAGTTAGGAGAGTGAATCAGAAGAAGCAGAAGAAGGAGAAGGAGAAGGTGAAGTCTGGAGGGTGAATCAGAAGAATCAGAAGAAGGAGAAGGAGAAGGTGAAGTCTGGAGGGTGAATCAGAAGAAGCAGAAGAAAGAGAAGGAGAAGGTGAAGTCTGGAGGGTGAAGCAGAAGAAGCAGAAGAAGGAGAAGGAGAAGGTGAGGACTGGAGGGTGAATCAGAAGAAGTAGAAGAAGGAGAAGAAGAAGGTGAAGTCTGGAGGGTGAAGCAGAAGAAGTAGAAGAAGGAGAAGGAGAAGGTGAAGTCAGGATGGTGAATCAGAAGAAGTAGAAGAAGGAGAAGGAGAAGGTGAAGTCAGGAGGGTGAATCAGAAGAAGCAGAAGAAGGAGAAGGAGAAGGTGAAGTCTGGAGGGTGAATCAGAAGAATCAGAAGAAGGAGAAGGAGAAGGTGAAGTCTGGAGGGTGAATCAGAAGAAGCAGAAGAAGGAGAAGGTGAAGTCTGGAGGGCGAAGCAGAAGAAGCAGAAGAAGGAGAAGGTGAAGACTGGAGGGTGAATCAGAAGAAGCAGAAGAAGGAGAAGGAGAAGATGAATTCTGGAGGGTGAATCAGAAGAAGCAGAAGAAGGAGAAGGAGAAGATGAATTCTGGAGGGTGAATCAGAAGAAGAAGAAGAAGGAAAAGGAGAAGGTGAGGTCTGGAGGGTGAATCAGAAGAAGCAGAAGAAGGAGAAGGAGATGGTGAAGTCTGGAGGGTGAATCAGAAGAAACAGAAGAAGGAGAAGGAGAAGGTGAAGTCTGGAGGGTGAATCAGAAGAAGCAGAAGAAGGAGAAGGAGAAGGTGAAGTCAGGAGGGTGAATCAGAAGAAGCAGAAGAAGGAGAAGGAGAAGGTGAAGTTAGGAGAGTGAATCAGAAGAAGCAGAAGAAGGAGAAGGAGAAGGTGAAGTCTGGAGGGTGAATCAGAAGAAGCAGAAGAAGGAGAAGGAGAAGATGAAGTCTGGAGGGTGAATCAGAAGAAGTAGAAGAAGGAGAAGGAGAAGGTGAAGTCTGGAGGGTGAATCAGAAGAAGCAGAAGAAGGAGAAGGAGAAGGTGAAGTCTGGAGGGTGAATCAGAAGAAGCAGAAGAAGGAGAAGGAGAAGCTGAAGTCTGGAGGGTGAATCAGAAGAAGCAGAATAAGGAGAAGGAGAAGGTGAAGTCTGGAGGGTGAATCAGAAGAAGCAGAAGAAGGAGAAGGAGAAGGTGAAGTCTGGAGGGTGAATCAGAAGAAGTAGAAGAAGGAGAAGGAGAAGGTGAAGTCTGGAGGGTGAAGCAGAAGAAGTAGAAGAAGGAGAAGGAGAAGGTGAAGTCAGGATGGTGAATCAGAAGAAGTAGAAGAAGGAGAAGGAGAATGTGAAGTCAGGAGGGTGAATCAGAAGAAGCAGAAGAAGGAGAAGGAGAAGGTGAAGTCTGGAGGGTGAATCAGAAGAAGCAGAAGAAAGAGAAGGAGAAGGTGAAGTCTGGAGGGTGAAGCAGAAGAAGCAGAAGAAGGAGAAGGAGAAGGTGAAGACTGGAGGGTGAATCAGAAGAAGTAGAAGAAGGAGAAGAAGAAGGTGAAGTCTGGAGGGTGAAGCAGAAGAAGTAGAAGAAGGAGAAGGAGAAGGTGAAGTCAGGATGGTGAATCAGAAGAAGTAGAAGAAGGAGAAGGAGAAGGTGAAGTCAGGAGGGTGAATCAGAAGAAGCAGAAGAAGGAGAAGGAGAAGGTGAAGTCTGGAGGGTGAATCAGAAGAATAAGAAGGAGAAGGAGAAGGTGAAGTCTGGAGGGTGAATCAGAAGAAGCAGAAGAAAGAGAAGGAGACGGTGAAGTCTGGAGGGTGAAGTAGAAGAAGCAGAAGGAGGAGAAGGAGAAGGTGAAGACTGGAGGGTGAATCAGAAGAAGTAGAAGAAGGAGAAGGAGAAGGTGAAGTCTGGAGGGTGAATCAGAAGAAGTAGAAGTAGGAGAAGGAGAAGGTGAAGTCTGGAGGGTGAATCAGAAGAAGCAGAAGAAGGAGAAGGAGAAGGTGAAGTTAGGAGAGTGAATCAGAAGAAGTAGAAGAAGGAGAAGGAGAAGGTGAAGTCAGGGGGGTGAAGCAGAAGAAGTAGAAGAAGGAGAAGGAGAAGGTGAAGTCAGGAGGGTGAAGCAGAAGAAGCAGAAGAAGGAGAAGGAGAAGGTGAACTCTGGAGGGTGCAGCAGAAGAAGCAGAAGAAGGAGAAGGAGAAGGAGAAGTCTGGAGGGTGAAGCAGAAGAAGCAGAAGAAGGAGAAGGAGAAGGTGAAGTATGGAGGGTGAATCAGAAGAAGCAGAAGAAGGAGAAGGACAAGTGAAGTCTGGAGGGTTAATCGGAAGAAGCAGAAGAAGGAGAAGGAGAAGGTGAAGTCTGGAGGGTGAATCAGAAGAACAGAATAAGGAGAAGGAGAAGGTGAAGTCTGGAGGGTGAATCAGAAGAAGCAGAAGAAGGAGAAGGAGAAGGTGAAGTGAAGTTTGGAGGGTGAATCAGAAGAAGTAGAAGAAGGGGAAGGAGAAGGTGAAGTCTGGAGGGTGAAGCAGAAGTAGAAGAAGGAGAAGGAGAAGGTGAAGTCTGGAGGGTGAATCAGAAGAAGCAGAAGAAGGAGAAGGAGAAGATGAAGTCTGGAGGGTGAATCAGAAGAAGTAGAAGAAGTAGAAGGAGAAGGTGAGGTCTGGAGGGTGAATCAGAAGAAGCAGAAGAAGGAGAAGGAGAAGATGAAGTCTGGAGGGTGAAACAGAAGAAGTAGAAGAAGGAGAAGGAGAAGGTGAAGTCAGGAGGGTGAATCAGAAGAAGTAGAAGGAGGAGAAGGAGAAGGTGAAGTCAGGAGGGTGAATCAGAAGAAGCAGAAGAAGGAGAAGGAGAAGGTGAAGTCTGGAGGGTGAATCAGAAGAAGCAGAAGAAGGAGAAGGAGAAGATGAAGTCTGGAGGGTGAATCAGAAGAAGTAGAAGAAGTAGAAGGAGAAGGTGAGGTCTGGAGGGTGAATCAGAAGAAGCAGAAGAAGGAGAAGGAGAAGGTGAAGTCTGGAGGGTGAATCAAAAGAAGCAGAAGAAGGAGAACGAGAAGGTGAATACTGGAGGGTGAATCAGAAGAAGTAGAAGAAGGAGAAGGAGAAGATGAAGTCTGGAGGGTGAATCAGAAGAAGGAGAAGAAGGAGAAGGAGAAGGTGAAGTCTGGAGGGTAAATCAGAAGAAGCAGAAGAAGGAGAAGGAGAAGGTGAAGTCTGGAGGGTGAATCAGAAGAAGCAGAAGAAGGAGAAGGAGAAGATGAAGTCTGGAGGGTGAATCAGAAGAAGTAGAAGAAGTAGAAGGAGAAGGTGAGGTCTGGAGGGTGAATCAGAAGAAGCAGAAGAAGGAGAAGGAGAAGGTGAAGTCTGGAGGGTGAATCAGAAGAAGCAGAAGAAGGAGAAGGAGAAGGTGAAGTCTGGAGGGTGAATCAGAAGAAGCAGAAGAAGGAGAAGGAGAAGGTGAAGTCTGGAGGGTGAATCAGAAGAAGCAGAAGAAGGAGAAGGAGAAGGTGAAGTCTGGAGGGTGAATCAGAAGAAGTAGAAGAAGGAGAAGGAGAAGGTGAAGTCTGGAGGGTGAAGCAGAAGAAGTAGAAGAAGGAGAAGGAGAACGTGAAGTCAGGATGGTGAATCAGAAGAAGAAGGAGAAGGAGAAGGTGAAGTCAGGAGGGTGAATCAGAAGAAGCAGAAGAAGGAGAAGGAGAAGGTGAAGTCTGGAGGGTGAATCAGAAGAATCAGAAGAAGGAGAAGGAGAAGGTGACGTCTGGAGGGTGAATCAGAAGAAGCAGAAGAAAGAGAAGGAGAAGGTGAAGTCTGGAGGGTGAAGCAGAAGAAGCAGAAGAAGGAGAAGGTGAAGACTGGAGGGTGAATCAGAAGAAGTAGAAGATGGTGAAGTCTGGAGGGTGAAGCAGAAGAAGTAGAAGAAGGAGAAGGAGAAGGTGAAGTCAGGATGGTGAATCAGAAGAAGTAGAAGAAGGAGAAGGAGAAGGTGAAGTCAGGAGGGTGAATCAGAAGAAGCAGAAGAAGGAGAAGGAGAAGGTGAAGTCTGGAGGGTGAATCAGAAGAATCAGAAGAAGGAGAAGGAGGTGGTGAAGTCTGGAGGGTGAATCAGAAGAAGCAGAAGAAAGAGAAGGAGAAGGTGAAGTCTGGAGGGCGAAGCAAAAGAAGCAGAAGAAGGAGAAGGTGAAGACTGGAGGGTGAATCAGAAGAAGCAGAAGAAGGAGAAGGAGAAGATGAATTCTGGAGGGTGAATCAGAAGAAGCAGAAGAAGGAGAAGGAGAAGATGAATTCTGGAGGGTGAATCAGAAGAAGAAGAAGAAGGAAAAGGAGAAGGTGAGGTCTGGAGGGTGAATCAGAAGAAGCAGAAGAAGGAGAAGGAGATGGTGAAGTCTGGAGGGTGAATCAGAAGAAACAGAAGAAGGAGAAGGAGAAGGTGAAGTCTGGAGGGTGAATCAGAAGAAGCAGAAGAAGGAGAACGAGAAGGTGAATACTGGAGGGTGAATCAGAAGAAGTAGAAGAAGGAGAAGGAGAAGATGAAGTCTGGAGGGTGAATCAGAAGAAGGAGAAGAAGGAGAAGGAGAAGGTGAAGTCTGGAGGGTAAATCAGAAGAAGCAGAAGAAGGAGAAGGAGAAGGTGAAGTCTGGAGGGTGAATCAGAAGAAGCAGAAGAAGGAGAAGGAGAAGATGAAGTCTGGAGGGTGAATCAGAAGAAGTAGAAGAAGTAGAAGGAGAAGGTGAGGTCTGGAGGGTGAATCAGAAGAAGCAGAAGAAGGAGAAGGAGAAGGTGAAGTCTGGAGGGTGAATCAGAAGAAGCAGAAGAAGGAGAAGGAGAAGGTGAAGTCTGGAGGGTGAATCAGAAGAAGCAGAAGAAGGAGAAGGAGAAGGTGAAGTCTGGAGGGTGAATCAGAAGAAGCAGAAGAAGGAGAAGGAGAAGGTGAAGTCTGGAGGGTGAATCAGAAGAAGTAGAAGAAGGAGAAGGAGAAGGTGAAGTCTGGAGGGTGAATCAGAAGAAGTAGAAGAAGGAGAAGGAGAAGGTGAAGTCTGGAGGGTGAATCAGAAGAAGCAGAAGATGGAGAAGGAGAAGGTGAAGTCTGGAGGATGAATCAGAAGAAGCAGAAGAAGGAGAAGGAGAAGATGAAGTCTGGAGGGTGAATCAGAAGAAGTAGAAGAAGGTGAAGGAGAAGGTGAGGTCTGGAGGGTGAATCAGAAGAAGCAGAAGAAGGAGAAGGAGAAGATGAAGTCTGGAGGGTGAATCAGAAGAAGCAGAAGAAGGAGAAGGAGAAGGTGAAGTCTGGAGGGTGAATCAGAAGAAGCAGAATAAGGAGACGGAGAAGGTTATGTCTGGAGGTTGAATCAGAAGAAGCAGAAGAAGGAGAAGGAGAAGGTGAAGTCTGGAGGGTGAATCAGAAGAAGTAGAAGAAGGAGAAGGAGAAGGTGACGTCTGGAGGGTGAAGCAGAAGAAGTAGAAGAAGGAGAAGGAGAACGTGAAGTCAGGATGGTGAATCAGAAGAAGTAGAAGAAGGAGAAGGAGAAGGTGAAGTCAGGAGGGTGAATCAGAAGAAGCAGAAGAAGGAGAAGGAGAAGGTGAAGTCTGGAGGGTGAATCAGAAGAATCAGAAGAAGGAGAAGGAGAAGGTGACGTCTGGAGGGTGAATCAGAAGAAGCAGAAGAAAGAGAAGGAGAAGGTGAAGTCTGGAGGGTGAAGCAGAAGAAGCAGAAGAAGGAGAAGGTGAAGACTGGAGGGTGAATCAGAAGAAGTAGAAGAAGGAGAAGAAGAAGGTGAAGTCTGGAGGGTGAAGCAGAAGAAGTAGAAGAAGGAGAAGGAGAAGGTGAAGTCAGGATGGTGAATCAGAAGAAGTAGAAGAAGGAGAAGGAGAAGGTGAAGTCAGGAGGGTGAATCAGAAGAAGCAGAAGAAGGAGAAGGAGAAGGTGAAGTCTGGAGGGTGAATCAGAAGAATCAGAAGAAGGAGAAGGAGAAGGTGAAGTCTGGAGGGTGAAGCAGAAGAAGCAGAAGAAGGAGAAGGAGAAGGTGAAGACTGGAGGGTGAATCAGAAGAAGTAGAAGAAGGAGAAGAAGAAGGTGAAGTCTGGAGGGTGAAGCAGAAGAAGTAGAAGAAGGAGAAGGAGAAGGTGAAGTCAGGATGGTGAATCAGAAGAAGTAGAAGAAGGAGAAGGAGAAGGTGAAGTCAGGAGGGTGAATCAGAAGAAGCAGAAGAAGGAGAAGGAGAAGGTGAAGTCTGGAGGGTGAATCAGAAGAATAAGAAGGAGAAGGAGAAGGTGAAGTCTGGAGGGTGAATCAGAAGAAGCAGAAGAAAGAGAAGGAGACGGTGAAGTCTGGAGGGTGAAGTAGAAGAAGCAGAAGGAGGAGAAGGAGAAGGTGAAGACTGGAGGGTGAATCAGAAGAAGTAGAAGAAGGAGAAGGAGAAGGTGAAGTCTGGAGGGTGAATCAGAAGAAGTAGAAGTAGGAGAAGGAGAAGGTGAAGTCTGGAGGGTGAATCAGAAGAAGCAGAAGAAGGAGAAGGAGAAGGTGAAGTTAGGAGAGTGAATCAGAAGAAGTAGAAGAAGGAGAAGGAGAAGGTGAAGTCAGGGGGGTGAAGCAGAAGAAGTAGAAGAAGGAGAAGGAGAAGGTGAAGTCAGGAGGGTGAAGCAGAAGAAGCAGAAGAAGGAGAAGGAGAAGGTGAACTCTGGAGGGTGCAGCAGAAGAAGCAGAAGAAGGAGAAGGAGAAGGAGAAGTCTGGAGGGTGAAGCAGAAGAAGCAGAAGAAGGAGAAGGAGAAGGTGAAGTATGGAGGGTGAATCAGAAGAAGCAGAAGAAGGAGAAGGACAAGTGAAGTCTGGAGGGTTAATCGGAAGAAGCAGAAGAAGGAGAAGGAGAAGGTGAAGTCTGGAGGGTGAATCAGAAGAACAGAATAAGGAGAAGGAGAAGGTGAAGTCTGGAGGGTGAATCAGAAGAAGCAGAAGAAGGAGAAGGAGAAGGTGAAGTGAAGTTTGGAGGGTGAATCAGAAGAAGTAGAAGAAGGGGAAGGAGAAGGTGAAGTCTGGAGGGTGAAGCAGAAGTAGAAGAAGGAGAAGGAGAAGGTGAAGTCTGGAGGGTGAATCAGAAGAAGCAGAAGAAGGAGAAGGAGAAGATGAAGTCTGGAGGGTGAATCAGAAGAAGTAGAAGAAGTAGAAGGAGAAGGTGAGGTCTGGAGGGTGAATCAGAAGAAGCAGAAGAAGGAGAAGGAGAAGATGAAGTCTGGAGGGTGAAACAGAAGAAGTAGAAGAAGGAGAAGGAGAAGGTGAAGTCAGGAGGGTGAATCAGAAGAAGTAGAAGGAGGAGAAGGAGAAGGTGAAGTCAGGAGGGTGAATCAGAAGAAGCAGAAGAAGGAGAAGGAGAAGGTGAAGTCTGGAGGGTGAATCAGAAGAAGCAGAAGAAGGAGAAGGAGAAGATGAAGTCTGGAGGGTGAATCAGAAGAAGTAGAAGAAGTAGAAGGAGAAGGTGAGGTCTGGAGGGTGAATCAGAAGAAGCAGAAGAAGGAGAAGGAGAAGGTGAAGTCTGGAGGGTGTATCAAAAGAAGCAGAAGAAGGAGAACGAGAAGGTGAATACTGGAGGGTGAATCAGAAGAAGTAGAAGAAGGAGAAGGAGAAGATGAAGTCTGGAGGGTGAATCAGAAGAAGGAGAAGAAGGAGAAGGAGAAGGTGAAGTCTGGAGGGTAAATCAGAAGAAGCAGAAGAAGGAGAAGGAGAAGGTGAAGTCTGGAGGGTGAATCAGAAGAAGCAGAAGAAGGAGAAGGAGAAGATGAAGTCTGGAGGGTGAATCAGAAGAAGTAGAAGAAGTAGAAGGAGAAGGTGAGGTCTGGAGGGTGAATCAGAAGAAGCAGAAGAAGGAGAAGGAGAAGGTGAAGTCTGGAGGGTGAATCAGAAGAAGCAGAAGAAGGAGAAGGAGAAGGTGAAGTCTGGAGGGTGAATCAGAAGAAGCAGAAGAAGGAGAAGGAGAAGGTGAAGTCTGGAGGGTGAATCAGAAGAAGCAGAAGAAGGAGAAGGAGAAGGTGAAGTCTGGAGGGTGAATGAGAAGAAGTAGAAGAAGGAGAAGGAGAAGGTGAAGTCTGGAGGGTGAAGCAGAAGAAGTAGAAGAAGGAGAAGGAGAACGTGAAGTCAGGATGGTGAATCAGAAGAAGAAGGAGAAGGAGAAGGTGAAGTCAGGAGGGTGAATCAGAAGAAGCAGAAGAAGGAGAAGGAGAAGGTGAAGTCTGGAGGGTGAATCAGAAGAATCAGAAGAAGGAGAAGGAGAAGGTGACGTCTGGAGGGTGAATCAGAAGAAGCAGAAGAAAGAGAAGGAGAAGGTGAAGTCTGGAGGGTGAAGCAGAAGAAGCAGAAGAAGGAGAAGGTGAAGACTGGAGGGTGAATCAGAAGAAGTAGAAGAAGGAGAAGAAGATGGTGAAGTCTGGAGGGTGAAGCAGAAGAAGTAGAAGAAGGAGAAGGAGAAGGTGAAGTCAGGATGGTGAATCAGAAGAAGTAGAAGAAGGAGAAGGAGAAGGTGAAGTCAGGAGGGTGAATCAGAAGAAGCAGAAGAAGGAGAAGGAGAAGGTGAAGTCTGGAGGGTGAATCAGAAGAATCAGAAGAAGGAGAAGGAGAAGGTGAAGTCTGGAGGGTGAATCAGAAGAAGCAGAAGAAAGAGAAGGAGAAGGTGAAGTCTGGAGGGCGAAGCAAAAGAAGCAGAAGAAGGAGAAGGTGAAGACTGGAGGGTGAATCAGAAGAAGCAGAAGAAGGAGAAGGAGAAGATGAATTCTGGAGGTTGAATCAGAAGAAGCAGAAGAAGGAGAAGGAGAAGATGAATTCTGGAGGGTGAATCAGAAGAAGAAGAAGAAGGAAAAGGAGAAGGTGAGGTCTGGAGGGTGAATCAGAAGAAGCAGAAGAAGGAGAAGGAGATGGTGAAGTCTGGAGGGTGAATCAGAAGAAACAGAAGAAGGAGAAGGAGAAGGTGAAGTCTGGAGGGTGAATCAGAAGAAGCAGAAGAAGGAGAACGAGAAGGTGAATACTGGAGGGTGAATCAGAAGAAGTAGAAGAAGGAGAAGGAGAAGATGAAGTCTGGAGGGTGAATCAGAAGAAGGAGAAGAAGGAGAAGGAGAAGGTGAAGTCTGGAGGGTAAATCAGAAGAAGCAGAAGAAGGAGAAGGAGAAGGTGAAGTCTGGAGGGTGAATCAGAAGAAGCAGAAGAAGGAGAAGGAGAAGATGAAGTCTGGAGGGTGAATCAGAAGAAGTAGAAGAAGTAGAAGGAGAAGGTGAGGTCTGGAGGGTGAATCAGAAGAAGCAGAAGAAGGAGAAGGAGAAGGTGAAGTCTGGAGGGTGAATCAGAAGAAGCAGAAGAAGGAGAAGGAGAAGGTGAAGTCTGGAGGGTGAATCAGAAGAAGCAGAAGAAGGAGAAGGAGAAGGTGAAGTCTGGAGGGTGAATCAGAAGAAGCAGAAGAAGGAGAAGGAGAAGGTGAAGTCTGGAGGGTGAATCAGAAGAAGTAGAAGAAGGAGAAGGAGAAGGTGAAGTCTGGAGGGTGAATCAGAAGAAGTAGAAGAAGGAGAAGGAGAAGGTGAAGTCTGGAGGGTGAATCAGAAGAAGCAGAAGATGGAGAAGGAGAAGGTGAAGTCTGGAGGATGAATCAGAAGAAGCAGAAGAAGGAGAAGGAGAAGATGAAGTCTGGAGGGTGAATCAGAAGAAGTAGAAGAAGGTGAAGGAGAAGGTGAGGTCTGGAGGGTGAATCAGAAGAAGCAGAAGAAGGAGAAGGAGAAGATGAAGTCTGGAGGGTGAATCAGAAGAAGCAGAAGAAGGAGAAGGAGAAGGTGAAGTCTGGAGGGTGAATCAGAAGAAGCAGAATAAGGAGACGGAGAAGGTTATGTCTGGAGGTTGAATCAGAAGAAGCAGAAGAAGGAGAAGGAGAAGGTGAAGTCTGGAGGGTGAATCAGAAGAAGTAGAAGAAGGAGAAGGAGAAGGTGACGTCTGGAGGGTGAAGCAGAAGAAGTAGAAGAAGGAGAAGGAGAACGTGAAGTCAGGATGGTGAATCAGAAGAAGTAGAAGAAGGAGAAGGAGAAGGTGAAGTCAGGAGGGTGAATCAGAAGAAGCAGAAGAAGGAGAAGGAGAAGGTGAAGTCTGGAGGGTGAATCAGAAGAATCAGAAGAAGGAGAAGGAGAAGGTGACGTCTGGAGGGTGAATCAGAAGAAGCAGAAGAAAGAGAAGGAGAAGGTGAAGTCTGGAGGGTGAAGCAGAAGAAGCAGAAGAAGGAGAAGGTGAAGACTGGAGGGTGAATCAGAAGAAGTAGAAGAAGGAGAAGAAGAAGGTGAAGTCTGGAGGGTGAAGCAGAAGAAGTAGAAGAAGGAGAAGGAGAAGGTGAAGTCAGGATGGTGAATCAGAAGAAGTAGAAGAAGGAGAAGGAGAAGGTGAAGTCAGGAGGGTGAATCAGAAGAAGCAGAAGAAGGAGAAGGAGAAGGTGAAGTCTGGAGGGTGAATCAGAAGAATCAGAAGAAGGAGAAGGAGAAGGTGAAGTCTGGAGGGTGAATCAGAAGAAGCAGAAGAAAGAGAAGGAGAAGTTGAAGTCTGGAGGGCGAAGCAAAAGAAGCAGAAGAAGGAGAAGGTGAAGACTGGAGGGTGAATCAGAAGAAGCAGAAGAAGGAGAAGGAGAAGATGAATTCTGGAGGGTGAATCAGAAGAAGCAGAAGAAGGAGAAGGAGAAGATGAATTCTGGAGGGTGAATCAGAAGAAGAAGAAGAAGGAAAAGGAGAAGGTGAGGTCTGGAGGGTGAATCAGAAGAAACAGAAGAAGGAGAAGGAGAAGGTGAAGTCTGGAGGGTGAATCAGAAGAAGCAGAAGAAGGAGAAGGAGAAGGTGAAGTCAGGAGGGTGAATCAGAAGAAGCAGAAGAAGGAGAAGGAGAAGGTGAAGTTAGGAGAGTGAATCAGAAGAAGCAGAAGAAGGAGAAGGAGAAGGTGAAGTCTGGAGGGTGAATCAGAAGAAGCAGAAGAAGGAGAAGGAGAAGATGAAGTCTGGAGGGTGAATCAGAAGAAGTAGAAGAAGGAGAAGGAGAAGGTGAAGTCTGGAGGGTGAATCAGAAGAAGCAGAAGAAGGAGAAGGAGAAGGTGAAGTCTGGAGGGTGAATCAGAAGAAGCAGAAGAAGGAGAAGGAGAAGGTGAAGTCTGGAGGGTGAATCAGAAGAAGCAGAATAAGGAGAAGGAGAAGGTGAAGTCTGGAGGGTGAATCAGAAGAAGCAGAAGAAGGAGAAGGAGAAGGTGAAGTCTGGAGGGTGAATCAGAAGAAGTAGAAGAAGGAGAAGGAGAAGGTGAAGTCTGGAGGTTGAAGCAGAAGAAGTAGAAGAAGGAGAAGGAGAAGGTGAAGTCAGGATGGTGAATCAGAAGAAGCAGAAGAAGGAGAAGGAGAAGGTGAAGTCAGGAGGGTGAATCAGAAGAAGCAGAAGAAGGAGAAGGAGAAGATGAAGTCTGGAGGGTGAATCAGAAGAATCAGAAGAAGGAGAAGGAGAAGGTGAAGTCTGGAGGTTGAATCAGAAGAAGCAGAAGAAAGAGAAGGAGAAGGTGAAGTCTGGAGGGTGAAGCAGAAGAAGCAGAAGAAGGAGAAGGAGAAGGTGAAGACTGGAGGGTGAATCAGAAGAAGTAGAAGAAGGAGAAGAAGAAGGTGAAGTCTGGAGGGTGAAGCAGAAGAAGTAGAAGAAGGAGAAGGAGAAGGTGAAGTCAGGATGGTGAATCAGAAGAAGTAGAAGAAGGAGAAGGAGAAGGTGAAGTCAGGAGGGTGAATCAGAAGAATCAGAAGAAGGAGAAGGAGAAGGTCAAGTCTGGAGGGTGAATCAGAAGAAGCAGAAGAAAGAGAAGGAGAAGGTGAAGTCTGGTGGGTGAAGCAGAAGAAGCAGAAGGAGGAGAAGGAGAAGGTGAAGACTGGAGGGTGAATCAGAAGAAGTAGAAGAAGGAGAAGGAGAAGGTGAAGTCTGGAGGGTGAATCAGAAGAAGTAGAAGTAGGAGAAGGAGAAGGTGAAGTCTGGAGGGTGAATCAGAAGAGGCAGAAGAAGGAGAAGGAGAAGGTGAAGTTAGGAGAGTGAATCAGAAGAAGCAGAAGAAGGAGAAGGAGAAGGTGAAGTCAGGGGGGTGAAGCAGAAGAAGTAGAAGAAGGAGAAGGAGAAGGTGAAGTCAGGAGTGTGAAGCAGAAGAAGCAGAAGAAGGAGAAGGAGAAGGTGAAGTCTGGAGGGTGCAGCAGAAGAAGCAGAAGAAGGAGAAGGAGAAGGTGAAGTCTGGAGGGTGAAGCAGAAGAAGCAGAAGAAGGAGAAGGAGAAGGTGAAGTCTGGAGGGTGAATCAGAAGAAGTAGAAGAAGGAGAAGGAGAAGGTGAAGTCAGGAGGGTGAAGCAGAAGTAGAAGAAGGAGAAGGAGAAGGTGAAGTCTGGAGGGTGAATCAGAAGAAGCAGAAGAAGGAGAAGGAGAAGATGAAGTCTGGAGGGTGAATCAGAAGAAGTAGAAGAAGTAGAAGGAGAAGGTGAGGTCTGGAGGGTGAATCAGAAGAAGCAGAAGAAGGAGAAGGAGAAGATGAAGTCTGGAGGGTGAAACAGAAGAAGTAGAAGAAGGAGAATGAGAAGGTGAAGTCAGGAGGGTGAATCAGAAGAAGTAGAAGGAGGAGAAGGAGAAGGTGAAGTCAGGAGGGTGAATCAGAAGAAGCAGAAGAAGGAGAAGGAGAAGGTGAAGTCTGGAGGGTGAATCAGAAGAAGCAGAAGAAGGAGAAGGAGAAGATGAAGTCTGGAGGGTGAATCAGAAGAAGTAGAAGAAGTAGAAGGAGAAGGTGAGGTCTGGAGGGTGAATCAGAAGAAGCAGAAGAAGGAGAAGGAGAAGGTGAAGTCTGGAGGGTGAATCAAAAGAAGCAGAAGAAGGAGAACGAGAAGATGAATACTGGAGGGTGAATCAGAAGAAGTAGAAGAAGGAGAAGGAGAAGATGAAGTCTGGAGGGTGAATCAGAAGAAGGAGAAGAAGGAGAAGGAGAAGGTGAAGTCTGGAGGGTAAATCAGAAGAAGCAGAAGAAGGAGAAGGAGAAGGTGAAGTCTGGAGGGTGAATCAGAAGAAGCAGAAGAAGGAGAAGGAGAAGATGAAGTCTGGAGGGTGAATCAGAAGAAATAGAAGAAGTAGAAGGAGAAGGTGAGGTCTGGAGGGTGAATCAGAAGAAGCAGAAGAAGGAGAAGGAGAAGGTGAAGTCTGGAGGGTGAATCAGAAGAAGCAGAAGAAGGAGAAGGAGAAGGTGAAGTCTGGAGGGTGAATCAGAAGAAGCAGAAGAAGGAGAAGGAGAAGGTGAAGTCTGGAGGGTGAATCAGAAGAAGCAGAAGAAGGAGAAGGAGAAGGTGAAGTCTGGAGGGTGAATCAGAAGAAGTAGAAGAAGGAGAAGGAGAAGGTGAAGTCTGGAGGGTGAAGCAGAAGAAGTAGAAGAAGGAGAAGGAGAACGTGAAGTCAGGATGGTGAATCAGAAGAAGAAGGAGAAGGAGAAGGTGAAGTCAGGAGGGTGAATCAGAAGAAGCAGAAGAAGGAGAAGGAGAAGGTGAAGTCTGGAGGGTGAATCAGAAGAATCAGAAGAAGGAGAAGGAGAAGGTGACGTCTGGAGGGTGAATCAGAAGAAGCAGAAGAAAGAGAAGGAGAAGGTGAAGTCTGGAGGGTGAAGCAGAAGAAGCAGAAGAAGGAGAAGGTGAAGACTGGAGGGTGAATCAGAAGAAGTAGAAGAAGGAGAAGAAGATGGTGAAGTCTGGAGGGTGAAGCAGAAGAAGTAGAAGAAGGAGAAGGAGAAGGTGAAGTCAGGATGGTGAATCAGAAGAAGTAGAAGAAGGAGAAGGAGAAGGTGAAGTCAGGAGGGTGAATCAGAAGAAGCAGAAGAAGGAGAAGGAGAAGGTGAAGTCTGGAGGGTGAATCAGAAGAATCAGAAGAAGGAGAAGGAGAAGGTGAAGTCTGGAGGGTGAATCAGAAGAAGCAGAAGAAAGAGAAGGAGAAGGTGAAGTCTGGAGGGCGAAGCAAAAGAAGCAGAAGAAGGAGAAGGTGAAGACTGGAGGGTGAATCAGAAGAAGCAGAAGAAGGAGAAGGAGAAGATGAATTCTGGAGGGTGAATCAGAAGAAGCAGAAGAAGGAGAAGGAGAAGATGAATTCTGGAGGGTGAATCAGAAGAAGAAGAAGAAGGAAAAGGAGAAGGTGAGGTCTGGAGGGTGAATCAGAAGAAGCAGAAGAAGGAGAAGGAGATGGTGAAGTCTGGAGGGTGAATCAGAAGAAAAAGAAGAAGGAGAAGGAGAAGGTGAAGTCTGGAGGGTGAATCAGAAGAAGCAGAAGAAGGAGAACGAGAAGGTGAATACTGGAGGGTGAATCAGAAGAAGTAGAAGAAGGAGAAGGAGAAGATGAAGTCTGGAGGGTGAATCAGAAGAAGGAGAAGAAGGAGAAGGAGAAGGTGAAGTCTGGAGGGTAAATCAGAAGAAGCAGAAGAAGGAGAAGGAGAAGGTGAAGTCTGGAGGGTGAATCAGAAGAAGCAGAAGAAGGAGAAGGAGAAGATGAAGTCTGGAGGGTGAATCAGAAGAAGTAGAAGAAGTAGAAGGAGAAGGTGAGGTCTGGAGGGTGAATCAGAAGAAGCAGAAGAAGGAGAAGGAGAAGGTGAAGTCTGGAGGGTGAATCAGAAGAAGCAGAAGAAGGAGAAGGAGAAGGTGAAGTCTGGAGGGTGAATCAGAAGAAGCAGAAGAAGGAGAAGGAGAAGGTGAAGTCTGGAGGGTGAATCAGAAGAAGCAGAAGAAGGAGAAGGAGAAGGTGAAGTCTGGAGGGTGAATCAGAAGAAGTAGAAGAAGGAGAAGGAGAAGGTGAAGTCTGGAGGGTGAATCAGAAGAAGTAGAAGAAGGAGAAGGAGAAGGTGAAGTCTGGAGGGTGAATCAGAAGAAGCAGAAGATGGAGAAGGAGAAGGTGAAGTCTGGAGGATGAATCAGAAGAAGCAGAAGAAGGAGAAGGAGAAGATGAAGTCTGGAGGGTGAATCAGAAGAAGTAGAAGAAGGTGAAGGAGAAGGTGAGGTCTGGAGGGTGAATCAGAAGAAGCAGAAGAAGGAGAAGGAGAAGATGAAGTCTGGAGGGTGAATCAGAAGAAGCAGAAGAAGGAGAAGGAGAAGGTGAAGTCTGGAGGGTGAATCAGAAGAAGCAGAATAAGGAGACGGAGAAGGTTATGTCTGGAGGTTGAATCAGAAGAAGCAGAAGAAGGAGAAGGAGAAGGTGAAGTCTGGAGGGTGAATCAGAAGAAGTAGAAGAAGGAGAAGGAGAAGGTGACGTCTGGAGGGTGAAGCAGAAGAAGTAGAAGAAGGAGAAGGAGAACGTGAAGTCAGGATGGTGAATCAGAAGAAGTAGAAGAAGGAGAAGGAGAAGGTGAAGTCAGGAGGGTGAATCAGAAGAAGCAGAAGAAGGAGAAGGAGAAGGTGAAGTCTGGAGGGTGAATCAGAAGAATCAGAAGAAGGAGAAGGAGAAGGTGACGTCTGGAGGGTGAATCAGAAGAAGCAGAAGAAAGAGAAGGAGAAGGTGAAGTCTGGAGGGTGAAGCAGAAGAAGCAGAAGAAGGAGAAGGTGAAGACTGGAGGGTGAATCAGAAGAAGTAGAAGAAGGAGAAGAAGAAGGTGAAGTCTGGAGGGTGAAGCAGAAGAAGTAGAAGAAGGAGAAGGAGAAGGTGAAGTCAGGATGGTGAATCAGAAGAAGTAGAAGAAGGAGAAGGAGAAGGTGAAGTCAGGAGGGTGAATCAGAAGAAGCAGAAGAAGGAGAAGGAGAAGGTGAAGTCTGGAGGGTGAATCAGAAGAATCAGAAGAAGGAGAAGGAGAAGGTGAAGTCTGGAGGGTGAATCAGAAGAAGCAGAAGAAAGAGAAGGAGAAGGTGAAGTCTGGAGGGCGAAGCAAAAGAAGCAGAAGAAGGAGAAGGTGAAGACTGGAGGGTGAATCAGAAGAAGCAGAAGAAGGAGAAGGAGAAGATGAATTCTGGAGGGTGAATCAGAAGAAGCAGAAGAAGGAGAAGGAGAAGATGAATTCTGGAGGGTGAATCAGAAGAAGAAGAAGAAGGAAAAGGAGAAGGTGAGGTCTGGAGGGTGAATCAGAAGAAGCAGAAGAAGGAGAAGGAGATGGTGAAGTCTGGAGGGTGAATCAGAAGAAACAGAAGAAGGAGAAGGAGAAGGTGAAGTCTGGAGGGTGAATCAGAAGAAGCAGAAGAAGGAGAAGGAGAAGGTGAAGTCAGGAGGGTGAATCAGAAGAAGCAGAAGAAGGAGAAGGAGAAGGTGAAGTTAGGAGAGTGAATCAGAAGAAGCAGAAGAAGGAGAAGGAGAAGGTGAAGTCTGGAGGGTGAATCAGAAGAAGCAGAAGAAGGAGAAGGAGAAGATGAAGTCTGGAGGGTGAATCAGAAGAAGTAGAAGAAGGAGAAGGAGAAGGTGAAGTCTGGAGGGTGAATCAGAAGAAGCAGAAGAAGGAGAAGGAGAAGGTGAAGTCTGGAGGGTGAATCAGAAGAAGCAGAAGAAGGAGAAGGAGAAGGTGAAGTCTGGAGGGTGAATCAGAAGAAGCAGACTAAGGAGAAGGAGAAGGTGAAGTCTGGAGGGTGAATCAGAAGAAGCAGAAGAAGGAGAAGGAGAAGGTGAAGTCTGGAGGGTGAATCAGAAGAAGTAGAAGAAGGAGAAGGAGAAGGTGAAGTCTGGAGGGTGAAGCAGAAGAAGTAGAAGAAGGAGAAGGAGAAGGTGAAGTCAGGATGGTGAATCAGAAGAAGTAGAAGAAGGAGAAGGAGAAGGTGAAGTCAGGAGGGTGAATCAGAAGAAGCAGAAGAAGGAGAAGGAGAAGATGAAGTCTGGAGGGTGAATCAGAAGAATCAGAAGAAGGAGAAGGAGAAGGTGAAGTCTGGAGGTTGAATCAGAAGAAGCAGAAGAAAGAGAAGGAGAAGGTGAAGTCTGGAGGGTGAAGCAGAAGAAGCAGAAGAAGGAGAAGGAGAAGGTGAAGACTGGAGGGTGAATCAGAAGAAGTAGAAGAAGGAGAAGAAGGTGGTGAAGTCTGGAGGGTGAAGCAGAAGAAGTAGAAGAAGGAGAAGGAGAAGGTGAAGTCAGGATGGTGAATCAGAAGAAGTAGAAGAAGGAGAAGGAGAAGGTGAAGTCAGGAGGGTGAATCAGAAGAAGCAGAAGAAGGAGAAGGAGAAGGTGAAGTCTGGAGGGTGAATCAGAAGAATCAGAAGAAGGAGAAGGAGAAGGTCAAGTCTGGAGGGTGAATCAGAAGAAGCAGAAGAAAGAGAAGGAGAAGGTGAAGTCTGGTGGGTGAAGCAGAAGAAGCAGAAGGAGGAGAAGGAGAAGGTGAAGACTGGAGGGTGAATCAGAAGAAGTAGAAGAAGGAGAAGGAGAAGGTGAAGTCTGGAGGGTGAATCAGAAGAAGTAGAAGTAGGAGAAGGAGAAGGTGAAGTCTGGAGGGTGAATCAGAAGAGGCAGAAGAAGGAGAAGGAGAAGGTGAAGTTAGGAGAGTGAATCAGAAGAAGCAGAAGAAGGAGAAGGAGAAGGTGAAGTCAGGGGGGTGAAGCAGAAGAAGTAGAAGAAGGAGAAGGAGAAGGTGAAGTCAGGAGTGTGAAGCAGAAGAAGCAGAAGAAGGAGAAGGAGAAGGTGAAGTCTGGAGGGTGCAGCAGAAGAAGCAGAAGAAGGAGAAGGAGAAGGTGAAGTCTGGAGGGTGAAGCAGAAGAAGCAGAAGAAGGAGAAGGAGAAGGTGAAGTCTGGAGGGTGAATCAGAAGAAGTAGAAGAAGGAGAAGGAGAAGGTGAAGTCAGGAGGGTGAAGCAGAAGAAGCAGAAGAAGGAGAAGGAGAATGTGAAGTCTGGAGGGTGAAGCAGAAGAAGCAGAAGAAGGAGAATGAGAAGGTGAAGTCTGGAGGGCGAAGCAGAAGAAGCAGAAGAAGGAGAAGGAGAAGGTGAAGTCTGGAGGGTGAAGCAGAAGAAGCAGAAGAAGGAGAAGGAGAAGGTGAAGTCTGGAGGGTGAATCAGAAGAAGTAAATAAGGAGAAGGAGAAGGTGAAGTCAGGAGGGTGAAGCAGAAGAAGCAGAAGAAGGAGAAGGAGATGGTGAAGTCTGGAGGGTGAAGCAGAAGAAGCAGAAGAAGGAGAAGGAGAAGGTGAAGTCTGGAGGGTGAAGCAGAAGAAGCAGAAGAAGGAGAAGGAGAAGGTGAAGTCTGGAGGGTGAATCAAAAGAAGCAGAAGAAGGAGAACGAGAAGGTGAATACTGGAGGGTGAATCAGAAGAAGTAGAAGAAGGAGAAGGAGAAGATGAAGTCTGGAGGGTGAATCAGAAGAAGGAGAAGAAGGAGAAGGAGAAGGTGAAGTCTGGAGGGTAAATCAGAAGAAGCAGAAGAAGGAGAAGGAGAAGGTGAAGTCTGGAGGGTGAATCAGAAGAAGCAGAAGAAGGAGAAGGAGAAGATGAAGTCTGAAGGGTGAATCAGAAGAAGTAGAAGAAGTAGAAGGAGAAGGTGAGGTCTGGAGGGTGAATCAGAAGAAGCAGAAGAAGGAGAAGGAGAAGGTGAAGTCTGGAGGGTGAATCAGAAGAAGCAGAAGAAGGAGAAGGAGAAGGTGAAGTCTGGAGGGTGAATCAGAAGAAGCAGAAGAAGGAGAAGGAGAAGGTGAAGTCTGGAGGGTGAATCAGAAGAAGCAGAAGAAGGAGAAGGAGAAGGTGAAGTCTGGAGGGTGAATCAGAAGAAGTAGAAGAAGGAGAAGGAGAAGGTGAAGTCTGGAGGGTGAATCAGAAGAAGTAGAAGAAGGAGAAGGAGAAGGTGAAGTCTGGAGGGTGAATCAGAAGAAGCAGAAGATGGAGAAGGAGAAGGTGAAGTCTGGAGGATGAATCAGAAGAAGCAGAAGAAGGAGAAGGAGAAGATGAAGTCTGGAGGGTGAATCAGAAGAAGTAGAAGAAGGTTAAGGAGAAGGTGAGGTCTGGAGGGTGAATCAGAAGAAGCAGAAGAAGGAGAAGGAGAAGATGAAGTCTGGAGGGTGAATCAGAAGAAGCAGAAGAAGGAGAAGGAGAAGGTGAAGTCTGGAGGGTGAATCAGAAGAAGCAGAATAAGGAGACGGAGAAGGTTATGTCTGGAGGTTGAATCAGAAGAAGCAGAAGAAGGAGAAGGAGAAGGTGAAGTCTGGAGGGTGAATCAGAAGAAGTAGAAGAAGGAGAAGGAGAAGGTGAAGTCTGGAGGGTGAAGCAGAAGAAGTATAAGAAGGAGAAGGAGAACGTGAAGTCAGGATGGTGAATCAGAAGAAGTAGAAGAAGGAGAAGGAGAAGGTGAAGTCAGGAGGGTGAATCAGAAGAAGCAGAAGAAGGAGAAGGAGAAGGTGAAGTCTGGAGGGTGAATCAGAAGAATCAGAAGAAGGAGAAGGAGAAGGTGAAGTCTGGAGGGTGAATCAGAAGAAGCAGAAGAAAGAGAAGGAGAAGGTAAAGTCTGGAGGGTGAAGCAGAAGAAGCAGAAGAAGGAGAAGGTGAAGACTGGAGGGTGAATCAGAAGAAGTAGAAGAAGGAGAAGAAGAAGGTGAAGTCTGGAGGGTGAAGCAGAAGAAGTAGAAGAAGGAGAAGGAGAAGGTGAAGTCAGGATGGTGAATCAGAAGAAGTAGAAGAAGGAGAAGGAGAAGGTGAAGTCAGGAGGGTGAATCAGAAGAAGCAGAAGAAGGAGAATGAGAAGGTGCAGTCTGGAGGGTGAATCAGAAGAATCAGAAGAAGGAGAAGGAGAAGGTGAAGTCTGGAGGGTGAATCAGAAGAAGCAGAAGACAGAGAAGGAGAAGGTGAAGTCTGGAGGGCGAAGCAAAAGAAGCAGAAGAAGGAGAAGGTGAAGACTGGAGGGTGAATCAGAAGAAGCAGAAGAAGGAGAAGGAGAAGGTGAAGTCTGGAGGGTGAAGCAGAAGAAGCAGAAGAAGGAGAAGGAGAAGGTGAAGTCTGGAGGGTGAATCAGAAGAAGTAGAAGAAGGAGAAGGAGAAGGTGAAGTCAGGAGGGTGAAGCAGAAGAAGCAGAAGAAGGAGAAGGAGAATGTGAAGTCTGGAGGGTGAAGCAGAAGAAGCAGAAGAAGGAGAATGAGAAGGTGAAGTCTGGAGGGCGAAGCAGAAGAAGCAGAAGAAGGAGAAGGAGAAGGTGAAGTCTGGAGGGTGAAGCAGAAGAAGCAGAAGAAGGAGAAGGAGAAGGTGAAGTCTGGAGGGTGAATCAGAAGAAGTAAATAAGGAGAAGGAGAAGGTGAAGTCAGGAGGGTGAAGCAGAAGAAGCAGAAGAAGGAGAAGGAGATGGTGAAGTCTGGAGGGTGAAGCAGAAGAAGCAGAAGAAGGAGAAGGAGAAGGTGAAGTCTGGAGGGTGAAGCAGAAGAAGCAGAAGAAGGAGAAGGAGAAGGTGAAGTCTGGAGGGTGAATCAAAAGAAGCAGAAGAAGGAGAACGAGAAGGTGAATACTGGAGGGTGAATTAGAAGAAGTAGAAGAAGGAGAAGGAGAAGATGAAGTCTGGAGGGTGAATCAGAAGAAGGAGAAGAAGGAGAAGGAGAAGGTGAAGTCTGGAGGGTAAATCAGAAGAAGCAGAAGAAGGAGAAGGAGAAGGTGAAGTCTGGAGGGTGAATCAGAAGAAGTAGAAGAAGGAGAAGGAGAAGATGAAGTCTGAAGGGTGAATCAGAAGAAGTAGAAGAAGTAGAAGGAGAAGGTGAGGTCTGGAGGGTGAATCAGAAGAAGCAGAAGAAGGAGAAGGAGAACGTGAAGTCTGGAGGGTGAATCAGAAGAAGCAGAAGAAGGAGAAGGAGAAGGTGAAGTCTGGAGGGTGAATCAGAAGAAGCAGAAGAAGGAGAAGGAGAAGGTGAAGTCTGGAGGGTGAATCAGAAGAAGCAGAAGAAGGAGAAGGAGAAGGTGAAGTCTGGAGGGTGAATCAGAAGAAGTAGAAGAAGGAGAAGGAGAAGGTGAAGTCTGGAGGGTGAATCAGAAGAAGTAGAAGAAGGAGAAGGAGAAGGTGAAGTCTGGAGGGTGAATCAGAAGAAGCAGAAGATGGAGAAGGAGAAGGTGAAGTCTGGAGGATGAATCAGAAGAAGCAGAAGAAGGAGAAGGAGAAGATGAAGTCTGGAGGGTGAATCAGAAGAAGTAGAAGAAGGTTAAGGAGAAGGTGAGGTCTGGAGGGTGAATCAGAAGAAGCAGAAGAAGGAGAAGGAGAAGATGAAGTCTGGAGGGTGAATCAGAAGAAGCAGAAGAAGGAGAAGGAGAAGGTGAAGTCTGGAGGGTGAATCAGAAGAAGCAGAAGATGGAGAAGGAGAAGGTGAAGTCTGGAGGATGAATCAGAAGAAGCAGAAGAAGGAGAAGGAGAAGATGAAGTCTGGAGGGTGAATCAGAAGAAGTAGAAGAAGGTTAAGGAGAAGGTGAGGTCTGGAGGGTGAATCAGAAGAAGCAGAAGAAGGAGAAGGAGAAGATGAAGTCTGGAGGGTGAATCAGAAGAAGCAGAAGAAGGAGAAGGAGAAGGTGAAGTCTGGAGGGTGAATCAGAAGAAGCAGAATAAGGAGACGGAGAAGGTTATGTCTGGAGGTTGAATCAGAAGAAGCAGAAGAAGGAGAAGGAGAAGGTGAAGTCTGGAGGGTGAATCAGAAGAAGTAGAAGAAGGAGAAGGAGAAGGTGAAGTCTGGAGGGTGAAGCAGAAGAAGTATAAGAAGGAGAAGGAGAACGTGAAGTCAGGATGGTGAATCAGAAGAAGTAGAAGAAGGAGAAGGAGAAGGTGAAGTCAGGAGGGTGAATCAGAAGAAGCAGAAGAAGGAGAAGGAGAAGGTGAAGTCTGGAGGGTGAATCAGAAGAATCAGAAGAAGGAGAAGGAGAAGGTGAAGTCTGGAGGGTGAATCAGAAGAAGCAGAAGAAAGAGAAGGAGAAGGTAAAGTCTGGAGGGTGAAGCAGAAGAAGCAGAAGAAGGAGAAGGTGAAGACTGGAGGGTGAATCAGAAGAAGTAGAAGAAGGAGAAGAAGAAGGTGAAGTCTGGAGGGTGAAGCAGAAGAAGTAGAAGAAGGAGAAGGAGAAGGTGAAGTCAGGATGGTGAATCAGAAGAAGTAGAAGAAGGAGAAGGAGAAGGTGAAGTCAGGAGGGTGAATCAGAAGAAGCAGAAGAAGGAGAAGGAGAAGGTGCAGTCTGGAGGGTGAATCAGAAGAATCAGAAGAAGGAGAAGGAGAAGGTGAAGTCTGGAGGGTGAATCAGAAGAAGCAGAAGACAGAGAAGGAGAAGGTGAAGTCTGGAGGGCGAAGCAAAAGAAGCAGAAGAAGGAGAAGGTGAAGACTGGAGGGTGAATCAGAAGAAGCAGAAGAAGGAGAAGGAGAAGATGAATTCTGGAGGGTGAATCAGAAGAAGCAGAAGAAGGAGAAGGAGAAGATGAATTCTGGAGGGTGAATCAGAAGAAGAAGAAGAAGGAAAAGGAGAAGGTGAGGTCTGGAGGGTGAATCAGAAGAAGCAGAAGAAGGAGAAGGAGATGGTGAAGTCTGGAGGGTGAATCAGAAGAAACAGAAGAAGGAGAAGGAGAAGGTGAAGTCTGGAGGGTGAAGCAGAAGAAGGAGAAGGAGAAGGTGAAGTCAGGAGGGTGAATCAGAAGAAGCAGAAGAAGGAGAAGGAGAAGGTGAAGTTAGGAGAGTGAATCAGAAGAAGCAGAAGAAGGAGAAGGAGAAGGTGAAGTCTGGAGGGTGAATCAGAAGAAGCAGAAGAAGGAGAAGGAGAAGATGAAGTCTGGAGGGTGAATCAGAAGAAGTAGAAGAAGGAGAAGGAGAAGGTGAAGTCTGGAGGGTGAATCAGAAGAAGCAGAAGAAGGAGAAGGAGAAGGTGAAGTCTGGAGGGTGAATCAGAAGAAGCAGAAGAAGGAGAAGGAGAAGGTGAAGTCTGGAGGGCGAATCAGAAGAAGCAGAATAAGGAGAAGGAGAAGGTGAAGTCTGGAGGGTGAATCAGAAGAAGCAGACGAAGGAGAAGGAGAAGGTGAAGTCTGGAGGGTGAATCAGAAGAAGTAGAAGAAGGAGAAGGAGAAGGTGAAGTCTGGAGGGTGAAGCAGAAGAAGTAGAAGAAGGAGAAGGAGAAGGTGAAGTCAGGATGGTGAATCAGAAGAAGTAGAAGAAGGAGAAGGAGAAGGTGAAGTCAGGAGGGTGAATCAGAAGAAGCAGAAGAAGGAGAAGGAGAAGGTGAAGTCTGGAGGGTGAATCAGAAGAAGCAGAAGAAAGAGAAGGAGAAGGTGAAGTCTGGAGGGTGAAGCAGAAGAAGCAGAAGAAGGAGAAGGAGAAGGTGAAGACTGGAGGGTGAATCAGAAGAAGTAGAAGAAGGAGAAGAAGAAGGTGAAGTCTGGAGGGTGAAGCAGAAGAAGTAGAAGAAGGAGAATGAGAAGGTGAAGTCAGGATGGTGAATCAGAAGAAGTAGAAGAAGGAGAAGGAGAAGGTGAAGTCAGGAGGGTGAATCAGAAGAAGCAGAAGAAGGAGAAGGAGAAGGTGAAGTCTGGAGGGTGAATCAGAAGAATCAGAAGAAGGAGAAGGAGAAGGTCAAGTCTGGAGGGTGAATCAGAAGAAGCAGAAGAAAGAGAAGGAGAAGGTGAAGTCTGGTGGGTGAAGCAGAAGAAGCAGAAGGAGGAGAAGGAGAAGGTGAAGACTGGAGGGTGAATCAGAAGAAGTAGAAGAAGGAGAAGGAGAAGGTGAAGTCTGGAGGGTGAATCAGAAGAAGTAGAAGTAGGAGAAGGAGAAGGTGAAGTCTGGAGGGTGAATCAGAAGAGGCAGAAGAAGGAGAAGGAGAAGGTGAAGTTAGGAGAGTGAATCAGAAGAAGCAGAAGAAGGAGAAGGAGAAGGTGAAGTCAGGGGGGTGAAGCAGAAGAAGTAGAAGAAGGAGAAGGAGAAGGTGAAGTCAGGAGTGTGAAGCAGAAGAAGCAGAAGAAGGAGAAGGAGAAGGTGAAGTCTGGAGGGTGCAGCAGAAGAAGCAGAAGAAGGAGAAGGAGAAGGTGAAGTCTGGAGGGTGAAGCAGAAGAAGCAGAAGAAGGAGAAGGAGAAGGTGAAGTCTGGAGGGTGAATCAGAAGAAGTAGAAGAAGGAGAAGGAGAAGGTGAAGTCAGGAGGGTGAAGCAGAAGAAGCAGAAGAAGGAGAAGGAGAATGTGAAGTCTGGAGGGTGAAGCAGAAGAAGCAGAAGAAGAAGAATGAGAAGGTGAAGTCTGGAGGGCGAAGCAGAAGAAGCAGAAGAAGGAGAAGGAGAAGGTGAAGTCTGGAGGGTGAAGCAGAAGAAGCAGAAGAAGGAGAAGGAGAAGGTGAAGTCTGGAGGGTGAATCAGAAGAAGTAAATAAGGAGAAGGAGAAGGTGAAGTCAGGAGGGTGAAGCAGAAGAAGCAGAAGAAGGAGAAGGAGAAGGTGAAGTCTGGAGGGTGAAGCAGAAGAAGCAGAAGAAGGAGAAGGAGAAGGTGAAGTCTGGAGGGTGAAGCAGAAGAAGCAGAAGAAGGAGAAGGAGAAGTTGAAGTCAGGAGGGTGAATCAGAAGAAGTAGAAGAAGGAGAAGGAGAAGGTGAAGTCTGGAGGGTGAATCAGAAGAAGTAGAAGAAGGAGAAGGAGAAGGTGAAGTCTGGAGGGTGAATCAGAAGAAGTAGAAGAAGGAGAAGGAGAAGGTGAAGTCTGGAGGGTGAATCAGAAGAAGCAGAAGAAGGAGAAGGAGAAGGTGAAGTCTGGAGGGAGAAGCAGAAGAAGTAGAAGAAGGAGAAGGAGAAGGTGAAGTCTGGAGGGTGAATCAGAAGAAGTAGAAGAAGGAGAAGGAGAAGGTGAAGTCTGGAGGGTGAATCAGAAGAAGTAGAAGAAGGAGAAGGAGAAGGTGAAGTCTGGAGGGTGAATCAGAAGAAGCAGAAGAAGGAGAAGGAGAAGGTGAAGTCTGGAGGGTGAATCGGAAGAAGTAGAAGAAAGAGAAGGAGAAGGTCTAGTCTGGAGGGTGAATCAGAAGAAGTAGACGAAGGAGAAGGAGAAGGTGAAGTCTGGAGGGTGAATCAGAAGAAGCAGATGAAGGAGAAGGAGAATGTGAAGTCTGGAGGGTGAATCAGAAGAAGTAGAAGGAGAAGGAGAAGGTGAAGTCTGGAGGGTGAATCAGAAGAAGCAGAAGAAGGAGAAGGAGAAGATGAATTCTGGAGGGTGAATCAGAAGAAGCAGAAGAAGGAGAAGGAGAAGGTGAAGTCTGGAGGGTGAATCAGAAGAAGCAGAAGAAGGAGAAGGAGAAGGTGAAGTCTGGAGGGTAAATCAGAAGAAGCAGAAGAAGGAGAAGGAGAAGGTGAAGTCTGGAGGGTGAATCAGAAGAAGCAGAAGAAGGAGAAGGAGAAGATGAAGTCTGAAGGGTGAATCAGAAGAAGTAGAAGAAGTAGAAGGAGAAGGTGAGGTCTGGAGGGTGAATCAGAAGAAGCAGAAGAAGGAGAAGGAGAACGTGAAGTCTGGAGGGTGAATCAGAAGAAGCAGAAGAAGGAGAAGGAGAAGGTGAAGTCTGGAGGGTGAATCAGAAGAAGCAGAAGAAGGAGAAGGAGAAGGTGAAGTCTGGAGGGTGAATCAGAAGAAGCAGAAGAAGGAGAAGGAGAAGGTGAAGTCTGGAGGGTGAATCAGAAGAAGTAGAAGAAGGAGAAGGAGAAGGTGAAGTCTGGAGGGTGAATCAGAAGAAGTAGAAGAAGGAGAAGGAGAAGGTGAAGTCTGGAGGGTGAATCAGAAGAAGCAGAAGATGGAGAAGGAGAAGGTGAAGTCTGGAGGATGAATCAGAAGAAGCAGAAGAAGGAGAAGGAGAAGATGAAGTCTGGAGGGTGAATCAGAAGAAGTAGAAGAAGGTTAAGGAGAAGGTGAGGTCTGGAGGGTGAATCAGAAGAAGCAGAAGAAGGAGAAGGAGAAGATGAAGTCTGGAGGGTGAATCAGAAGAAGCAGAAGAAGGAGAAGGAGAAGGTGAAGTCTGGAGGGTGAATCAGAAGAAGCAGAAGATGGAGAAGGAGAAGGTGAAGTCTGGAGGATGAATCAGAAGAAGCAGAAGAAGGAGAAGGAGAAGATGAAGTCTGGAGGGTGAATCAGAAGAAGTAGAAGAAGGTTAAGGAGAAGGTGAGGTCTGGAGGGTGAATCAGAAGAAGCAGAAGAAGGAGAAGGAGAAGATGAAGTCTGGAGGGTGAATCAGAAGAAGCAGAAGAAGGAGAAGGAGAAGGTGAAGTCTGGAGGGTGAATCAGAAGAAGCAGAATAAGGAGACGGAGAAGGTTATGTCTGGAGGTTGAATCAGAAGAAGCAGAAGAAGGAGAAGGAGAAGGTGAAGTCTGGAGGGTGAATCAGAAGAAGTAGAAGAAGGAGAAGGAGAAGGTGAAGTCTGGAGGGTGAAGCAGAAGAAGTATAAGAAGGAGAAGGAGAACGTGAAGTCAGGATGGTGAATCAGAAGAAGTAGAAGAAGGAGAAGGAGAAGGTGAAGTCAGGAGGGTGAATCAGAAGAAGCAGAAGAAGGAGAAGGAGAAGGTGAAGTCTGGAGGGTGAATCAGAAGAATCAGAAGAAGGAGAAGGAGAAGGTGAAGTCTGGAGGGTGAATCAGAAGAAGCAGAAGAAAGAGAAGGAGAAGGTAAAGTCTGGAGGGTGAAGCAGAAGAAGCAGAAGAAGGAGAAGGTGAAGACTGGAGGGTGAATCAGAAGAAGTAGAAGAAGGAGAAGAAGAAGGTGAAGTCTGGAGGGTGAAGCAGAAGAAGTAGAAGAAGGAGAAGGAGAAGGTGAAGTCAGGATGGTGAATCAGAAGAAGTAGAAGAAGGAGAAGGAGAAGGTGAAGTCAGGAGGGTGAATCAGAAGAAGCAGAAGAAGGAGAAGGAGAAGGTGCAGTCTGGAGGGTGAATCAGAAGAATCAGAAGAAGGAGAAGGAGAAGGTGAAGTCTGGAGGGTGAATCAGAAGAAGCAGAAGACAGAGAAGGAGAAGGTGAAGTCTGGAGGGCGAAGCAAAAGAAGCAGAAGAAGGAGAAGGTGAAGACTGGAGGGTGAATCAGAAGAAGCAGAAGAAGGAGAAGGAGAAGATGAATTCTGGAGGGTGAATCAGAAGAAGCAGAAGAAGGAGAAGGAGAAGATGAATTCTGGAGGGTGAATCAGAAGAAGAAGAAGAAGGAAAAGGAGAAGGTGAGGTCTGGAGGGTGAATCAGAAGAAGCAGAAGAAGGAGAAGGAGATGGTGAAGTCTGGAGGGTGAATCAGAAGAAACAGAAGAAGGAGAAGGAGAAGGTGAAGTCTGGAGGGTGAAGCAGAAGAAGGAGAAGGAGAAGGTGAAGTCAGGAGGGTGAATCAGAAGAAGCAGAAGAAGGAGAAGGAGAAGGTGAAGTTAGGAGAGTGAATCAGAAGAAGCAGAAGAAGGAGAAGGAGAAGGTGAAGTCTGGAGGGTGAATCAGAAGAAGCAGAAGAAGGAGAAGGAGAAGATGAAGTCTGGAGGGTGAATCAGAAGAAGTAGAAGAAGGAGAAGGAGAAGGTGAAGTCTGGAGGGTGAATCAGAAGAAGCAGAAGAAGGAGAAGGAGAAGGTGAAGTCTGGAGGGTGAATCAGAAGAAGCAGAAGAAGGAGAAGGAGAAGGTGAAGTCTGGAGGGCGAATCAGAAGAAGCAGAATAAGGAGAAGGAGAAGGTGAAGTCTGGAGGGTGAATCAGAAGAAGCAGACGAAGGAGAAGGAGAAGGTGAAGTCTGGAGGGTGAATCAGAAGAAGTAGAAGAAGGAGAAGGAGAAGGTGAAGTCTGGAGGGTGAAGCAGAAGAAGTAGAAGAAGGAGAAGGAGAAGGTGAAGTCAGGATGGTGAATCAGAAGAAGTAGAAGAAGGAGAAGGAGAAGGTGAAGTCAGGAGGGTGAATCAGAAGAAGCAGAAGAAGGAGAAGGAGAAGGTGAAGTCTGGAGGGTGAATCAGAAGAAGCAGAAGAAAGAGAAGGAGAAGGTGAAGTCTGGAGGGTGAAGCAGAAGAAGCAGAAGAAGGAGAAGGAGAAGGTGAAGACTGGAGGGTGAATCAGAAGAAGTAGAAGAAGGAGAAGAAGAAGGTGAAGTCTGGAGGGTGAAGCAGAAGAAGTAGAAGAAGGAGAATGAGAAGGTGAAGTCAGGATGGTGAATCAGAAGAAGTAGAAGAAGGAGAAGGAGAAGGTGAAGTCAGGAGGGTGAATCAGAAGAAGCAGAAGAAGGAGAAGGAGAAGGTGAAGTCTGGAGGGTGAATCAGAAGAATCAGAAGAAGGAGAAGGAGAAGGTCAAGTCTGGAGGGTGAATCAGAAGAAGCAGAAGAAAGAGAAGGAGAAGGTGAAGTCTGGTGGGTGAAGCAGAAGAAGCAGAAGGAGGAGAAGGAGAAGGTGAAGACTGGAGGGTGAATCAGAAGAAGTAGAAGAAGGAGAAGGAGAAGGTGAAGTCTGGAGGGTGAATCAGAAGAAGTAGAAGTAGGAGAAGGAGAAGGTGAAGTCTGGAGGGTGAATCAGAAGAGGCAGAAGAAGGAGAAGGAGAAGGTGAAGTTAGGAGAGTGAATCAGAAGAAGCAGAAGAAGGAGAAGGAGAAGGTGAAGTCAGGGGGGTGAAGCAGAAGAAGTAGAAGAAGGAGAAGGAGAAGGTGAAGTCAGGAGTGTGAAGCAGAAGAAGCAGAAGAAGGAGAAGGAGAAGGTGAAGTCTGGAGGGTGCAGCAGAAGAAGCAGAAGAAGGAGAAGGAGAAGGTGAAGTCTGGAGGGTGAAGCAGAAGAAGCAGAAGAAGGAGAAGGAGAAGGTGAAGTCTGGAGGGTGAATCAGAAGAAGTAGAAGAAGGAGAAGGAGAAGGTGAAGTCAGGAGGGTGAAGCAGAAGAAGCAGAAGAAGGAGAAGGAGAATGTGAAGTCTGGAGGGTGAAGCAGAAGAAGCAGAAGAAGAAGAATGAGAAGGTGAAGTCTGGAGGGCGAAGCAGAAGAAGCAGAAGAAGGAGAAGGAGAAGGTGAAGTCTGGAGGGTGAAGCAGAAGAAGCAGAAGAAGGAGAAGGAGAAGGTGAAGTCTGGAGGGTGAATCAGAAGAAGTAAATAAGGAGAAGGAGAAGGTGAAGTCAGGAGGGTGAAGCAGAAGAAGCAGAAGAAGGAGAAGGAGAAGGTGAAGTCTGGAGGGTGAAGCAGAAGAAGCAGAAGAAGGAGAAGGAGAAGGTGAAGTCTGGAGGGTGAAGCAGAAGAAGCAGAAGAAGGAGAAGGAGAAGTTGAAGTCAGGAGGGTGAATCAGAAGAAGTAGAAGAAGGAGAAGGAGAAGGTGAAGTCTGGAGGGTGAATCAGAAGAAGTAGAAGAAGGAGAAGGAGAAGGTGAAGTCTGGAGGGTGAATCAGAAGAAGTAGAAGAAGGAGAAGGAGAAGGTGAAGTCTGGAGGGTGAATCAGAAGAAGCAGAAGAAGGAGAAGGAGAAGGTGAAGTCTGGAGGGAGAAGCAGAAGAAGTAGAAGAAGGAGAAGGAGAAGGTGAAGTCTGGAGGGTGAATCAGAAGAAGTAGAAGAAGGAGAAGGAGAAGGTGAAGTCTGGAGGGTGAATCAGAAGAAGTAGAAGAAGGAGAAGGAGAAGGTGAAGTCTGGAGGGTGAATCAGAAGAAGCAGAAGAAGGAGAAGGAGAAGGTGAAGTCTGGAGGGTGAATCGGAAGAAGTAGAAGAAAGAGAAGGAGAAGGTCTAGTCTGGAGGGTGAATCAGAAGAAGTAGACGAAGGAGAAGGAGAAGGTGAAGTCTGGAGGGTGAATCAGAAGAAGCAGATGAAGGAGAAGGAGAATGTGAAGTCTGGAGGGTGAATCAGAAGAAGTAGAAGGAGAAGGAGAAGGTGAAGTCTGGAGGGTGAATCAGAAGAAGCAGAAGAAGGAGAAGGAGAAGATGAATTCTGGAGGGTGAATCAGAAGAAGCAGAAGAAGGAGAAGGAGAAGGTGACGACTGGAGGGTGAATCAGAAGAAGCAGATGAAGGAGAAGGAGAAGGTGAAGTCTGGAGGGTGAATCAGAAGAAGCAGAAGAAGTAGAAGGAGAAGGTGAAGTCTGGAGGGTGAATCAGAAGAAGCAGAAGAAGGAGAAGGAGAAGGTGAAGTCTGGAGGGTGAATCAGAAGAAGCAGAAGAAGGAGAAGGAGAAGGTGAAGTCTCGAGGGTGAATCAGAAGAAGCAGAAGAAGGAGAAGGAGAAGGTGAAGTCTGGAGGGTGAATCAGAAGAAGCAGAAGAAGGAGAAGGAGAAGGTGAAGTCTGGAGGGTGAATCAGAAGAAGTAGAAGAAGGAGAAGGAGAAGGTGAAGTCTGGAGGGTGAATCAGAAGAAGTAGAAGAAGGAGAAGGAGAAGGTGAAGTCTGGAGGGTGAATCAGAAGAAGCAGAAGATGGAGAAGGAGAAGGTGAAGTCTGGAGGATGAATCAGAAGAGGCAGAAGAAGGAGAAGGAGAAGATGAAGTCTGGAGGGTGAATCAGAAGAAGTAGAAGAAGGTGAAGGAGAAGGTGAGGTCTGGAGGGTGAATCAGAAGAAGCAGAAGAAGGAGAAGGAGAAGATGAAGTCTGGAGGGTGAATCAGAAGAGGCAGAAGAAGGAGAAGGAGAAGGTGAAGTCTGGAGGGTGAATCAGAAGAAGCAGAATAAGGAGACGGAGAAGGTTAAGTCTGGAGGTTGAATCAGAAGAAGCAGAAGAAGGAGAAGGAGAAGGTGAAGTCTGGAGGGTGAATCAGAAGAAGTAGAAGAAGGAGAAGCAGAAGGTGAAGTCTGGAGGGTGAAGCAGAAGAAGTAGAAGAAGGAGAAGGAGAACGTGAAGTCAGGATGGTGAATCAGAAGAAGTAGAAGAAGGAGAAGGATAAGGTGAAGTCAGGAGGGTGAATCAGAAGAAGCAGAAGAAGGAGAAGGAGAAGGTGAAGTCTGGAGGGTGAATCAGAAGAATCAGAAGAAGGAGAAGGAGAAGGTGAAGTCTGGAGGGTGAATCAGAAGAAGCAGAAGAAAGACAAGGAGAAGGTGAAGTCTGAAGGGTGAAGCAGAAGAAGCAGAAGAAGGAGAAGGAGAAGGTGAAGACTGGAGGGTGAATCAGAAGAAGTAGAAGAAGGAGAAGAAGAAGGTGAAGTCTGGAGGGTGAAGCAGAAGAAGTAGAAGAAGGAGAAGGAGAAGGTGAAGTCAGGATGGTGAATCAGAAGAAGTAGAAGAAGGAGAAGGAGAAGGTGAAGTCAGGAGGGTGAATCAGAAGAAGCAGAAGAAGGAGAAGGAGAAGGTGAAGTCTGGAGGGTGAATCAGAAGAAGCAGAAGAAAGAGAAGGAGAAGGTGAAGTCTGGAGGGCGAAGCAGAAAAGCAGAAGAAGGAGAAAGTGAAGACTGGAGGGTGAATCAGAAGAAGCAGAAGAAGGAGAAGGAGAAGATGAATTCTGGAGGGTGAATCAGAAAAAGAAGAAGAAGGAAAAGGAGAAGGTGAGGTCTGGAGGGTGAATCAGAAGAAGCAGAAGAAGGAGAAGGAGATGGTGAAGTCTGGAGGGTGAATCAGAAGAAACAGAAGAAGGAGAAGGAGAAGGTGAAGTCTGGAGGGTGAATCAGAAGAAGCAGAAGAAGGAGAAGGAGAAGGTGAAGTCAGGAGGGTGAAACAGAAGAAGCAGAAGAAGGAGAAGGAGAAGGTGAAGTTAGGAGAGTGAATCAGAAGAAGCAGAAGAAGGAGAAGGAGAAGGTGAAGTCTGGAGGGTGAATCAGAAGAAGCAGAAGAAGGAGAAGGAGAAGATGAAGTCTGGAGGGTGAATCAGAAGAAGTAGAAGAAGGAGAAGGAGAATGTGAAGTCTGGAGGGTGAATCAGAAGAAGCAGAAGAAGGAGAAGGAAGCAGAATAAGGAGAAGGAGAAGGTGAAGTCTGGAGGGTGAATCAGATGAAGCAGAAGAAGGAGAAGGAGAAGGTGAAGTCTGGAGGGTGAATCAGAAGAAGTAGAAGAAGGAGAAGGAGAAGGTGAAGTCTGGAGGGTGAAGCAGAAGAAGTAGAAGAAGGAGAAGGTGAAGTCAGGATGGTGAATCAGAAGAAGTAGAAGAAGGAGAAGGAGAAGGTGAAGTCAGGAGGGTGAATCAGAAGAAGCAGAAGAAGGAGAAGGAGAAGGTGAAGTCTGGAGGGTGAATCAGAAGAATCAGAAGAAGGAGAAGGAGAAGGTGAAGTCTGGATGGGGAATCAGAAGAAGCAGAAGAAAGAGAAGGAGAAGGTGAAGTCTGGAGGGTGAAGCAGAAGAAGCAGAAGAAGGAGAAGGAGAAGTTGAAGACTGGAGGGTGAATCAGAAGAAGTAGAAGAAGGAGAAGAAGAAGGTGAAGTCTGGAGGGTGAAGCAGAAGAAGTAGAAGAAGGAGAAGGAGAAGGTGAAGTCAGGATGGTGAATCAGAAGAAGTAGAAGAAGGAGAAGGAGAAGGTGAAGTCAGGAGGGTGAAGCAGAAGAAGCAGAAGAAGGAGAAGGAGAAGGTGAAGTCTGGAGGGTGCAGCAGAAGAAGCAGAAGAAGGAGAAGGAGAAGGAGAAGTCTGGAGGGTGAAGCAGAAGAAGCAGAAGAAGGAGAAGGAGAAGGTGAAGTCTGGAGGGTGAATCAGAAGAAGCAGAAGAAGGAGAAGGACAAGGTGAAGTCTGGAGGGTGAATCAGAAGAAGCAGAAGAAGGAGGAGGAGAAGGTGAGGTCTGGAGGGTGAATCAGAAGAACAGAATAAGGAGAAGGAGAAGGTGAAGTCTGGAGGGTGAATCAGAAGAAGCAGAAGAAGGAGAAGGAGAAGGTGAGGTTTGGAGGGTGAATCAGAAGAAGTAGAAGAAGGGGAAGGAGAAGGTGAAGTCTGGAGGGTGAAGCAGAAGAAGTAGAAGAAGGAGAAGTAGAAGGTGAAGTCTGGAGGGTGAATCAGAAGAAGCAGAAGAAGGAGAAGGAGAAGATGAAGTCTGGAGGGTGAATCAGAAGAAGTAGAAGAAGTAGAAGGAGAAGGTGAGGTCTGGAGGCTGAATCAGAAGAAGCAGAAGAAGGAGAAGGAGAAGATGAAGTCTGGAGGGTGAAGCAGAAGAAGTAGAAGAAGGAGAAGGAGAAGGTGAAGTCAGGAGGGTGAATCAGAAGAAATAGAAGGAGGAGAAGGAGAAGGTGAAGTCAGGAGGGTGAATCAGAAGAAGCAGAAGAAGGAGAAGGAGAAGGTGAAGTCTGGAGGGTGAATCAGAAGAAGCAGAAGAAGGAGAAGGAGAAGATGAAGTCTGGAGGGTGAATCAGAAGAAGTCGAAGAAGTAGAAGGAGAAGGTGAGGTCTGGAGGGTGAATCAGAAGAAGCAGAAGAAGGAGAAGGAGAAGGTGAAGTCTGGAGGGTGAATCAGAAGAAGCAGAAGAAGGAGAACGAGAAGGTGAAGACTGGAGGGTGAATCAGAAGAAGTAGAAGAAGGAGAAGGAGAAGGTGAAGTCTGGAGGGTGAATCAGAAGAAGCAGAAGAAGGAGAAGGAGAAGGTGAAGTCTGGAGGGTGAATCAGAAGAAGCAGAAGAAGGAGAAGGAGAAGGTGAAGTCTCGAGGGTGAATCAGAAGAAGCAGAAGAAGGAGAAGGAGAAGGTGAAGTCTGGAGGGTGAATCAGAAGAAGCAGAAGAAGGAGAAGGAGAAGGTGAAGTCTGGAGGGTGAATCAGAAGAAGTAGAAGAAGGAGAAGGAGAAGGTGAAGTCTGGAGGGTGAATCAGAAGAAGTAGAAGAAGGAGAAGGAGAAGGTGAAGTCTGGAGGGTGAATCAGAAGAAGCAGAAGATGGAGAAGGAGAAGGTGAAGTCTGGAGGATGAATCAGAAGAAGCAGAAGAAGGAGAAGGAGAAGATGAAGTCTGGAGGGTGAATCAGAAGAAGTAGAAGAAGGTGAAGGAGAAGGTGAGGTCTGGAGGGTGAATCAGAAGAAGCAGAAGAAGGAGAAGGAGAAGATGAAGTCTGGAGGGTGAATCAGAAGAAGCTGAAGAAGGAGAAGGAGAAGGTGTAGTCTGGAGGGTGAATCAGAAGAAGCAGAATAAGGAGACGGAGAAGGTTAAGTCTGGAGGTTGAATCAGAAGAAGCAGAAGAAGGAGAAGGAGAAGGTGAAGTCTGGAGGGTGAATCAGAAGAAGTAGAAGAAGGAGAAGGAGAAGGTGAAGTCTGGAGGGTGAAGCAGAAGAAGTAGAAGAAGGAGAAGGAGAACGTGAAGTCAGGATGGTGAATCAGAAGAAGTAGAAGAAGGAGAAGGAGAAGGTGAAGTCAGGAGGGTGAATCAGAAGAAGCAGAAGAAGGAGAAGGAGAAGGTGAAGTCTGGAGGGTGAATCAGAAGAAGCAGAAGAAGGAGAAGGAGAAGATGAAGTCTGGAGGGTGAATCAGAAGAAGTAGAAGAAGTAGAAGGAGAAGGTGAGGTCTGGAGGGTGAATCAGAAGAAGCAGAAGAAGGAGAAGGAGAAGGTGAAGTCTGGAGGGTGAATCAGAAGAAGCAGAAGAAGGAGAACGAGAAGGTGAATACTGGAGGGTGAATCAGAAGAAGTAGAAGAAGGAGAAGGAGAAGATGAAGTCTGGAGGTTGAATCAGAAGAAGGAGAAGAAGGAGAAGGAGAAGGTGAAGTCTGGAGGGTGAATCAGAAGAAGCAGAAGAAGGAGAAGGAGAAGGTGAAGTCTGGAGGGTGAATCAGAAGAAGCAGAAGAAGGAGAAGGGGAAGATGAAGTCTGGAGGGTGAATCAGAAGAAGTAGAAGAAGTAGAAGGAGAAGGTGAGGTCTGGAGGGTGAATCAGAAGAAGCAGAAGAAGGAGAAGGAGAAGGTGAAGTCTGGAGGGTGAATCAGAAGAAGCAGAAGAAGGAGAAGGAGAAGGTGAAGTCTGGAGGGTGAATCAGAAGAAGCAGAAGAAGGAGAAGGAGAAGGTGAAGTCTGGAGGGTGAATCAGAAGAAGCAGAAGAAGGAGAAGGAGAAGATGAAGTCTGGAGGGTGAATCAGAAGAAGTAGAAGAAGGAGAAGGAGAAGGTGAAGTCTGGAGGGTGAATCAGAAGAAGTAGAAGAAGGAGAAGGAGAAGGTGAAGTCTGGAGGGTGAATCAGAAGAAGCAGAAGATGGAGAAGGAGAAGGTGAAGTCTGGAGGATGAATCAGAAGAAGCAGAAGAAGGAGAAGGAGAAGATGAAGTCTGGAGGGTGAATCAGAAGAAGTAGAAGAAGGTGAAGGAGAAGGTGAGGTCTGGAGGGTGAATCAGAAGAAGCAGAAGAAGGAGAAGGAGAAGATGAAGTCTGGAGGGTGAATCAGAAGAAGCAGAAGAAGGAGAAGGAGAAGGTGAAGTCTGGAGGGTGAATCAGAAGAAGCAGAATAAGGAGACGGAGAAGGTTATGTCTGGAGGTTGAATCAGAAGAAGCAGAAGAAGGAGAAGGAGAAGGTGAAGTCTGGAGGGTGAATCAGAAGAAGTAGAAGAAGTAGAAGGAGAAGGTGAATCTGGAGGGTGAAGCAGAAGAAGTAGAAGAAGGAGAAGGAGAACGTGAAGTCAGGATGGTGAATCAGAAGAAGTAGAAGAAGGAGAAGGAGAAGGTGAAGTCAGGAGGGTGAATCAGAAGAAGCAGAAGAAGGAGAAGGAGAAGGTGAAGTCTGGAGGGTGAATCAGAAGAATCAGAAGAAGGAGAAGGAGAAGGTGAAGTCTGGAGGGTGAATCAGAAGAAGCAGAAGAAAGAGAAGGAGAAGGTGAAGTCTGGAGGGTGAAGCAGAAGAAGCAGAAGAAGGAGAAGGTGAAGACTGGAGGGTGAATCAGAAGAAGTAGAAGAAGGAGAAGAAGAAGGTGAAGTCTGGAGGGTGAAGCAGAAGAAGTAGAAGAAGGAGAAGGAGAAGGTGAAGTCAGGATGGTGAATCAGAAGAAGCAGAAGAAGGAGAAGGAGAAGGTGAAGTCTGGAGGGTGAATCAGAAGAATCAGAAGAAGGAGAAGGAGAAGGTGAAGTCTGGAGGGTGAATCAGAAGAAGCAGAAGAAAGAGAAGGAGAAGGTGAAGTCTGGAGGGCGAAGCAAAAGAAGCAGAAGAAGGAGAAGGTGAAGACTGGAGGGTGAATCAGAAGAAGCAGAAGAAGGAGAAGGAGAAGATGAATTCTGGAGGGTGAATCAGAAGAAGCAGAAGAAGGAGAAGGAGAAGATGAATTCTGGAGGGTGAATCAGAAGAAGAAGAAGAAGGAAAAGGAGAAGGTGAGGTCTGGAGGGTGAATCAGAAGAAGCAGAAGAAGGAGAAGGAGATGGTGAAGTCTGGAGGGTGAATCAGAAGAAACAGAAGAAGGAGAAGGAGAAGGTGAAGTCTGGAGGGTGAATCAGAAGAAGCAGAAGAAGGAGAAGGAGAAGGTGAAGTCAGGAGGGTGAATCAGAAGAAGCAGAAGAAGGAGAAGGAGAAGGTGAAGTTAGGAGAGTGAATCAGAAGAAGCAGAAGAAGGAGAAGGAGAAGGTGAAGTCTGGAGGGTGAATCAGAAGAAGCAGAAGAAGGAGAAGGAGAAGATGAAGTCTGGAGGGTGAATCAGAAGAAGTAGAAGAAGGAGAAGGAGAAGGTGAAGTCTGGAGGGTGAATCAGAAGAAGCAGAAGAAGGAGAAGGAGAAGGCGAAGTCTGGAGGGTGAATCAGAAGAAGCAGAAGAAGGAGAAGGAGAAGGTGAAGTCTGGAGGGTGAATCAGAAGAAGCAGAATAAGGAGAAGGAGAAGGTGAAGTCTGGAGGGTGAATCAGAAGAAGCAGAAGAAGGAGAAGGAGAAGGTGAAGTCTGGAGGGTGAATCAGAAGAAGTAGAAGAAGGAGAAGGAGAAGGTGAAGTCTGGAGGGTGAAGCAGAAGAAGTAGATGAAGGAGAAGGAGAAGGTGAAGTCAGGATGGTGAATCAGAAGAAGTAGAAGAAGGAGAAGGAGAAGGTGAAGTCAGGAGGGTGAATCAGAAGAAGCAGAAGAAGGAGAAGGAGAAGATGAAGTCTGGAGGGTGAATCAGAAGAATCAGAAGAAGGAGAAGGAGAAGGTGAAGTCTGGAGGGTGAATCAGAAGAAGCAGAAGAAAGAGAAGGAGAAGGTGAAGTCTGGAGGGTGAAGCAGAAGAAGCAGAAGAAGGAGAAGGAGAAGGTGAAGACTGGAGGGTGAATCAGAAGAAGTAGAAGAAGGAGAAGAAGAAGGTGAAGTCTGGAGGGTGAAGCAGAAGAAGTAGAAGAAGGAGAAGGAGAAGGTGAAGTCAGGATGGTGAATCAGAAGAAGTAGAAGAAGGAGAAGGAGAAGGTGAAGTCAGGAGGGTGAATCAGAAGAAGCAGAAGAAGGAGAAGGAGAAGGTGAAGTCTGGAGGGTGAATCAGAAGAATCAGAAGAAGGAGAAGGAGAAGGTGAAGTCTGGAGGGTGAATCAGAAGAAGCAGAAGAAAGAGAAGGAGAAGGTGAAGTCTGGTGGGTGAAGCAGAAGAAGCAGAAGGAGGAGAAGGAGAAGGTGAAGACTGGAGGGTGAATCAGAAGAAGTAGAAGAAGGAGAAGGAGAAGGTGAAGTCTGGAGGGTGAATCAGAAGAAGTAGAAGTAGGAGAAGGAGAAGGTGAAGTCTGGAGGGTGAATCAGAAGAGGCAGAACAAGGAGAAGGAGAAGGTGAAGTTAGGAGAGTGAATCAGAAGAAGCAGAAGAAGGAGAAGGAGAAGGTGAAGTCAGGGGGGTGAAGCAGAAGAAGTAGAAGAAGGAGAAGGAGAAGGTGAAGTCAGGAGTGTGAAGCAGAAGAAGCAGAAGAAGGAGAAGGAGAAGGTGAAGTCTGGAGGGTGCAGCAGAAGAAGCAGAAGAAGGAGAAGGAGAAGGTGAAGTCTGGAGGGTGAAGCAGAAGAAGCAGAAGAAGGAGAAGGAGAAGGTGAAGTCTGGAGGGTGAATCAGAAGAAGTAGAAGAAGGAGAAGGAGAAGGTGAAGTCAGGAGGGTGAAGCAGAAGAAGCAGAAGAAGGAGAAGGAGAATGTGAAGTCTGGAGGGTGAAGCAGAAGAAGCAGAAGAAGGAGAATGAGAAGGTGAAGTCTGGAGGGCGAAGCAGAAGAAGCAGAAGAAGGAGAAGGAGAAGGTGAAGTCTGGAGGGTGAAGCAGAAGAAGCAGAAGAAGGAGAAGGAGAAGGTGAAGTCTGGAGGGTGAATCAGAAGAAGTAAATAAGGAGAAGGAGAAGGTGAAGTCAGGAGGGTGAAGCAGAAGAAGCAGAAGAAGGAGAAGGAGAAGGTGAAGTCTGGAGGGTGAAGCAGAAGAAGCAGAAGAAGGAGAAGGAGAAGGTGAAGTCTGGAGGGTGAAGCAGAAGAAGCAGAAGAAGGAGAAGGAGAAGGTGAAGTCAGGAGGGTGAATCAGAAGAAGTAGAAGAAGGAGAAGGAGAAGGTGAAGTCTGGAGGGTGAATCAGAAGAAGTAGAAGAAGGAGAAGGAGAAGGTGAAGTCTGGAGGGTGAATCAGAAGAAGTAGAAGAAGGAGAAGGAGAAGGTGAAGTCTGGAGGGTGAATCAGAAGAAGCAGAAGAAGGAGAAGGAGAAGGTGAAGTCTGGAGGGAGAAGCAGAAGAAGTAGAAGAAGGAGAAGGAGAAGGTGAAGTCTGGAGGGTGAATCAGAAGAAGTAGAAGAAGGAGAAGGAGAATGTGAAGTCTGGAGGGTGAATCAGAAGAAGTAGAAGAAGGAGAAGGAGAAGGTGAAGTCTGGAGGGTGTATCAGAAGAAGCAGAAGAAGGAGAAGGAGAAGGTGAAGTCTGGAGGGTGAATCGGAAGAAGTAGAAGAAGGAGAAGGAGAAGGTCTAGTCTGGAGGGTGAATCAGAAGAAGTAGACGAAGGAGAAGGAGAAGGTGAAGTCTGGAGGGTGAATCAGAAGAAGCAGATGAAGGAGAAGGAGAAGGTGAAGTCTGGAGGGTGAATCAGAAGAAGTAGAAGGAGAAGGAGAAGGTGAAGTCTGGAGGGTGAATCAGAAGAAGCAGAAGAAGGAGAAGGAGTAGATGAAGTCTGGAGGGTGAATCAGAAGAAGCAGAAGAAGGAGAAGGAGAAGGTGATGACTGGAGGGTGAATCAGAAGAAGCAGATGAAGGAGAAGGAGAAGGTGAAGTCTGGAGGGTGAATCAGAAGAAGCAGAAGAAGTAGAAGGAGAAGGTGAAGTCTGGAGGGTGAATCAGAAGAAGCAGAAGAAGGAGAAGGAGAAGGTGAAGTCTGGAGGGTGAATCAGAAGAAGCAGAAGAAGGAGAAGGAGAAGGTGAAGTCTCGAGGGTGAATCAGAAGAAGCAGAAGAAGGAGAAGGAGAAGGTGAAGTCTGGAGGGTGAATCAGAAGAAGCAGAAGAAGGAGAAGGAGAAGGTGAAGTCTGGAGGGTGAATCAGAAGAAGTAGAAGAAGGAGAAGGAGAAGGTGAAGTCTGGAGGGTGAATCAGAAGAAGTAGAAGAAGGAGAAGGAGAAGGTGAAGTCTGGAGGGTGAATCAGAAGAAGCAGAAGATGGAGAAGGAGAAGGTGAAGTCTGGAGGATGAATCAGAAGAAGCAGAAGAAGGAGAAGGAGAAGATGAAGTCTGGAGGGTGAATCAGAAGAAGTAGAAGAAGGTGAAGGAGAAGGTGAGGTCTGGAGGGTGAATCAGAAGAAGCAGAAGAAGGAGAAGGAGAAGATGAAGTCTGGAGGGTGAATCAGAAGAAGCAAAAGAAGGAGAAGGAGAAGGTGAAGTCTGGAGGGTGAATCAGAAGAAGCAGAATAAGGAGACGGAGAAGGTTAAGTCTGGAGGTTGCATCAGAAGAAGCAGAAGAAGGAGAAGGAGAAGGTGAAGTCTGGAGGGTGAATCAGAAGAAGTAGAAGAAGGAGAAGCAGAAGGTGAAGTCTGGAGGGTGAAGCAGAAGAAGTAGAAGAAGGAGAAGGAGAATGTGAAGTCAGGATGGTGAATCAGAAGAAGTAGAAGAAGGAGAAGGAGAAGGTGAAGTCAGGAGGGTGAATCAGAAGAAGCAGAAGAAGGAGAAGGAGAAGGTGAAGTCTGGAGGGTGAATCAGAAGAATCAGAAGAAGGAGAAGGAGAAGGTGAAGTCTGGAGGGTGAATCAGAAGAAGCAGAAGAAAGAGAAGGAGAAGGTGAAGTCTGGAGGGCGAAGCAGAAGAAGCAGAAGAAGGAGAAGGTGAAGACTGGAGGGTGAATCAGAAGAAGGAGAAGGAGAAGATGAATTCTGGAGGGTGAATCAGAAGAAGCAGAAGAAGGAGAAGGAGAAGATGAATTCTGGAGGGTGAATCAGAAGAAGAAGAAGAAGGAAAAGGAGAAGGTGAGGTCTGGAGGGTGAATCAGAAGAAGCAGAAGAAGGAGAAGGAGATGGTGAAGTCTGGAGGGTGAATCAGAAGAAACAGAAGAAGGAGAAGGAGAAGGTGAAGTCTGGAGGGTGAATCAGAAGAAGCAGAAGAAGGAGAAGGAGAAGGTGAAGTCAGGAGGGTGAAACAGAAGAAGCAGAAGAAGGAGAAGGAGAAGGTGAAGTTAGGAGAGTGAATCAGAAGAAGCAGAAGAAGGAGAAGGAGAAGGTGAAATCTGGAGGGTGAATCAGAAGAAGCAGAAGAAGGAGAAGGAGAAGATGAAGTCTGGAGGGTGAATCAGAAGAAGTAGAAGAAGGAGAAGGAGAAGGTGAAGTCTGGAGGGTGAATCAGAAGAAGCAGAAGAAGGAGAAGGAAGCAGAATAAGGAGAAGGAGAAGGTGAAGTCTGGAGGGTGAATCAGATGAAGCAGAAGAAGGAGAAGGAGAAGGTGAAGTCTGGAGGGTGAATCAGAAGAAGTAGAAGAAGGAGAAGGAGAAGGTGAAGTCTGGAGGGTGAAGCAGAAGAAGTAGAAGAAGGAGAAGGAGAAGGTGAAGTCAGGATGGTGAATCAGAAGAAGTAGAAGAAGGAGAAGGAGAAGTTGAAGTCAGGAGGGTGAATCAGAAGAAGCAGAAGAAGGAGAAGGAGAAGGTGAAGTCTGGAGGGTGAATCAGAAGAATCAGAAGAAGGAGAAGGAGAAGGTGAAGTCTGGAGGGTGAATCAGAAGAAGCAGAAGAAAGAGAAGGAGAAGGTGAAGTCTGGAGGGTGAAGCAGAAGAAGCAGAAGAAGGAGAAGGAGAAGTTGAAGACTGGAGGGTGAATCAGAAGAAGTAGAAGAAGGAGAAGAAGAAGGTGAAGTCTGGAGGGTGAAGCAGAAGAAGTAGAAGAAGGAGAAGGAGAAGGTGAAGTCAGGATGTTGAATCAGAAGAAGTAGAAGAAGGAGAAGGAGAAGGTGAAGTCAGGAGGGTGAAGCAGAAGAAGCAGAAGAAGGAGAAGGAGAAGGTGAAGTCTGGAGGGTGCAGCAGAAGAAGCAGAAGAAGGAGAAGGAGAAGGAGAAGTCTGGAGGGTGAAGCAGAAGAAGCAGAAGAAGGAGAAGGAGAAGGTGAAGTCTGGAGGGTGAATCAGAAGAAGCAGAAGAAGGAGAAGGACAAGGTGAAGTCTGGAGGGTGAATCAGAAGAAGCAGAAGAAGGAGAAGGAGAAGGTGAAGTCTGGAGGGTGAATCAGAAGAACAGAATAAGGAGAAGGAGAAGGTGAAGTCTGGAGGGTGAATCAGAAGAAGCAGAAGAAGGAGAAGGAGAAGGTGAAGTTTGGAGGGTGAATCAGAAGAAGTAGAAGAAGGGGAAGGAGAAGATGAAGTCTGGAGGGTGAATCAGAAGAAGTAGAAGAAGTAGAAGGAGAAGGTGAGGTCTGGAGGCTGAATCAGAAGAAGCAGAAGAAGGAGAAGGAGAAGATGAAGTCTGGAGGGTGAAGCAGAAGAAGTAGAAGAAGGAGAAGGAGAAGGTGAAGTCAGGAGGGTGAATCAGAAGAAATAGAAGGAGGAGAAGGAGAAGGTGAAGTCAGGAGGGTGAATCAGAAGAAGCAGAAGAAGGAGAAGGAGAAGGTGAAGTCTGGAGGGTGAATCAGAAGAAGCAGAAGAAGGAGAAGGAGAAGATGAAGTCTGGAGGGTGAATCAGAAGAAGTCGAAGAAGTAGAAGGAGAAGGTGAGGTCTGGAGGGTGAATCAGAAGAAGCAGAAGAAGGAGAAGGAGAAGGTGAAGTCTGGAGGGTGAAGCAGAAGAAGCAGAAGAAGGAGAACGAGAAGGTGAAGACTGGAGGGTGAATCAGAAGAAGTAGAAGAAGGAGAAGGAGAAGATGAAGTCTGGAGGGTGAATCAGAAGAAGTAGAAGAAGGAGAAGGAGAAGGTGAAGTCTGGAGGGTGAATCAGAAGAAGCAGAAGAAGGAGAAGGAGAAGGTGAAGTCTGGAGGGTGAATCAGAAGAAGCAGAAGAAGGAGAAGGAGAAGATGAAGTCTGGAGGGTGAATCAGAAGAAGTAGAAGAAGTAGAAGGAGAAGGTGAGGTCTGGAGGGTGAATCAGAAGAAGCAGAAGAAGGAGAAGGAGAAGGTGAAGTCTGGAGGGTGAATCAGAAGAAGCAGAAGAAGGAGAAGGAGAAGGTGAAGTCTCGAGGGTGAATCAGAAGAAGCAGAAGAAGGAGAAGGAGAAGATGAAGTCTGGAGGGTGAATCAGAAGAAGTCGAAGAAGTAGAAGGAGAAGGTGAGGTCTGGAGGGTGAATCAGAAGAAGCAGAAGAAGGAGAAGGAGAAGGTGAAGTCTGGAGGGTGAATCAGAAGAAGCAGAAGAAGGAGAACGAGAAGGTGAAGACTGGAGGGTGAATCAGAAGAAGTAGAAGAACGAGAAGGAGAAGATGAAGTCTGGAGGGTGAATCAGAAGAAGTAGAAGAAGGAGAAGGAGAAGGTGAAGTCTGGAGGGTGAATCAGAAGAAGCAGAAGAAGGAGAAGGAGAAGGTGAAGTCTGGAGGGTGAATCAGAAGAAGCAGAAGAAGGAGAAGGAGAAGATGAAGTCTGGAGGGTGAATCAGAAGAAGTAGAAGAAGTAGAAGGAGAAGGTGAGGTCTGGAGGGTGAATCAGAAGAAGCAGAAGAAGGAGAAGGAGAAGGTGAAGTCTGGAGGGTGAATCAGAAGAAGCAGAAGAAGGAGAAGGAGAAGGTGAAGTCTCGAGGGTGAATCAGAAGAAGCAGAAGAAGGAGAAGGAGAAGGTGAAGTCTGGAGGGTGAATCAGAAGAAGCAGAAGAAGGAGAAGGAGAAGGTGAAGTCTGGAGGGTGAATCAGAAGAAGCAGAAGAAGGAGAAGGAGAAGGTGAAGTCTGGAGGGTGAATCAGAAGAATCAGAAGAAGGAGAAGGAGAAGGTGAAGTCTGGAGGGTGAATCAGAAGAAGCAGAAGAAAGAGAAGGAGAAGGTGAAGTCTGGAGGGTGAAGCAGAAGAAGCAGAAGAAGGAGAAGGAGAAGTTGAAGACTGGAGGGTGAATCAGAAGAAGTAGAAGAAGGAGAAGAAGAAGGTGAAGTCTGGAGGGTGAAGCAGAAGAAGTAGAAGAAGGAGAAGGAGAAGGTGAAGTCAGGATGGTGAATCAGAAGAAGTAGAAGAAGGAGAAGGAGAAGGTGAAGTCAGGAGGGTGAAGCAGAAGAAGCAGAAGAAGGAGAAGGAGAAGGTGAAGTCTGGAGGGTGCAGCAGAAGAAGCAGAAGAAGGAGAAGGAGAAGGAGAAGTCTGGAGGGTGAAGCAGAAGAAGCAGAAGAAGGAGAAGGAGAAGGTGAAGTCTGGAGGGTGAATCAGAAGAAGCAGAAGAAGGAGAAGGAAAAGGTGAAGTCTGGAGGGTGAATCAGAAGAAGCAGAAGAAGGAGAAGGAGAAGGTGAAGTCTGGAGGGTGAATCAGAAGAACAGAATAAGGAGAAGGAGAAGGTGAAGTCTGGAGGGTGAATCAGAAGAAGCAGAAGAAGGAGAAGGAGAAGGTGAAGTTTGGAGGGTGAATCAGAAGAAGTAGAAGAAGGGGAAGGAGAAGATGAAGTCTGGAGGGTGAATCAGAAGAAGTAGAAGAAGTAGAAGGAGAAGGTGAGGTCTGGAGGCTGAATCAGAAGAAGCAGAAGAAGGAGAAGGAGAAGATGAAGTCTGGAGGGAGAAGCAGAAGAAGTAGAAGAAGGAGAAGGAGAAGGTGAAGTCAGGAGGGTGAATCAGAAGAAATAGAAGGAGGAGAAGGAGAAGGTGAAGTCAGGAGGGTGAATCAGAAGAAGCAGAAGAAGGAGAAGGAGAAGGTGAAGTCTGGAGGGTGAATCAGAAGAAGCAGAAGAAGGAGAAGGAGAAGATGAAGTCTGGAGGATGAATCAGAAGAAGTCGAAGAAGTAGAAGGAGAAGGTGAGGTCTGGAGGGTGAATCAGAAGAAGCAGAAGAAGGAGAAGGAGAAGGTGAAGTCTGGAGGGTGAATCAGAAGAAGCAGAAGAAGGAGAACGAGAAGGTGAAGACTGGAGGGTGAATCAGAAGAAGTAGAAGAAGGAGAAGGAGAAGATGAAGTCTGGAGGGTGAATCAGAAGAAGTAGAAGAAGGAGAAGGAGAAGGTGAAGTCTGGAGGGTGAATCAGAAGAAGCAGAAGAAGGAGAAGGAGAAGGTGAAGTCTGGAGGGTGAATCAGAAGAAGCAGAAGAAGGAGAAGGAGAAGATGAAGTCTGGAGGGTGAATCAGAAGAAGTAGAAGAAGTAGAAGGAGAAGGTGAGGTCTGGAGGGTGAATCAGAAGAAGCAGAAGAAGGAGAAGGAGAAGGTGAAGTCTGGAGGGTGAATCAGAAGAAGCAGAAGAAGGAGAAGGAGAAGGTGAAGTCTCGAGGGTGAATCAGAAGAAGCAGAAGAAGGAGAAGGAGAAGATGAAGTCTGGAGGGTGAATCAGAAGAAGTCGAAGAAGTAGAAGGAGAAGGTGAGGTCTGGAGGGTGAATCAGAAGAAGCAGAAGAAGGAGAAGGAGAAGGTGAAGTCTGGAGGGTGAATCAGAAGAAGCAGAAGAAGGAGAACGAGAAGGTGAAGACTGGAGGGTGAATCAGAAGAAGTAGAAGAAGGAGAAGGAGAAGATGAAGTCTGGAGGGTGAATCAGAAGAAGTAGAAGAAGGAGAAGGCGAAGGTGAAGTCTGGAGGGTGAATCAGAAGAAGCAGAAGAAGGAGAAGGAGAAGGTGAAGTCTGGAGGGTGAATCAGAAGAAGCAGAAGAAGGAGAAGGAGAAGATGAAGTCTGGAGGGTGAATCAGAAGAAGTAGAAGAAGTAGAAGGAGAAGGTGAGGTCTGGAGGGTGAATCAGAAGAAGCAGAAGAAGGAGAAGGAGAAGGTGAAGTCTGGAGGGTGAATCAGAAGAAGCAGAAGAAGGAGAAGGAGAAGGTGAAGTCTCGAGGGTGAATCAGAAGAAGCAGAAGAAGGAGAAGGAGAAGGTGAAGTCTGGAGGGTGAATCAGAAGAAGCAGAAGAAGGAGAAGGAGAAGGTGAAGTCTGGTGGTGAATCAGAAGAAGTAGAAGAAGGAGAAGGAGAAGGTGAAGTCTGGAGGGTGAATCAGAAGAAGTAGAAGAAGGAGAAGGAGAAGGTGAAGTCTGGAGGGTGAATCAGAAGAAGCAGAAGATGGAGAAGGAGAAGGTGAAGTCTGGAGGATGAATCAGAAGAAGCAGAAGAAGGAGAAGGAGAAGATGAAGTCTGGAGGGTGAATCAGAAGAAGTAGAAGAAGGTGAAGGAGAAGGTGAGGTCTGGAGGGTGAATCAGAAGAAGCAGAAGAAGGAGAAGGAGAAGATGAAGTCTGGAGGGTGAATCAGAAGAAGCAGAAGAAGGAGAAGGAGAAGGTGAAGTCTGGAGCGTGAATCAGAAGAAGCAGAATAAGGAGACGGAGAAGGTTAAGTCTGGAGGTTGAATCAGAAGAAGCAGAAGAAGGAGAAGGAGAAGGTGAAGTCTGGAGGGTGAATCAGAAGAAGTAGAAGAAGGAGAAGGAGAAGGTGAAGTCTGGAGGGTGAAGCAGAAGAAGTAGAAGAAGGAGAAGGAGAACGTGAAGTCAGGATGGTGAATCAGAAGAAGTAGAAGAAGGAGAAGGAGAAGGTGAAGTCAGGAGGGTGAATCAGAAGAAGCAGAAGAAGGAGAAGGAGAAGGTGAAGTCTGGAGGGTGAATCAGAAGAATCAGAAGAAGGAGAAGGAGAAGGTGAAGTCTGGAGGGTGAATCAGAAGAAGCAGAAGAAAGAGAAGGAGAAGGTGAAGTCTGGAGGGTGAAGCAGAAGAAGCAGAAGAAGGAGAAGGAGAAGGTGAAGATTGGAGGGTGAATCAGAAGAAGTAGAAGAAGGAGAAGAAGAAGGTGAAGTCTGGAGGGTGAAGCAGAAGAAGTAGAAGAAGGAGAAGGAGAAGGTGAAGTCAGGATGGTGAATCAGAAGAAGTAGAAGAAGGAGAAGGAGAAGGTGAAGTCAGGAGGGTGAATCAGAAGAAGCAGAAGAAGGAGAAGGAGAAGGTGAAGTCTGGAGGGTGAATCAGAAGAATCAGAAGAAGGAGAAGGAGAAGGTGAAGTCTGGAGGGTGAATCAGAAGAAGCAGAAGAAAGAGAAGGAGAAGGTGAAGTCTGGAGGGCGAAGCAGAAGAAGCAGAAGAAGGAGAAGGTGAAGACTGGAGGGTGAATCAGAAGAAGCAGAAGAAGGAGAAGGAGAAGATGAATTCTGGAGGGTGAATCAGAAGAAGCAGAAGAAGGAGAAGGAGAAGATGAATTCTGGAGGGTGAATCAGAAGAAGAAGAAGAAGGAAAAGGAGAAGGTGAGATCTGGAGGGAGAATCAGAAGAAGCAGAAGAAGGAGAAGGAGATGGTGAAGTCTGGAGGGTGAATCAGAAGAAACAGAAGAAGGAGAAGTAGAAGGTGAAGTCTGGAGGGTGAATCAGAAGAAGCAGAAGAAGGAGAAGGAGAAGGTGAAGTCAGGAGGGTGAATCAGAAGAAGCAGAAGAAGGAGAAGGAGAAGGTGAAGTCTGGAGGGTGAATCAGAAGAAGCAGAAGAAGGAGGAGGAGAAGATGAAGTCTGGAGGGTGAATCAGAAGAAGTAGAAGAAGTAGAAGGAGAAGGTGAGGTCTGGAGGGTGAATCAGAAGAAGCAGAAGAAGGAGAAGGAGAAGGTGAAGTCTGGAGGGTGAATCAGTAGAAGCAGAAGAAGGAGAAGGAGAAGGTGAAGTCTCGAGGGTGAATCAGAAGAAGCAGAAGAAGGAGAAGGAGAAGGTGAAGTCTGGAGGGTGAATCAGAAGAAGCAGAAGAAGGAGAAGGAGAAGGTGAAGTCTGGAGGGTGAATCAGAAGAAGTAGAAGAAGGAGAAGGAGAAGGTGAAGTCTGGAGTGTGAATCAGAAGAAGTAGAAGAAGGAGAAGGAGAAGGTGAAGTCTGGAGGGTGAATCAGAAGAAGCAGAAGATGGAGAAGGAGAAGGTGAAGTCTGGAGGATGAATCAGAAGAAGCAGAAGAAGGAGAAGGAGAAGATAAAGTCTGGAGGGTGAATCAGAAGAAGTAGAAGAAGGTGAAGGAGAAGGTGAGGTCTGGAGGGTGAATCAGAAGAAGCAGAAGAAGGAGAAGGAGAAGATGAAGTCTGGAGGGTGAATCAGAAGAAGCAGAAGAAGGAGAAGGAGAAGGTGAAGTCTGGAGGGTGAATCAGAAGAAGCAGAATAAGGAGACGGAGAAGGTTAAGTCTGGAGGTTGAATCAGAAGAAGCAGAAGAAGGAGAAGGAGAAGGTGAAGTCTGGAGGGTGAATCAGAAGAAGTAGAAGAAGGAGAAGGAGAAGGTGAAGTCTGGAGGGTGAAGCAGAAGAAGTAGAAGAAGGAGAAGGAGAACGTGAAGTCAGGATGGTGAATCAGAAGAAGTAGAAGAAGGAAAAGGAGAAGGTGAAGTCAGGAGGGTGAATCAGAAGAAGCAGAAGAAGGAGAAGGAGAAGGTGAAGTCTGGAGGGTGAATCAGAAGAATCAGAAGAAGGAGCAGGAGAAGGTGAAGTCTGGAGGGTGAATCAGAAGAAGCAGAAGAAAGAGAAGGAGAAGGTGAAGTCTGGAGGGTGAAGCAGAAGAAGCAGAAGAAGGAGAAGGAGAAGGTGAAGACTGGAGGGTGAATCAGAAGAAGTAGAAGAAGGAGAAGAAGAAGGTGAAGTCTGGAGGGTGAAGCAGAAGAAGTAGAAGAAGGAGAAGGAGAAGGTGAAGTCAGGATGGTGAATCAGAAGAAGTAGAAGAAGGAGAAGGAGAAGGTGAAGTCAGGAGGGTGAATCAGAAGAAGCAGAAGAAGGAGAAGGAGAAGGTGAAGTCTGGAGGGTGAATCAGAAGAATCAGAAGAAGGAGAAGGAGAAGGTGAAGTCTGGAGGGTGAATCAGAAAAAGCAGAAGAAAGAGAAGGAGAAGGTGAGGTCTGGAGGGCGAAGCAGAAGAAGCAGAAGAAGGAGAAGGTGAAGACTGGAGGGTGAATCAGAAGAAGCAGAAGAAGGAGAAGGAGAAGATGAATTCTGGAGGGTGAATCAGAAGAAGCAGAAGAAGGAAAAGGAGAAGATGAATTCTGGAGGGTGAATCAGAAGAAGAAGAAGAAGGAAAAGGAGAAGATGAGGTCTGGAGGGTGAATCAGAAGAAGCAGAAGAAGGAGAAGGAGATGGTGAAGTCTGGAGGGTGAATCAGAAGAAACAAAAGAAGGAGAAGTAGAAGATGAAGTCTGGAGGGTGAATCAGAAGAAGCAGAAGAAGGAGAAGGAGAAGGTGAAGTCAGGAGGGTGAATCAGAAGAAGCAGAAGAAGGAGAAAGAGAAGGTGAAGTTAGGAGAGTGAATCAGAAGAAGCAGAAGAAGGAGAAGGAGAAGGTGAAGTCTGGAGGGTGAATCAGAAGAAGCAGAAGAAGGAGAAGGAGAAGATGAAGTCTGGAGGGGTGAATCAGAAGAAGTAGAACAAGGAGAAGGAGAAGGTGAAGTCTGGAGGGTGAATCAGAAGAAGCAGAAGAAGGAGAACGAGAAGGTGAAGTCTGGAGGGTGAATCAGAAGAAGCAGAAGAAGGAGAAGGAGAAGGTCAAGTCTGGAGGGTGAATCAGAAGAAGCAGAATAAGGAGAAGGAGAAGGTGAAGTCTGGAGGGTGAATCAGAAGAAGCAGAAGAAGGAGAAGGAGAAGGTGAAGTCTGGAGGGTGAATCAGAAGAAGTAGAAGAAGGAGAAGGAGAAGGTGAAGTCTGGAGGGTGAAGCAGAAGAAGTAGAAAGAAGGAGAAGGAGAAGGTGAAGTCAGGATGGTGAATCAGAAGAAGTAGAAGAAGGAGAAGGAGAAGTTGAAGTCAGGAGGGTGAATCAGAAGAAGCAGAAGAAGGAGAAGGAGAAGGTGAAGTCTGGAGGGTGAATCAGAAGAATCAGAAGAAGGAGAAGGAGAAGGTGAAGTCTGGAGGGTGAATCAGAAGAAGCAGAAGAAAGAGAAGGAGAAGGTGAAGTCTGGAGGGTGAAGCAGAAGAAGCAGAAGAAGGAGAAGGAGAAGGTGAAGACTGGAGGGAGAATCAGAAGAAGTAGAAGAAGGAGAAGAAGAAGGTGAAGTCTGGAGGGTGAAGCAGAAGAAGTAGAAGAAGGAGAAGGAGAAGGTGAAGTCAGGATGGTGAATCAGAAGAAGTAGAAGAAGGAGAAGGAGAAGGTGAAGTCAGGAGGGTGAATCAGAAGAAGCAGAAGAAGGAGAAGGAGAAGGTGAAGTCTGGAGGGTGAATCAGAAGAATCAGAAGAAGGAGAAGGAGAAGGTGAAGTCTGGAGGGTGAATCAGAAGAAGCAGAAGAAAGAGAAGGAGAAGGTGAAGTCTGGAGGGTGAAGTCAGAAGAAGCAGAAGGAGGAGAAGGAGAAGGTGAAGACTGGAGGGTGAATCAGAAGAAGTAGAAGAAGGAGAAGGAGAAGGTGAAGTCTGGAGGGTTGAATCAGAAGAAGTAGAAGTAGGAGAAGGAGAAGGTGAAGTCTGGAGGGGTGAATCAGAAGAAGCAGAAGAAGGAGAAGGAGAAGGTGAAGTTAGGAGAGTGAATCAGAAGAAGCAGAAGAAGGAGAAGGAGAAGGTGAAGTCAGGGGGGTGAAGCAGAAGAAGTAGAAGAAGGAGAAGGAGAAGGTGAAGTCAGGAGGGTGAAGCAGAAGAAGCAGAAGAAGGAGAAGGAGAAGGTGAGGTCTGGAGGGTGCAGCAGAAGAAGCAGAAGAAGGAGAAGGAGAAGGTGAAGTCTGGAGGGTGAAGCAGAAGAAGCAGAAGAAGGAGAAGGAGAAGGTGAAGTGTGAGGAGGGTGAATCAGAAGAAGTAGAAGAAGGAGAAGGAGAAGGTGAAGTCAGGAGGGTGAAGCAGAAGAAGCAGAAGAAGGGAGAAGGAGAATGTGAAGACTGGAGGGTGAAGCAGAAGAAGCAGAAGAAGGAGAATGAGAAGGTGAAGTCTGGAGGGCGAAGCAGAAGAAGCAGAAGAAGGAGAAGGAGAAGCTAAAGTCTGGAGGGTGAAGCAGAAGAAGCAGAAGAAGGAGAAGGAGAAGGTGAAGTCTGGAGGGTGAATCAGAAGAAGTAAATAAGGAGAAGGAGAAGGTGAAGTCAGGAGGGTGAAGCAGAAGAAGCAGAAGAAGGAGAAGGAGAAGGTGAAGTCTGGAGGGTGAAGCAGAAGAAGCAGAAGAAGGAGAAGAAGAAGGTGAAGTCTGGAGGGTGAAGCAGAAGAAGCAGAAGAAGGAGAAGGAGAAGGTGAAGTCAGGAGGGTGAATCAGAAGAAGTAGAAGAAGGAGAAGGAGAATGTGAAGTCTGGAGGGTGAATCAGAAGGAGTAGAAGAAGGAGAAGGAGAAGGTGAAGTCTGGAGGGTGAATCAGAAGAAGTAGAAGAAGGAGAAGGAGAAGGTGAAGTCTGGAGGGGTGAATCAGAAGAAGCAGAAGAAGGAGAAGGAGAAGGTGAAGTCTGGAGGGAGAAGCAGAAGAAGTAGAAGAAGGAGAAGGAGAAGGTGAAGTCTGGAGGGTGAATCAGAAGAAGTAGAAGAAGGAGAAGGAGAAGGTGAAGTCTGGAGGGTGAATCAGAAGAAGTAGAAGAAGGAGAAGGAGAAGGTGAAGTCTGGAGGGGTGAATCAGAAGAAGCAGAAGAAGGAGAAGGAGGAAGGTGAAGTCTGGAGGGTGAATCGGAAGAAGTAGAAGAAGGAGAAGGAGAAGGTCTAGTCTGGAGGGTGAATCAGAAGAAGTAGACGAAGGAGAAGGAGAAGGTGAAGTCTGGAGGGTGAATCAGAAGAAGCAGATGAAGGAGAAGGAGAAGGTGAAGTCTGGAGGGTGAATCAGAAGAAGTAGAAGGAGAAGGTGAAGTCTGGAGGGTGAATCAGAAGAAGCAGAAGAAGGAGAAGGAGAAGGTGAAGTCTGGAGGGTGAATCAGAAGAAGCAGAAGAAGGAGAACGAGAAGGTGACGACTGGAGGGTGAATCAGAAGAAGCAGATGAAGGAGAAGGAGAAGGTGAAGTCTGGAGGGTGAATCAGAAGAAGCAGAAGAAGTAGAAGGAGAAGGTGAAGTCTGGAGGGTGAATCAGAAGAAGCAGAAAAAGGAGAAGGAGAAGGTGAAGTCTGGAGGGTGATTCAGAAGAAGCAGAAGAAGGAGAAGGAGAAGGTGAAGTCTCGAGGGTGAATCAGAAGAATCAGAAGAAGGAGAAGGAGAAGGTGAAGTCTGGAGGGTGAATCAGAAGAAGCAGAAGAAGGAGAAGGAGAAGGTGAAGTCTGGAGGGTGAATCAGAAGAAGTAGAAGAAGGAGAAGGAGAAGGTGAAGTCTGGAGGGTGAATCAGAAGAAGTAGAAGAAGGAGAAGGAGAAGGTGAAGTCTGGAGGGTGAATCAGAAGAAGCAGAAGATGGAGAAGGAGAAGGTGAAGTCTGGAGGATGAATCAGAAGAAGCAGAAGAAGGAGAAGGAGAAGATGAAGTCTGGAGGGTGAATCAGAAGAAGCAGAAGAAGGAGAAGGAGAAGATGAAGTCTGGAGGGTGAATCAGAAGAAGCAGTAGAAGGAGAAGGAGAAGGTGAAGTCTGGAGGGTGAATCAGAAGAAGCAGAATAAGGAGACGGAGAAGGTTAAGTCTGGAGGTTGAATCAGAAGAAGCAGAAGAAGGAGAAGGAGAAGGTGAAGTCTGGAGGGTGAATCAGAAGAAGTAGAAGAAGGAGAAGCAGAAGGTGAAGTCTGGAGGGTGAAGCAGAAGAAGTAGAAGAAGGAGAAGGAGAACGTGAAGTCAGGATGGTGAATCAGAAGAAGGAGAAGAAGGAGAAGGAGAAGGTGAAGTCTGGAGGGTGAATCAGAAGAAGCAGAAGAAGGAGAAGAAGAAGGTGAAGTCTGGAGGGTGAAGCAGAAGAAGCAGAAGAAGGAGAAGGAGAAGGTGAAGTCAGGAGGGTGAATCAGAAGAAGTAGAAGAAGGAGAAGGAGAATGTGAAGTCTGGAGGGTGAATCAGAAGGAGTAGAAGAAGGAGAAGGAGAAGGTGAAGTCTGGAGGGTGAATCAGAAGAAGTAGAAGAAGGAGAAGGAGAAGGTGAAGTCTGGAGGGTGAATCAGAAGAAGCAGAAGAAGGAGAAGGAGAAGGTGAAGTCTGGAGGGAGAAGCAGAAGAAGTAGAAGAAGGAGAAGGAGAAGGTGAAGTCTGGAGGGTGAATCAGAAGAAGTAGAAGAAGGAGAAGGAGAAGGTGAAGTCTGGAGGGTGAATCAGAAGAAGTAGAAGAAGGAGAAGGAGAAGGTGAAGTCTGGAGGGTGAATCAGAAGAAGCAGAAGAAGGAGAAGGAGAAGGTGAAGTCTGGAGGGTGAATCGGAAGAAGTAGAAGAAGGAGAAGGAGAAGGTCTAGTCTGGAGGGTGAATCAGAAGAAGTAGACGAAGGAGAAGGAGAAGGTGAAGTCTGGAGGGTGAATCAGAAGAAGCAGATGAAGGAGAAGGAGAAGGTGAAGTCTGGAGGGTGAATCAGAAGAAGTAGAAGGAGAAGGTGAAGTCTGGAGGGTGAATCAGAAGAAGCAGAAGAAGGAGAAGGAGAAGGTGAAGTCTGGAGGGTGAATCAGAAGAAGCAGAAGAAGGAGAACGAGAAGGTGACGACTGGAGGGTGAATCAGAAGAAGCAGATGAAGGAGAAGGAGAAGGTGAAGTCTGGAGGGTGAATCAGAAGAAGCAGAAGAAGTAGAAGGAGAAGGTGAAGTCTGGAGGGTGAATCAGAAGAAGCAGAAAAAGGAGAAGGAGAAGGTGAAGTCTGGAGGGTGATTCAGAAGAAGCAGAAGAAGGAGAAGGAGAAGGTGAAGTCTCGAGGGTGAATCAGAAGAATCAGAAGAAGGAGAAGGAGAAGGTGAAGTCTGGAGGGTGAATCAGAAGAAGCAGAAGAAGGAGAAGGAGAAGGTGAAGTCTGGAGGGTGAATCAGAAGAAGTAGAAGAAGGAGAAGGAGAAGGTGAAGTCTGGAGGGTGAATCAGAAGAAGTAGAAGAAGGAGAAGGAGAAGGTGAAGTCTGGAGGGTGAATCAGAAGAAGCAGAAGATGGAGAAGGAGAAGGTGAAGTCTGGAGGATGAATCAGAAGAAGCAGAAGAAGGAGAAGGAGAAGATGAAGTCTGGAGGGTGAATCAGAAGAAGCAGAAGAAGGAGAAGGAGAAGATGAAGTCTGGAGGGTGAATCAGAAGAAGCAGTAGAAGGAGAAGGAGAAGGTGAAGTCTGGAGGGTGAATCAGAAGAAGCAGAATAAGGAGACGGAGAAGGTTAAGTCTGGAGGTTGAATCAGAAGAAGCAGAAGAAGGAGAAGGAGAAGGTGAAGTCTGGAGGGTGAATCAGAAGAAGTAGAAGAAGGAGAAGCAGAAGGTGAAGTCTGGAGGGTGAAGCAGAAGAAGTAGAAGAAGGAGAAGGAGAACGTGAAGTCAGGATGGTGAATCAGAAGAAGTAGAAGAAGGAGAAGGAGAAGGTGAAGTCAGGAGGGTGAATCAGAAGAAGCAGAAGAAGTAGAAGGAGAAGGTGAAGTCTGGAGGGTGAATCAGAAGAATCAGGAAGAAGGAGAAGGAGAAGGTGAAGTCTGGAGGGTGAATCAGAAGAAGCAGAAGAAAGAGAAGGAGAAGGTGAAGTCTGGAGTGTGAAGCAGAAGAAGCAGAAGAAGGAGAAGGAGAAGGTGAAGACTGGAGGGTGAATCAGAAGAAGTAGAAGAAGGAGAAGAAGAGGTGAAGTCTGGAGGGTGAAGCAGAAGAAGTAGAAGAAGGAGAAGGAGAAGGTGAAGTCAGGATGGTGAATCAGAAGAAGTAGAAGAAGGAGAAGGTGAAGTCAGGATGGTGAATCAGAAGAAGCAGAAGAAGGAGAAGGAGAAGGTGAAGTCTGGAGGGTGAATCAGAAGAAGCAGAAGAAAGAGAAGGAGAAGGTGAAGTCTGGAGGCTGAAGCAGAAGAAGCAGAAGAAGGAGAAGGAGAAGGTGAAGACTGGAGGGTGAATCAGAAGAAGTAGAAGAAGGAGAAGAAGAAGGTGAAGTCTGGAGGGTGAAGCAGAAGAAGTAGAAGAAGGAGAAGAGAAGGTGAAGTCAGGATGGTGAATCAGAAGAAGTAGAAGAAGGAGAAGGAGAAGGTGAAGTCAGGAGAGTGAATCAGAAGAAGCAGAAGAAGGAGAAGGAGAAGGTGAAGTCTGGAGGGTGAATCAGAAGAATCAGAAGAAGGAGAAGGAGAAGGTGAAGTCTGGAGGGTGAATCAGAAGAAGCAGAAGAAAGAGAAGGAGAAGGTGAAGTCTGGAGGGCGAAGCAGAAGAAGCAGAAGAAGGAGAAGGTGAAGACTGGAGGGTGAATCAGAAGAAGCAGAAGAAGGAGAACGAGAAGATGAATTCTGGAGGGTGAATCAGAAGAAGCAGACGAAGGAGAAGGAGAAGATGAATTCTGGAGGGTGAATCAGAAGAAGAAGAAGAAGGAAAAGGGGAAGGTGAGGTCTGGAGGGGGGTGAATCAGAAGAAGCAGAAGAAGGAGAAGGAGAAGATGAAGTCTGGAGGGTGAATCAGAAGAAGCAGAAGAAGGAGAAGGAGAAGATGAAGTCTGGAGGGTGAATCAGAAGAAGCAGTAGAAGGAGAAGGAGAAGGTGAAGTCTGGAGGGTGAATCAGAAGAAGCAGAATAAGGAGACGGAGAAGGTTAAGTCTGGAGGTTGAATCAGAAGAAGCAGAAGAAGGAGAAGGAGAAGGTGAAGTCTGGAGGGTGAATCAGAAGAAGTAGAAGAAGGAGAAGCAGAAGGTGAAGTCTGGAGGGTGAATCAGAAGAAGCAGAAGAAGGAGAAGGAGAAGGTGAAGTCTGGAGGGTGAATCAGAAGAATCAGAAGAAGGAGAAGGAGAAGGTGAAGTCTGGAGGGTGAATCAGAAGAATCAGAAGAAGGAGAAGGAGAAGGTGAAGTCAGGATGGTGAATCAGAAGAAGTAGAAGAAGGAGAAGGAGAAGGTGAAGTCAGGAGGGTGAATCAGAAGAAGCAGAAGAAGGAGAAGGAGAAGGTGAAGTCTGGAGGGTGAATCAGAAGAATCAGAAGAAGGAGAAGGAGAAGGTGAAGTCTGGAGGGTGAATCAGAAGAAGCAGAAGAAAGAGAAGGAGAAGGTGAAGTCTGGAGTGTGAAGCAGAAGAAGCAGAAGAAGGAGAAGGAGAAGGTGAAGACTGGAGGGTGAATCAGAAGAAGTAGAAGAAGGAGAAGAAGAAGGTGAAGTCTGGAGGGTGAAGCAGAAGAAGTAGAAGAAGGAGAAGGAGAAGGTGAAGTCAGGATGGTGAATCAGAAGAAGTAGAAGAAGGAGAAGGTGAAGTCAGGAGGGTGAATCAGAAGAAGCAGAAGAAGGAGAAGGAGAAGGTGAAGTCTGGAGGGTGAATCAGAAGAAGCAGAAGATGGAGAAGGAGAAGGTGAAGTCTGGAGGATGAATCAGAAGAAGCAGAAGAAGGAGAAGGAGAAGATGAAGTCTGGAGGGTGAATCAGAAGAAGCAGAAGAAGGAGAAGGAGAAGATGAAGTCTGGAGGGTGAATCAGAAGAAGCAGTAGAAGGAGAAGGAGAAGGTGAAGTCTGGAGGGTGAATCAGAAGAAGCAGAATAAGGAGACGGAGAAGGTTAAGTCTGGAGGTTGAATCAGAAGAAGCAGAAGAAGGAGAAGGAGAAGGTGAAGTCTGGAGGGTGAATCAGAAGAAGTAGAAGAAGGAGAAGCAGAAGGTGAAGTCTGGAGGGTGAAGCAGAAGAAGTAGAAGAAGGAGAAGGAGAACGTGAAGTCAGGATGGTGAATCAGAAGAAGTAGAAGAAGGAGAAGGAGAAGGTGAAGTCAGGAGGGTGAATCAGAAGAAGCAGAAGAAGGAGAAGGAGAAGGTGAAGTCTGGAGGGTGAATCAGAAGAATCAGAAGAAGGAGAAGGAGAAGGTGAAGTCTGGAGGGTGAATCAGAAGAAGCAGAAGAAAGAGAAGGAGAAGGTGAAGTCTGGAGTGTGAAGCAGAAGAAGCAGAAGAAGGAGAAGGAGAAGGTGAAGACTGGAGGGTGAATCAGAAGAAGTAGAAGAAGGAGAAGAAGAAGGTGAAGTCTGGAGGGTGAAGCAGAAGAAGTAGAAGAAGGAGAAGGAGAAGGTGAAGTCAGGATGGTGAATCAGAAGAAGTAGAAGAAGGAGAAGGTGAAGTCAGGAGGGTGAATCAGAAGAAGCAGAAGAAGGAGAAGGAGAAGGTGAAGTCTGGAGGGTGAATCAGAAGAAGCAGAAGAAAGAGAAGGAGAAGGTGAAGTCTGGAGCTGAAGCAGAAGAAGCAGAAGAAGGAGAAGGAGAAGGTGAAGACTGGAGGGTGAATCAGAAGAAGTAGAAGAAGGAGAAGAAGAAGGTGAAGTCTGGAGGGTGAAGCAGAAGAAGTAGAAGAAGGAGAAAGAGAAGGTGAAGTCAGGATGGTGAATCAGAAGAAGTAGAAGAAGGAGAAGGAGAAGGTGAAGTCAGGAGAGTGAATCAGAAGAAGCAGAAGAAGGAGAAGGAGAAGGTGAAGTCTGGAGGGTGAATCAGAAGAATCAGAAGAAGGAGAAGGAGAAGGTGAAGTCTGGAGGGTGAATCAGAAGAAGCAGAAGAAAGAGAAGGAGAAGGTGAAGTCTGGAGGGCGAAGCAGAAGAAGCAGAAGAAGGAGAAGGTGAAGACTGGAGGGTGAATCAGAAGAAGCAGAAGAAGGAGAAGGAGAAGATGAATTCTGGAGGGTGAATCAGAAGAAGCAGACGAAGGAGAAGGAGAAGATGAATTCTGGAGGGTGAATCAGAAGAAGAAGAAGAAGGAAAAGGAGAAGGTGAGGTCTGGAGGGTGAATCAGAAGAAGCAGAAGAAGGAGAAGGAGAAGATGAAGTCTGGAGGGTGAATCAGAAGAAGCAGAAGAAGGAGAAGGAGAAGATGAAGTCTGGAGGGTGAATCAGAAGAAGCAGTAGAAGGAGAAGGAGAAGGTGAAGTCTGGAGGGTGAATCAGAAGAAGCAGAATAAGGAGACGGAGAAGGTTAAGTCTGGAGGTTGAATCAGAAGAAGCAGAAGAAGGAGAAGGAGAAGGTGAAGTCTGGAGGGTGAATCAGAAGAAGTAGAAGAAGGAGAAGCAGAAGGTGAAGTCTGGAGGGTGAATCAGAAGAAGCAGAAGAAGGAGAAGGAGAAGGTGAAGTCTGGAGGGTGAATCAGAAGAATCAGAAGAAGGAGAAGGAGAAGGTGAAGTCTGGAGGGTGAATCAGAAGAATCAGAAGAAGGAGAAGGAGAAGGTGAAGTCAGGATGGTGAATCAGAAGAAGTAGAAGAAGGAGAAGGAGAAGGTGAAGTCAGGAGGGTGAATCAGAAGAAGCAGAAGAAGGAGAAGGAGAAGGTGAAGTCTGGAGGGTGAATCAGAAGAATCAGAAGAAGGAGAAGGAGAAGGTGAAGTCTGGAGGGTGAATCAGAAGAAGCAGAAGAAAGAGAAGGAGAAGGTGAAGTCTGGAGTGTGAAGCAGAAGAAGCAGAAGAAGGAGAAGGAGAAGGTGAAGACTGGAGGGTGAATCAGAAGAAGTAGAAGAAGGAGAAGAAGAAGGTGAAGTCTGGAGGGTGAAGCAGAAGAAGTAGAAGAAGGAGAAGGAGAAGGTGAAGTCAGGATGGTGAATCAGAAGAAGTAGAAGAAGGAGAAGGTGAAGTCAGGAGGGTGAATCAGAAGAAGCAGAAGAAGGAGAAGGAGAAGGTGAAGTCTGGAGGGTGAATCAGAAGAAGCAGAAGAAAGAGAAGGAGAAGGTGAAGTCTGGAGGCTGAAGCAGAAGAAGCAGAAGAAGGAGAAGGAGAAGGTGAAGACTGGAGGGTGAATCAGAAGAAGTAGAAGAAGGAGAAGAAGAAGGTGAAGTCTGGAGGGTGAAGCAGAAGAAGTAGAAGAAGGAGAAAGAGAAGGTGAAGTCAGGATGGTGAATCAGAAGAAGTAGAAGAAGGAGAAGGAGAAGGTGAAGTCAGGAGAGTGAATCAGAAGAAGCAGAAGAAGGAGAAGGAGAAGGTGAAGTCTGGAGGGTGAATCAGAAGAATCAGAAGAAGGAGAAGGAGAAGGTGAAGTCTGGAGGGTGAATCAGAAGAAGCAGAAGAAAGAGAAGGAGAAGGTGAAGTCTGGAGGGCGAAGCAGAAGAAGCAGAAGAAGGAGAAGGTGAAGACTGGAGGGTGAATCAGAAGAAGCAGAAGAAGGAGAAGGAGAAGATGAATTCTGGAGGGTGAATCAGAAGAAGCAGACGAAGGAGAAGGAGAAGATGAATTCTGGAGGGTGAATCAGAAGAAGAAGAAGAAGGAAAAGGAGAAGGTGAGGTCTGGAGGGTGAATCAGAAGAAGCAGAAGAAGGAGAAGGAGATGGTGAAGTCTGGAGGGTGAATCAGAAGAAACAGAAGAAGGAGAAGGAGAAGGTGAAGTCTGGAGGGTGAATCAGAAGAAGCAGAAGAAGGAGAAGGAGAAGGTGTAGTCAGGAGGGTGAATCAGAAGAAGCAGAAGAAGGAGAAGGAGAAGGTGAACTTAGGAGAGTGAATCAGAAGAAGCAGAAGAAGGAGAAGGAGAAGGTGAAGTCTGGAGGGTGAATCAGAAGAAGCAGAAGAAGGAGAAGGAGAAGATGAAGTCTGGAGGGTGAATCAGAAGAAGTAGAAGAAGGAGAAGGAGAAGGTGAAGTCTGGAGGGTGAATCAGAAGAAGCAGAAGAAGGAGAAGGAGAAGGTGAAGTCTGGAGGGTGAATCAGAAGAAGCAGAAGAAGGAGAAGGAGAAGGTGAAGTCTGGAGGGTGAATCAGAATAAGTAGAAGAAGGAGAAGGAGAAGGTGAAGTCTGGAGGGTGAAGCAGAAGAAGTAGAAGAAGGAGAAGGAGAAGGTGAAGTCAGGATGGTGAATCAGAAGAAGTAGAAGAAGGAGAAGGAGAAGGTGAAGTCAGGAGGGTGAATCAGAAGAAGCAGAAGAAGGAGAAGGAGAAGGTGAAGTCTGGAGGGTGAATCAGAAGAATCAGAAGAAGGAGAAGGAGAAGGTGAAGTCTGGAGGGTGAATCAGAAGAAGCAGAAGAAAGAGAAGGAGAAGGTGAAGTCTGTAGGGTGAAGCAGAAGAAGCAGAAGAAGGAGAAGGAGAAGGTGAAGACTGGAGGGTGAATCAGAAGAAGTAGAAGAAGGAGAAGAAGAAGGTGAAGTCTGGAGGGTGAAGCAGATGAAGTAGAAGAAGGAGAAGGAGAAGGTGAAGTCAGGATGGTGAATCAGAAGAAGTAGAAGAAGGAGAAGGAGAAGGTGAAGTCAGGAGGGTGAATCAGAAGAAGTAGAAGAAGGAGAAGGAGAAGGTGAAGTCAGGAGGGTGAAGCAGAAGAAGCAGAAGAAGGAGAAGGAGAAGGTGAAGTCTGGAGGGTGCAGCAGAAGAAGCAGAAGAAGGAGAAGGAGAAGGTGAAGTCTGGAGGGTGAAGCAGAAGAAGCAGAAGAAGGAGAAGGAGAAGGTGAAGTCTGGAGGGTGAATTAGAAGAAGCAGAAGAAGGAGAAGGACAAGGTGAAGTCTGGAGGGTGAATCAGAAGAAGCAGAAGAAGGAGAAGGAGAAGGTGAAGTTCGGAGGGTGAATCTGAAGAAGTAGAAGAAGGGGAAGGAGAAGGTGAAGTCTGGAGGGTGAAGCAGAAGAAGTAGAAGAAGGAGAAGGAGAAGGTGAAGTCTGGAGGGTGAATCAGAAGAAGCAGAAGAAGGAGAAGGAGAAGATGAAGTCTGGAGGGTGAATCAGAAGAAGTAGAAGAAGTAGAAGGAGAAGGTGAGGTCTGGAGGGTGAATCAGAAGAAGCAGAAGAAGGAGAAGGAGAAGATGAAGTCTGGAGGGTGAAGCAGAAGAAGTAGAAGAAGGAGAAGGAGAAGGTGAAGTCAGGAGGGTGAATCAGAAGAAGTAGAAGGAGGAGAAGGAGAAGGTGAAGTCAGGAGGGTGAATCAGAAGAAGCAGAAGAAGGAGAAGGAGAAGGTGAAGTCTGGAGGGTGAATCAGAAGAAGCAGAAGAAGGAGAAGGAGAAGATGAAGTCTGGAGGGTGAATCAGAAGAAGTAGAAGAAGTAGAAGGAGAAGGTGAGGTCTGGAGGGTGAATCAGAAGAAGCAGAAGAAGGAGAAGGAGAAGGTGAAGTCTGGAGGGTGAATCAGAAGAAGCAGAAGAAGGAGAACGAGAAGGTGAAGACTGGAGGGTGAATCAGAAGAAGTAGAAGAAGGAGAAGGAGAAGATGAAGTCTGGAGGGTGAATCAGAAGAAGTAGAAGAAGGAGAAGGAGAAGGTGAAGTCTGGAGGGTGAATCAGAAGAAGCAGAAGAAGGAGAAGGAGAAGGTGAAGTCTGGAGGGTGAATCAGAAGAAGCAAAAGAAGGAGAAGGAGAAGATGAAGTCTGGAGGGTGAATCAGAAGAAGTAGAAGAAGTAGAAGGAGAAGGTGAGGTCTGGAGGGTGAATCAGAAGAAGCAGAAGAAGGAGAAGGAGAAGGTGAAGTCTGGAGGGTGAATCAGAAGAAGCAGAAGAAGGAGAAGGAGAAGGTGAAGTCTCGAGGGTGAATCAGAAGAAGCAGAAGAAGGAGAAGGAGAAGGTGAAGTCTGGAGGGTGAATCAGAAGAAGCAGAAGAAGGAGAAGGAGAAGGTGAAGTCTGGAGGGTGAATCAGAAGAAGTAGAAGAAGGAGAAGGAGAAGGTGAAGTCTGGAGGGTGAATCAGAAGAAGTAGAAGAAGGAGAAGGAGAAGGTGAAGTCTGGAGGGTGAATCAGAAGAAGCAGAAGATGGAGAAGGAGAAGGTGAAGTCTGGAGGATGAATCAGAAGAAGCAGAAGAAGGGAAAGGAGAAGATGAAGTCTGGAGGGTGAATCAGAAGAAGTAGAAGAAGGTGAAGGAGAAGGTGAGGTCTGGAGGGTGAATCAGAAGAAGCAGAAGAAGGAGAAGGAGAAGATGAAGTCAGGAGGGTGAATCAGAAGAAGCAGAAGAAGGAGAAGGTGAAGTCTGGAGGGTGAATCAGAAGAAGCAGAATAAGGAGACGGAGAAGGTTAAGTCTGGAGGTTGAATCAGAAGAAGCAGAAGAAGGAGAAGGAGAAGATGAAGTCTGGAGGCTGAATCAGAAGAAGTAGAAGAAGGAGAAGGAGAAGGTGAAGTCTGGAGGGTGAAGCAGAAGAAGTAGAAGAAGGAGAAGGAGAACGTGAAGTCAGGATGGTGAATCAGAAGAAGTAGAAGAAGGAGAAGGAGAAGGTGAAGTCAGGAGGGTGAATCAGAAGAAGCAGAAGAAGGAGAAGGAGAAGGTGAAGTCTGGAGGGTGAATCAGAAGAATCAGAAGAAGGAGAAGGAGAAGGTGAAGTCTGGAGGGTGAATCAGAAGAAGCAGAAGAAAGAGAAGGAGAAGGTGAAGTCTGGAGGGTGAAGCAGAAGAAGCAGAAGAAGGAGAAGGAGAAGGTGAAGACTGGAGGGTGAATCAGAAGAAGTAGAAGAAGGAGAAGAAGAAGGTGAAGTCTGGAGGGTGAAGCAGAAGAAGTAGAAGAAGGAGAAGGAGAAGGTGAAGTCAGGATGGTGAATCAGAAGAAGTAGAAGATGGAGCAGGAGAAGGTGAAGTCAGGAGGGTGAATCAGAAGAAGCAGAAGAAGGAGAAGGAGAAGGTGAAGTCTGGAGGGTGAATCAGAAGAATCAGAAGAAGGAGAAGGAGAAGGTGAAGTCTGGAGGGTGAATCAGAAGAAGCAGAAGAAAGAGAAGGAGAAGGTGAAGTCTGGAGGGCGAAGCAGAAGAAGCAGAAGAAGGAGAAGGTGAAGACTGGAGGGTGAATCAGAAGAAGCAGAAGAAGGAGAAGGAGAAGATGAATTCTGGAGGGTGAATCAGAAGAAGCAGAAGAAGGAGAAGGAGAAGATGAATTCTGGAGGGTGAATCAGAAGAAGAAGAAGAAGGAAAAGGAGAAGGTGAGGTCTGGAGGGTGAATCAGAAGAAGCAGAAGAAGGAGAAGGAGATGGTGAAGTCTGGAGGGTGAATCAGAAGAAACAGAAGAAGGAGAAGGAGAAGGTGAAGTCTGGAGGGTGAATCAGAAGAAGCAGAAGAAGGAGAAGGAGAAGGTGAAGTCAGGAGGGTGAATCAGAAGATGCAGAAGAAGGAGAAGGAGAAGGTGAAGTTAGGAGAGTGAATCAGAAGAAGCAGAAGAAGGAGAAGGAGAAGGTGAAGTCTGGAGGGTGAATCAGAAGAAGGAGAAGAAGGAGAAGGAGAAGATGAAGTCTGGAGGGTGAATCAGAAGAAGTAGAAGAAGGAGAAGGAGAAGGTGAAGTCTGGAGGGTGAATCAGAAGAAGCAGAAGAAGGAGAAGGAGAAGGTGAAGTCTGGAGGGTGAATCAGAAGAAGCAGCAGAAGGAGAAGGAGAAGGTGAAGTCTGGAGGGTGAATCAGAAGAAGCAGAATAAGGAGAAGGAGAAGGTGAAGTCTGGAGGGTGAATCAGAAGAAGCAGAAGAAGGAGAAGGAGAAGGTGAAGTCTGGAGGGTGAATCAGAAGAAGTAGAAGAAGGAGAAGGAGAAGGTGAAGTCTGGAGGGTGAAGCAGAAGAAGTAGAAGAAGGAGAAGGAGAAGGTGAAGTCAGGATGGTGAATCAGAAGAAGTAGAAGAAGGAGAAGGAGAAGGTGAAGTCAGGAGGGTGAATCAGAAGAAGCAGAAGAAGGAGAAGGAGAAGGTGAAGTCTGGAGGGTGAATCAGAAGAATCAGAAGAAGGAGAAGGAGAAGGTGAAGTCTGGAGGGTGAATCAGAAGAAGCAGAAGAAAGAGAAGGAGAAGGTGAAGTCTGGAGGGTGAAGCAGAAGAAGCAGAAGAAGGAGAAGGAGAAGGTGAAGACTGGAGGGTGAATCAGAAGAAGTAGAAGAAGGAGAAGAAGAAGGTGAAGTCTGGAGGGTGAAGCAGAAGAAGTAGAAGAAGGAGAAGGAGAAGGTGAAGTCAGGATGGTGAATCAGAAGAAGTAGAAGAAGGAGAAGGAGAAGGTGAAGTCAGGAGGGTGAATCAGAAGAAGCAGAAGAAGGAGAAGGAGAAGGTGAAGTCTGGAGGGTGAATCAGAAGAATCAGAAGAAGGAGAAGGAGAAGGTGAAGTCTGGAGGGTGAATCAGAAGAAGCAGAAGAAAGAGAAGGAGAAGGTGAAGTCTGGAGGGTGAAGCAGAAGAAGCAGAAGGAGGAGAAGGAGAAGGTGAAGACTGGAGGGTGAATCAGAAGAAGTAGAAGAAGGAGAAGGAGAAGGTGAAGTCTGGAGGGTGAATCAGAAGAATCAGAAGAAGGAGAAGGAGAAGGTGAAGTCTGGAGGGTGAATCAGAAGAAGCAGAAGAAAGAGAAGGAGAAGGTGAAGTCTGGAGGGTGAAGCAGAAGAAGCAGAAGAAGGAGAAGGAGAAGGTGGAGTTAGGAGAGTGAATCAGAAGAAGCAGAAGAAGGAGAAGGAGAAGGTGAAGTCAGGGGGGTGAAGCAGAAGAAGTAGAAGGAGAAGGAGAAGGTGAAGTCAGGAGGGTGAAGCAGAAGAAGCAGAAGAAGGAGAAGGAGAAGGTGAAGTCTGGAGGGTGCAGCAGAAGAAGCAGAAGAAGGAGAAGGAGAAGGTGAAGTCTGGAGGGTGAAGCAGAAGAAGCAGAAGAAGGAGAAGGAGAAGGTGAAGTCTGGAGGGTGAATCAGAAGAAGTAGAAGAAGGAGAAGGAGAAGGTGAAGTCAGGAGGGTGAAGCAGAACAAGTAGAAGAAGGAGAAGGAGAATGTGAAGTCTGGAGGGTGAAGCAGAAGAAGCAGAAGAAGAAGAATGAGAAGGTGAAGTCTGGAGGGCGAAGCAGAAGAAGCAGAAGAAGGAGAAGGAGAAGGTGAAGTCTGGAGGGTGAAGCAGAAGAAGCAGAAGAAGGAGAAGGAGAAGGTGAAGTCTGGAGGGTGAATCAGAAGAAGTAAATAAGGAGAAGGAGAAGGTGAAGTCAGGAGGGTGAAGCAGAAGAAGCAGAAGAAGGAGAAGGAGAAGGTGAAGTCTGGAGGGTGAAGCAGAAGAAACAGAAGAAGGAGAAGGAGAAGGTGAAGTCTGGAGGGTGAAGCAGAAGAAGCAGAAGAAGGAGAAGGAGAAGCTGAAGTCAGGAGGGTGAATCAGAAGAAGTAGAAGAAGGAGAAGGAGAAGGTGAAGTCTGGAGGGTGAATCAGAAGGAGTAGAAGAAGGAGAAGGAGAAGGTGAAGTCTGGAGGGTGAATCAGAAGAAGTAGAAGAAGGAGAAGGAGAAGGTGAAGTCTGGAGGGTGAATCAGAAGAAGCAGAAGAAGGAGAAGGAGAAGGTGAAGTCTGGAGGGAGAAGCAGAAGAAGTAGAAGAAGGAGAAGGAGAAGGTGAAGTCTGGAGGGTGAATCAGAAGAAGTAGAAGAAGGAGAAGGAGAAGGTGAAGTCTGGAGGGTGAATCAGAAGAAGTAGAAGAAGGAGAAGGAGAAGGTGAAGTCTGGAGGGTGAATCAGAAGAAGCAGAAGAAGGAGAAGGAGAAGGTGAAGTCTGGAGGGTGAATCAGAAGAAGTAGAAGAAGGAGAAGGAGAAGGTCTAGTCTGGAGGGTGAATCAGAAGAAGTAGACGAAGGAGAAGGAGAAGGTGAAGTCTGGAGGGTGAATCAGAAGAAGCAGAAGAAGGAGAAGGAGAAGGTGACGACTGGAGGGTGAATCAGAAGAAGCAGATGAAGGAGAAGGAGAAGGTGAAGTCTGGAGGGTGAATCAGAAGAAGCAGAAGAAGTAGAAGGAGAAGGTGAAGTCTGGAGGGTGAATCAGAAGAAGCAGAAGAAGGAGAAGGAGAAGGTGAAGTCTGGAGGGTGAATCAGAAGAAGCAGAAGAAGGAGAAGGAGAAGGTGAAGTCAGGAGGGTGAATTAGAAGAAGCAGAAGAAGGAGAAGGAGAAGGTGAAGTCTGGAGTGTGAATCAGAAGAAGCAGAAGAAGGAGAAGGAGAAGGTGAAGACTGGAGGGTGAATCAGGAGATGTAGAAGAAGGAGAAGGAGACGGTGAAGTCTGGAGGGTTGAATCAGAAGAAGTAGAAGAAGGAGAAGGAGAAGGCAAAGACTGGAGGGTGAATCAGAAGAAGCAGAAGAAGGAGAAGGAGAAGGTGAAGTCTGGAGGGTGAATCAGAAGAAGCAGAAGAAGGAGAAGGAGAAGATGAAGTCTGGAGGGTGAATCAGAAGTAGAAGAAGGAGAAGGAGAAGGTGAGGTCTGGAGGGTGAATCAGATGAAGCAGAAGAAGGAGAAGTAGAAGGTGAAGTCTGAAGGGTGAATCAGAAGAAGCAGAAGAAGGAGAAGGAGAAGGTGAAGTCTGGAGGGTGAATCAGAAGAAGCAGAAGAAGGAGAAGGAGAAGGTGAAGTCTGGAGGGTGAATCAGAAGAAGCAGAAGAAGGAGAAGGAGAAGGTGAAGTCTGGAGTGTGAATCAAAAGAAGTAGAAGAAGGAGAAGGAGAAGGTGAAGTCTGGAGGGTGAATCAGAAGAAGCAGAAGAAGGAGAAGGAGATGGTGATGTCTGGAGGGTGAATCAGAAGAAGCAGAAGAAGGAGAAGGAGAAGATGAAGCCTGGAGGGTGAATCAGAAGAAGTAGAAGAAGGAGAAGCAGAAGGTGAAGTCTGGAGGGTGAATCAGAAGAAGCAGAAGAAGGATAAGGACAAGGTGAAGTCTGGAGGGTGAATGAGAAGAAGCAGAAGAAGGAGAAGGAGAAGGTGAAGTCTGGAGGGTGAATCAGAAGAAGCAGAAGAAAGAGAAGGAGAAGGTGAAGTCTGGAGGGTGAAGCAGAAGAAGCAGAAGAAGGAGAACGAGAAGGTGAAGACTGGAGGGTGAATCAGAAGAAGTAGAAGAAGGAGAAGGAGAAGATGAAGTCTGGAGGGTGAATCAGAAGAAGTAGAAGAAGGAGAAGGAGAAGGTGAAGTCTGGAGGGTGAATCAGAAGAAGCAGAAGAAGGAGAAGGAGAAGGTGAAGTCTGGAGGGTGAATCAGAAGAAGCAGAAGAAGGAGAAAGAGAAGATGAAGTCTGGAGTGTGAATCAGAAGAAGTAGAAGAAGTAGAAGGAGAAGGTGAAGTCTGGAGGCTGAAGCAGAAGAAGCAGAAGAAGGAGAAGGAGAAGGTGAAGACTGGAGGGTGAATCAGAAGAAGTAGAAGAAGGAGAAGAAGAAGGTGAAGTCTGGAGGGTGAAGCAGAAGAAGTAGAAGAAGGAGAAAGAGAAGGTGAAGTCAGGATGGTGAATCAGAAGAAGTAGAAGAAGGAGAAGGAGAAGGTGAAGTCAGGAGAGTGAATCAGAAGAAGCAGAAGAAGGAGAAGGAGAAGGTGAAGTCTGGAGGGTGAATCAGAAGAATCAGAAGAAGGAGAAGGAGAAGGTGAAGTCTGGAGGGTGAATCAGAAGAAGCAGAAGAAAGAGAAGGAGAAGGTGAAGTCTGGAGGGCGAAGCAGAAGAAGCAGAAGAAGGAGAAGGTGAAGACTGGAGGGTGAATCAGAAGAAGCAGAAGAAGGAGAAGGAGAAGATGAATTCTGGAGGGTGAATCAGAAGAAGCAGACGAAGGAGAAGGAGAAGATGAATTCTGGAGGGTGAATCAGAAGAAGAAGAAGAAGGAAAAGGAGAAGGTGAGGTCTGGAGGGTGAATCAGAAGAAGCAGAAGAAGGAGAAGGAGATGGTGAAGTCTGGAGGGTGAATCAGAAGAAACAGAAGAAGGAGAAGGAGAAGGTGAAGTCTGGAGGGTGAATCAGAAGAAGCAGAAGAAGGAGAAGGAGAAGGTGTAGTCAGGAGGGTGAATCAGAAGAAGCAGAAGAAGGAGAAGGAGAAGGTGAACTTAGGAGAGTGAATCAGAAGAAGCAGAAGAAGGAGAAGGAGAAGGTGAAGTCTGGAGGGTGAATCAGAAGAAGCAGAAGAAGGAGAAGGAGAAGATGAAGTCTGGAGGGTGAATCAGAAGAAGTAGAAGAAGGAGAAGGAGAAGGTGAAGTCTGGAGGGTGAATCAGAAGAAGCAGAAGAAGGAGAAGGAGAAGGTGAAGTCTGGAGGGTGAATCAGAAGAAGCAGAAGAAGGAGAAGGAGAAGGTGAAGTCTGGAGGGTGAATCAGAAGTAGAAGAAGGAGAAGGAGAAGGTGAGGTCTGGAGGGTGAATCAGATGAAGCAGAAGAAGGAGAAGTAGAAGGTGAAGTCTGAAGGGTGAATCAGAAGAAGCAGAAGAAGGAGAAGGAGAAGGTGAAGTCTGGAGGGTGAATCAGAAGAAGCAGAAGAAGGAGAAGGAGAAGGTGAAGTCTGGAGGGTGAATCAGAAGAAGCAGAAGAAGGAGAAGGAGAAGGTGAAGTCTGGAGTGTGAATCAAAAGAAGTAGAAGAAGGAGAAGGAGAAGGTGAAGTCTGGAGGGTGAATCAGAAGAAGCAGAAGAAGGAGAAGGAGATGGTGATGTCTGGAGGGTGAATCAGAAGAAGCAGAAGAAGGAGAAGGAGAAGATGAAGCCTGGAGGGTGAATCAGAAGAAGTAGAAGAAGGAGAAGCAGAAGGTGAAGTCTGGAGGGTGAATCAGAAGAAGCAGAAGAAGGATAAGGACAAGGTGAAGTCTGGAGGGTGAATGAGAAGAAGCAGAAGAAGGAGAAGGAGAAGGTGAAGTCTGGAGGGTGAATCAGAAGAAGCAGAAGAAAGAGAAGGAGAAGGTGAAGTCTGGAGGGTGCAGCAGAAGAAGCAGAAGAAGGAGAACGAGAAGGTGAAGACTGGAGGGTGAATCAGAAGAAGTAGAAGAAGGAGAAGGAGAAGATGAAGTCTGGAGGGTGAATCAGAAGAAGTAGAAGAAGGAGAAGGAGAAGGTGAAGTCTGGAGGGTGAATCAGAAGAAGCAGAAGAAGGAGAAGGAGAAGGTGAAGTCTGGAGGGTGAATCAGAAGAAGCAGAAGAAGGAGAAAGAGAAGATGAAGTCTGGAGTGTGAATCAGAAGAAGTAGAAGAAGTAGAAGGAGAAGGTGAAGTCTGGAGGCTGAAGCAGAAGAAGCAGAAGAAGGAGAAGGAGAAGGTGAAGACTGGAGGGTGAATCAGAAGAAGTAGAAGAAGGAGAAGAAGAAGGTGAAGTCTGGAGGGTGAAGCAGAAGAAGTAGAAGAAGGAGAAAGAGAAGGTGAAGTCAGGATGGTGAATCAGAAGAAGTAGAAGAAGGAGAAGGAGAAGGTGAAGTCAGGAGAGTGAATCAGAAGAAGCAGAAGAAGGAGAAGGAGAAGGTGAAGTCTGGAGGGTGAATCAGAAGAATCAGAAGAAGGAGAAGGAGAAGGTGAAGTCTGGAGGGTGAATCAGAAGAAGCAGAAGAAAGAGAAGGAGAAGGTGAAGTCTGGAGGGCGAAGCAGAAGAAGCAGAAGAAGGAGAAGGTGAAGACTGGAGGGTGAATCAGAAGAAGCAGAAGAAGGAGAAGGAGAAGATGAATTCTGGAGGGTGAATCAGAAGAAGCAGACGAAGGAGAAGGAGAAGATGAATTCTGGAGGGTGAATCAGAAGAAGAAGAAGAAGGAAAAGGAGAAGGTGAGGTCTGGAGGGTGAATCAGAAGAAGCAGAAGAAGGAGAAGGAGATGGTGAAGTCTGGAGGGTGAATCAGAAGAAACAGAAGAAGGAGAAGGAGAAGGTGAAGTCTGGAGGGTGAATCAGAAGAAGCAGAAGAAGGAGAAGGAGAAGGTGTAGTCAGGAGGGTGAATCAGAAGAAGCAGAAGAAGGAGAAGGAGAAGGTGAACTTAGGAGAGTGAATCAGAAGAAGCAGAAGAAGGAGAAGGAGAAGGTGAAGTCTGGAGGGTGAATCAGAAGAAGCAGAAGAAGGAGAAGGAGAAGATGAAGTCTGGAGGGTGAATCAGAAGAAGTAGAAGAAGGAGAAGGAGAAGGTGAAGTCTGGAGGGTGAATCAGAAGAAGCAGAAGAAGGAGAAGGAGAAGGTGAAGTCTGGAGGGTGAATCAGAAGAAGCAGAAGAAGGAGAAGGAGAAGGTGAAGTCTGGAGGGTGAATCAGAATAAGTAGAAGAAGGAGAAGGAGAAGGTGAAGTCTGGAGGGTGAAGCAGAAGAAGTAGAAGAAGGAGAAGGAGAAGGTGAAGTCAGGATGGTGAATCAGAAGAAGTAGAAGAAGGAGAAGGAGAAGGTGAAGTCAGGAGGGTGAATCAGAAGAAGCAGAAGAAGGAGAAGGAGAAGGTGAAGTCTGGAGGGTGAATCAGAAGAATCAGAAGAAGGAGAAGGAGAAGGTGAAGTCTGGAGGGTGAATCAGAAGAAGCAGAAGAAAGAGAAGGAGAAGGTGAAGTCTGTAGGGTGAAGCAGAAGAAGCAGAAGAAGGAGAAGGAGAAGGTGAAGACTGGAGGGTGAATCAGAAGAAGTAGAAGAAGGAGAAGAAGAAGGTGAAGTCTGGAGGGTGAAGCAGATGAAGTAGAAGAAGGAGAAGGAGAAGGTGAAGTCAGGATGGTGAATCAGAAGAAGTAGAAGAAGGAGAAGGAGAAGGTGAAGTCAGGAGGGTGAATCAGAAGAAGTAGAAGAAGGAGAAGGAGAAGGTGAAGTCAGGAGGGTGAATCAGAAGAAGCAGAAGAAGGAGAAGGAGAAGGTGAAGTCTGGAGGGTGAATCAGAAGAATCAGAAGAAGGAGAAGGAGAAGGTGAAGTCTGGAGGGTGAATCAGAAGAAGCAGAAGAAAGAGAAGGAGAAGGTGAAGTCTGGAGGGTGAAGCAGAAGAAGCAGAAGAAGGAGAAGGAGAAGGTGAAGACTGGAGGGTGAATCAGAAGAAGTAGAAGAAGGAGAAGAAGAAGGTGAAGTCTGGAGGGTGAAGCAGATGAAGTAGAAGAAGGAGAAGGAGAAGGTGAAGTCAGGATGGTGAATCAGAAGAAGTAGAAGAAGGAGAAGGAGAAGGTGAAGTCAGGAGGGTGAATCAGAAGAAGCAGAAGAAGGAGAAGGAGAAGGTGAAGTCTGGAGGGTGAATCAGAAGAATCAGAAGAAGGAGAAGGAGAAGGTGAAGTCTGGAGGGTGAATCAGAAGAAGCAGAAGAAAGAGAAGGAGAAGGTGAAGTCTGGAGGGTGAAGCAGAAGAAGCAGAAGGAGGAGAAGGAGAAGGTGAAGACTGGAGGGTGAATCAGAAGAAGTAGAAGAAGGAGAAGGAGAACGTGAAGTCTGGAGGGTGAATCAGAAGAAGTAGAAGTAGGAGAAGGAGAAGGTGAAGTTTGGAGGGTGAATCAGAAGAAGCAGAAGAAGGAGAAGGAGAAGGTGAAGTTAGGAGAGTGAATCAGAAGAAGCAGAAGAAGGAGAAGGAGAAGGTGAAGTCAGGGGGGTGAAGCAGAAGAAGTAGAAGAAGGAGAAGGAGAAGGTGAAGTCAGGAGGGTGAAGCAGAAGAAGCAGAAGAAGGAGAAGGAGAAGGTGAAGTCTGGAGGGTGCAGCAGAAGAAGCAGAAGAAGGAGAAGGAGAAGGTGAAGTCTGGAGGGTGAAGCAGAAGAAGCAGAAGAAGGAGAAGGAGAAGGTGAAGTCTGGAGGGTGAATTAGAAGAAGCAGAAGAAGGAGAAGGACAAGGTGAAGTCTGGAGGGTGAATCAGAAGAAGCAGAAGAAGGAGAAGGAGAAGGTGAAGTTCGGAGGGTGAATCAGAAGAAGTAGAAGAAGGGGAAGGAGAAGGTGAAGTCTGGAGGGTGAAGCAGAAGAAGTAGAAGAAGGAGAAGGAGAAGGTGAAGTCTGGAGGGTGAATCAGAAGAAGCAGAAGAAGGAGAAGGAGAAGATGAAGTCTGGAGGGTGAATCAGAAGAAGTAGAAGAAGTAGAAGGAGAAGGTGAGGTCTGGAGGGTGAATCAGAAGAAGCAGAAGAAGGAGAAGGAGAAGATGAAGTCTGGAGGGTGAAGCAGAAGAAGTAGAAGAAGGAGAAGGAGAAGGTGAAGTCAGGAGGGTGAATCAGAAGAAGTAGAAGGAGGAGAAGGAGAAGGTGAAGTCAGGAGGGTGAATCAGAAGAAGCAGAAGAAGGAGAAGGAGAAGGTGAAGTCTGGAGGGTGAATCAGAAGAAGCAGAAGAAGGAGAAGGAGAAGATGAAGTCTGGAGGGTGAATCAGAAGAAGTAGAAGAAGTAGAAGGAGAAGGTGAGGTCTGGAGGGTGAATCAGAAGAAGCAGAAGAAGGAGAAGGAGAAGGTGAAGTCTGGAGGGTGAATCAGAAGAAGCAGAAGAAGGAGAACGAGAAGGTGAAGACTGGAGGGTGAATCAGAAGAAGTAGAAGAAGGAGAAGGAGAAGATGAAGTCTGGAGGGTGAATCAGAAGAAGTAGAAGAAGGAGAAGGAGAAGGTGAAGTCTGGAGGGTGAATCAGAAGAAGCAGAAGAAGGAGAAGGAGAAGGTGAAGTCTGGAGGGTGAATCAGAAGAAGCAAAAGAAGGAGAAGGAGAAGATGAAGTCTGGAGGGTGAATCAGAAGAAGTAGAAGAAGTAGAAGGAGAAGGTGAGGTCTGGAGGGTGAATCAGAAGAAGCAGAAGAAGGAGAAGGAGAAGGTGAAGTCTGGAGGGTGAATCAGAAGAAGCAGAAGAAGGAGAAGGAGAAGGGGAAGTCTCGAGGGTGAATCAGAAGAAGCAGAAGAAGGAGAAGGAGAAGGTGAAGTCTGGAGGGTGAATCAGAAGAAGCAGAAGAAGGAGAAGGAGAAGGTGAAGTCTGGAGGGTGAATCAGAAGAAGTAGAAGAAGGAGAAGGAGAAGGTGAAGTCTGGAGGGTGAATCAGAAGAAGTAGAAGAAGGAGAAGGAGAAGGTGAAGTCTGGAGGGTGAATCAGAAGAAGCAGAAGATGGAGAAGGAGAAGGTGAAGTCTGGAGGATGAATCAGAAGAAGCAGAAGAAGGAAAAGGAGAAGATGAAGTCTGGAGGGTGAATCAGAAGAAGTAGAAGAAGGTGAAGGAGACGGTGAGGTCTGGAGGGTGAATCAGAAGAAGCAGAAGAAGGAGAAGGAGAAGATGAAGTCAGGAGGGTGAATCAGAAGAAGCAGAAGAAGGAGAAGGTGAAGTCTGGAGGGTGAATCAGAAGAAGCAGAATAAGGAGACGGAGAAGGTTAAGTCTGGAGGTTGAATCAGAAGAAGCAGAAGAAGGAGAAGGAGAAGATGAAGTCTGGAGGCTGAATCAGAAGAAGTAGAAGAAGGAGAAGGAGAAGGTGAAGTCTGGAGGGTGAAGCAGAAGAAGTAGAAGAAGGAGAAGGAGAACGTGAAGTCAGGATGGTGAATCAGAAGAAGTAGAAGAAGGAGAAGGAGAAGGTGAAGTCAGGAGGGTGAATCAGAAGAAGCAGAAGAAGGAGAAGGAGAAGGTGAAGTCTGGAGGGTGAATCAGAAGAATCAGAAGAAGGAGAAGGAGAAGGTGAAGTCTGGAGGGTGAATCAGAAGAAGCAGAAGAAAGAGAAGGAGAAGGTGAAGTCTGGAGGGTGAAGCAGAAGAAGCAGAAGAAGGAGAAGGAGAAGGTGAAGACTGGAGGGTGAATCAGAAGAAGTAGAAGAAGGAGAAGAAGAAGGTGAAGTCTGGAGGGTGAAGCAGAAGAAGTAGAAGAAGGAGAAGGAGAAGGTGAAGTCAGGATGGTGAATCAGAAGAAGTAGAAGATGGAGCAGGAGAAGGTGAAGTCAGGAGGGTGAATCAGAAGAAGCAGAAGAAGGAGAAGGAGAAGGTGAAGTCTGGAGGGTGAATCAGAAGAATCAGAAGAAGGAGAAGGAGAAGGTGAAGTCTGGAGGGTGAATCAGAAGAAGCAGAAGAAAGAGAAGGAGAAGGTGAAGTCTGGAGGGCGAAGCAGAAGAAGCAGAAGAAGGAGAAGGTGAAGACTGGAGGGTGAATCAGAAGAAGCAGAAGAAGGAGAAGGAGAAGATGAATTCTGGAGGGTGAATCAGAAGAAGCAGAAGAAGGAGAAGGAGAAGATGAATTCTGGAGGGTGAATCAGAAGAAGAAGAAGAAGGAAAAGGAGAAGGTGAGGTCTGGAGGGTGAATCAGAAGAAGCAGAAGAAGGAGAAGGAGATGGTGAAGTCTGGAGGGTGAATCAGAAGAAACAGAAGAAGGAGAAGGAGAAGGTGAAGTCTGGAGGGTGAATCAGAAGAAGCAGAAGAAGGAGAAGGAGAAGGTGAAGTCAGGAGGGTGAATCAGAAGATGCAGAAGAAGGAGAAGGAGAAGGTGAAGTTAGGAGAGTGAATCAGAAGAAGCAGAAGAAGGAGAAGGAGAAGGTGAAGTCTGGAGGGTGAATCAGAAGAAGGAGAAGAAGGAGAAGGAGAAGATGAAGTCTGGAGGGTGAATCAGAAGAAGTAGAAGAAGGAGAAGGAGAAGGTGAAGTCTGGAGGGTGAATCAGAAGAAGCAGAAGAAGGAGAAGGAGAAGGTGAAGTCTGGAGGGTGAATCAGAAGAAGCAGAAGAAGGAGAAGGAGAAGGTGAAGTCTGGAGGGTGAATCAGAAGAAGCAGAATAAGGAGAAGGAGAAGGTGAAGTCTGGAGGGTGAATCAGAAGAAGCAGAAGAAGGAGAAGGAGAAGGTGAAGTCTGGAGGGTGAATCAGAAGAAGTAGAAGAAGGAGAAGGAGAAGGTGAAGTCTGGAGGGTGAAGCAGAAGAAGTAGAAGAAGGAGAAGGAGAAGGTGAAGTCAGGATGGTGAATCAGAAGAAGTAGAAGAAGGAGAAGGAGAAGGTGAAGTCAGGAGGGTGAATCAGAAGAAGCAGAAGAAGGAGAAGGAGAAGTGAAAGTCTGGAGGGTGAATCAGAAGAATCAGAAGAAGGAGAAGGAGAAGGTGAAGTCTGGAGGGTGAATCAGAAGAAGCAGAAGAAAGAGAAGGAGAAGGTGAAGTCTGGAGGGTGAAGCAGAAGAAGCAGAAGAAGGAGAAGGAGAAGGTGAAGACTGGAGGGTGAATCAGAAGAAGTAGAAGAAGGAGAAGAAGAAGGTGAAGTCTGGAGGGTGAAGCAGAAGAAGTAGAAGAAGGAGAAGGAGAAGGTGAAGTCAGGATGGTGAATCAGAAGAAGTAGAAGAAGGAGAAGGAGAAGGTGAAGTCAGGAGGGTGAATCAGAAGAAGCAGAAGAAGGAGAAGGAGAAGGTGAAGTCTGGAGGGTGAATCAGAAGAATCAGAAGAAGGAGAAGGAGAAGGTGAAGTCTGGAGGGTGAATCAGAAGAAGCAGAAGAAAGAGAAGGAGAAGGTGAAGTCTGGAGGGTGAAGCAGAAGAAGCAGAAGGAGGAGAAGGAGAAGGTGAAGACTGGAGGGTGAATCAGAAGAAGTAGAAGAAGGAGAAGGAGAAGGTGAAGTCTGGAGGGTGAATCAGAAGAATCAGAAGAAGGAGAAGGAGAAGGTGAAGTCTGGAGGGTGAATCAGAAGAAGCAGAAGAAAGAGAAGGAGAAGGTGAAGTCTGGAGGGTGAAGCAGAAGAAGCAGAAGAAGGAGAAGGAGAAGGTGGAGTTAGGAGAGTGAATCAGAAGAAGCAGAAGAAGGAGAAGGAGAAGGTGAAGTCAGGGGGGTGAAGCAGAAGAAGTAGAAGGAGAAGGAGAAGGTGAAGTCAGGAGGGTGAAGCAGAAGAAGCAGAAGAAGGAGAAGGAGAAGGTGAAGTCTGGAGGGTGCAGCAGAAGAAGCAGAAGAAGGAGAAGGAGAAGGTGAAGTCTGGAGGGTGAAGCAGAAGAAGCAGAAGAAGGAGAAGGAGAAGGTGAAGTCTGGAGGGTGAATCAGAAGAAGTAGAAGAAGGAGAAGGAGAAGGTGAAGTCAGGGGGGTGAAGCAGAACAAGCAGAAGAAGGAGAAGGAGAATGTGAAGTCTGGAGGGTGAAGCAGAAGAAGCAGAAGAAGAAGAATGAGAAGGTGAAGTCTGGAGGGCGAAGCAGAAGAAGCAGAAGAAGGAGAAGGAGAAGGTGAAGTCTGGAGGGTGAAGCAGAAGAAGCAGAAGAAGGAGAAGGAGAAGGTGAAGTCTGGAGGGTGAATCAGAAGAAGTAAATAAGGAGAAGGAGAAGGTGAAGTCAGGAGGGTGAAGCAGAAGAAGCAGAAGAAGGAGAAGGAGAAGGTGAAGTCTGGAGGGTGAAGCAGAAGAAACAGAAGAAGGAGAAGGAGAAGGTGAAGTCTGGAGGGTGAAGCAGAAGAAGCAGAAGAAGGAGAAGGAGAAGCTGAAGTCAGGAGGGTGAATCAGAATAAGTAGAAGAAGGAGAAGGAGAAGGTGAAGTCTGGAGGGTGAATCAGAAGGAGTAGAAGAAGGAGAAGGAGAAGGTGAAGTCTGGAGGGTGAATCAGAAGAAGTAGAAGAAGGAGAAGGAGAAGGTGAAGTCTGGAGGGTGAATCAGAAGAAGCAGAAGAAGGAGAAGGAGAAGGTGAAGTCTGGAGGGAGAAGCAGAAGAAGTAGAAGAAGGAGAAGGAGAAGGTGAAGTCTGGAGGGTGAATCAGAAGAAGTAGAAGAAGGAGAAGGAGAAGGTGAAGTCTGGAGGGTGAATCAGAAGAAGTAGAAGAAGGAGAAGGAGAAGGTGAAGTCTGGAGGGTGAATCAGAAGAAGCAGAAGAAGGAGAAGGAGAAGGTGAAGTCTGGAGGGTGAATCAGAAGAAGTAGAAGAAGGAGAAGGAGAAGGTCTAGTCTGGAGGGTGAATCAGAAGAAGTAGACGAAGGAGAAGGAGAAGGTGAAGTCTGGAGGGTGAATCAGAAGAAGCAGAAGAAGGAGAAGGAGAAGGTGACGACTGGAGGGTGAATCAGAAGAAGCAGATGAAGGAGAAGGAGAAGGTGAAGTCTGGAGGGTGAATCAGAAGAAGCAGAAGAAGTAGAAGGAGAAGGTGAAGTCTGGAGGGTGAATCAGAAGAAGCAGAAGAAGGAGAAGGAGAAGGTGAAGTCTGGAGGGTGAATCAGAAGAAGCAGAAGAAGGAGAAGGAGAAGGTGAAGTCAGGAGGGTGAATTAGAAGAAGCAGAAGAAGGAGAAGGAGAAGGTGAAGTCTGGTGTGTGAATCAGAAGAAGCAGAAGAAGGAGAAGGAGAAGGTGAAGACTGGAGGGTGAATCAGGAGATGTAGAAGAAGGAGAAGGAGACGGTGAAGTCTGGAGGGTTGAATCAGAAGAAGTAGAAGAAGGAGAAGGAGAAGGCAAAGACTGGAGGGTGAATCAGAAGAAGCAGAAGAAGGAGAAGGAGAAGGTGAAGTCTGGAGGGTGAATCAGAAGAAGCAGAAGAAGGAGAAGGAGAAGATGAAGTCTGGAGGGTGAATCAGAAGTAGAAGAAGGAGAAGGAGAAGGTGAGGTCTGGAGGGTGAATCAGATGAAGCAGAAGAAGGAGAAGTAGAAGGTGAAGTCTGAAGGGTGAATCAGAAGAAGCAGAAGAAGGAGAAGGAGAAGGTGAAGTCTGGAGGGTGAATCAGAAGAAGCAGAAGAAGGAGAAGGAGAAGGTGAAGTCTGGAGGGTGAATCAGAAGAAGCAGAAGAAGGAGAAGGAGAAGGTGAAGTCTGGAGTGTGAATCAAAAGAAGTAGAAGAAGGAGAAGGAGAAGGTGAAGTCTGGAGGGTGAATCAGAAGAAGCAGAAGAAGGAGAAGGAGATGGTGATGTCTGGAGGGTGAATCAGAAGAAGCAGAAGAAGGAGAAGGAGAAGATGAAGCCTGGAGGGTGAATCGGAAGAAGTAGAAGAAGGAGAAGCAGAAGGTGAAGTCTGGAGGGTGAATCAGAAGAAGCAGAAGAAGGATAAGGACAAGGTGAAGTCTGGAGGGTGAATGAGAAGAAGCAGAAGAAGGAGAAGGAGAAGGTGAAGTCTGGAGGGTGAATCAGAAGAAGCAGAAGAAAGAGAAGGAGAAGGTGAAGTCTGGAGGGTGAAGCAGAAGAAGCAGAAGAAGGAGAACGAGAAGGTGAAGACTGGAGGGTGAATCAGAAGAAGTAGAAGAAGGAGAAGGAGAAGATGAAGTCTGGAGGGTGAATCAGAAGAAGTAGAAGAAGGAGAAGGAGAAGGTGAAGTCTGGAGGGTGAATCAGAAGAAGCAGAAGAAGGAGAAGGAGAAGGTGAAGTCTGGAGGGTGAATCAGAAGAAGCAGAAGAAGGAGAAAGAGAAGATGAAGTCTGGAGTGTGAATCAGAAGAAGTAGAAGAAGTAGAAGGAGAAGGTGAAGTCTGGAGGCTGAAGCAGAAGAAGCAGAAGAAGGAGAAGGAGAAGGTGAAGACTGGAGGGTGAATCAGAAGAAGTAGAAGAAGGAGAAGAAGAAGGTGAAGTCTGGAGGGTGAAGCAGAAGAAGTAGAAGAAGGAGAAAGAGAAGGTGAAGTCAGGATGGTGAATCAGAAGAAGTAGAAGAAGGAGAAGGAGAAGGTGAAGTCAGGAGAGTGAATCAGAAGAAGCAGAAGAAGGAGAAGGAGAAGGTGAAGTCTGGAGGGTGAATCAGAAGAATCAGAAGAAGGAGAAGGAGAAGGTGAAGTCTGGAGGGTGAATCAGAAGAAGCAGAAGAAAGAGAAGGAGAAGGTGAAGTCTGGAGGGCGAAGCAGAAGAAGCAGAAGAAGGAGAAGGTGAAGACTGGAGGGTGAATCAGAAGAAGCAGAAGAAGGAGAAGGAGAAGATGAATTCTGGAGGGTGAATCAGAAGAAGCAGACGAAGGAGAAGGAGAAGATGAATTCTGGAGGGTGAATCAGAAGAAGAAGAAGAAGGAAAAGGAGAAGGTGAGGTCTGGAGGGTGAATCAGAAGAAGCAGAAGAAGGAGAAGGAGATGGTGAAGTCTGGAGGGTGAATCAGAAGAAACAGAAGAAGGAGAAGGAGAAGGTGAAGTCTGGAGGGTGAATCAGAAGAAGCAGAAGAAGGAGAAGGAGAAGGTGTAGTCAGGAGGGTGAATCAGAAGAAGCAGAAGAAGGAGAAGGAGAAGGTGAACTTAGGAGAGTGAATCAGAAGAAGCAGAAGAAGGAGAAGGAGAAGGTGAAGTCTGGAGGGTGAATCAGAAGAAGCAGAAGAAGGAGAAGGAGAAGATGAAGTCTGGAGGGTGAATCAGAAGAAGTAGAAGAAGGAGAAGGAGAAGGTGAAGTCTGGAGGGTGAATCAGAAGAAGCAGAAGAAGGAGAAGGAGAAGGTGAAGTCTGGAGGGTGAATCAGAAGAAGCAGAAGAAGGAGAAGGAGAAGGTGAAGTCTGGAGGGTGAATCAGAATAAGTAGAAGAAGGAGAAGGAGAAGGTGAAGTCTGGAGGGTGAAGCAGAAGAAGTAGAAGAAGGAGAAGGAGAAGGTGAAGTCAGGATGGTGAATCAGAAGAAGTAGAAGAAGGAGAAGGAGAAGGTGAAGTCAGGAGGGTGAATCAGAAGAAGCAGAAGAAGGAGAAGGAGAAGGTGAAGTCTGGAGGGTGAATCAGAAGAATCAGAAGAAGGAGAAGGAGAAGGTGAAGTCTGGAGGGTGAATCAGAAGAAGCAGAAGAAAGAGAAGGAGAAGGTGAAGTCTGTAGGGTGAAGCAGAAGAAGCAGAAGAAGGAGAAGGAGAAGGTGAAGACTGGAGGGTGAATCAGAAGAAGTAGAAGAAGGAGAAGAAGAAGGTGAAGTCTGGAGGGTGAAGCAGATGAAGTAGAAGAAGGAGAAGGAGAAGGTGAAGTCAGGATGGTGAATCAGAAGAAGTAGAAGAAGGAGAAGGAGAAGGTGAAGTCAGGAGGGTGAATCAGAAGAAGTAGAAGAAGGAGAAGGAGAAGGTGAAGTCAGGAGGGTGAATCAGAAGAAGCAGAAGAAGGAGAAGGAGAAGGTGAAGTCTGGAGGGTGAATCAGAAGAATCAGAAGAAGGAGAAGGAGAAGGTGAAGTCTGGAGGGTGAATCAGAAGAAGCAGAAGAAAGAGAAGGAGAAGGTGAAGTCTGGAGGGTGAAGCAGAAGAAGCAGAAGAAGGAGAAGGAGAAGGTGAAGACTGGAGGGTGAATCAGAAGAAGTAGAAGAAGGAGAAGAAGAAGGTGAAGTCTGGAGGGTGAAGCAGATGAAGTAGAAGAAGGAGAAGGAGAAGATGAAGTCAGGATGGTGAATCAGAAGAAGTAGAAGAAGGAGAAGGAGAAGGTGAAGTCAGGAGGGTGAATCAGAAGAAGCAGAAGAAGGAGAAGGAGAAGGTGAAGTCTGGAGGGTGAATCAGAAGAATCAGAAGAAGGAGAAGGAGAAGGTGAAGTCTGGAGGGTGAATCAGAAGAAGCAGAAGAAAGAGAAGGAGAAGGTGAAGTCTGGAGGGTGAAGCAGAAGAAGCAGAAGGAGGAGAAGGAGAAGGTGAAGACTGGAGGGTGAATCAGAAGAAGTAGAAGAAGGAGAAGGAGAACGTGAAGTCTGGAGGGTGAATCAGAAGAAGTAGGAGTAGGAGAAGGAGAAGGTGAAGTTTGGAGGGTGAATCAGAAGAAGCAGAAGAAGGAGAAGGAGAAGGTGAAGTTAGGAGAGTGAATCAGAAGAAGCAGAAGAAGGAGAAGGAGAAGGTGAAGTCTGGAGGGTGAAGCAGAAGAAGCAGAAGAAGGAGAAGGAGAAGGTGAAGTCTGGAGGGTGAATTAGAAGAAGCAGAAGAAGGAGAAGGACAAGGTGAAGTCTGGAGGGTGAATCAGAAGAAGCAGAAGAAGGAGAAGGAGAAGGTGAAGTTCGGAGGGTGAATCAGAAGAAGTAGAAGAAGGGGAAGGAGAAGGTGAAGTCTGGAGGGTGAAGCAGAAGAAGTAGAAGAAGGAGAAGGAGAAGGTGAAGTCTGGAGGGTGAATCAGAAGAAGCAGAAGAAGGAGAAGGAGAAGATGAAGTCTGGAGGGTGAATCAGAAGAAGTAGAAGAAGTAGAAGGAGAAGGTGAGGTCTGGAGGGTGAATCAGAAGAAGCAGAAGAAGGAGAAGGAGAAGATGAAGTCTGGAGGGTGAAGCAGAAGAAGTAGAAGAAGGAGAAGGAGAAGGTGAAGTCAGGAGGGTGAATCAGAAGAAGTAGAAGGAGGAGAAGGAGAAGGTGAAGTCAGGAGGGTGAATCAGAAGAAGCAGAAGAAGGAGAAGGAGAAGGTGAAGTCTGGAGGGTGAATCAGAAGAAGCAGAAGAAGGAGAAGGAGAAGATGAAGTCTGGAGGGTGAATCAGAAGAAGTAGAAGAAGTAGAAGGAGAAGGTGAGGTCTGGAGGGTGAATCAGAAGAAGCAGAAGAAGGAGAAGGAGAAGGTGAAGTCTGGAGGGTGAATCAGAAGAAGCAGAAGAAGGAGAACGAGGAGGTGAAGACTGGAGGGTGAATCAGAAGAAGTAGAAGAAGGAGAAGGAGAAGATGAAGTCTGGAGGGTGAATCAGAAGAAGTAGAAGAAGGAGAAGGAGAAGGTGAAGTCTGGAGGGTGAATCAGAAGAAGCAGAAGAAGGAGAAGGAGAAGGTGAAGTCTGGAGGGTGAATCAGAAGAAGCAGAAGAAAGAGAAGGAGAAGGTGAAGTCTGGAGGGTGAAGCAGAAGAAGCAGAAGAAGGAGAACGAGAAGGTGAAGACTGGAGGGTGAATCAGAAGAAGTAGAAGAAGGAGAAGGAGAAGATGAAGTCTGGAGGGTGAATCAGAAGAAGTAGAAGAAGGAGAAGGAGAAGGTGAAGTCTGGAGGGTGAATCAGAAGAAGCAGAAGAAGGAGAAGGAGAAGGTGAAGTCTGGAGGGTGAATCAGAAGAAGCAGAAGAAGGAGAAAGAGAAGATGAAGTCTGGAGTGTGAATCAGAAGAAGTAGAAGAAGTAGAAGGAGAAGGTGAAGTCTGGAGGCTGAAGCAGAAGAAGCAGAAGAAGGAGAAGGAGAAGGTGAAGACTGGAGGGTGAATCAGAAGAAGTAGAAGAAGGAGAAGAAGAAGGTGAAGTCTGGAGGGTGAAGCAGAAGAAGTAGAAGAAGGAGAAAGAGAAGGTGAAGTCAGGATGGTGAATCAGAAGAAGTAGAAGAAGGAGAAGGAGAAGGTGAAGTCAGGAGAGTGAATCAGAAGAAGCAGAAGAAGGAGAAGGAGAAGGTGAAGTCTGGAGGGTGAATCAGAAGAATCAGAAGAAGGAGAAGGAGAAGGTGAAGTCTGGAGGGTGAATCAGAAGAAGCAGAAGAAAGAGAAGGAGAAGGTGAAGTCTGGAGGGCGAAGCAGAAGAAGCAGAAGAAGGAGAAGGTGAAGACTGGAGGGTGAATCAGAAGAAGCAGAAGAAGGAGAAGGAGAAGATGAATTCTGGAGGGTGAATCAGAAGAAGCAGACGAAGGAGAAGGAGAAGATGAATTCTGGAGGGTGAATCAGAAGAAGAAGAAGAAGGAAAAGGAGAAGGTGAGGTCTGGAGGGTGAATCAGAAGAAGCAGAAGAAGGAGAAGGAGATGGTGAAGTCTGGAGGGTGAATCAGAAGAAACAGAAGAAGGAGAAGGAGAAGGTGAAGTCTGGAGGGTGAATCAGAAGAAGCAGAAGAAGGAGAAGGAGAAGGTGTAGTCAGGAGGGTGAATCAGAAGAAGCAGAAGAAGGAGAAGGAGAAGGTGAACTTAGGAGAGTGAATCAGAAGAAGCAGAAGAAGGAGAAGGAGAAGGTGAAGTCTGGAGGGTGAATCAGAAGAAGCAGAAGAAGGAGAAGGAGAAGATGAAGTCTGGAGGGTGAATCAGAAGAAGTAGAAGAAGGAGAAGGAGAAGGTGAAGTCTGGAGGGTGAATCAGAAGAAGCAGAAGAAGGAGAAGGAGAAGGTGAAGTCTGGAGGGTGAATCAGAAGAAGCAGAAGAAGGAGAAGGAGAAGGTGAAGTCTGGAGGGTGAATCAGAATAAGTAGAAGAAGGAGAAGGAGAAGGTGAAGTCTGGAGGGTGAAGCAGAAGAAGTAGAAGAAGGAGAAGGAGAAGGTGAAGTCAGGATGGTGAATCAGAAGAAGTAGAAGAAGGAGAAGGAGAAGGTGAAGTCAGGAGGGTGAATCAGAAGAAGCAGAAGAAGGAGAAGGAGAAGGTGAAGTCTGGAGGGTGAATCAGAAGAATCAGAAGAAGGAGAAGGAGAAGGTGAAGTCTGGAGGGTGAATCAGAAGAAGCAGAAGAAAGAGAAGGAGAAGGTGAAGTCTGTAGGGTGAAGCAGAAGAAGCAGAAGAAGGAGAAGGAGAAGGTGAAGACTGGAGGGTGAATCAGAAGAAGTAGAAGAAGGAGAAGAAGAAGGTGAAGTCTGGAGGGTGAAGCAGATGAAGTAGAAGAAGGAGAAGGAGAAGGTGAAGTCAGGATGGTGAATCAGAAGAAGTAGAAGAAGGAGAAGGAGAAGGTGAAGTCAGGAGGGTGAATCAGAAGAAGTAGAAGAAGGAGAAGGAGAAGGTGAAGTCAGGAGGGTGAATCAGAAGAAGCAGAAGAAGGAGAAGGAGAAGGTGAAGTCTGGAGGGTGAATCAGAAGAATCAGAAGAAGGAGAAGGAGAAGGTGAAGTCTGGAGGGTGAATCAGAAGAAGCAGAAGAAAGAGAAGGAGAAGGTGAAGTCTGGAGGGTGAAGCAGAAGAAGCAGAAGAAGGAGAAGGAGAAGGTGAAGACTGGAGGGTGAATCAGAAGAAGTAGAAGAAGGAGAAGAAGAAGGTGAAGTCTGGAGGGTGAAGCAGATGAAGTAGAAGAAGGAGAAGGAGAAGGTGAAGTCAGGATGGTGAATCAGAAGAAGTAGAAGAAGGAGAAGGAGAAGGTGAAGTCAGGAGGGTGAATCAGAAGAAGCAGAAGAAGGAGAAGGAGAAGGTGAAGTCTGGAGGGTGAATCAGAAGAATCAGAAGAAGGAGAAGGAGAAGGTGAAGTCTGGAGGGTGAATCAGAAGAAGCAGAAGAAAGAGAAGGAGAAGGTGAAGTCTGGAGGGTGAAGCAGAAGAAGCAGAAGGAGGAGAAGGAGAAGGTGAAGACTGGAGGGTGAATCAGAAGAAGTAGAAGAAGGAGAAGGAGAACGTGAAGTCTGGAGGGTGAATCAGAAGAAGTAGGAGTAGGAGAAGGAGAAGGTGAAGTTTGGAGGGTGAATCAGAAGAAGCAGAAGAAGGAGAAGGAGAAGGTGAAGTTAGGAGAGTGAATCAGAAGAAGCAGAAGAAGGAGAAGGAGAAGGTGAAGTCTGGAGGGTGAAGCAGAAGAAGCAGAAGAAGGAGAAGGAGAAGGTGAAGTCTGGAGGGTGAATTAGAAGAAGCAGAAGAAGGAGAAGGACAAGGTGAAGTCTGGAGGGTGAATCAGAAGAAGCAGAAGAAGGAGAAGGAGAAGGTGAAGTTCGGAGGGTGAATCAGAAGAAGTAGAAGAAGGGGAAGGAGAAGGTGAAGTCTGGAGGGTGAAGCAGAAGAAGTAGAAGAAGGAGAAGGAGAAGGTGAAGTCTGGAGGGTGAATCAGAAGAAGCAGAAGAAGGAGAAGGAGAAGATGAAGTCTGGAGGGTGAATCAGAAGAAGTAGAAGAAGTAGAAGGAGAAGGTGAGGTCTGGAGGGTGAATCAGAAGAAGCAGAAGAAGGAGAAGGAGAAGATGAAGTCTGGAGGGTGAAGCAGAAGAAGTAGAAGAAGGAGAAGGAGAAGGTGAAGTCAGGAGGGTGAATCAGAAGAAGTAGAAGGAGGAGAAGGAGAAGGTGAAGTCAGGAGGGTGAATCAGAAGAAGCAGAAGAAGGAGAAGGAGAAGGTGAAGTCTGGAGGGTGAATCAGAAGAAGCAGAAGAAGGAGAAGGAGAAGATGAAGTCTGGAGGGTGAATCAGAAGAAGTAGAAGAAGTAGAAGGAGAAGGTGAGGTCTGGAGGGTGAATCAGAAGAAGCAGAAGAAGGAGAAGGAGAAGGTGAAGTCTGGAGGGTGAATCAGAAGAAGCAGAAGAAGGAGAACGAGGAGGTGAAGACTGGAGGGTGAATCAGAAGAAGTAGAAGAAGGAGAAGGAGAAGATGAAGTCTGGAGGGTGAATCAGAAGAAGTAGAAGAAGGAGAAGGAGAAGGTGAAGTCTGGAGGGTGAATCAGAAGAAGCAGAAGAAGGAGAAGGAGAAGGTGAAGTCTGGAGGGTGAATCAGAAGAAGCAAAAGAAGGAGAAGGAGAAGATGAAGTCTGGAGGGTGAATCAGAAGAAGTAGAAGAAGTAGAAGGAGAAGGTGAGGTCTGGAGGGTGAATCAGAAGAAGCAGAAGAAGGAGAAGGAGAAGGTGAAGTCTGGAGGGTGAATCAGAAGAAGCAGAAGAAGGAGAAGGAGAAGGTGAAGTCTCGAGGGTGAATCAGAAGAAGCAGAAGAAGGAGAAGGAGAAGGTGAAGTCTGGAGGGTGAATCAGAAGAAGCAGAAGAAGGAGAAGGAGAAGGTGAAGTCTGGAGGGTGAATCAGAAGAAGTAGAAGAAGGAGAAGGAGAAGGTGAAGTCTGGAGGGTGAATCAGAAGAAGTAGAAGAAGGAGAAGGAGAAGGTGAAGTCTGGAGGGTGAATCAGAAGAAGCAGAAGATGGAGAAGGAGAAGGTGAAGTCTGGAGGATGAATCAGAAGAAGCAGAAGAAGGAAAAGGAGAAGATGAAGTCTGGAGGGTGAATCAGAAGAAGTAGAAGAAGGTGAAGGAGAAGGTGAGGTCTGGAGGGTGAATCAGAAGAAGCAGAAGAAGGAGAAGGAGAAGATGAAGTCAGGAGGGTGAATCAGAAGAAGCAGAAGAAGGAGAAGGTGAAGTCTGGAGGGTGAATCAGAAGAAGCAGAATAAGGAGACGGAGAAGGTTAAGTCTGGAGGTTTAATCAGAAGAAGCAGAAGAAGGAGAAGGAGAAGATGAAGTCTGGAGGCTGAATCAGAAGAAGTAGAAGAAGGAGAAGGAGAAGGTGAAGTCTGGAGGGTGAAGCAGAAGAAGTAGAAGAAGGAGAAGGAGAACGTGAAGTCAGGATGGTGAATCAGAAGAAGTAGAAGAAGGAGAAGGAGAAGGTGAAGTCAGGAGGGTGAATCAGAAGAAGCAGAAGAAGGAGAAGGAGAAGGTGAAGTCTGGAGGGTGAATCAGAAGAATCAGAAGAAGGAGAAGGAGAAGGTGAAGTCTGGAGGGTGAATCAGAAGAAGCAGAAGAAAGAGAAGGAGAAGGTGAAGTCTGGAGGGTGAAGCAGAAGAAGCAGAAGAAGGAGAAGGAGAAGGTGAAGACTGGAGGGTGAATCAGAAGAAGTAGAAGAAGGAGAAGAAGAAGGTGAAGTCTGGAGGGTGAAGCAGAAGAAGTAGAAGAAGGAGAAGGAGAAGGTGAAGTCAGGATGGTGAATCAGAAGAAGTAGAAGATGGAGCAGGAGAAGGTGAAGTCAGGAGGGTGAATCAGAAGAAGCAGAAGAAGGAGAAGGAGAAGGTGAAGTCTGGAGGGTGAATCAGAAGAATCAGAAGAAGGAGAAGGAGAAGGTGAAGTCTGGAGGGTGAATCAGAAGAAGCAGAAGAAAGAGAAGGAGAAGGTGAAGTCTGTAGGGCGAAGCAGAAGAAGCAGAAGAAGGAGAAGGTGAAGACTGGAGGGTGAATCAGAAGAAGCAGAAGAAGGAGAAGGAGAAGATGAATTCTGGAGGGTGAATCAGAAGAAGCAGAAGAAGGAGAAGGAGAAGATGAATTCTGGAGGGTGAATCAGAAGAAGAAGAAGAAGGAAAAGGAGAAGGTGAGGTCTGGAGGGTGAATCAGAAGAAGCAGAAGAAGGAGAAGGAGATGGAGAAGTCTGGAGGGTGAATCAGAAGAAACAGAAGAAGGAGAAGGAGAAGGTGAAGTCTGGAGGGTGAATCAGAAGAAGCAGAAGAAGGAGAAGGAGAAGGTGAAGTCAGGAGGGTGAATCAGAAGATGCAGAAGAAGGAGAAGGAGAAGGTGAAGTTAGGAGAGTGAATCAGAAGAAGCAGAAGAAGGAGAAGGAGAAGGTGAAGTCTGGAGGGTGAATCAGAAGAAGGAGAAGAAGGAGAAGGAGAAGATGAAGTCTGGAGGGTGAATCAGAAGAAGTAGAAGAAGGAGAAGGAGAAGGTGAAGTCTGGAGGGTGAATCAGAAGAAGCAGAAGAAGGAGAAGGAGAAGGTGAAGTCTGGAGGGTGAATCAGAAGAAGCAGAAGAAGGAGAAGGAGAAGGTGAAGTCTGGAGGGTGAATCAGAAGAAGCAGAATAAGGAGAAGGAGAAGGTGAAGTCTGGAGGGTGAATCAGAAGAAGCAGAAGAAGGAGAAGGAGAAGGTGAAGTCTGGAGGGTGAATCAGAAGAAGTAGAAGAAGGAGAAGGAGAAGGTGAAGTCTGGAGGGTGAAGCAGAAGAAGTAGAAGAAGGAGAAGGAGAAGGTGAAGTCAGGATGGTGAATCAGAAGAAGTAGAAGAAGGAGAAGGAGAAGGTGAAGTCAGGAGGGTGAATCAGAAGAAGCAGAAGAAGGAGAAGGAGAAGGTGAAGTCTGGAGGGTGAATCAGAAGAATCAGAAGAAGGAGAAGGAGAAGGTGAAGTCTGGAGGGTGAATCAGAAGAAGCAGAAGAAAGAGAAGGAGAAGGTGAAGTCTGGAGGGTGAAGCAGAAGAAGCAGAAGAAGGAGAAGGAGAAGGTGAAGACTGGAGGGTGAATCAGAAGAAGTAGAAGAAGGAGAAGAAGAAGGTGAAGTCTGGAGGGTGAAGCAGAAGAAGTAGAAGAAGGAGAAGGAGAAGGTGAAGTCAGGATGGTGAATCAGAAGAAGTAGAAGAAGGAGAAGGAGAAGGTGAAGTCAGGAGGGTGAATCAGAAGAAGCAGAAGAAGGAGAAGGAGAAGGTGAAGTCTGGAGGGTGAATCAGAAGAATCAGAAGAAGGAGAAGGAGAAGGTGAAGTCTGGAGGGTGAATCAGAAGAAGCAGAAGAAAGAGAAGGAGAAGGTGAAGTCTGGAGGGTGAAGCAGAAGAAGCAGAAGGAGGAGAAGGAGAAGGTGAAGACTGGAGGGTGAATCAGAAGAAGTAGAAGAAAGAGAAGGAGAAGGTGAAGTCTGGAGGGTGAATCAGAAGAATCAGAAGAAGGAGAAGGAGAAGGTGAAGTCTGGAGGGTGAATCAGAAGAAGCAGAAGAAAGAGAAGGAGAAGGTGAAGTCTGGAGGGTGAAGCAGAAGAAGCAGAAGAAGGAGAAGGAGAAGGTGGAGTTAGGAGAGTGAATCAGAAGAAGCAGAAGAAGGAGAAGGAGAAGGTGAAGTCAGGGGGGTGAAGCAGAAGAAGTAGAAGGAGAAGGAGAAGGTGAAGTCAGGAGGGTGAAGCAGAAGAAGCAGAAGAAGGAGAAGGAGAAGGTGAAGTCTGGAGGGTGCAGCAGAAGAAGCAGAAGAAGGAGAAGGAGAAGGTGAAGTCTGGAGGGTGAAGCAGAAGAAGCAGAAGAAGGAGAAGGAGAAGGTGAAGTCTGGAGGGTGAATCAGAAGAAGTAGAAGAAGGAGAAGGAGAAGGTGAAGTCAGGAGGGTGAAGCAGAACAAGCAGAAGAAGGAGAAGGAGAATGTGAAGTCTGGAGGGTGAAGCAGAAGAAGCAGAAGAAGAAGAATGAGAAGGTGAAGTCTGGAGGGCGAAGCAGAAGAAGCAGAAGAAGGAGAAGGAGAAGGTGAAGTCTGGAGGGTGAAGCAGAAGAAGCAGAAGAAGGAGAAGGAGAAGGTGAAGTCTGGAGGGTGAATCAGAAGAAGTAAATAAGGAGAAGGAGAAGGTGAAGTCAGGAGGGTGAAGCAGAAGAAGCAGAAGAAGGAGAAGGAGAAGGTGAAGTCTGGAGGGTGAAGCAGAAGAAACAGAAGAAGGAGAAGGAGAAGGTGAAGTCTGGAGGGTGAAGCAGAAGAAGCAGAAGAAGGAGAAGGAGAAGCTGAAGTCAGGAGGGTGAATCAGAAGAAGTAGAAGAAGGAGAAGGAGAAGGTGAAGTCTGGAGGGTGAATCAGAAGGAGTAGAAGAAGGAGAAGGAGAAGGTGAAGTCTGGAGGGTGAATCAGAAGAAGTAGAAGAAGGAGAAGGAGAAGGTGAAGTCTGGAGGGTGAATCAGAAGAAGCAGAAGAAGGAGAAGGAGAAGGTGAAGTCTGGAGGGAGAAGCAGAAGAAGTAGAAGAAGGAGAAGGAGAAGGTGAAGTCTGGAGGGTGAATCAGAAGAAGTAGAAGAAGGAGAAGGAGAAGGTGAAGTCTGGAGGGTGAATCAGAAGAAGTAGAAGAAGGAGAAGGAGAAGGTGAAGTCTGGAGGGTGAATCAGAAGAAGCAGAAGAAGGAGAAGGAGAAGGTGAAGTCTGGAGGGTGAATCAGAAGAAGTAGAAGAAGGAGAAGGAGAAGGTCTAGTCTGGAGGGTGAATCAGAAGAAGTAGACGAAGGAGAAGGAGAAGGTGAAGTCTGGAGGGTGAATCAGAAGAAGCAGAAGAAGGAGAAGGAGAAGGTGACGACTGGAGGGTGAATCAGAAGAAGCAGATGAAGGAGAAGGAGAAGGTGAAGTCTGGAGGGTGAATCAGAAGAAGCAGAAGAAGTAGAAGGAGAAGGTGAAGTCTGGAGGGTGAATCAGAAGAAGCAGAAGAAGGAGAAGGAGAAGGTAAAGTCTGGAGGGTGAATCAGAAGAAGCAGAAGAAGGAGAAGGAGAAGGTGAAGTCAGGAGGGTGAATTAGAAGAAGCAGAAGAAGGAGAAGGAGAAGGTGAAGTCTGGAGTGTGAATCAGAAGAAGCAGAAGAAGGAGAAGGAGAAGGTGAAGACTGGAGGGTGAATCAGGAGATGTAGAAGAAGGAGAAGGAGACGGTGAAGTCTGGAGGGTTGAATCAGAAGAAGTAGAAGAAGGAGAAGGAGAAGGCAAAGACTGGAGGGTGAATCAGAAGAAGCAGAAGAAGGAGAAGGAGAAGGTGAAGTCTGGAGGGTGAATCAGAAGAAGCAGAAGAAGGAGAAGGAGAAGATGAAGTCTGGAGGGTGAATCAGAAGTAGAAGAAGGAGAAGGAGCAGGTGAGGTCTGGAGGGTGAATCAGATGAAGCAGAAGAAGGAGAAGTAGAAGGTGAAGTCTGAAGGGTGAATCAGAAGAAGCAGAAGAAGGAGAAGGAGAAGGTGAAGTCTGGAGGGTGAATCAGAAGAAGCAGAAGAAGGAGAAGGAGAAGGTGAAGTCTGGAGGGTGAATCAGAAGAAGCAGAAGAAGGAGAAGGAGAAGGTGAAGTCTGGAGTGTGAATCAAAAGAAGTAGAAGAAGGAGAAGGAGAAGGTGAAGTCTGGAGGGTGAATCAGAAGAAGCAGAAGAAGGAGAAGGAGATGGTGATGTCTGGAGGGTGAATCAGAAGAAGCAGAAGAAGGAGAAGGAGAAGATGAAGCCTGGAGGGTGAATCAGAAGAAGTAGAAGAAGGAGAAGCAGAAGGTGAAGTCTGGAGGGTGAATCAGAAGAAGCAGAAGAAGGATAAGGACAAGGTGAAGTCTGGAGGGTGAATGAGAAGAAGCAGAAGAAGGAGAAGGAGAAGGTGAAGTCTGGAGGGTGAATCAGAAGAAGCAGAAGAAAGAGAAGGAGAAGGTGAAGTCTGGAGGGTGAAGCAGAAGAAGCAGAAGAAGGAGAACGAGAAGGTGAAGACTGGAGGGTGAATCAGAAGAAGTAGAAGAAGGAGAAGGAGAAGATGAAGTCTGGAGGGTGAATCAGAAGAAGTAGAAGAAGGAGAAGGAGAAGGTGAAGTCTGGAGGGTGAATCAGAAGAAGCAGAAGAAGGAGAAGGAGAAGGTGAAGTCTGGAGGGTGAATCAGAAGAAGCAGAAGAAGGAGAAAGAGAAGATGAAGTCTGGAGTGTGAATCAGAAGAAGTAGAAGAAGTAGAAGGAGAAGGTGAGGTCTGGAGGGTGAATCAGAAGAAGCAGAAGAAGGAGAAGGAGAAGGTGATGTCTGGAGGGTGAATCAGAAGAAGCAGAAGAAGGAGAAGGAGAAGGTGAAGTCTGGAGGGTGAATCAGAAGAAGCAGAAGAAGGAGAAGGAGAAGGTGAAGTCTGGAGGGTGAATCAGAAGAAGCAGAAGAAGGAGAAGGAGATGGTGATGTCTGGAGGGTGAATCAGAAGAAGCAGAAGAAGGAGAAGGAGAAGATGAAGCCTGGAGGGTGAATCAGAAGAAGTAGAAGAAGGAGAAGGAGAAGGTGAAGTCTGGAGGGTGAATCAGAAGAAGCAGAAGAAGGAGAAGGACAAGGTGAAGTCTGGAGGGTGAATGAGAAGAAGCAGAATAAGGAGAAGGAGAAGGTGAAGTCTGGAGGGTGAATCAGAACAAGCAGAAGAAAGAGAAGGAGAAGGTGAAGTCTGGAGGGTGAAGCAGAAGAAGCAGAAGAAGGAGAACGAGAAGGTGAAGACTGGAGGGTGAATCAGAAGAAGTAGAAGAAGGAGAAGGAGAAGATGAAGTCTGGAGGGTGAATCAGAAGAAGTAGAAGAAGGAGAAGGAGAAGGTGAAGTCTGGAGGGTGAATCAGAAGAAGCAGAAGAAGGAGAAGGAGAAGGTGAAGTCTGGAGGGTGAATCAGAAGAAGCAGAAGAAGGAGAAGGAGAAGGAGAAGATGAAGTCTGGAGGGTGAATCAGAAGAAGTAGAAGAAGTAGAAGGAGAAGGTGAGGTCTGGAGGGTGAATCAGAAGAAGCAGAAGAAGGAGAAGGAGAAGGTGAAGTCTGGAGGTTGAATCAGAAGAAGCAGAAGAAGGAGAAGGAGATGGTGAAGTCTGGAGGGTGAATCAGACGAAGCAGAAGAAGGAGAAGGAGAAGGTGAAGTCTGGAGGGTGAATCAGAAGAAGCAGAAGAAGGAGAAGGAGAAGTTGAAGTCTGGAGGGTGAATCAGAAGAAGTAGAAGAAGGTGAAGGAGAAGGTGAGGTCTGGAGGGTGAATCATAAGAAGCAGAAGAAGGAGAAGGAGAAGGTGAAGTCTGGAGAGTGAATCAGAAGAAGCAGAAGAAGGAGAAGGAGAAGGTGAAGTCTGGAGGGTGAATCAGAAGAAGCAGAATAAGGAGACGGAGAAGGTGAAGTCTGGAGGGTGAATCAGAAGAAGTAGAAGAAGGAGAAGGAGAAGGTGAAGTCTGGAGGGTGAATCAGAAGAAGTAGAAGAAGGAGAAGGAGAAGGTGAAGTCTGGAGGGTGAAGCAGAAGAAGTAGAAGAAGGAGAAGGAGAAGGTGAAGTCAGGATGGTGAATCAGAAGAAGTAGAAGAAAGAGAAGAAGAAGGTGACGTCTGGAGGGTGAAGCAGAAGATGTAGAAGAAGGAGAAGGAGAAGGTGAAGACAGGATGGTGAATCAGAAGAAGTAGAAGAAGGAGAAGGAGAAGGTGAAGTCAGGAGGGTGAATCAGAAGAAGCAGAAGAAGGAGAAGGAGAAGGTGAAGTCTGGAGGGTGAATCAGAAGAATCAGAAGAAGGAGAAGGAGAAGGTGAAGTCTGGAGGGTGAATCAGAAGAAGCAGAAGAAAGAGAAGGAGAAGGTGAAGTCTGGAGGGCGAAGCAGAAGAAGCAGAAGAAGGAGAAGGAGAAGGCGAAGGCTGGAGGGTGAATCAGAAGAAGTAGAAGAAGGAGAAGGAGAAGGTGAAGTCTGGAGGGTGAATCAGAAGAAGTAGAAGAAGGAGAAGGAGAAGGTGAAGTCTGGAGGGTGAATCAGAAGAAGCAGAAGAAGGAGAAGGAGAAGGTGAAGTCTGGAGGGTGAATCAGAAGAAGCAGAAGAAGGAGAAGGAGAAGATGAATTCTGGAGGGTGAATCAGAAGAAGAAGAAGAAGGAAAAGGAGAAGGTGAGGTCTGGAGGGTGAATCAGAAGAAGCAGAAGAAGGAGAAGGAGATGGTGAAGTCTGGAGGGTGAATCAGAAGAAGCAGAAGAAGGAGAAGGAGAAGGTGAAGTCTGGAGGGTGAATCAGAAGAAGCAGAAGAAGGAGAAGGAGAAGGTGAAGTCAGGAGGTGAATCAGAAGAAGCAGAAGAAGGAGAAGGAGAAGGTGAAGTTAGGAGAGTGAATCAGAAGAAGCAGAAGAAGGAGAAGGAGAAGGTGAAGTCTGGAGGGTGAATCAGAAGAAGCAGAAGAAGGAGAAGGAGAAGATGAAGTCTGGAGGGTGATTCAGAAGTAGAAGAAGGAGAAGGAGAAGGTGAGGTCTGGAGGGTGAATCAGATGAAGCAGAAGAAGGAGAAGGAGAAGGTGAAGTCTGGAGGGTGAATCAGAAGAAGCAGAAGAAAGAGAAGGAGAAGGTGAAGTCTGGAGGGTGAAGCAGAAGAAGCAAAAGAAGGAGAAGGAGAAGGTGAAGACTGGAGGGTGAATCAGAAGAAGTAGAAGAAGGAGAAGAAGAAGGTGAAGTCTGGAGGGTGAAGCAGAAGAAGTAGAAGAAGGAGAAGGAGAAGGTGAAGTCAGGATGGTGAATCAGAAGAAGTAGAAGAAGGAGAAGGAGAAGGTGAAGTCAGGAGGGTGAATCAGAAGAAGCAGAAGAAGGAGAAGGAGAAGGTGAAGTCTGGAGGGTGAATCAGAAGAATCAGAAGAAGCAGAAGGAGAAGGTGAAGTCTGGAGGGTGAATCAGAAGAAGCAGAAGAAATAGAAGGAGAAGGTGAAGTCTGGAGGGTGAAGCAGAAGAAGCAGAAGGAGGAGAAGGAGAAGGTGAAGCCTTGAGGGTGAATCAGAAGAAGTAGAAGAAGGAGAAGGAGAAGGTGAAGGCTGGAGGGTGAATCTGAAGAAGTAGAAGTAGGAGAAGGAGAAGGTGAAGTCTGGAGGGTGAATCAGAAGAAGCAGAAGAAGGAGAAGGAGAAGGTGAAGTCTGGAGGGTGAATCAGAAGAAGCAGAAGAAGGAGAAGGAGAAGATGAATTCTGGAGGGTGAATCAAGAGCAGAAGAAGAAGGAAAAGGAGAAGGTGAGGGCTGGAGGGTGAATCAGAAGAAGGAGAAGGAGATGGTGAAGTCTGGAGGGTGAATCAGAAGAAGCAGAAGAAGGAGAAAGAGAAGGTGAAGTCTGGAGGGTGAATCAGAAGAAGCAGAAGAAGGAGAAGGAGAAGTTGAAGTCAGGAGGGTGAATCAGAAGATGCAGAAGAAGGAGAAGGAGAAGGTGAAGTTAGGAGAGTGAATCAGAAGAAGCAGAAGAAGGAGAAGGAGAAGGTGAAGTCTGGAGGGTGAATCAGAAGAAGGAGAAGAAAGAGAAGGAGAAGATGAAGTCTGGAGGGTGAATCAGAAGAAGTAGAAGAAGGAGAAGGAGAAGGTGAAGTCTGGAGGGTGAATCAGAAGAAGCAGAAGAAGGAGAAGGAGAAGGTGAAGTCTGGAGGGTGAATCAGAAGAAGCAGAAGAAGGAGAAGGAGAAGGTGAAGTCTGGAGGGTGAATCAGAAGAAGCAGAATAAGGAGAAGGAGAAGGTGCAGTCTGGAGGGTGAATCAGAAGAAACAGAAGAAGGAGAAGGAGAAGGTGAAGTCTGGAGGGTGAATCAGAAGAAGGAGAAGAAGGAGAAGGAGAAGATGAAGTCTGGAGGGTGAATCAGAAGAAGTAGAAGAAGGAGAAGGAGAAGGTGAAGTCTGGAGGGTGAATCAGAAGAAGCAGAAGAAGGAGAAGGAGAAGGTGAAGTCTGGAGGGTGAATCAGAAGAAGCAGAAGAAGGAGAAGGAGAAGGTGAAGTCTGGAGGGTGAATCAGAAGAAGCAGAATAAGGAGAAGGAGAAGGTGAAGTCTGGAGGGTGAATCAGAAGAAGCAGAAGAAGGAGAAGGAGAAGGTGAAGTCTGGAGGGTGAATCAGAAGAAGTAGAAGAAGGAGAAGGAGAAGGTGAAGTCTGGAGGGTGAAGAAGAAGAAGTAGAAGAAGGAGAAGGAGAAGGTGAAGTCAGGATGGTGAATCAGAAGAAGTAGAAGAAGGAGAAGGAGAAGGTGAAGTCAGGAGGGTGAATCAGAAGAAGCAGAAGAAGGAGAAGGAGAAGGTGAAGTCTGGAGGGTGAATCAGAAGAATCAGAAGAAGGAGAAGGAGAAGGTGAAGTCTGGAGGGTGAATCAGAAGAAGCAGAAGAAAGAGAAGGAGAAGGTGAAGTCTGGAGGGTGAAGCAGAAGAAGCAGAAGAAGGAGAAGGAGAAGGTGAAGACTGGAGGGTGAATCAGAAGAAGTAGAAGAAGGAGAAGAAGAAGGTGAAGTCTGGAGGGTGAAGCAGAAGAAGTAGAAGAAGGAGAAGGAGAAGGTGAAGTCAGGATGGTGAATCAGAAGAAGTAGAAGAAGGAGAAGGAGAAGGTGAAGTCAGGAGGGTGAATCAGAAGAAGCAGAAGAAGGAGAAGGAGAAGGTGAAGTCTGGAGGGTGAATCAGAAGAATCAGAAGAAGGAGAAGGAGAAGGTGAAGTCTGGAGGGTGAATCAGAAGAAGCAGAAGAAAGAGAAGGAGAAGGTGAAGTCTGGAGGGTGAAGCAGAAGAAGCAGAAGGAGGAGAAGGAGAAGGTGAAGACTGGAGGGTGAATCAGAAGAAGTATTAGAAGGAGAAGGAGAAGGTGAAGTCTGGAGGGTGAATCAGAAGAATCATAAGAAGGAGAAGGAGAAGGTGAAGTCTGGAGGGTGAATCAGAAGAAGCAGAAGAAAGAGAAGGAGAAGGTGAAGTCTGGAGGGTGAAGCAGAAGAAGCAGAAGAAGGAGAAGGAGAAGGTGGAGTTAGGAGAGTGAATCAGAAGAAGCAGAAGAAGGAGAAGGAGAAGGTGAAGTCAGGGGGGTGAAGCAGAAGAAGTAGAAGGAGAAGGAGAAGGTGAAGTCAGGAGGGTGAAGCAGAAGAAGCAGAAGAAGGAGAAGGAGAAGGTGAAGTCTGGAGGGTGCAGCAGAAGAAGCAGAAGAAGGAGAAGGAGAAGGTGAAGTCTGGAGGGTGAAGCAGAAGAAGCAGAAGAAGGAGAAGGAGAAGGTGAAGTCTGGAGGGTGAATCAGAAGAAGTAGAAGAAGGAGAAGGAGAAGGTGAAGTCAGGAGGGTGAAGCAGAACAAGCAGAAGAAGGAGAAGGAGAATGTGAAGTCTGGAGGGTGAAGCAGAAGAAGCAGAAGAAGAAGAATGAGAAGGTGAAGTCTGGAGGGCGAAGCAGAAGAAGCAGAAGAAGGAGAAGGAGAAGGTGAAGTCTGGAGGGTGAAGCAGAAGAAGCAGAAGAAGGAGAAGGAGAAGGTGAAGTCTGGAGGGTGAATCAGAAGAAGTAAATAAGGAGAAGGAGAAGGTGAAGTCAGGAGGGTGAAGCAGAAGAAGCAGAAGAAGGAGAAGGAGAAGGTGAAGTCTGGAGGGTGAAGCAGAAGAAACAGAAGAAGGAGAAGGAGAAGGTGAAGTCTGGAGGGTGAAGCAGAAGAAGCAGAAGAAGGAGAAGGAGAAGCTGAAGTCAGGAGGGTGAATCAGAAGAAGTAGAAGAAGGAGAAGGAGAAGGTGAAGTCTGGAGGGTGAATCAGAAGGAGTAGAAGAAGGAGAAGGAGAAGGTGAAGTCTGGAGGGTGAATCAGAAGAAGTAGAAGAAGGAGAAGGAGAAGGTGAAGTCTGGAGGGTGAATCAGAAGAAGCAGAAGAAGGAGAAGGAGAAGGTGAAGTCTGGAGGGAGAAGCAGAAGAAGTAGAAGAAGGAGAAGGAGAAGGTGAAGTCTGGAGGGTGAATCAGAAGAAGTAGAAGAAGGAGAAGGAGAAGGTGAAGTCTGGAGGGTGAATCAGAAGAAGTAGAAGAAGGAGAAGGAGAAGGTGAAGTCTGGAGGGTGAATCAGAAGAAGCAGAAGAAGGAGAAGGAGAAGGTGAAGTCTGGAGGGTGAATCAGAAGAAGTAGAAGAAGGAGAAGGAGAAGGTCTAGTCTGGAGGGTGAATCAGAAGAAGTAGACGAAGGAGAAGGAGAAGGTGAAGTCTGGAGGGTGAATCAGAAGAAGCAGAAGAAGGAGAAGGAGAAGGTGACGACTGGAGGGTGAATCAGAAGAAGCAGATGAAGGAGAAGGAGAAGGTGAAGTCTGGAGGGTGAATCAGAAGAAGCAGAAGAAGTAGAAGGAGAAGGTGAAGTCTGGAGGGTGAATCAGAAGAAGCAGAAGAAGGAGAAGGAGAAGGTGAAGTCTGGAGGGTGAATCAGAAGAAGCAGAAGAAGGAGAAGGAGAAGGTGAAGTCAGGAGGGTGAATTAGAAGAAGCAGAAGAAGGAGAAGGAGAAGGTGAAGTCTGGAGTGTGAATCAGAAGAAGCAGAAGAAGGAGAAGGAGAAGGTGAAGACTGGAGGGTGAATCAGGAGATGTAGAAGAAGGAGAAGGAGACGGTGAAGTCTGGAGGGTTGAATCAGAAGAAGTAGAAGAAGGAGAAGGAGAAGGCAAAGACTGGAGGGTGAATCAGAAGAAGCAGAAGAAGGAGAAGGAGAAGGTGAAGTCTGGAGGGTGAATCAGAAGAAGCAGAAGAAGGAGAAGGAGAAGATGAAGTCTGGAGGGTGAATCAGAAGTAGAAGAAGGAGAAGGAGAAGGTGAGGTCTGGAGGGTGAATCAGATGAAGCAGAAGAAGGAGAAGTAGAAGGTGAAGTCTGAAGGGTGAATCAGAAGAAGCAGAAGAAGGAGAAGGAGAAGGTGAAGTCTGGAGGGTGAATCAGAAGAAGCAGAAGAAGGAGAAGGAGAAGGTGAAGTCTGGAGGGTGAATCAGAAGAAGCAGAAGAAGGAGAAGGAGAAGGTGAAGTCTGGAGTGTGAATCAAAAGAAGTAGAAGAAGGAGAAGGAGAAGGTGAAGTCTGGAGGGTGAATCAGAAGAAGCAGAAGAAGGAGAAGGAGATGGTGATGTCTGGAGGGTGAATCAGAAGAAGCAGAAGAAGGAGAAGGAGAAGATGAAGCCTGGAGGGTGAATCAGAAGAAGTAGAAGAAGGAGAAGCAGAAGGTGAAGTCTGGAGGGTGAATCAGAAGAAGCAGAAGAAGGATAAGGACAAGGTGAAGTCTGGAGGGTGAATGAGAAGAAGCAGAAGAAGGAGAAGGAGAAGGTGAAGTCTGGAGGGTGAATCAGAAGAAGCAGAAGAAAGAGAAGGAGAAGGTGAAGTCTGGAGGGTGAAGCAGAAGAAGCAGAAGAAGGAGAACGAGAAGGTGAAGACTGGAGGGTGAATCAGAAGAAGCAGAAGAAGGAGAAAGAGAAGATGAAGTCTGGAGTGTGAATCAGAAGAAGTAGAAGAAGTAGAAGGAGAAGGTGAAGTCTGGAGGGTGAATCAGAAGAAGCAGAAGAAGGAGAAGGAGAAGATGAATTCTGGAGGGTGAATCAAGAGCAGAAGAAGAAGGAAAAGGAGAAGGTGAGGGCTGGAGGGTGAATCAGAAGAAGGAGAAGGAGATGGTGAAGTCTGGAGGGTGAATCAGAAGAAGCAGAAGAAGGAGAAAGAGAAGGTGAAGTCTGGAGGGTGAATCAGAAGAAGCAGAAGAAAGAGAAGGAGAAGGTGAAGTCAGGAGGGTGAATCAGAAGAAGCAGAAGAAGGAGAAGGAGAAGGTGAAGTTAGGAGAGTGAATCAGAAGAAGCAGAAGAAGGAGAAGGAGAAGGTGAAGTCAGGGGGGTGAAGCAGAAGAAGTAGAAGAAGGAGAAGGAGAAGGTGAAGTCAGGAGGGTGAAGCAGAAGAAGCAGAAGAAGGAGAAGGAGAAGGTGAAGTCTGGAGGGTGCAGCAGAAGAAGCAGAAGAAGGAGAAGGAGAAGGTGAAGTCTGGAGGGTGAAGCAGAAGAAGCAGAAGAAGGAGAAGGAGAAGGTGAAGTCTGGAGGGTGAAGCAGAAGAAGTAGAAGAAGGAGAAGGAGAAGGTGAAGTCAGGAGGGTGAAGCAGAAGAAGCAGAAGAAGGAGAAGGTGAAGTCTGGAGGGTGAAGCAGAAGAAGCAGAAGAAGGAGAATGAGAAGGTGAAGTCTGGAGGGCGAAGCAGAAGAAGCAGAAGAAGGAGAAGGAGAAGGTGAAGTCTGGAGGGTGAAGCAGAAGAAGCAGAAGAAGGAGAAGGAGAAGGTGAAGTCTGGAGGGTGAATCAGAAGAAGTAGATAAGGAGAAGGAGAAGGTAAAGTCAGGAGGGTGAAGCAGAAGAAGCAGAAGAAGGAGAAGGAGAAGGTGAAGTCTGGAGGGTGAAGCAGAAGAAGCAGAAGAAGGAGAAGGCGAAGGTGAAGTCTGGAGGGTGAAGCAGAAGAAGCAGAAGAAGGAGAAGGAGAAGGTGAAGTCAGGAGGGTGAATCAGAAGAAGTAGAAGAAGGAGAAGGAGAAGGTGAAGTCTGGAGGGTGAATCAGAAGGAGTAGAAGAGGGAGAAGGAGAAGGTGAAGTCTGGAGGGTGAATCAGAAGAAGTAGAACAAGGAGAAGGTGAAGGTGAAGTCTGGAGGGTGAATCAGAAGAAGCAGAAGAAGGAGAAGGAGAAGGTGAAGTCTGGAGGGAGAAGCAGAAGAAGTAGAAGAAGGAGAAGGAGAAGGTGAAGTCTGGAGGGTGAATCAGAAGAAGTAGAAGAAGTAGAAGGAGAAGGTGAGGTCTGGAGGGTGAATCAGAAGAAGCAGAAGAAGGAGAAGGAGAAGGTGAAGTCTGGAGGTTGAATCAGAAGAAGCAGAAGAAGGAGAAGGAGATGGTGAAGTCTGGAGGGTGAATCAGAAGAAGCAGAAGAAGGAGAAGGAGAAGGTGAAGTCTGGAGGGTGAATCAGAAGAAGCAGAAGAAGGAGAAGGAGAAGTTGAAGTCTGGAGGGTGAATCAGAAGAAGTAGAAGAAGGTGAAGGAGAAGGTGAGGTCTGGAGGGTGAATCAGAAGAAGCAGAAGAAGGAGAAGGAGAAGGTGAAGTCTGGAGAGTGAATCAGAAGAAGCAGAAGAAGGAGAAGGAGAAGGTGAAGTCTGGAGGGTGAATCAGAAGAAGCAGAATAAGGAGACGGAGAAGGTTAAGTCTGGAGGTTGAATCAGAAGAAGCAGAAGAAGGAGAAGGAGAAGGTGAAGTCTGGAGGGTGAATCAGAAGAAGTAGAAGAAGGAGAAGGAGAAGGTGAAGTCTGGAGGGTGAAGCAGAAGAAGTAGAAGAAGGAGAAGGAGAAGGTGAAGTCAGGATGGTGAATCAGAAGAAGTAGAAGAAGGAGAAGAAGAAGGTGACGTCTGGAGGGTGAAGCAGAAGATGTAGAAGAAGGAGAAGGAGAAGGTGAAGACAGGATGGTGAATCAGAAGAAGTAGAAGAAGGAGAAGGAGAAGGTGAAGTCAGGAGGGTGAATCAGAAGAAGCAGAAGAAGGAGAAGGAGAAGGTGAAGTCTGGAGGGTGAATCAGAAGAATCAGAAGAAGGAGAAGGAGAAGGTGAAGTCTGGAGGGTGAATCAGAAGAAGCAGAAGAAAGAGAAGGAGAAGGTGAAGTCTGGAGGGCGAAGCAGAAGAAGCAGAAGAAGGAGAAGGAGAAGGCGAAGGCTGGAGGGTGAATCAGAAGAAGTAGAAGAAGGAGAAGGAGAAGGTGAAGTCTGGAGGGTGAATCAGAAGAAGTAGAAGAAGGAGAAGGAGAAGGTGAAGTCTGGAGGGTGAATCAGAAGAAGCAGAAGAAGGAGAAGGTGAAGTCTGGAGGGTGAATCAGAAGAAGCAGAAGAAGGAGAAGGAGAAGATGAATTCTGGAGGGTGAATCAGAAGAAGAAGAAGAAGGAAAAGGAGAAGGTGAGGTCTGAAGGGTGAATCAGAAGAAGCAGAAGAAGGAGAAGGAGATGGTGAAGTCTGGAGGGTGAATCAGAAGAAGCAGAAGAAGGAGAAGGAGAAGGTGAAGTCTGGAGGGTGAATCAGAAGAAGCAGAAGAAGGATAAGGAGAAGGTGAAGTCAGGAGGGTGAATCAGAAGAAGCAGAAGAAGGAGAAGGAGAAGGTGAAGTTAGGAGAGTGAATCAGAAGAAGCAGAAGAAGGAGAAGGAGAAGGTGAAGTCTGGAGGGTGAATCAGAAGAAGCAGAAGAAGGAGAAGGAGAAGATGAAGTCTGGAGGGTGAATCAGAAGTAGAAGAAGGAGAAGGAGAAGGTGAAGTCTGGAGGGTGAATCAGATGAAGCAGAAGAAGGAGAAGGAGAAGGTGAAGTCTGGAGGGTGAATCAGAAGAAGCAGAAGAAAGAGAAGGAGAAGGTGAAGTCTGGAGGGTGAAGCAGAAGAAGCAAAAGAAGGAGAAGGAGAAGGTGAAGACTGGAGGGTGAATCAGAAGAAGTAGAAGAAGGAGAAGAAGAAGGTGAAGTCTGGAGGGTGAAGCAGAAGAAGTAGAAGAAGGAGAAGGAGAAGGTGAAGTCAGGATGGTGAATCAGAAGAAGTAGAAGAAGGAGAAGGAGAAGGTGAAGTCAGGAGGGTGAATCAGAAGAAGCAGAAGAAGGAGAAGGAGAAGGTGAAGTCTGGAGGGTGAATCAGAAGAATCAGAAGAAGCAGAAGAAGAAGGTGAAGTCTGGAGGGTGAATCAGAAGAAGCAGAAGAAAGAGAAGGAGAAGGTGAAGTCTGGAGGGTGAAGCAGAAGAAGCAGAAGGAGGAGAAGGAGAAGGTGAAGACTGGAGGGTGAATCAGAAGAAGTAGAAGAAGGAGAAGGAGAAGGTGAAGTCTGGAGGGTGAATCTGAAGAAGTAGAAGTAGGAGAAGGAGAAGGTGAAGTCTGGAGGGTGAATCAGAAGAAGCAGAAGAAGGAGAAGGAGAAGGTGAAGTCTGGAGGGTGAATCAGAAGAAGCAGAAGAAGGAGAAGGAGAAGATGAATTCTGGAGGGTGAATCAAGAGCAGAAGAAGAAGGAAAAGGAGAAGGTGAGGGCTGGAGGGTGAATCAGAAGAAGGAGAAGGAGATGGTGAAGTCTGGAGGGTGAATCAGAAGAAGCAGAAGAAGGAGAAAGAGAAGGTGAAGTCTGGAGGGTGAATCAGAAGAAGCAGAAGAAGGAGAAGGAGAAGGTGAAGTCAGGAGGGTGAATCAGAAGAAGCAGAAGAAGGAGAAGGAGAAGGTGAAGTTAGGAGAGTGAATCAGAAGAAGCAGAAGAAGGAGAAGGAGAAGGTGAAGTCAGGGGCGTGAAGCAGAAGAAGTAGACGAAGGAGAAGGAGAAGGTGAAGTCAGGAGGGTGAAGCAGAAGAAGCAGAAGAAGGAGAAGGAGAAGGTGAAGTCTGGAGGGTGCAGCAGAAGAAGCAGAAGAAGGAGAAGGAGAAGGTGAAGTCTGGAGGGTGAAGCAGAAGAAGCAGAAGAAGGAGAAGGAGAAGGTGAAGTCTGGAGGGTGAATCAGAAGAAGTAGAAGAAGGAGAAGGAGAAGGTGAAGTCAGGAGGGTGAAGCAGAAGAAGCAGAAGAAGGAGAAGGAGAAGGTGAAGTCTGGAGGGTGAAGCAGAAGAAGCAGAAGAAGGAGAATGAGAAGGTGAAGTCTGGAGGGCGAAGCAGAAGAAGCAGAAGAAGGAGAAGGAGAAGGTGAAGTCTGGAGGGTGAAGCAGAAGAAGCAGAAGAAGGAGAAGGAGAAGGTGAAGTCTGGAGGGTGAATCAGAAGAAGTAGATAAGGAGAAGGAGAAGGTAAAGTCAGGAGGGTGAAGCAGAAGAAGCAGAAGAAGGAGAAGGAGAAGGTGAAGTCTGGAGGGTGAAGCAGAAGAAGCAGAAGAAGGAGAAGGCGAAGGTGAAGTCTGGAGGGTGAAGCAGAAGAAGCAGAAGAAGGAGAAGGAGAAGGTGAAGTCAGGAGGGTGAATCAGAAGAAGTAGAAGAAGGAGAAGGAGAAGGTGAAGTCTGGAGGGTGAATCAGAAGGAGTAGAAGAGGGAGAAGGAGAAGGTGAAGTCTGGAGGGTGAATCAGAAGAAGTAGAACAAGGAGAAGGTGAAGGTGAAGTCTGGAGGGTGAATCAGAAGAAGCAGAAGAAGGAGAAGGAGAAGATGAAGTCTGGAGGGAGAAGCAGAAGAAGTAGAAGAAGGAGAAGGAGAAGGTGAAGTCTGGAGGGTGAATCAGGAGAAGTAGAAGAAGGAGAAGGAGAAGGTGAAGTCTGGAGGGTGAATCAGAAGAAGTAGAAGAAGGAGAAGGAGAAGGTGAAGTCTGGAGGGTGAATCAGAAGAAGTAGAAGAAGGAGAAGGAGAAGGTGAAGTCTGGAGGGTGAATCAGAAGACGTAGAAGAAGGAGAAGGAGAAGGTGTAGTCTGGAGGGTGAATCAGAAGAAGTAGACGAAGGAGAAGGAGACGGTGAAGTCTGGAGGGTGAATCAGAAGAAGCAGATGAAGGAGAAGGAGAAGGTGAAGTCTGGAGGGTAAATCAGAAGAAGTAGAAGGAGAAGGAGAAGGTGAAGTCTGGAGGGTGAATCAGAAGAAGCAGAAGAAGGAGAAGGAGAAGGTGAAGTCTGGAGGGTGAATCAGAAGAAGCAGAAGGAGAAGGAGAAGGTGACGACAGGAGGGTGAATCAGAAGAAGCAGATGAAGGAAAAGGAGAAGGTGAAGTCTGGAGGGTGAATCAGAAGAAGCAGAAGAAGTAGAAGGAGAAGGTGAAGTCTGGATGGTGAATCAGAAGAAGCAGAAGAAGGAGAAGGAGAAGGTGAAGTCTGGAGGGTGAATCAGAAGAAGCAGAAGAAGGAGAAGGAGAAGGTGAAGTCAGGAGGGTGAATCAGAAGAAGCAGAAGAAGGAGAAGGTGAAGTCTGGAGTGTGAATCAGAAGAAGTAGAAGAAGGAGAAGGAGAAGGCAAAGACTGGAGGATGAATCAGAAGAAGCAGAAGAAGGAGAAGGAGAAGGTGAAGTCTGGAGGGTGAATCAGAAGAAGCAGAAGAAGGAGAAGGAGAACATGAATTCTGGAGGGTGAATCAGAAGTAGAAGAAGGAGAAGGAGAAGGTGAGGTCTGGAGGGTGAATCAGATGAAGCAGAAGAAGGAGAAGGAGAAGGTGAAGTATGAAGGGTGAATCAGAAGAAGCAGAAGAAGGAGAATGAGAAGGTGAAGTCTGGAGGGTGAATCAGAAGAAGCAGAAGAAGGAGAAGGAGAAGGTGAAGTCTGGAGGGTGAATCAGAAGGAGTAGAAGAGGGAGAAGGAGAAGGTGAAGTCTGGAGGGTGAATCAGAAGAAGTAGAACAAGGAGAAGGTGAAGGTGAAGTCTGGAGGGTGAATCAGAAGAAGCAGAAGAAGGAGAAGGAGAAGATGAAGTCTGGAGGGAGAAGCAGAAGAAGTAGAAGAAGGAGAAGGAGAAGGTGAAGTCTGGAGGGTGAATCAGGAGAAGTAGAAGAAGGAGAAGGAGAAGGTGAAGTCTGGAGGGTGAATCAGAAGAAGTAGAAGAAGGAGAAGGAGAAGGTGAAGTCTGGAGGGTGAATCAGAAGAAGTAGAAGAAGGAGAAGGAGAAGGTGAAGTCTGGAGGGTGAATCAGAAGAAGTAGAAGAAGGAGAAGGAGAAGGTGTAGTCTGGAGGGTGAATCAGAAGAAGTAGACGAAGGAGAAGGAGACGGTGAAGTCTGGAGGGTGAATCAGAAGAAGCAGATGAAGGAGAAGGAGAAGGTGAAGTCTGGAGGGTGAATCAGAAGAAGTAGAAGGAGAAGGAGAAGGTGAAGTCTGGAGGGTGAATCAGAAGAAGCAGAAGAAGGAGAAGGAGAAGGTGAAGTCTGGAGGGTGAATCAGAAGAAGCAGAAGGAGAAGGAGAAGGTGACGACAGGAGGGTGAATCAGAAGAAGCAGATGAAGGAGAAGGAGAAGGTGAAGTCTGGAGGGTGAATCAGAAGAAGCAGAAGAAGTAGAAGGAGAAGGTGAAGGCTGGAGGGTGAATCAGAAGAAGCAGAAGAGGGAGAAGGAGAAGATGAAGTCTGGAGGGTGAATCAGAAGAAGCAGAAGAAGGAGAAGGAGAAGGTGAAGTCAGGAGGGTGAATCAGAAGAAGCAGAAGAAGGAGAAGGTGAAGTCTGGAGTGTGAATCAGAAGAAGTAGAAGAAGGAAAAGGAGAAGGCAAAGACTGGAGGATGAATCAGAAGAAGCAGAAGAAGGAGAAGGAGAAGGTGAAGTCTGGAGGGTGAATCAGAAGAAGCAGAAGAAGGAGAAGGAGAACATGAATTCTGGAGGGTGAATCAGAAGTAGAAGAAGGAGAAGGAGAAGGTGAGGTCTGGAGGGTGAATCAGATGAAGCAGAAGAAGGAGAAGGAGAAGGTGAAGTATGAAGGGTGAATCAGAAGAAGCAGAAGAAGGAGAATGAGAAGGTGAAGTCTGGAGGGTGAATCAGAAGAAGCAGAAGAAGGAGAAGGAGAAGGTGAAGTCTGGAGGGTGAATCAGAAGAAGCAGAAGAAGGAGAAGGAGAAGGTGAAGTCTGGAGGGTGAATCGGAAGAAGGAGAAGAAGGAGAAGGAGAAGGTGAAGTCTGGAGGGTGAATCAGAAGAAGTAGAAGAAGGAGAAGGAGAAGATGAAGTCTGGAGGGTGAATCAGAAGAAGCAGAAGAAGGAGAAGGAGAAGGTGAAGTCTGGAGGGTGAATCAGAAGAAGCAGAAGAAGGAGAAGGAGAAGATGAAGTCTGGAGGGTGAATCAGAAGAAGTAGAAGAAGGGGAAGGAGAAGGTGAAGTCTGGAGGGTGAATCAGAAGAAGCAGAAGAAGGAGAAGGAGAAGGGGAAGTCTGGAGGGTGAATCAGAAGGAGCAGAAAAGGAGAAGGAGGAGGAGAAGTCTGGAGGGTGAATCAGAAGAAGCAGAATAAGGAGAAGGAGAAGGTGAAGTCTGGAGGGTGAATCAGAAGAAGCAGAAGAAGGAGAAGGAGAAGGTGAAGTCTGGACGGTGAATCAGAAGAAGTAGAAGAAGGAGAAGGAGAAGGTGAAGTCTGGAGGGTGAAGCAGAAGAATAGAAGAAGGAGAAGGAGAAGGTGAAGTCAGGAGGGTGAATCAGAAGAAGTAGAAGAAGGAGAAGGAGAAGGTGAAGTCAGGAGGGTGAATCAGAAGAAGCAGAAGAAGGAGAAGGAGAAGGTGAAGTCTGGAGGGTGAATCAGAAGAATCAGAAGAAGGAGAAGGAGAAGGTGAAGTCTGGAGGGTGAATCAGAAGAAGCAGAAGAAAGAGAAGGAGAAGGTGAAGTCTGGAGGGTGAAGCAGAAGAAGCAGAAGAAGGAGAAGGAGAAGGTGAAGACTGGAGGGTGAATCAGAAGAAGTAGAAGAAGGAGAAGGAGAAGGTGAAGTCTGGAGGGTGAATCAGAAGAAGTAGAAGAAGGAGAAGGAGAAGGTGAAGTCTGGAGGGTGAATCAGAAGAAGCAGAAGAAGAAGAAGGAGAAGGTGAAGTCTGGAGGGTGAATCAGAAGAAGCAGAAGAAGGAGAAGGAGATGATGAAGTCTGGAGGGTGAATCAGAAGAAGTAGAATAAGGAGAAGGAGAAGGTGAGGTCTGGAGGGTGAATCAGAAGAAGCAGAAGAAGGAGAAGGAGAAAGTGAAGTCTGGAGGGTCAATCAGAAGAAGCAGAAGAAGGAGAAGGAGAAGGTGAAGTCTGGAGGGTGAATCAGAAGAAGTAGAAGAAGGAGAAGGAGAAGGTGAAGTCTGGAGGGTGAAGCAGAAGAAGTAGAAGAAGGAGAAGGAGAAGGTGAAGTCAGGAGGGTGAATCAGAAGAAGTAGAAGAAGGAGAAGGAGAAGGTGAAGTCAGGAGGGTGAATCAGAAGAAGTAGAAGGAGAAGGTGAAGTCTGGAGGGTGAATCAGAAGAATCAGAAGAAGGAGAAGGAGAAGGTGAAGTCTGGAGGGTGAATCAGAAGAAGCAGAAGAAAGAGAAGGAGAAGGTGAAGTCTGGAGGGTGAAGCAGAAGAAGCAGAAGAAGGAGAAGGAGAAGGTGAAGACTGGAGGGTGAATCAGAAGAAGGAGAAGAAGGAGAAGGAGAAGGTGAAGTGTGGAGGGTGAATCAGAAGAAGGAGAAGAAGGAGAAGGAGAAGGTGAAGTCTGGAGGGTGAATCAGAAGAAGCAGAAGAAGAAGGAGAAGGTGAAGTCTGGAGGGTGAATCAGAAGAAGCAGAAGAAGGAGAAGGAGAAGATGAAGTCTGGAGGGTGAATCAGAAGAAGTAGAATAAGGAGAAGGAGAAGATGAGGTCTGGAGGGTGAATCAGAAGAAGCAGAAGGAGGAGAAGGAGAAAGTGAAGTCTGGAGGGTGAATCAGAAGAAGCAGAAGAAGGAGAAGGAGAAGGTGAAGTCTGGAGGGTGAATCAGAAGAAGCAGAAGAAGGAGAAGGAGCAGGTGAAGTTAGGAGGGTGAATCAGAAGAAGCAGAAGAAGGAGAAGGAGAAGGTGAAGTTAGGAGGGTGAATCAGAAGAAGCAGAAGAAGGAGAAGGAGAAGGTGAAGTCAGGGGGGTGAAGCAGAAGAAGTAGAAGAAGGAGAAGGAGAAGGTGAAGTCAGGAGGGTGAAGCAGAAGAAGCAGAAGGAGGAGAAGGAGAAGGTGAAGTCTGGAGGGAGAAGCAGAAGAAGCAGAAGAAGGAGAAGGAGAAGGTGAAGTCTGGAGGGTGAAGCAGAAGAAGCAGAAGAAGGAGACGTAGAAGGTGAAGTCAGGAGGGTGAATCAGAAGAAGTAGAAGAAGGAGAAGGAGAAGGTGAAGTCTGGAGGGTGAATCAGAAGAAGTTGAAGAAGGAGAAGGAGAAGGTGAAGTCTGGAGGGTGAATTAGAAGAAGTAGAAGAAGGAGAAGGAGAAGGTGAAGTCTGGAGGGTGAATCAGAAGAAGCAGAAGAAGGAGAAGGTGAAGTCTGGAGGGAGAAGCAGAAGAAGTAGATGAAGGAGAAGGAGAAGGTGAAGTCTGGAGGGTGAATCAGAAGAAGCAGAAGAAGGAGAAGGAGAACATGAATTCTGGAGGGTGAATCAGAAGTAGAAGAAGGAGAAGGAGAAGGTGAGGTCTGGAGGGTGAATCAGATGAAGCAGAAGAAGGAGAAGGAGAAGGTGAAGTATGAAGGGTGAATCAGAAGAAGCAGAAGAAGGAGAATGAGAAGGTGAAGTCTGGAGGGTGAATCAGAAGAAGCAGAAGAAGGAGAAGGAGAAGGTGAAGTCTGGAGGGTGAATCAGAAGAAGCAGAAGAAGGAGAAGGAGAAGGTGAAGTCTGGAGGGTGAATCGGAAGAAGGAGAAGAAGGAGAAGGAGAAGGTGAAGTCTGGAGGGTGAATCAGAAGAAGTAGAAGAAGGAGAAGGAGAAGATGAAGTCTGGAGGGTGAATCAGAAGAAGCAGAAGAAGGAGAAGGAGAAGGTGAAGTCTGGAGGGTGAATCAGAAGAAGCAGAAGAAGGAGAAGGAGAAGATGAAGTCTGGAGGGTGAATCAGAAGAAGTAGAAGAAGGGGAAGGAGAAGGTGAAGTCTGGAGGGTGAATCAGAAGAAGCAGAAGAAGGAGAAGGAGAAGGGGAAGTCTGGAGGGTGAATCAGAAGGAGCAGAAGAAGGAGAAGGAGGAGGAGAAGTCTGGAGGGTGAATCAGAAGAAGCAGAATAAGGAGAAGGAGAAGGTGAAGTCTGGAGGGTGAATCAGAAGAAGCAGAAGAAGGAGAAGGAGAAGGTGAAGTCTGGACGGTGAATCAGAAGAAGTAGAAGAAGGAGAAGGAGAAGGTGAAGTCTGGAGGGTGAAGCAGAAGAATAGAAGAAGGAGAAGGAGAAGGTGAAGTCAGGAGGGTGAATCAGAAGAAGTAGAAGGAGAAGGTGAAGTCTGGAGGGTGAATCAGAAGAATCAGAAGAAGGAGAAGGAGAAGGTGAAGTCTGGAGGGTGAATCAGAAGAAGCAGAAGAAAGAGAAGGAGAAGGTGAAGTCTGGAGGGTGAAGCAGAAGAAGCAGAAGAAGGAGAAGGAGAAGGTGAAGACTGGAGGGTGAATCAGAAGAAGGAGAAGAAGGAGAAGGAGAAGGTGAAGTGTGGAGGGTGAATCAGAAGAAGTAGAAGAAGGAGAAGGAGAAGGTGAAGTCTGGAGGGTGAATCAGAAGAAGCAGAAGAAGAAGGAGAAGGTGAAGTCTGGAGGGTGAATCAGAAGAAGCAGAAGAAGGAGAAGGAGAAGATGAAGTCTGGAGGGTGAATCAGAAGAAGTAGAATAAGGAGAAGGAGAAGATGAGGTCTGGAGGGTGAATCAGAAGAAGCAGAAGCAGGAGAAGGAGAAAGTGAAGTCTGGAGGGTGAATCAGAAGATGCAGAAGAAGGAGAAGGAGAAGGTGAAGTCTGGAGGGTGAATCAGAAGAAGCAGAAGAAGGAGAAGGAGCAGGTGAAGTTAGGAGGGTGAATCAGAAGAAGCAGAAGAAGGAGAAGGAGAAGGTGAAGTTAGGAGGGTGAATCAGAAGAAGCAGAAGAAGGAGAAGGAGAAGGTGAAGTCAGGGGGGTGAAGCAGAAGAAGTAGAAGAAGGAGAAGGAGAAGGTGAAGTCAGGAGGGTGAAGCAGAAGAAGCAGAAGGAGGAGAAGGAGAAGGTGAAGTCTGGAGGGAGAAGCAGAAGAAGCAGAAGAAGGTGAAGGAGAAGGTGAAGTCTGGAGGGTGAAGCAGAAGAAGCAGAAGAAGGAGACGTAGAAGGTGAAGTCAGGAGGGTGAATCAGAAGAAGTAGAAGAAGGAGAAGGAGAAGGTGAAGTCTGGAGGGTGAATTAGAAGAAGTAGAAGAAGGAGAAGGAGAAGGTGAAGTCTGGAGGGTGAATTAGAAGAAGTAGAAGAAGGAGAAGGAGAAGGTGAAGTCTGGAGGGTGAATCAGAAGAAGCAGAAGAAGGAGAAGGTGAAGTCTGGAGGGAGAAGCAGAAGAAGTAGATGAAGGAGAAGGAGAAGGTGAAGTCTGGAGGGTGAATCAGAAGAAGTAGAAGAAGGAGAAGGAGGAGGTGAAGTCTGGAGGGTGAATCAGAAGAAGTAGAAGAAGGAGAAGGAGAAGGTGAAGTCTGGGGGGTGAATCAGAAGAAGCAGAAGAAGGAGAAGGAGAAGGTGAAGTCTGGAGGGTGAATCAGAAGACGTAGACGAAGGAGAAGGAGAAGGTGTAGTCTGGAGGCTGAATCAGAAAAAGTAGACGAAGGAGAAGGAGAAGGTGAATTCTGGAGGGTGAATCAGAAGAAGTAGAAGAAGGAGAAGGAGAAGGTGAAGTCTGGAGGGTGAATCAGAAGAAGCAGAAGAAGGAGAAGGAGAAGGTGAAGTCTGGAGGGTGAATCAGAAGAAGCAGAAGAAGGAGAAGGAGAAGGTGAAGTCTGGAGAGTGAATCAGAAGAAGCAGAAGAAGGAGAAGGAGAAGGTGAAGTCTGGAGGGTGAATCAGAAGAAGTAGAAGAAGGAGAAGGAGAAGGTGAAGTCTGGAGGGTGAATCAGAAGAAGCAGAAGATGGAGAAGGAGAAGGTGAAGTCAGGAGGGTGAATCAGAAGAAGCAGAAGAAGGAGAAGGAGAAGGTGAAGTCTGGAGGGTGAATCAGAAGAAGCAGAAGAAGGAGAAGGAGAAGGTGAAGTCTGGAGGGTGAATCAGAAGAAGTAGAAGAAGGAGAAGGAGAAGGTGAAGTCTGGAGTGTGAAGCAGAAGAAGTAGAAGAAGGAGAAGGAGAAGGTGAAGTCAGGAGGGTGAATCAGAAGATGTAGAAGAAGGAGAAGGAGAAGGTGAAGTCAGGAGGGTGAATCAGAAGAAGCAGAAGAAGGAGAAGGAGAAGGTGAAGTCTGGAGGGTGAATCAGAAGAATCAGAAGAAGGAGAAGGAGAAGGTGAAGTCTGGAGGGTGAATCAGAAGAAGTAGAAGAAAGAGAAGGAGAAGGTGAAGTCTGGAGGGTGAATCAGAAGAACCAGAAGAAGGAGAAGGAGAAGGTGAAGTCTGGAGGGTGAAGCGGAAGAAGCAGAAGAAGGAGAAGGAGAAGGTGAGGTCTGGAGGGTGAAGCAGAAGAAGCAGAAGAAGGAGAAGGAGAAGGTGAAGTCTGGAGGGTGAAGCAGAAGAAGCAGAAGAAGGAGAAGGAGAAGGTGAAGTCCGGAGGGTGAATCAGAAGAAGTAGAAGAAGGAGAAGGAGAAGGTGAAGTCAGGAGGGTGAAGCCGAAGAAGCAGAAGAAGGAGAAGGAGAAGGTGGAGTCTGGAGGGTGAAGCAGAAGAAGCAGAAGAAGGAGAAGGAGAAGGTGAAGTCTGGTGGGCGAAGCAGAAGAAGCAGAAGAAGGAGAAGGAGAAGGTGAAGTCTGGAGGGTGATTCAGAAGAAGCAGAAGAAGGAGAAGGAGAAGGTGACGTCTGGAGGGTGAATCAGAAGAAGTTGAAGAAGGAGAAGGAGAAGGTGAAGTCTGGAGGGTGAATCAGAAGAAGTAGAAGAAGGAGAAGGAGAAGCTAAAGTCTGGAGGGTGAATCAGAAGAAGCAGAAGAAGGAGAAGGAGAAGGTGACGTCTGGAGGGAGAAGCAGAAGAAGTAAAAGAAGGAGAAGGAGAAGGTGAAGTCTGGAGGGTGAATCAGAAGAAGTAGAAGAAGGAGAAGGAGAAGGTGAAGTCTGGAGGGTGAATCAGAAGAAGTAGAAGAAGGAGAAGGAGAAGGTGAAGTCTGGGGGGTGAATCAGAAGAAGCAGAAGAAGGAGAAGGAGAAGGTGAAGTCTGGAGGGTGAATCAGAAGAAGTAGAAGAAGGAGAAGGAGAAGGTGTAGTCTGGAGGGTGAATCAGAAAAAGTAGACGAAGGAGAAGGAGAAGGTGAAGTCTGGAGGGTGAATCAGAAGAAGCAGAAGAAGGAGAAGGAGAAGGTGAAGTCTGGAGGGTGAATCAGAAGAAGTAGAAGAAGGAGAAGGAGAAGGTGAAGTCTGGAGGGTGAATCAGAAGAAGCAGAAGAAGGAGAAGGAGAAGGTGAAGTCTGCAGGGTGAATCAGAAGAAGCAGAAGAAGGAGAAGGAGAAGGTGAAGTCTGGAGGGTGAATCAGAAGAAGCAGAAGAAGGAGAAGGAGAAGGTGAAGTCTGGAGGGTGAATCAGAAGAAGTAGAAGAAGGAGAAGGAGAAGGTGAAGTCTGGAGGGTGAATCAGAAGAAGCAGAAGAAGGAGAAGGAGAAGGTGAAGTCAGGAGGGTGAATCAGAAGAAGCAGAAGAAGGAGAAGGAGAAGGTGAAGTCTGGAGGGTGAATCAGAAGAAGCAGAAGAAGGAGAAGGAGAAGGTGAAGTCTGGAGGGTGAATCAGAAGAAGTAGAAGAAGGAGAAGGAGAAGGTGAAGTCTGGAGGGTGAAGCAGAAGAAGGAGAAGAAGGAGAAGGAGAAGGTGAAGTCAGGAGGGTGTATCAGAAGAAGTAGAAGAAGGAGAAGGAGAAGGTGAAGTCAGGAGGGTGAATCAGAAGAAGCAGAAGAAGGAGAAGGAGAAGGTGAAGTCTGGAGGGTGAATCAGAAGAAGCAGAAGAAGGAGAAGGAGAAGGTGAAGTCTGGAGGGTGAATCAGAAGAAGCAGAAGAAAGAGAAGGAGAAGGTGAAGTCTGGAGGGTGAAGCAGAAGAAGTAGAAGAAGGAGAAGGTGAAGTCTGGAGGGTGAATCAGAAGAGGCAGAGGAAGGAGAAGGAGAAGGTGAAATCTGGAGGGTGAATCAGAAGAAGCAGAAGAAGGAGAAGGAGAAGATGAAGTCTGGAGGGTGAATCAGAAGAAGTTGAAGAAGGAGAAGGAGAAGGTGAGGTCTGGATGGTGAATCAGAAGAAGCAGAAGAAGGAGAAGGAGAAGGTGAAGTCTGGAGGGTGAATCAGAAGAAGCAGAAGAAGTAGAAGGAGAAGGTGAAGTCAGGAGGGTGAATCAGAAGAAGCAGAAGAAGGAGAAGGTGAAGTTAGGAGGGTGAATCAGAAGAAGCAGAAGAAGGAGAAGGAGAAGGTGAAGTCAGGGGGGTGAAGCAGTAGAAGTAGAAGAAGGAGAAGGAGAAGGTGAAGTCAGGAGGGTGAATCAGAAGAAGCAGAAGAAGGAGAAGGAGAAGGTGAAGTCTGCAGGGCGCAGCAGAAGAAGCAGAAGAAGGAGAAGGAGAAGGTGAAGTCTGGAGGGTGAAGCAGAAGAAGCAGAAGAAGGAGAAGGGGAAGGTGAAGTCTGGAGGGTGAATCAGAAGAAGTAGAAGAAGGAGAAGGAGAAGGTGAAGTCAGGAGGGTGAAGCGGAAGAAGCAGAAGAAGGAGAAGGAGAAGGTGAAGTCTGGAGGGTGAAGCAGAAGAAGCAGAAGAAGGAGAAGGAGAAGGCGAAGTCTGGAGGGCGAAGCAGAAGAAGAAGAAGGAGGAGAAGGAGAAGGTGAAGTCTGCAGGGTGAAGCAGAAGAAGCAGAAGAAGGAGAAGGAGAAGGTGAAGTCTGGAGGGCGCAGCAGAAGAAGCAGAAGAAGGAGAAGGAGAAGGAGAAGTCTGGAGGGTGAAGCAGAAGAAGCAGAAGAAGGAGAAGGGGAAGGTGAAGTCTGGAGGGTGAATCAGAAGAAGTAGAAGAAGGAGAAGGAGAAGGTGAAGTCAGGAGGGTGAAGCGGAAGAAGCAGAAGAAGGAGAAGGAGAAGGTGAAGTCTGGAGGGTGAAGCAGAAGAAGCAGAAGAAGGAGAAGGAGAAGGTGAAGTCTGGAGGGCGAAGCAGAAGAAGAAGAAGAAGGAGAAGGAGAAGGTGAAGTCTTGAGGGTGAAGCAGAAGAAGCAGAAGAAGGAGAAGGAGAAGGTGAAGTCTGGAGGGTGAATCAGAAGAAGTAGAAGAAGGAGAAGGAGAAGGTGAAGTCAGGAGGGTGAAGCAGAAGAAGCAGAAGAAGGAGAAGGAGAAGGTGAAGTCTGGAGGGTGAAGCAGAAGAAGCAGAAGAAGGAGAAGGAGAAGGTGAAGTCTGGAGGGTGAAGCAGAAGAAGCAGAAGAAGGAGAAGGAGAAGGTGAAGTCAGGAGGGTGAATCAGAAGAAGTAGAAGAAGGAGAAGGAGAAGGTGAAGTCTGGAGGGTGAATCAGAAGAAGTAGAAGAAGGAGAAGGAGAGGGTGAAGTCTGGAGGGTGAATCAGAAGAACCAGAAGAAGGAGAAGGAGAAGGTGAAGTCTGGAGGGAGAAGCAGAAGAAGTAGAAGAAGGAGAAGGAGAAGGTGAAGTCTGGAGGGTGAATCAGAAGAACCAGAAGAAGGAGAAGGAGAAGGTGAAGTCTGGAGGGAGAAGCAGAAGAAGTAGAAGAAGGAGAAGGAGAAGGTGAAGTCTGGAGGGTGAATCAGAAGAAGTAGAAGAAGGAGAAGGAGAAGGTGAAGTCTGGAGGGTGAATCAGAAGAAGTAGAAGAAGTAGAAGGAGAAGGTGAAGTCTGGAGGGTGAATTTAAGTAGTAGAAGAAGGAGAAGGAGAAGTTGAAGTCTGGAGGGTGAATCAGAAGATGTAGAAGAAGGAGAAGGAGAAAGTATAGTCTGGAGGGTGAATCAGAAGAAGTAGACGAAGGAGAAGGAGAAGGTGAAGTCTGGAGGGTGAATCAGAAGAAGCAGAAGAAGGAGAAGGAGAAGGTGAAGTCTGGAGGGTGAATCAGAAGAAGTAGAAGAAGGAGAAGGAGAAGGTGAAGTCTCGAGGGTGAATCAGAAGAAGCAGAAGAAGGAAAAGGAGAAGGTGATGTCTGGAGGGTGAATCAGAAGAAGCAGAAGAAGGAGAAGGAGAAGGTGAAGTCTGGAGGGTGAATCAGAAGAAGCAGAAGAAGGAGAAGGAGAAGGTGAAGTCTGGAGGGTGAATCAGAAGAAGCAGAAGAAGTAGAAGGAGAAGGTGAAGTCTGGAGGGTGAATCAGAAGAAGTAGGAGAAGGAGAAGGAGAAGGTGAAGTCTGGAGGGTGAATTAGAAGAAGCAGAAGAAGGAGAAGGAGAAGGTGAAGTCAGGAGGGTGAATCAGGAGAAGCAGAAGAAGGAGAAGGAGAAGGTGAAGTCTGGAGGGTGAATCAGAAGAAGCAGAAGAAGGAGAAGGAGAAGGTGAAGACTGGAGGGTGAATCAGAAGAAGTAGAAGAAGGAGAAGGAGAAGGTGAAGTCTGGAGGGTGAATCAGAAGAAGTAGAAGAAGGAGAAGTAGAAGGCGAAGTCTGGAGGGTGAATCAGAAGAAGCAGAAGAAGGAGAAGGAGAAGGTGAAGTCTGGAGGGTGAATCAGAAGAAGCAGAAGAAGGAGAAGGAGAAGATGAAGTCTGGAGGGTGAATCAGAAGAAGTAGAAGAAGGAGAAGGAGAAGGTGAGGTCTGGAGGGTGAATCAGAAGAAGCAGAAGAAGGAGAAGGAGAAGGTGAAGTCTGAAGGGTGAATCAGAAGAAGCAGAAGAAGGAGAAGGAGAAGGTGAAGTCTGGAGGGTGAATCAGAAGAAGTAGAAGAAGGAGAAGGAGAAGGTGTAGTCTGGAGGGTGAATCAGAAGAAGTAGACGAAGGAGAAGGAGTAGGTGAAGTCTGGAGGGTGAATCAGAAGAAGCAGATGAAGGAGAAGGAGAAGGTGAAGTCTGGAGGGTGAATCAGAAGAAGTAGAAGGAGAAGGAGAAGGTGAAGTCTGGAGAGTGAATCAGAAGAAGCAGAAGAAGGAGAAGGAGAAGGTGAAGTCTGGAGGGTGAATCAGAAGAAGCAGAATGAGAAGGAGAAGGTGACGACTGGAGGGTGAATCAGAAGAAGCAGATGAAGGAGAAGGAGAAGGTGAAGTCTGGAGGGTGAATCAGAAGAAGCAGAAGAAGTAGAAGGAGAAGGTGAAGTCTGGAGGGTGAATCAGAAGAAGCAGAAGAAGGAGAAGGAGAAGGTGAAGTCTGGAGGGTGAATCAGAAGAAGCAGAAGAAGGAGAAGGTGACGTCAGGAGGGTGAATCAGAAGAAGCAGAAGAAGGAGAAGGAGAAGGTGAAGTCTGGAGTGTGAATCAGAAGAAGGAGAAGAAGGAGAAGGAGAAGGCAAAGACTGGAGGGTGAATCAGAAGAAGCAGAAGAAGGAGAAGGAGAAGGTGAAGTCTGGAGGGTGACTCAGAAGAAGCAGAAGAAGGAGAAGGAGAAGATGAAGTCTGGAGGGTGAATCAGAAGTAGAAGAAGGAGAAGGAGAAGGTGAGGTCTGGAGGGTGAATCAGATGAAGCAGAAGAAGGAGAAGGAGAAGGTGAAGTCTGAAGGGTGAATCAGAAGAAGCAGAAGCAGGAGAAGGAGAAGGTGAAGTCTGGAGGGTGAATCAGAAGAAGCAGAAGAAGGAGAAGGAGAAGGTGAAGTCTGGAGGGTGAATCAGAAGAAGCAGAAGAAGGAGAAGGAGAAGGTGAAGTCTGGAGGGTGAATCAGAAGAAGCAGAAGAAGGAGAAGGAGAAGATGAAGTCTGGAGGGTGAATCAGAAGAAGTAGAAGAAGGGGAAGGAGAAGGTGAAGTCTGGAGGGTGAATCAGAAGAAGCAGAAGAAGGAGAAGGAGAAGGTGAAGTCTGGAGGGTGAATCAGAAGGAGCAGAAGAAGGAGAAGGGGAAGTCTGGAGGGTGAATCAGAAGAAGCAAAATAAGGAGAAGGAGAAGGTGAAGTCTGGAGGGTGAATCAGAAGAAGCAGAAGAAGGAGAAGGAGAAGGTGAAGTCTGGACGGTGAATCAGAAGAAGTAGAAGAAGGAGAAGGAGAAGGTGAAGTCTGGAGGGTGAAGCAGAAGAAGTAGAAGAAGGAGAAGGAGAAGGTGAAGTCAGGAGGGTGAATCAGAAGAAGTAGAAGAAGGAGAAGGAGAAGGTGAAGTCAGGAGGGTGAATCAGAAGAAGCAGAAGAAGGAGAAGGAGAAGGTGAAGTCTGGAGGGTGAATCAGAAGAATCAGAAGAAGGAGAAGGAGAAGATGAAGTCTGGAGGGTGAATCAGAAGAAGCAGAAGAAGGAGAAGGAGAAGGTGAAGTCTGGAGGGTGAATCAGAAGAAGTAAAAGAAGGAGAAGGAGAAGATGAAGTCTGGAGGGTGAATCAGAAGAAGCAGAAGAAGGAGAAGGAGAAGGTGAAGTCTGGAGGGTGAATCAGAAGAAGCAGAAGAAGGAGAAGGAGAAGATGAAGTCTGGAAGGTGAATCAGAAGAAGTAGAAGAAGGGGAAGGAGAAGGTGAAGTCTGGAGGGTGAATCAGAAGAAGCAGAAGAAGGAGAAGGAGAAGGTGAAGTCTGGAGGGTGAATCAGAAGGAGCAGAAGAAGGAGAAGGAGAAGGAGAAGTCTGGAGGGTGAATCAGAAGAAGCAGAATAAGGAGAAGGAGAAGGTGAAGTCTGGAGGGTGAATCAGAAGAAGCAGAAGAAGGAGAAGGAGAAGGTGAAGTCTGGACGGTGAATCAGAAGAAGTAGAAGAAGGAGAAGGAGAAGGTGAAGTCTGGAGGGCGAAGCAGAAGAAGTAGAAGAAGGAGAAGGAGAAGGTGAAGTCAGGAGGGTGAATCAGAAGAAGTAGAAGAAGGAGAAGGAGAAGGTGAAGTCAGGAGGGTGAATCAGAAGAAGCAGAAGAAGGAGAAGGAGAAGGTGAAGTCTGGAGGGTGAATCAGAAGAATCAGAAGAAGGAGAAGGAGAAGGTGAAGTCTGGAGGGTGAATCAGAAGAAGCAGAAGAAAGAGAAGGAGAAGGTGAAGTCTGGAGGGTGAAGCAGAAGAAGCAGAAGAAGGAGAAGGAGAAGGTGAAGACTGGAGGGTGAATCAGAAGAAGTAGAAGAAGGAGAAGGAGAAGGTGAAGTCTGGAGGGTGAATCAGAAGAAGTAGAAGAAGGAGAAGGAGAAGGTGAAGTCTGGAGGGTGAATCAGAAGAAGCAGAAGCAGGAGAAGGAGAAGGTGAAGTCTGGAGGGTGAATCAGAAGAAGCAGAAGAAGGAGAAGGAGAAGGTGAAGTCTGGAGGGTGAATCAGAAGAAGCAGAAGAAGGAGAAGGAGAAGGTGAAGTCTGGAGGGTGAATCAGAAGAAGCAGAAGAAGGAGAAGGAGAAGATGAAGTCTGGAGGGTGAATCAGAAGAAGTAGAAGAAGGGGAAGGAGAAGGTGAAGTCTGGAGGGTGAATCAGAAGAAGCAGAAGAAGGAGAAGGAGAAGGTGAAGTCTGGAGGGTGAATCAGAAGGAGCAGAAGAAGGAGAAGGAGAAGTCTGGAGGGTGAATCAGAAGAAGCAAAATAAGGAGAAGGAGAAGGTGAAGTCTGGAGGGTGAATCAGAAGAAGCAGAAGAAGGAGAAGGAGAAGGTGAAGTCTGGACGGTGAATCAGAAGAAGTAGAAGAAGGAGAAGGAGAAGGTGAAGTCTGGAGGGTGAAGCAGAAGAAGTAGAAGAAGGAGAAGGAGAAGGTGAAGTCAGGAGGGTGAATCAGAAGAAGTAGAAGAAGGAGAAGGAGAAGGTGAAGTCAGGAGGGTGAATCAGAAGAAGCAGAAGAAGGAGAAGGAGAAGGTGAAGTCTGGAGGGTGAATCAGAAGAATCAGAAGAAGGAGAAGGAGAAGATGAAGTCTGGAGGGTGAATCAGAAGAAGCAGAAGAAGGAGAAGGAGAAGGTGAAGTCTGGAGGGTGAATCAGAAGAAGTAAAAGAAGGAGAAGGAGAAGATGAAGTCTGGAGGGTGAATCAGAAGAAGCAGAAGAAGGAGAAGGAGAAGGTGAAGTCTGGAGGGTGAATCAGAAGAAGCAGAAGAAGGAGAAGGAGAAGATGAAGTCTGGAAGGTGAATCAGAAGAAGTAGAAGAAGGGGAAGGAGAAGGTGAAGTCTGGAGGGTGAATCAGAAGAAGCAGAAGAAGGAGAAGGAGAAGGTGAAGTCTGGAGGGTGAATCAGAAGGAGCAGAAGAAGGAGAAGGAGAAGGAGAAGTCTGGAGGGTGAATCAGAAGAAGCAGAATAAGGAGAAGGAGAAGGTGAAGTCTGGAGGGTGAATCAGAAGAAGCAGAAGAAGGAGAAGGAGAAGGTGAAGTCTGGACGGTGAATCAGAAGAAGTAGAAGAAGGAGAAGGAGAAGGTGAAGTCTGGAGGGCGAAGCAGAAGAAGTAGAAGAAGGAGAAGGAGAAGGTGAAGTCAGGAGGGTGAATCAGAAGAAGTAGAAGAAGGAGAAGGAGAAGGTGAAGTCAGGAGGGTGAATCAGAAGAAGCAGAAGAAGGAGAAGGAGAAGGTGAAGTCTGGAGGGTGAATCAGAAGAATCAGAAGAAGGAGAAGGAGAAGGTGAAGTCTGGAGGGTGAATCAGAAGAAGCAGAAGAAAGAGAAGGAGAAGGTGAAGTCTGGAGGGTGAAGCAGAAGAAGCAGAAGAAGGAGAAGGAGAAGGTGAAGACTGGAGGGTGAATCAGAAGAAGTAGAAGAAGGAGAAGGAGAAGGTGAAGTCTGGAGGGTGAATCAGAAGAAGTAGAAGAAGGAGAAGGAGAAGGTGAAGTCTGGAGGGTGAATCAGAAGAAGCAGAAGAAGAAGAAGGAGAAGGTGAAGTCTGGAGGGTGAATCAGAAGAAGCAGAAGAAGGAGAAGGAGAAGATGAAGTCTGGAGGGTGAATCAGCAGAAGTAGAATAAGGAGAAGGAGAAGGTGAGGTCTGGAGGGTGAATCAGAAGAAGCAGAAGAAGGAGAAGGAGAAAGTGAAGTCTGGAGGGTGAATCAGAAGAAGCAGAAGAAGGAGAAGGAGAAGGTGAAGTCTGGAGGGTGAATCAGAAGAAGCAGAAGAAGGAGAAGGAGAAGGTGAAGTCAGGAGGGTGAATCAGAAGAAGCAGAAGAAGGAGAAGGAGAAGGTGAAGTTAGGAGGGTGAATCAGAAGAAGCAGAAGAAGGAGAAGGAGAAGGTGAAGTCAGGGGGGTGAAGCAGAAGAAGTAGAAGAAGGAGAAGGAGAAGGTGAAGTCAGGAGGGTGAAGCAGAAGAAGCAGAAGAAGGAGAAGGAGAAGGTGAAGTCTGGAGGGCGCAGCAGAAGAAGCAGAAGAAGGAGAAGGAGAAGGCGAAGTCTGGAGGGTGCAGCAGAAGAAGCAGAAGAAGGAGAAGGAGAAGGTGAAGTCTGGAGGGTGAATCAGAAGAAGTAGAAGAAGGAGAAGGAGAAGGTGAGGTCAGGAGGGTGAAGCAGAAGAAGCAGAAGAAGGAGAAGGAGAAGGTGAAGTCTGGAGGGTGAAGCAGAAGAAGCAGAAGAAGGAGAAGGAGAAGGTGAAGTCTGGAGGGCGAAGCAGAAGAAGCAGAAGAAGGAGAAGGAGAAGGTGAAGTCTGGAGGGTGAAGCAGAAGAAGCAGAAGAAGGAGAAGGAGAAGGTGAAGTCTGGAGGGTGAATCAGAAGAAGTAGAAGAAGGAGAAGGAGAAGGTGAAGTCAGGAGGGTGAAGCAGAAGAAGCAGAAGGAGGAGAAGGAGAAGGTGAAGTCTGGAGGGAGAAGCAGAAGAAGCAGAAGAAGGAGAAGGAGAAGGTGAAGTCTGGAGGTTGAAGCAGAAGAAGCAGAAGAAGGAGAAGTAGAAGGTGAAGTCAGGAGGGTGAATCAGAAGAAGTAGAAGAAGGAGAAGGAGAAGGTGAAGTCTGGAGGGTGAATCAGAAGAAGTTGAAGAAGGAGAAGGAGAAGGTGAAGTCTGGAGGGTGAATCAGAAGAAGTAGAAGAAGGAGAAGGAGAAGGTGAAGTCTGGAGGGTGAATCAGAAGAAACAGAAGAAGGAGAAGGAGAAGGTGAAGTCTGGAGGGAGAAGCAGAAGAAGTAGAAGAAGGAGAAGGAGAAGGTGAAGTCTGGAGGGTGAATCAGAAGAAGTAGAAGAAGGAGAAGGAGAAGGTGAAGTCTGGAGGGTGAATCAGAAGAAGTAGAAGAAGGAGAAGGAGAAGGTGAAGTTTGGGGGGTGAATCAGAAGAAGCAGAAGTAGGAGAAGGAGAAGGTGAAGTCTGGAGGGTGAATCAGAAGACGTAGAAGAAGGAGAAGGAGAAGGTGTAGTCTGGAGGGTGAATCAGAAAAAGTAGACGAAGGAGAAGGAGAAGGTGAATTCTGGAGGGTGAATCAGAAGAAGTAGAAGAAGGAGAAGGAGAAGGTGAAGTCTGGAGGGTGAATCAGAAGAAGCAGAAGAAGGAGAAGGAGAAGGTGAAGTCTGGAGGGTGAATCAGAAGAAGTAGAAGAAGGAGAAGGAGAAGATGAAGTCTGGAGGGTGAATCAGAAGAAGCAGAAGAAGGAGAAGGAGAAGGTGAAGTCTGGAGGGTGAATCAGAAGAAGCAGAAGAAGGAGAAGGAGAAGATGAAGTCTGGAGGGTGAATCAGAAGAAGTAGAAGAAGGGGAAGGAGAAGGTGAAGTCTGGAGGGTGAATCAGAAGAAGCAGAAGAAGGAGAAGGAGAAGGTGAAGTCTGGAGGGTGAATCAGAAGGAGCAGAAGAAGGAGAAGGAGAAGGAGAAGTCTGGAGGGTGAATCAGAAGAAGCAGAATAAGGAGAAGGAGAAGGTGAAGTCAGGAGGGTGAATCAGAAGAAGCAGAAGAAGGAGAAGGAGAAGATGAAGTCTGGAGGGTGAATCAGCAGAAGTAGAATAAGGAGAAGGAGAAGGTGAGGTCTGGAGGGTGAATCAGAAGAAGCAGAAGAAGGAGAAGGAGAAAGTGAAGTCTGGAGGGTGAATCAGAAGAAGCAGAAGAAGGAGAAGGAGAAGGTGAAGTCTGGAGGGTGAATCAGAAGAAGCAGAAGAAGGAGAAGGAGAAGGTGAAGTCAGGAGGGTGAATCAGAAGAAGCAGAAGAAGGAGAAGGAGAAGGTGAAGTTAGGAGTGTGAATCAGAAGAAGCAGAAGAAGGAGAAGGAGAAGGTGAAGTCAGGGGGGTGAAGCAGAAGAAGTAGAAGAAGGAGAAGGAGAAGGTGAAGTCAGGAGGGTGAAGCAGAAGAAGCAGAAGAAGGAGAAGGAGAAGGTGAAGTCTGGAGGGTGAAGCAGAAGAAGCAGAAGAAGGAGAAGGAGAAGGTGAAGTCTGGAGGGTGAATCAGAAGAAGTAGAAGAAGGAGAAAGAGAAGGTGAAGTCAGGAGGGTGAAGCAGAAGAAGCAGAAGGAGGAGAAGGAGAAGGTGAAGTCTGGAGGGAGAAGCAGAAGAAGCAGAAGAAGGAGAAGGAGAAGGTGAAGTCTGGAGGGTGAAGCAGAAGAAGCAGAAGAAGGAGAAGTAGAAGGTGAAGTCAGGAGGGTGAATCAGAAGAAGTAGAAGAAGGAGAAGGAGAAGGTGAAGTCTGGAGGGTGAATCAGAAGAAGTTGAAGAAGGAGAAGGAGAAGGTGAAGTCTGGAGGGTGAATCAGAAGAAGTAGAAGAAGGAGAAGGAGAAGGTGAAGTCTGGAGGGTGAATCAGAAGAAACAGAAGAAGGAGAAGGAGAAGGTGAAGTCTGGAGGGAGAAGCAGAAGAAGTAGAAGAAGGAGAAGGAGAAGGTGAAGTCTGGAGGGTGAATCAGAAGAAGTAGAAGAAGGAGAAGGAGAAGGTGAAGTCTGGAGGGTGAATCAGAAGAAGTAGAAGAAGGAGAAGGAGAAGGTGAAGTCTGGGGGGTGAATCAGAAGAAGCAGAAGAAGGAGAAGGAGAAGGTGAAGTCTGGAGGGTGAATCAGAAGACGTAGAAGAAGGAGAAGGAGAAGGTGTAGTCTGGAGGGTGAATCAGAAAAAGTAGACGAAGGAGAAGGAGAAGGTGAATTCTGGAGGGTGAATCAGAAGAAGTAGAAGAAGGAGAAGGAGAAGGTGAAGTCTGGAGGGTGAATCAGAAGAAGCAGAAGAAGGAGAAGGAGAAAGTGAAGTCTGGAGGGTGAATCAGAAGAAGCAGAAGAAGGAGAAGGAGAAGGTGAAGTCTGGAGGGTGAATCAGAAGAAGCAGAAGAAGGAGAAGGAGAAGTTAAAGTCAGGAGGGTGAATCAGAAGAAGCAGAAGTAGGAGAAGGAGAAGGTGAAGTTAGGAGGGTGAATCAGAAGAAGCAGAAGAAGGAGAAGGAGAAGGTGAAGTCAGGGGGGTGAAGCAGAAGAAGTAGAAGAAGGAGAAGGAGAAGGTGAAGTCAGGAGGGTGAAGCAGAAGAAGCAGAAGAAGGAGAAGGAGAAGGTGAAGTCTGGAGGGTGAAGCAGAAGAAGCAGAAGAAGGAGAAGGAGAAGGTGAAGTCTGGAGGGTGAATCAGAAGAAGTAGAAGAAGGAGAAGGAGAAGGTGAAGTCAGGAGGGTGAAGCAGAAGAAGCAGAAGGAGGAGAAGGAGAACGTGAAGTCTGGAGGGAGAAGCAGAAGAAGCAGAAGAAGGAGAAGGAGAAGGTGAAGTCTGGAGGGTGAAGCAGAAGAAGCAGAAGAAGGAGAAGTAGAAGGTGAAGTCAGGAGGGTGAATCAGAAGAAGTAGAAGAAGGAGAAGGAGAAGGTGAAGTCTGGAGGGTGAATCAGAAGAAGTTGAAGAAGGAGAAGGAGAAGGTGAAGTCTGGAGGGTGAATCAGAAGAAGTAGAAGAAGGAGAAGGAGAAGGTGAAGTCTGGAGGGTGAATCAGAAGAAACAGAAGAAGGAGAAGGAGAAGGTGAAGTCTGGAGGGAGAAGCAGAAGAAGTAGAAGAAGGAGAAGGAGAAGGTGAAGTCTGGAGGGTGAATCAGAAGAAGTAGAAGAAGGAGAAGGAGAAGGTGAAGTCTGGAGGGTGAATCAGAAGAAGTAGAAGAAGGAGAAGGAGAAGGTGAAGTCTGGGGGGTGAATCAGAAGAAGCAGAAGAAGGAGAAGGAGAAGGTGAAGTCTGGAGGGTGAATCAGAAGACGTAGAAGAAGGAGAAGGAGAAGGTGTAGTCTGGAGGGTGAGTCAGAAAAAGTAGACGAAGGAGAAGGAGAAGGTGAATTCTGGAGGGTGAATCAGAAGAAGTAGAAGAAGGAGAAGGAGAAGGTGAAGTCTGGAGGGTGAATCAGAAGAAGCAGAAGAAGGAGAAGGAGAAGGTGAAGTCTGGAGGGTGAATCAGAAGAAGTAGAAGAAGGAGAAGGAGAAGATGAAGTCTGGAGGGTGAATCAGAAGAAGCAGAAGAAGGAGAAGGAGAAGGTGAAGTCTGGAGGGTGAATCAGAAGAAGCAGAAGAAGGAGAAGGAGAAGTTGAAGTCTGGAGGGTGAATCAGAAGAAGTAGAAGAAGGGGAAGGAGAAGGTGAAGTCTGGAGGGTGAATCAGAAGAAGCAGAAGAAGGAGAAGGAGAAGGTGAAGTCTGGAGGGTGAATCAGAAGGAGCAGAAGAAGGAGAAGGAGAAGGAGAAGTCTGGAGGGTGAATCAGAAGAAGCAGAATAAGGAGAAGGAGAAGGTGAAGTCAGGAGGGTGAATCAGAAGAAGCAGAAGAAGTAGAAGGAGAAGATGAAGTCTGGAGGGTGAATCAGCAGAAGTAGAATAAGTAGAAGGAGAAGGTGAGGTCTGGAGGGTGAATCAGAAGAAGCAGAAGAAGGAGAAGGAGAAAGTGAAGTCTGGAGTGTGAATCAGAAGAAGCAGAAGAAGGAGAAGGAGAAGGTGAAGTCTGGAGGGTGAATCAGAAGAAGCAGAAGAAGGAGAAGGAGAAGGTGAAGTCAGGAGGGTGAATCAGAAGAAGCAGAAGAAGGAGAAGGAGAAGGTGAAGTTAGGAGGGTGAATCAGAAGAAGCAGAAGAAGGAGAAGGAGAAGGTGAAGTCAGGGGGGTGAAGCAGAAGAAGTAGAAGAAGGAGAAGGAGAAGGTGAAGTCAGGAGGGTGAAGCAGAAGAAGCAGAAGAAGGAGAAGGAGAAGGTGAAGTCTGGAGGGTGAAGCAGAAGAAGCAGAAGAAGGATAAGGAGAAGGTGAAGTCTGGAGGGTGAATCAGAAGAAGTAGAAGAAGGAGAAGGTGAATTCAGGAGGGTGAAGCAGAAGAAGCAGAAGGAGGAGAAGGAGAAGGTGAAGTCTGGAGGGAGAAGCAGAAGAAGCAGAAGAAGGAGAAGGAGAAGGTGAAGTCTGGAGGGTGAAGCAGAAGAAGCAGAAGAAGGAGAAGTAGAAGGTGAAGTCAGGAGGGTGAATCAGAAGAAGTAGAAGAAGGAGAAGGAGAAGGTGAAGTCTGGAGGGTGAATCAGAAGAAGTTGAAGAAGGAGAAGGAGAAGGTGAAGTCTGGAGGGTGAATCAGAAGAAGTAGAAGAAGGAGAAGGAGAAGGTGAAGTCTGGAGGGTGAATCAGAAGAAACAGAAGAAGGAGAAGGAGAAGGTGAAGTCTGGAGGGAGAAGCAGAAGAAGTAGAAGAAGGAGAAGGAGAAGGTGAAGTCTGGAGGGTGAATCAGAAGAAGTAGAAGAAGGAGAAGGAGAAGGTGAAGTCTGGAGGGTGAATCAGAAGAAGTAGAAGAAGGAGAAGGAGAAGGTGAAGTCTGGGGGGTGAATCAGAAGAAGCAGAAGAAGGAGAAGGAGAAGGTGAAGTCTGGAGGGTGAATCAGAAGACGTAGAAGAAGGAGAAGGAGAAGGTGTAGTCTGGAGGGTGAATCAGAAAAAGTAGACGAAGGAGAAGGAGAAGGTGAATTCTGGAGGGTGAATCAGAAGAAGTAGAAAAAGGAGAAGGAGAAGGTGAAGTCTGGAGGGTGAATCAGAAGAAGCAGAAGAAGGAGAAGGAGAAGGTGAAGTCTGGAGGGTGAATCAGAAGAAGTAGAAGAAGGAGAAGGAGAAGATGAAGTCTGGAGGGTGAATCAGAAGAAGCAGAAGAAGGAGAAGGAGAAGGTGAAGTCTGGAGGGTGAATCAGAAGAAGCAGAAGAAGGAGAAGGAGAAGATGAAGTCTGGAGGGTGAATCAGAAGAAGTAGAAGAAGGGGAAGGAGAAGGTGAAGTCTGGAGGGTGAATCAGAAGAAGCAGAAGAAGGAGAAGGAGAAGGTGAAGTCTGGAGGGTGAATCAGAAGGAGCAGAAGAAGGAGAAGGAGAAGGAGAAGTCTGGAGGGTGAATCAGAAGAAGCAGAATAAGGAGAAGGAGAAGGTGAAGTCAGCAGGGTGAATCAGAAGAAGCAGAAGAAGGAGAAGGAGAAGATGAAGTCTGGAGGGTGAATCAGCAGAAGTAGAATAAGGAGAAGGAGAAGGTGAGGTCTGGAGGGTGAATCAGAAGAAGCAGAAGAAGGAGAAGGAGAAAGTGAAGTCTGGAGGGTGAATCAGAAGAAGCAGAAGAAGGAGAAGGTGAAGTCTGGAGGGTGAATCAGAAGAAGCAGAAGAAGGAGAAGGAGAAGGTGAAGTCTGGAGGGTGAATCAGAAGAAGCAGAAGAAGGAGAAGGAGAAGGTGAAGTTAGGAGGGTGAATCAGAAGAAGCAGAAGAAGGAGAAGGAGAAGGTGAAGTCAGGGGGGTGAAGCAGAAGAAGTAGAAGAAGGAGAAGGAGAAGGTGAAGTCAGGAGGGTGAAGCAGAAGAAGCAGAAGAAGGAGAAGGAGAAGGTGAAGTCTGGAGGGTGAAGCAGAAGAAGCAGAAGAAGGAGAAGGAGAAGGTGAAGTCTGGAGGGTGAATCAGAAGAAGTAGAAGAAGGAGAAGGAGAAGGTGAAGTCAGGAGGGTGAAGCAGAAGAAGCAGAAGGAGGAGAAGGAGAAGGTGAAGTCTGGAGGGAGAAGCAGAAGAAGCAGAAGAAGGAGAAGGAGAAGGTGAAGTCTGGAGGGTGAAGCAGAAGAAGCAGAAGAAGGAGAAGTAGAAGGTGAAGTCAGGAGGGTGAATCAGAAGAAGTAGAAGAAGGAGAAGGAGAAGGTGAAGTCTGGAGGGTGAATCAGAAGAAGTTGAAGAAGGAGAAGGAGAAGGTGAAGTCTGGAGGGTGAATCAGAAGAAGTAGAAGAAGGAGAAGGAGAAGGTGAAGTCTGGAGGGTGAATCAGAAGAAACAGAAGAAGGAGAAGGAGAAGGAGAAGTCTGGAGGGAGAAGCAGATGAAGTAGAAGAAGGAGAAGGAGAAGGTGAAGTCTTGAGGGTGAATCAGAAGAAGTAGAAGAAGGAGAAGGAGAAGGTGACGTCTGGAGGGTGAATCAGAAGAAGTAGAAGAAGGAGAAGGAGAAGGTGAAGTCTGGGGGTGAATCAGAAGAAGCAGAAGAAGGAGAAGGTGAAGTCAGGAGGGTGAATCAGAAGAAGTAGAAGAAGGAGAAGGAGAAGGTGAAGTCTGGAGGGTGAATCAGAAGAAGTTGAAGAAGGAGAAGGAGAAGGTGAAGTCTGGAGGGTGAATCAGAAGAAGTAGAAGAAGGAGAAGGAGAAGGTGAAGTCTGGAGGGTGAATCAGAAGAAACAGAAGAAGGAGAAGGAGAAGGTGAAGTCTGGAGGGAGAAGCAAAAGAAGTAGAAGAAGGAGAAGGAGAAGGTGAAGTCTGGAGGGTGAATCAGAAGAAGTAGAAGAAGGAGAAGGAGAAGGTGACGTCTGGAGGGTGAATCAGAAGAAGTAGAAGAAGGAGAAGGAGAAGGTGAAGTCTGGGGGGTGAATCAGAAGAAGCAGAAGAAGGAGAAGGAGAAGGTGAAGTCTGGAGGGTGAATCAGAAGACGTAGAAGAAGGAGAAGGAGAAGGTGTAGTCTGGAGGGTGAATCAGAAAAAGTAGACGAAGGAGAAGGAGAAGGTGAATTCTGGAGGGTGAATCAGAAGAAGCAGAAGAAGGAGAAGGTGAAGTCTGGAGGGTGAATCAGAAGAAGCAGAAGAAGGAGAAGGAGAAGGTGAAGTCTGGAGGGTGAATCAGAAGAAGCAGAAGAAGGAGAAGGAGAAGGTGAAGTTAGGAGGGTGAATCAGAAGAAGCAGAAGAAGGAGAAGGAGAAGGTGAAGTCAGGGGGGTGAAGCAGAAGAAGTAGAAGAAGGAGAAGGAGAAGGTGAAGTCAGGAGGGTGAAGCAGAAGAAGCAGAAGAAGGAGAAGGAGAAGGTGAAGTCTGGAGGGTGAAGCAGAAGAAGCAGAAGAAGGAGAAGGAGAAGGTGAAGTCTGGAGGGTGAATCAGAAGAAGTAGAAGAAGGAGAAGGAGAAGGTGAAGTCAGGAGGGTGAAGCAGAAGAAGCAGAAGGAGGAGAAGGAGAAGGTGAAGTCTGGAGGGAGAAGCAGAAGAAGCAGAAGAAGGAGAAGGAGAAGGTGAAGTCTGGAGGGTGAAGCAGAAGAAGCAGAAGAAGGAGAAGTAGAAGGTGAAGTCAGGAGGGTGAATCAGAAGAAGTAGAAGAAGGAGAAGGAGAAGGTGAAGTCTGGAGGGTGAATCAGAAGAAGTTGAAGAAGGAGAAGGAGAAGGTGAAGTCTGGAGGGTGAATCAGAAGAAGTAGAAGAAGGAGAAGGAGAAGGTGAAGTCTGGAGGGTGAATCAGAAGAAACAGAAGAAGGAGAAGGAGAAGGAGAAGTCTGGAGGGAGAAGCAGATGAAGTAGAAGAAGGAGAAGGAGAAGGTGAAGTCTTGAGGGTGAATCAGAAGAAGTAGAAGAAGGAGAAGGAGAAGGTGACGTCTGGAGGGTGAATCAGAAGAAGTAGAAGAAGGAGAAGGAGAAGGTGAAGTCTGGGGGTGAATCAGAAGAAGCAGAAGAAGGAGAAGGTGAAGTCAGGAGGGTGAATCAGAAGAAGTAGAAGAAGGAGAAGGAGAAGGTGAAGTCTGGAGGGTGAATCAGAAGAAGTTGAAGAAGGAGAAGGAGAAGGTGAAGTCTGGAGGGTGAATCAGAAGAAGTAGAAGAAGGAGAAGGAGAAGGTGAAGTCTGGAGGGTGAATCAGAAGAAACAGAAGAAGGAGAAGGAGAAGGTGAAGTCTGGAGGGAGAAGCAAAAGAAGTAGAAGAAGGAGAAGGAGAAGGTGAAGTCTGGAGGGTGAATCAGAAGAAGTAGAAGAAGGAGAAGGAGAAGGTGACGTCTGGAGGGTGAATCAGAAGAAGTAGAAGAAGGAGAAGGAGAAGGTGAAGTCTGGGGGGTGAATCAGAAGAAGCAGAAGAAGGAGAAGGAGAAGGTGAAGTCTGGAGGGTGAATCAGAAGACGTAGAAGAAGGAGAAGGAGAAGGTGTAGTCTGGAGGGTGAATCAGAAAAAGTAGACGAAGGAGAAGGAGAAGGTGAATTCTGGAGGGTGAATCAGAAGAAGTAGAAGAAGGAGAAGGAGAAGGTGAAGTCTGGAGGGTGAATCAGAAGAAGCAGAAGAAGGAGAAGGAGAAGGTGAAGTCTGGAGGGTGAATCAGAAGAAGTAGAAGAAGGAGAAGGAGAAGATGAAGTCTGGAGGGTGAATCAGAAGAAGCAGAAGAAGGAGAAGGAGAAGGTGAAGTCTGGAGGGTGAATCAGAAGAAGCAGAAGAAGGAGAAGGAGAAGATGAAGTCTGGAGGGTGAATCAGAAGAAGCAGAAGAAGGAGAAGGAGAAGGTGAAGTTAGGAGGGTGAATCAGAAGAAGCAGAAGAAGGAGAAGGAGAAGGTGAAGTCAGGGGGGTGAAGCAGAAGAAGTAGAAGAAGGAGAAGGAGAAGGTGAAGTCAGGAGGGTGAAGCAGAAGAAGCAGAAGAAAGAGAAGGAGAAGGTGAAGTCTGGAGGGTGAAGCAGAAGAAGCAGAAGAAGGAGAAGGAGAAGGTGAAGTCTGGAGGGTGAATCAGAAGAAGTAGAAGAAGGAGAAGGAGAAGGTGAAGTCAGGAGGGTGAAGCAGAAGAAGCAGAAGGAGGAGAAGGAGAAGGTGAAGTCTGGAGGGAGAAGCAGAAGAAGCAGAAGAAGGAGAAGGAGAAGGTGAAGTCTGGAGGGTGAAGCAGAAGAAGCAGAAGAAGGAGAAGTAGAAGGTGAAGTCAGGAGGGTGAATCAGAAGAAGTAGAAGAAGGAGAAGGAGAAGGTGAAGTCTGGAGGGTGAATCAGAAGAAGTTGAAGAAGGAGAAGGAGAAGGTGAAGTCTGGAGGGTGAATCAGAAGAAGTAGAAGAAGGAGAAGGAGAAGGTGAAGTCTGGAGGGTGAATCAGAAGAAACAGAAGAAGGAGAAGGAGAAGGTGAAGTCTGGAGGGAGAAGCAAAAGAAGTAGAAGAAGGAGAAGGAGAAGGTGAAGTCTGGAGGGTGAATCAGAAGAAGTAGAAGAAGGAGAAGGAGAAGGTGACGTCTGGAGGGTGAATCAGAAGAAGTAGAAGAAGGAGAAGGAGAAGGTGAAGTCTGGGGGGTGAATCAGAAGAAGCAGAAGAAGGAGAAGGAGAAGGTGAAGTCTGGAGGGTGAATCAGAAGACGTAGAAGAAGGAGAAGGAGAAGGTGTAGTCTGGAGGGTGAATCAGAAAAAGTAGACGAAGGAGAAGGAGAAGGTGAATTCTGGAGGGTGAATCAGAAGAAGTAGAAGAAGGAGAAGGAGAAGGTGAAGTCTGGAGGGTGAATCAGAAGAAGCAGAAGAAGGAGAAGGAGAAGGTGAAGTCTGGAGGGTGAATCAGAAGAAGTAAAAGAAGGAGAAGGAGAAGATGAAGTCTGGAGGGTGAATCAGAAGAAGCAGAGGAAGGAGAAGGAGAAGGTGAAGTCTGGAGGGAGAAGCAGAAGAAGCAGAAGAAGGAGAAGGAGAAGGTGAAGTCTGGAGGGTGAAGCAGAAGAAGCAGAAGAAGGAGAAGTAGAAGGTGAAGTCAGGAGGGTGAATCAGAAGAAGTAGAAGAAGGAGAAGGAGAAGGTGAAGTCTGGAGGGTGAATCAGAAGAAGTTGAAGAAGGAGAAGGAGAAGGTGAAGTCTGGAGGGTGAATCAGAAGAAGTAGAAGAAGGAGAAGGAGAAGGTGAAGTCTGGAGGGTGAATCAGAAGAAACAGAAGAAGGAGAAGGAGAAGGTGAAGTCTGGAGGGAGAAGCAAAAGAAGTAGAAGAAGGAGAAGGAGAAGGTGAAGTCTGGAGGGTGAATCAGAAGAAGTAGAAGAAGGAGAAGGAGAAGGTGACGTCTGGAGGGTGAATCAGAAGAAGTAGAAGAAGGAGAAGGAGAAGGTGAAGTCTGGGGGGTGAATCAGAAGAAGCAGAAGAAGGAGAAGGAGAAGGTGAAGTCTGGAGGGTGAATCAGAAGACGTAGAAGAAGGAGAAGGAGAAGGTGTAGTCTGGAGGGTGAATCAGAAAAAGTAGACGAAGGAGAAGGAGAAGGTGAATTCTGGAGGGTGAATCAGAAGAAGTAGAAGAAGGAGAAGGAGAAGGTGAAGTCTGGAGGGTGAATCAGAAGAAGCAGAAGAAGGAGAAGGAGAAGGTGAAGTCTGGAGGGTGAATCAGAAGAAGTAGAAGAAGGAGAAGGAGAAGATGAAGTCTGGAGGGTGAATCAGAAGAAGCAGAAGAAGGAGAAGGAGAAGGTGAAGTCTGGAGGGTGAATCAGAAGAAGCAGAAGAAGGAGAAGGAGAAGATGAAGTCTGGAGGGTGAATCAGAAGAAGTAGAAGAAGGGGAAGGAGAAGGTGAAGTCTGGAGGGTGAATCAGAAGAAGCAGAAGAAGGAGAAGGAGAAGGTGAAGTCTGGAGGGTGAATCAGAAGAAGTAGAAGAAGGAGAAGGAGAAGGTGAAGTCTGGGGGGTGAATCAGAAGAAGCAGAAGAAGGAGAAGGAGAAGGTGAAGTCTGGAGGGTGAATCAGAAGAAGTAGAAGAAGGGGAAGGAGAAGGTGAAGTCTGGAGGGAGAAGCAAAAGAAGTAGAAGAAGGAGAAGGAGAAGGTGAAGTCTGGAGGGTAAATCAGAAGAAGTAGAAGAAGGAGAAGGAGAAGGTGAAGTCTGGAGGGTGAATCAGAAGAAGTAGAAGAAGGAGAAGGAGAAGGTGAAGTCTGGGGGGTGAATCAGAAGAAGCAGAAGAAGGAGAAGGAGAAGGTGAAGTCTGGAGGGTGAATCAGAAGACGTAGAAGAAGGAGAAGGAGAAGGTGTAGTCTGGAGGGTGAATCAGAAAAAGTAGACGAAGGAGAAGGAGAAGGTGAATTCTGGAGGGTGAATCTGAAGAAGTAGAAGAAGGAGAAGGAGAAGGTGAAGTCTGGAGGGTGAATCAGAAGAAGTAGAAGAAGGAGAAGGAGAAGATGAAGTCTGGAGGGTGAATCAGAAGAAGCAGAAGAAGGAGAAGGAGAAGGAGAAGTCTGGAGGGTGAATCAGAAGAAGCAGAAGAAGGAGAAGGAGAAGATGAAGTCTGGAGGGTGAATCAGAAGAAGTAGAAGAAGGGGAAGGAGAAGGTGAAGTCTGGAGGGTGAATCAGAAGAAGCAGAAGAAGGAGAAGGAGAAGGTGAAGTCTGGAGGGTGAATCAGAAGGAGCAGAAGAAGGAGAAGGAGAAGGAGAAGTCTGGAGGGTGAATCAGAAGAAGCAGAATAAGGAGAAGGAGAAGGTGAAGTCTGGAAGGTGAATCAGAAGAAGCAGAAGAAGGAGATGGAGAAGGTGAAGTCTGGACGGTGAATCAGAAGAAGTAGAAGAAGGAGAAGGAGAAGGTGAAGTCTGGAGGGTGAAGCAGAAGAAGTAGAAGAAGGAGAAGGAGAAGGTGAAGTCAGGAGGGTGAATCAGAAGAAGTAGAAGAAGGAGAAGGAGAAGGTGAAGTCAGGAGGGTGAATCAGAAGAAGCAGAAGAAGGAGAAGGAGAAGGTGAAGTCTGGAGGGTGAATCAGAAGAATCAGAAGAAGGAGAAGGAGAAGGTGAAGTCTGGAGGGTGAATCAGAAGAAGCAGAAGAAAGAGAAGGAGACGGTGAAGTCTGGAGGGTGAAGCAGAAGAAGCAGAAGAAGGAGAAGGAGAAGGTGAAGACTGGAGGGTGAATCAGAAGAAGTAGAAGAAGGAGAAGGAGAAGGTGAAGTCTGGAGGGTGAATCATAAGAAGTAGAAGAAGGAGAAGGAGAAGGTGAAGTCTGGAGGATGAATCAGAAGAAGTAGAAGAAGGAGAAGGAGAAGGTGAAGTCAGGAGGGTGAAGCAGAAGAAGCAGAAGAAGGAGAAGGAGAAGGTGAAGTCTGGAGGGTGAAGCAGAAGAAGCAGAAGAAGGAGAAGGAGAAGGTGAAGTCTGGAGGGTGAATCAGAAGAAGTAGAAGAAGGAGAAGGAGAAGGTGACGTCAGGAGGGTGAAGCAGAAGAAGCAGAAGGAGGAGAAGGAGAAGGTGAAGTCTGGAGGGAGAAGCAGAAGAAGCAGAAGAAGGAGAAGGAGAAGGTGAAGTCTGGAGGGTGAAGCAGAAGAAGCAGAAGAAGGAGAAGTAGAAGGTGAAGTCAGGAGGGTGAATCAGAAGAAGTAGAAGATGGAGAAGGAGAAGGTGAAGTCTGGAGGGTGAATCAGAAGAAGTTGAAAAAGGAGAAGGAGAAGGTGAAGTCTGGAGGGTGAATCAGAAGATGTAGAAGAAGGAGAAGGAGAAGGTGAAGTCTGGAGGGTGAATCAGAAGAAGCAGAAGAAGGAGAAGGAGAAGTTGAAGTCTGGAGGGAGAAGCAGAAGAATTAGAAGAAGGAGAAGGAGAAGGTGAAGTCTGGAGGGTGAATCAGAAGAAGTAGAAGAAGGAGAAGGAGAAGGTGAAGTCTGGGGGTTGAATCAGAAGAAGCAGAAGAAGGAGAAGGAGAAGGTGAAGTCTGGAGGGTGAATCAGAAGACGTAGAAGAAGGAGAAGGAGAAGGTGTAGTCTGGAGGGTGAATCAGAAAAAGTAGACGAAGGAGAAGGAGAAGGTGAATTCTGGAGGGTGAATCAGAAGAAGTAGAAGAAGGAGAAGGAGAAGGTGAAGTCTGGAGGGTGAATCAGAAGAAGCAGAAGAAGGAGAAGGTGAATTCTGGAGGGTGAATCAGAAGAAGTAGAAGAAGGAGAAGGAGAAGATGAAGTCTGGAGGGTGAATCAGAAGAAGCAGAAGAAGGAGAAGGAGAAGGTGAAGTCTGGAGGGTGAATCAGAAGAAGCAGAAGAAGGAGAAGGAGAAGATGAAGTCTGGAGGGTGAATCAGAAGAAGTAGAAGAAGGGGAAGGAGAAGGTGAAGTCTGGAGGGTGAATCAGAAGAAGCAGAAGAAGGAGAAGGAGAAGGTGAAGTCTGGAGGGTGAATCAGAAGGAGCAGAAGAAGGAGAAGGAGAAGGAGAAGTCTGGAGGGTGAATCAGAAGAAGCAGAATAAGGAGAAGGAGAAGGTGAAGTCTGGAAGGTGAATCAGAAGAAGCAGAAGAAGGAGATGGAGAAGGTGAAGTCTGGACGGTGAATCAGAAGAAGTAGAAGAAGGAGAAGGAGAAGGTGAAGTCTGGAGGGTGAAGCAGAAGAAGTAGAAGAAGGAGAAGGAGAAGGTGAAGTCAGGAGGGTGAATCAGAAGAAGTAGAAGAAGGAGAAGGAGAAGGTGAAGTCAGGAGGGTGAATCAGAAGAAGCAGAAGAAGGAGAAGGAGAAGGTGAAGTCTGGAGGGTGAATCAGAAGAATCAGAAGAAGGAGAAGGAGAAGGTGAAGTCTGGAGGGTGAATCAGAAGAAGCAGAAGAAAGAGAAGGAGAAGGTGAAGTCTGGAGGGTGAAGCAGAAGAAGCAGAAGAAGGAGAAGGAGAAGGTGAAGACTGGAGGGTGAATCAGAAGAAGTAGAAGAAGGAGAAGGAGAAGGTGAAGTCTGGAGGGTGAATCAGAAGAAGTAGAAGAAGGAGAAGGAGAAGGTGAAGTCTGGAGGGTGAATCAGAAGAAGTAGAAGAAGGAGAAGGAGAAGATGAAGTCTGGAGGGTGAATCAGAAGAAGCAGAAGAAGGAGAAGGAGAAGGTGAAGTCTGGAGGGTGAATCAGAAGAAGCAGAAGAAGGAGAAGGAGAAGATGAAGTCTGGAGGGTGAATCAGAAGAAGTAGAAGAAGGGGAAGGAGAAGGTGAAGTCTGGAGGGTGAATCAGAAGAAGCAGAAGAAGGAGAAGGAGAAGGTGAAGTCTGGAGGGTGAATCAGAAGGAGCAGAAGAAGGAGAAGGAGAAGGCGAAGTCTGGAGGGTGAATCAGAAGAAGCAGAATAAGGAGAAGGAGAAGGTGAAGTCAGGAGGGTGAATCAGAAGAAGCAGAAGAAGGAGAAGGAGAAGATGAAGTCTGGAGGGTGAATCAGCAGAAGTAGAATAAGGAGAAGGAGAAGGTGAGGTCTGGAGGGTGAATCAGAAGAAGCAGAAGAAGGAGAAGGAGAAAGTGAAGTCTGGAGGGTGAATCAGAAGAAGCAGAAGAAGGAGAAGGTGAAGTCTGGAGGGAGAATCAGAAGAAGCAGAAGAAGGAGAAGGAGAAGGTGAAGTCAGGAGGGTGAATCAGAAGAAGCAGAAGAAGGAGAAGGAGAAGGTGAAGTTAGGAGGGTGAATCAGAAGAAGCAGAAGAAGGAGAAGGAGAAGGTGAAGTCAGGGGGGTGAAGCAGAAGAAGTAGAAGAAGGAGAAGGAGAAGGTGAAGTCAGGAGGGTGAAGCAGAAGAAGCAGAAGAAGGAGAAGGAGAAGGTGAAGTCTGGAGGGTGAAGCAGAAGAAGCAGAAGAAGGAGAAGGAGAAGGTGAAGTCTGGAGGGTGAATCAGAAGAAGTAGAAGAAGGAGAAGGAGAAGGTGAAGTCAGGAGGGTGAAGCAGAAGAAGCAGAAGGAGGAGAAGGAGAAGGTGAAGTCTGGAGGGAGAAGCAGAAGAAGCAGAAGAAGGAGAAGGAGAAGGTGAAGTCTGGAGGGTGAAGCAGAAGAAGCAGAAGAAGGAGAAGTAGAAGGTGAAGTCAGGAGGGTGAATCAGAAGAAGTAGAAGAAGGAGAAGGAGAAGGTGAAGTCTGGAGGGTGAATCAGAAGAAGTTGAAGAAGGAGAAGGAGAAGGTGAAGTCTGGAGGGTGAATCAGAAGAAGTAGAAGAAGGAGAAGGAGAAGGTGAAGTCTGGAGGGTGAATCAGAAGAAACAGAAGAAGGAGAAGGAGAAGGAGAAGTCTGGAGGGAGAAGCAGATGAAGTAGAAGAAGGAGAAGGAGAAGGTGAAGTCTGGAGGGTGAATCAGAAGAAGTAGAAGAAGGAGAAGGTGAAGTCTGGAGGGTGAATCAGAAGAAGTAGAAGAAGGAGAAGGAGAAGGTGAAGTCTGGGGGTGAATCAGAAGAAGCAGAAGAAGGAGAAGGAGAAGGTGAAGTCTGGAGGGTGAATCAGAAGACGTAGAAGAAGGAGAAGGAGAAGGTGTAGTCTGGAGGGTGAATCAGAAAAAGTAGACGAAGGAGAAGGAGAAGGTGAATTCTGGAGGGTGAATCAGAAGAAGTAGAAGAAGGAGAAGGAGAAGGTGAAGTCTGGAGGGTGAATCAGAAGAAGCAGAAGAAGGAGAAGGAGAAAGTGAAGTCTGGAGGGTGAATCAGAAGAAGCAGAAGAAGGAGAAGGAGAAGGTGAAGTCCGGAGGGTGAATCAGAAGAAGCAGAAGAAGGAGAAGGAGAACGTGAAGTCAGGAGGGTGAATCAGAAGAAGCAGAAGAAGGAGAAGGAGAAGGTGAAGTTAGGAGGGTGAATCAGAAGAAGCAGAAGAAGGAGAAGGAGAAGGTGAAGTCAGGGGGGTGAAGCAGAAGAAGTAGAAGAAGGAGAAGGAGAAGGTGAAGTCAGGAGGGTGAAGCAGAAGAAGCAGAAGAAGGAGAAGGAGAAGGTGAAGTCTGGAGGGTGAAGCAGAAGAAGCAGAAGAAGGAGAAGGAGAAGGTGAAGTCTGGAGGGTGAATCAGAAGAAGTAGAAGAAGGAGAAGGAGAAGGTGAAGTCAGGAGGGTGAAGCAGAAGAAGCAGAAGGAGGAGAAGGAGAAGGTGAAGTCTGGAGGGAGAAGCAGAAGAAGCAGAAGAAGGAGAAGGGAAGGTGAAGTCTGGAGGGTGAAGCAGAAGAAGCAGAAGAAGGAGAAGTAGAAGGTGAAGTCAGGAGGGTGAATCAGAAGAAGTAGAAGAAGGAGAAGGAGAAGGTGAAGTCTGGAGGGTGAATCAGAAGAAGTTGAAGAAGGAGAAGGAGAAGGTGAAGTCTGGAGGGTGAATCAGAAGAAGTAGAAGAAGGAGAAGGAGAAGGTGAAGTCTGGAGGGTGAATCAGAAGAAACAGAAGAAGGAGAAGGAGAAGGTGAAGTCTGGAGGGAGAAGCAGAAGAAGTAGAAGAAGGAGAAGGAGAAGGTGAAGTCTGGAGGGTGAATCAGAAGAAGTAGAAGAAGGAGAAGGAAAAGGTGAAGTCTGGAGGGTGAATCAGAAGAAGTAGAAGAAGGAGAAGGAGAAGGTGAAGTCTGGGGGGTGAATCAGAAGAAACAGAAGAAGGAGAAGGAGAAGGTGAAGTCTGGAGGGTGAATCAGAAGACGTAGAAGAAGGAGAAGGAGAAGGTGTAGACTGGAGGGTGAATCAGAAAAAGTAGACGAAGGAGAAGGAGAAGGTGAATTCTGGAGGGTGAATCAGAAGAAGTAGAAGAAGGAGAAGGAGAAGGTGAAGTCTGGAGGGTGAATCAGAAGAAGCAGAAGAAGGAGAAGGAGAAGGTGAAGTCTGGAGGGTGTATCAGAAGAAGTAGAAGAAGGAGAAGGAGAAGATGAAGTCTGGAGGGTGAATCAGAAGAAGCAGAAGAAGGAGAAGGAGAAGGTGAAGTCTGGAGGGTGAATCAGAAGAAGCAGAAGAAGGAGAAGGAGAAGATGAAGTCTGGAGGGTGAATCAGAAGAAGTAGAAGAAGGGGAAGGAGAAGGTGAAGTCTGGAGGGTGAATCAGAAGAAGCAGAAGAAGGAGAAGGAGAAGGTGAAGTCTGGAGGGTGAATCAGAAGGAGCAGAAGAAGGAGAAGGAGAAGGAGAAGTCTGGAGGGTGAATCAGAAGAAGCAGAATAAGGAGAAGGAGAAGGTGAAGTCAGGAGGGTGAATCAGAAGAAGCAGAAGAAGGAGAAGGAGAAGATGAAGTCTGGAGGGTGAATCAGCAGAAGTAGAATAAGGATAAGGAGAAGGTGAGGTCTGGAGGGTGAATCAGAAGAAGCAGAAGAAGGAGAAGGAGAAAGTGAAGTCTGGAGAGTGAATCAGAAGAAGCAGAAGAAGGAGAAGGAGAAGGTGAAGTCTGGAGGGTGAATCAGAAGAAGCAGAAGAAGGAGAAGGAGAAGGTGAAGTCAGGAGGGTGAATCAGAAGAAGCAGAAGAAGGAGAAGGAGAAGGTGAAGTTAGGAGGGTGAATCAGAAGAAGCAGAAGAAGGAGAAGGAGAAGGTGAAGTCAGGGGGGTGAAGCAGAAGAAGTAGAAGAAGGAGAAGGAGAAGGTGAAGTCAGGAGGGTGAAGCAGAAGAAGCAGAAGAAGGAGAAGGAGAAGGTGAAGTCTGGAGGGTGAAGCAGAAGAAGCAGAAGAAGGAGAAGGAGAAGGTGAAGTCTGGAGGGTGAATCAGAAGAAGTAGAAGAAGGAGAAGGAGAAGGTGAAGTCAGGAGGGTGAAGCAGAAGAAGCAGAAGGAGGAGAAGGAGAAGGTGAAGTCTGGAGGGAGAAGCAGAAGAAGCAGAAGAAGGAGAAGGAGAAGGTGAAGTCTGGAGGGTGAAGCAGAAGAAGCAGAAGAAGGAGAAGTAGAAGGTGAAGTCAGGAGGGTGAATCAGAAGAAGTAGAAGAAGGAGAAGGAGAAGGTGAAGTCTGGAGGGTGAATCAGAAGAAGTTGAAGAAGGAGAAGGAGAAGGTGAAGTCTGGAGGGTGAATCAGAAGAAGTAGAAGAAGGAGAAGGAGAAGGTGAAGTCTGGAGGGTGAATCAGAAGAAACAGAAGAAGGAGAAGGAGAAGGTGAAGTCTGGAGGGAGAAGCAAAAGAAGTAGAAGAAGGAGAAGGAGAAGGTGAAGTCTGGAGGGTGAATCAGAAGAAGTAGAAGAAGGAGAAGGAGAAGGTGACGTCTGGAGGGTGAATCAGAAGAAGTAGAAGAAGGAGAAGGAGAAGGTGAAGTCTGGGGGGTGAATCAGAAGAAGCAGAAGAAGGAGAAGGAGAAGGTGAAGTCTGGAGGGTGAATCAGAAGACGTAGAAGAAGGAGAAGGAGAAGGTGTAGTCTGGAGGGTGAATCAGAAAAAGTAGACGAAGGAGAAGGAGAAGGTGAATTCTGGAGGGTGAATCAGAAGAAGTAGAAGAAGGAGAAGGAGAAGGTGAAGTCTGGAGGGTGAATCAGAAGAAGCAGAAGAAGGAGAAGGAGAAGGTGAAGTCTGGAGGGTGAATCAGAAGAAGTAGAAGAAGGAGAAGGAGAAGATGAAGTCTGGAGGGTGAATCAGAAGAAGCAGAAGAAGGAGAAGGAGAAGGTGAAGTCTGGAGGGTGAATCAGAAGAAGCAGAAGAAGGAGAAGGAGAAGATGAAGTCTGGAGGGTGAATCAGAAGAAGTAGAAGAAGGGGAAGGAGAAGGTGAAGTCTGGAGGGTGAATCAGAAGAAGCAGAAGAAGGAGAAGGAGAAGGTGAAGTCTGGAGGGTGAATCAGAAGAAGTAGAAGAAGGAGAAGGAGAAGGTGAAGTCTGGGGGTGAATCAGAAGAAGCAGAAGAAGGAGAAGGAGAAGGTGAAGTCTGGAGGGTGAATCAGAAGAAGTAGAAGAAGGGGAAGGAGAAGGTGAAGTCTGGAGGGAGAAGCAAAAGAAGTAGAAGAAGGAGAAGGAGAAGGTGAAGTCTGGAGGGTAAATCAGAAGAAGTAGAAGAAGGAGAAGGAGAAGGTGAAGTCTGGAGGGTGAATCAGAAGAAGTAGAAGAAGGAGAAGGAGAAGGTGAAGTCTGGGGGGTGAATCAGAAGAAGCAGAAGAAGGAGAAGGAGAAGGTGAAGTCTGGAGGGTGAATCAGAAGACGTAGAAGAAGGAGAAGGAGAAGGTGTAGTCTGGAGGGTGAATCAGAAAAAGTAGACGAAGGAGAAGGAGAAGGTGAATTCTGGAGGGTGAATCTGAAGAAGTAGAAGAAGGAGAAGGAGAAGGTGAAGTCTGGAGGGTAAATCAGAAGAAGTAGAAGAAGGAGAAGGAGAAGATGAAGTCTGGAGGGTGAATCAGAAGAAGCAGAAGAAGGAGAAGGAGAAGGTGAAGTCTGGAGGGTGAATCAGAAGAAGCAGAAGAAGGAGAAGGAGAAGATGAAGTCTGGAGGGTGAATCAGAAGCAGTAGAAGAAGGGGAAGGAGAAGGTGAAGTCTGGAGGGTGAATCAGAAGAAGCAGAAGAAGGAGAAGGAGAAGGTGAAGTCTGGAGGGTGAATCAGAAGGAGCAGAAGAAGGAGAAGGAGAAGGAGAAGTCTGGAGGGTGAATCAGAAGAAGCAGAATAAGGAGAAGGAGAAGGTGAAGTCTGGAAGGTGAATCAGAAGAAGCAGAAGAAGGAGATGGAGAAGGTGAAGTCTGGACGGTGAATCAGAAGAAGTAGAAGAAGGAGAAGGAGAAGGTGAAGTCTGGAGGGTGAAGCAGAAGAAGTAGAAGAAGGAGAAGGAGAAGGTGAAGTCAGGAGGGTGAATCAGAAGAAGTAGAAGAAGGAGAAGGAGAAGGTGAAGTCAGGAGGGTGAATCATAAGAAGCAGAAGAAGGAGAAGGAGAAGGTGAAGTCTGGAGGGTGAATCAGAAGAATCAGAAGAAGGAGAAGGAGAAGGTGAAGTCTGGAGGGTGAATCAGAAGAAGCAGAAGAGAAGAGAAGGAGAAGGTGAAGTCTGGAGGGTGAAGCAGAAGAAGCAGAAGAAGGAGAAGGAGAAGGTGAAGACTGGAGGGTGAATCAGAAGAAGTAGAAGAAGGAGAAGGAGAAGGTGAAGTCTGGAGGGTGAATCAGAAGAAGTAGAAGAAGGAGAAGGAGAAGGTGAAGTCTGGAGGATGAATCAGAAGAAGTAGAAGAAGGAGAAGGAGAAGGTGAAGTCAGGAGGGTGAAGCAGAAGAAGCAGAAGAAGGAGAAGGAGAAGGTGAAGTCTGGAGGGTGAAGCAGAAGAAGCAGAAGAAGGAGAAGGAGAAGGTGAAGTCTGGAGGGCGAAGCAGAAGAAGCAGAAGAAGGAGAAGGAGAAGGTGAAGTCTGGAGGGTGAAGCAGAAGAAGCAGAAGAAGGAGAAGGAGAAGGTGAAGTCTGGAGGGTGAATCAGAAGAAGTAGAAGAAGGAGAAGGAGAAGGTGACGTCAGGAGGGTGAAGCAGAAGAAGCAGAAGGAGGAGAAGGAGAAGGTGAAGTCTGGAGGGAGAAGCAGAAGAAGCAGAAGAAGGAGAAGGAGAAGGTGAAGTCTGGAGGGTGAAGCAGAAGAAGCAGAAGAAGGAGAAGTAGAAGGTGAAGTCAGGAGGGTGAATCAGAAGAAGTAGAAGATGGAGAAGGAGAAGGTGAAGTCTGGAGGGTGAATCAGAAGAAGTTGAAGAAGGAGAAGGAGAAGGTGAAGTCTGGAGGGTGAATCAGAAGAAGTAGAAGAAGGAGAAGGAGAAGGTGAAGTCTGGAGGGTGAATCAGAAGAAGCAGAAGAAGGAGAAGGAGAAGTTGAAGTCTGGAGGGAGAAGCAGAAGAATTAGAAGAAGGAGAAGGAGAAGGTGAAGTCTGGAGGGTGAATCAGAAGAAGTAGAAGAAGGAGAAGGAGAAGGTGAAGTCTGGAGGGTGAATCAGAAGAAGTAGAAGAAGGAGAAGAAGAAGGTGAAGTCTGGGGGGTGAATCAGAAGAAGCAGAAGAAGGAGAAGGAGAAGGTGAAGTCTGGAGGGTGAATCAGAAGACGTAGAAGAAGGAGAAGGAGAAGGTGTAGTCTGGAGGGTGAATCAGAAAAAGTAGACGAAGGAGAAGGAGAAGGTGAATTCTGGAGGGTGAATCAGAAGAAGTAGAAGAAGGAGAAGGAGAAGGTGAAGTCTGGAGGGTGAATCAGAAGAAGCAGAAGAAGGAGAAGGGGAAGGTGAAGTCTGGAGGGTGAATCAGAAGAAGTAGAAGAAGGAGAAGGAGAAGATGAAGTCTGGAGGGTGAATCAGAAGAAGCAGAAGAAGGAGAAGGAGAAGGTGAAGTCTGGAGGGTGAATCAGAAGAAGCAGAAGAAGGAGAAGGAGAAGATGAAGTCTGGAGGGTGAATCAGAAGAAGTAGAAGAAGGGGAAGGAGAAGGTGAAGTCTGGAGGGTGAATCAGAAGAAGCAGAAGAAGGAGAAGGAGAAGGTGAAGTCTGGAGGGTGAATCAGAAGGAGCAGAAGAAGGAGAAGGAGAAGGAGAAGTCTGGAGGGTGAATCAGAAGAAGCAGAATAAGGAGAAGGAGAAGGTGAAGTCTGGAAGGTGAATCAGAAGAAGCAGAAGAAGGAGATGGAGAAGGTGAAGTCTGGACGGTGAATCAGAAGAAGTAGAAGAAGGAGAAGGAGAAGGTGAAGTCTGGAGGGTGAAGCAGAAGAAGTAGAAGAAGGAAAAGGAGAAGGTGAAGTCAGGAGGGTGAATCAGAAGAAGTAGAAGAAGGAGAAGGAGAAGGTGAAGTCAGGAGGGTGAATCAGAAGAAGCAGAAGAAGGAGAAGGAGAAGGTGAAGTCTGGAGGGTGAATCAGAAGAATCAGAAGAAGGAGAAGGAGAAGGTGAAGTCTGGAGGGTGAATCAGAAGAAGCAGAAGAAAGAGAAGGAGAAGGTGAAGTCTGGAGGGTGAAGCAGAAGAAGCAGAAGAAGGAGAAGGAGAAGGTGAAGACTGGAGGGTGAATCAGAAGAAGTAGAAGAAGGAGAAGGAGAAGGTGAAGTCTGGAGGGTGAATCAGAAGAAGTAGAAGAAGGAGAAGGAGAAGGTGAAGTCTGGAGGGTGAATCAGAAGAAGTAGAAGAAGGAGAAGGAGAAGGTGAAGTCAGGAGGGTGAAGCAGAAGAAGCAGAAGAAGGAGAAGGAGAAGGTGAAGTCTGGAGGGTGAAGCAGAAGAAGCAGAAGAAGGAGAAGGAGAAGGTGAAGTCTGGAGGGTGAATCAGAAGAAGTAGAAGAAGGAGAAGGAGAAGGTGACGTCAGGAGGGTGAAGCAGAAGAAGCAGAAGGAGGAGAAGGAGAAGGTGAAGTCTGGAGGGAGAAGCAGAAGAAGCAGAAGAAGGAGAAGGAGAAGGTGAAGTCTGGAGGGTGAAGCAGAAGAAGCAGAAGAAGGAGAAGTAGAAGGTGAAGTCAGGAGGGTGAATCAGAAGAAGTAGAAGAAGGAGAAGGAGAAGGTGAAGTCTGGAGGGTGAATCAGAAGAAGTTGAAGAAGGAGAAGGAGAAGGTGAAGTCTGGAGGGTGAATCAGAAGAAGTAGAAGAAGGAGAAGGAGAAGGTGAAGTCTGGAGGGTGAATCAGAAGAAGCAGAAGAAGGAGAAGGAGAAGGTGAAGTCTGGAGGGAGAAGCAGAAGAATTAGAAGAAGGAGAAGGAGAAGGTGAAGTCTGGAGGGTGAATCAGAAGAAGTAGAAGAAGGAGAAGGAGAAGGTGAAGTCTGGAGGGTGAATCAGAAGAAGTAGAAGAAGGAGAAGGAGAAGGTGAAGTCTGGGGGGTGAATCAGAAGACGTAGAAGAAGGAGAAGGAGAAGGTGTAGTCTGGAGGGTGAATCAGAAAAAGTAGACGAAGGAGAAGGAGAAGGTGAATTCTGGAGGGTGAATCAGAAGAAGTAGAAGAAGGAGAAGGAGAAGGTGAAGTCTGGAGGGTGAATCAGAAGAAGCAGAAGAAGGAGAAGGAGAAGGTGAAGTCTGGACGGTGAATCAGAAGAAGCAGAAGAAGGAGAAGGAGAAGGTGAAGTCTGGAGAGTGAATCAGAACAAGCAGAAGAAGGAGAAGGAGAAGGTGAAGTCTGGAGGGTGAATCAGAAGAAGTAGAAGAAGGAGAAGGAGAAGGTGAAGTCTGGAGGGTGAATCAGAAGAAGCAGAAGAAGGAGAAGGAGAAGGTGAAGTCAGGAGGGTGAATCAGAAGAAGCAGAAGAAGGAGAAGGAGAAGGTGAAGTCTGGAGGGTGAATCAGAAGAAGCAGAAGAAGGAGAAGGAGAAGGTGAAGTCTGGAGGGTGAATCAGAAGAAGTAGAAGAAGGAGAAGGAGAAGGTGAAGTCTGGAGGGTGAAGCAGAAGAAGTAGAAGAAGGAGAAGGAGAAGGTGAAGTCAGGAGGGTGAATCAGAAGAAGTAGAAGAAGGAGAAGGAGAAGGGGAAGTCAGGAGGGTGAATCAGAAGAAGCAGAAGAAGGAGAAGGAGAAGGTGAAGTCTGGAGGGTGAATCAGAAGAATCAGAAGAAGGAGAAGGAGAAGGTGAAGTCTGGAGGGTGAATCAGAAGAAGAAGAAGAAAGAGAAGGAGAAGGTGAAGTCTGGAGGGTGAATCAGAAGAACCAGAAGAAGGAGAAGGAGAAGGTGAAGTCTGGAGGGTGAAGCGGAAGAAGCAGAAGAAGGAGAAGGAGAAGGTGAGGTCTGGAGGGTGAAGCAGAAGAAGCAGAAGAAGGAGAAGGAGAAGGTGAAGTCTGGAGGGTGAAGCAGAAGAAGCAGAAGAAGGAGAAGGAGAAGGTGAAGTCTGGAGGGTGAAGCAGAAGAAGCAGAAGAAGGAGAAGGAGAAGGTGAAGTCTGGTGGGCGAAGCAGAAGAAGCAGAAGAATGAGAAGGAGAAGGTGAAGTCTGGAGGGTGAAGCAGAAGAAGCAGAAGAAGGAGAAGGAGAAGGTGAAGTCTGGAGGGTGAATCAGAAGAAGTAGAAGAAGGAGAAGGAGAAGGTGAAGTCAGGAGGGTGAAGCAGAAGAAGCAGAAGGAGGAGAAGGAGAAGGTGAAGTCTGGAGGGAGAAGCAGAAGAAGCAGAAGAAGGAGAAGGAGAAGGTGAAGTCTGGAGGGTGAAGCAGAAGAAGCAGAAGAAGGAGAAGTAGAAGGTGAAGTCTGGAGGGTGATTCAGAAGAAGCAGAAGAAGGAGAAGGAGAAGGTGACGTCTGGAGGGTGAATCAGAAGAAGTTGAAGAAGGAGAAGGAGAAGGTGAAATATGGAGGGTGAATCAGAAGAAGTAGAAGAAGGAGAAGTAGAAGGTGAAGTCTGGAGGGTGAATCAGAAGAAGCAGAAGAAGGAGAAGGAGAAGGTGACGTCTGGAGGGAGAAGCAGAAGAAGTAAAAGAAGGAGAAGGAGAAGGTGAAGTCTGGAGGGTGAATCAGAAGAAGTAGAAGAAGGAGAAGGAGAAGGTGAAGTCTGGAGGGTGAATCAGAAGAAGTAGAAGAAGGAGAAGGAGAAGGTGAAGTCTGGGGGGTGAATCAGAAGAAGCAGAAGAAGGAGAAGGAGAAGGTGAAGTCTGGAGGGTGAATCAGAAGAAGTAGAAGAAGGAGAAGGAGAAGGTGTAGTCTGGAGGGTGAATCAGAAAAAGTAGACGAAGGAGAAGGAGAAGGTGAAGTCTGGAGGGTGAATCAGAAGAAGCAGAAGAAGGAGAAGGAGAAGGTGAAGTCTGGAGGGTGAATCAGAAGAAGTAGAAGAAGGAGAAGGAGAAGGTGAAGTCTGGAGGGTGAATCAGAAGAAGCAGAAGAAGGAGAAGCAGAAGGTGAAGTCTGGAGGGTGAATCAGAAGAAGCAGAAGAAGGAGAAGGAGAAGGTGAAGTCTGGAGGGTGAATCAGAAGAAGCAGAAGAAGGAGAAGGAGAAGGTGAAGTCTGGAGGGTGAATCAGAAGAAGTAGAAGAAGGAGAAGGAGAAGGTGAAGTCTGGAGGGTGAATCAGAAGAAGCAGAAGAAGGAGAAGGAGAAGGTGAAGTCAGGAGGGTGAATCAGAAGAAGCAGAAGAAGGAGAAGGAGAAGGTGAAGTCTGGAGGGTGAATCAGAAGAAGCAGAAGAAGGAGAAGGAGAAGGTGAAGTCTGGAGGGTGAATCAGAAGAAGTAGAAGAAGGAGAAGGAGAAGGTGAAGTCTGGAGGGTGAAGCAGAAGAAGGAGAAGAAGGATAAGGAGAAGGTGAAGTCAGGAGGGTGAATCAGAAGAAGTATAAGAAGGAGAAGGAGAAGGTGAAGTCAGGAGGGTGAATCAGAAGAAGCAGAAGAAGGAGAAGGAGAAGGTGAAGTCTGGAGGGTGAATCAGAAGAATCAGAAGAAGGAGAAGGAGAAGGTGAAGTCTGGAGGGTGAATCAGAAGAAGCAGAAGAAAGAGAAGGAGAAGGTGAAGTCTGGAGGGTGAAGCAGAAGAAGTAGAAGAAGGAGAAGGTGAAGTCTGGAGGGTGAATCAGAAGAGGCAGAGGAAGGAGAAGGAGAAGGTGAAATCTGGAGGGTGAATCAGAAGAAGCAGAAGAAGGAGAAGGAGAAGATGAAGTCTGGAGGGTGAATCAGAAGAAGTTGAAGAAGGAGAAGGAGAAGGTGAGGTCTGGATGGTGAATCAGAAGAAGCAGAAGAAGGAGAAGGAGAAGGTGAAGTCTGGAGGGTGAATCAGAAGAAGCAGAAGAAGGAGAAGGAGAAGGTGAAGTCTGGAGGGTGAATCAGAAGAAGCAGAAGAAGGAGAAGGAGAAGTTGAAGTCAGGAGAGTGAATCAGAAGAAGCAGAAGAAGGAGAAGGAGAAGGTGAAGTTAGGAGGGTGAATCAGAAGAAGCAGAAGAAGGAGAAGGAGAAGGTGAAGTCAGGGGGGTGAAGCAGTAGAAGTAGAAGAAGGAGAAGGAGAAGGTGAAGTCAGGAGGGTGAAGCAGAAGAAGCAGAAGAAGGAGAAGGAGAAGGTGAAGTCTGCAGGGCGCAGCAGAAGAAGCAGAAGAAGGAGAAGGAGAAGGTGAAGTCTGGAGGGTGAAGCAGAAGAAGCAGAAGAAGGAGAAGGGGAAGGTGAAGTCTGGAGGGTGAATCAGAAGAAGTAGAAGAAGGAGAAGGAGAAGGTGAAGTCTGGAGGGTGAAGCAGAAGAAGCAGAAGAAGGAGAAGGAGAAGGTGAAGTCTGGAGGGCGAAGCAGAAGAAGAAGAAGAAGGAGAAGGAGAAGGTGAAGTCTGCAGGGTGAAGCAGAAGAAGCAGAAGAAGGAGAAGGAGAAGGTGAAGTCTGGAGGGCGCAGCAGAAGAAGCAGAAGAAGGAGAAGGAGAAGGTGAAGTCTGGAGGGTGAAGCAGAAGAAGCAGAAGAAGGAGAAGGAGAAGGTGAAGTCTGGAGGGCGAAGCAGAAGAAGAAGAAGAAGGAGAAGGAGAAGGTGAAGTCTGCAGGGTGAAGCAGAAGAAGCAGAAGAAGGAGAAGGAGAAGGTGAAGTCAGGAGGGTGAAGCGGAAGAAGCAGAAGAAGGAGAAGGAGAAGGTGAAGTCTGGAGGGTGAAGCAGAAGAAGCAGAAGAAGGAGAAGGAGAAGGTGAAGTCTGGAGGGCGAAGCAGAAGAAGAAGAAGAAGGAGAAGGAGAAGGTGAAGTCTGGAGGGTGAAGCAGAAGAAGCAGAAGAAGGAGAAGGAGAAGGTGAAGTCTGGAGGGTGAATCAGAAGAAGTAGAAGAAGGAGAAGGAGAAGGTGAAGTCAGGAGGGTGAAGCAGAAGAAGCAGAAGAAGGAGAAGGAGAAGGTGAAGTCTGGAGGGTGAAGCAGAAGAAGCAGAAGAAGGAAAAGGAGAAGGTGAAGTCTGGAGGGTGAAGCAGAAGAAGCAGAAGAAGGAGAAGGAGAAGGTGAAGTCAGGAGGGTGAATCAGAAGAAGCGGAAGAAGGAGAAGGAGAAGGTGAAGTCTGGAGGGTGAATCAGAAGAAGTAGAAGAAGGAGAAGGAGAAGGTGAAGTCTGGAGGGTGAATCAGAAGAAGTAGAAGAAGGAGAAGGAGAAGGTGAAGTCTGGAGGGTGAATCAGAAGAACCAGAAGAAGGAGAAGGAGAAGGTGAAGTCTGGAGGGAGAAGCAGAAGAAGTAGAAGAAGGAGAAGGAGAAGGTGAAGTCTGGAGGGTGAATCAGAAGAACCAGAAGAAGGAGAAGGAGAAGGTGAAGTCTGGAGGGAGAAGCAGAAGAAGTAGAAGAAGGAGAAGGAGAAGGTGAAGTCTGGAGGGTGAATCAGAAGAAGTAGAAGAAGGAGAAGGAGAAGGTGAAGTCTGGAGGGTGAATCAGAAGAAGTAGAAGAAGTAGAAGGAGAAGGTGAAGTCTGGAGGGTGAATTTAAGAAGTAGAAGAAGGAGAAGGAGAAGGTGAAGTCTGGAAGGTTAATCAGAAGAAGTAGAAGAAGGAGAAGGAAAAGGTATAGTCTGGACGGTGAATCAGAAGAAGTAGACGAAGGAGAAGGAGAAGGTGAAGTCTGGAGGGTGAATCAGAAGAAGCTGAAGAAGGAGAAGGAGAAGGTGAAGTCTGGAGGGTGAATCAGAAGAAGTAGAAGAAGGAGAAGGAGAAGGTGAAGTCTGGAGGGTGAATCAGAAGAAGCAGAAGAAGGAGAAGGAGAAGGTGATGTCTGGAGGGTGAATCAGAAGAAGCAGAAGAAGGAGAAGGAGAAGGTGAAGTCTGGAGGCTGAATCAGAAGAAGCAGAAGAAGGAGAAGGAGAAGGTGAAGTCTGGAGGGTGAATCAGAAGAAGCAGAAGAAGTAGAAGGAGAAGGTGAAGTCTGGAGGGTGAAGCAGAAGAAGCAGAAGAAGGAGAAGGAGAAGGTGATGTCTGGAGGGTGAATCAGAAGAAGTAGAAGAAGGAGAAGGAGAAGGTGAAGTCAGGAGGGTGAAGCAGAAGAAGCAGAAGGAGGAGAAGGAGAAGGTGAAGTCTGGAGGGAGAAGCAGAAGAAGCAGAAGAAGGAGAAGGAGAAGGTGAAGTCTGGAGGGTGAAGCAGAAGAAGCAGAAGAAGGAGAAGTAGAAGGTGAAGTCTGGAGGGTGATTCAGAAGAAGCAGAAGAAGGAGAAGGAGAAGGTGACGTCTGGAGGGTGAATCAGAAGAAGTTGAAGAAGGAGAAGGAGAAGGTGAAGTCTGGAGGGTGAATCAGAAGAAGTAGAAGAAGGAGAAGGAGAAGGTGAAGTCTGGAGGGTGAATCAGAAGAAGCAGAAGAAGGAGAAGGAGAAGGTGACGTCTGGAGGGAGAAGCAGAAGAAGTAAAAGAAGGAGAAGGAGAAGGTGAAGTCTGGAGGGTGAATCAGAAGAAGTAGAAGAAGGAGAAGGAGAAGGTGAAGTCTGGAGGGTGAATCAGAAGAAGTAGAAGAAGGAGAAGGAGAAGGTGAAGTCTGGGGGGTGAATCAGAAGAAGCAGAAGCAGGAGAAGGAGAAGGTGAAGTCTGGAGGGTGAATCAGAAGAAGAAGGAGAAGGAGAAGGTGTAGTCTGGAGGGTGAATCAGAAAAAGTAGACGAAGGAGAAGGAGAAGGTGAAGTCTGGAGGGTGAATCAGAAGAAGCAGAAGAAGGAGAAGGAGAAGGTGAAGTCTGGAGAGTGAATCAGAAGAAGTAGAAGAAGGAGAAGGAGAAGGTGAAGTCTGGAGGGTGAATCAGAAGAAGCAGAAGAAGGAGAAGGAGAAGGTGAAGTCTGGAGGGTGAATCAGAAGAAGCAGAAGAAGGAGAAGGAGAAGGTGAAGTCTGGAGGGTGAATCAGAAGAAGCAGAAGAAGGAGAAGGAGAAGGTGATGTCTGGAGGGTGAATCAGAAGAAGTAGAAGAAGGAGAAGGTGAAGTCTGGAGGGTGAATCAGAAGAAGCAGAAGAAGGAGAAGGAGAAGGTGAAGTCAGGAGGGTGAATCAGAAGAAGCAGAAGAAGGAGAAGGAGAAGGTGAAGTCTGGAGGGTGAATCAGAAGAAGCAGAAGAAGGAGAAGGAGAAGGTGAAGTTTGGAGGGTGAATCAGAAGAAGTAGAAGAAGGAGAAGGAGAAGGTGAAGTCTGGAGGGTGAAGCAGAAGAAGGAGAAGAAGGAGAAGGAGAAGGTGAAGTCAGGAGGGTGAATCAGAAGAAGTAGAAGAAGGAGAAGGAGAAGGTGAAGTCAGGAGGGTGAATCAGAAGAAGCAGAAGAAGGAGAAGGAGAAGGTGAAGTCTGGAGGGTGAATCAGAAGAATCAGAAGAAGGAGAAGGAGAAGGTGAAGTCTGGAGGGTGAATCAGAAGAAGCAGAAGAAAGAGAAGGAGAAGGTGAAGTCTGGAGGGTGAAGCAGTAGAAGTAGAATAAGGAGAAGGTGAAGTCTGGAGGGTGAATCAGAAGAGGCAGAGGAAGGAGAAGGAGAAGGTGAAATCTGGAGGGTGAATCAGAAGAAGCAGAAGAAGGAGAAGGAGAAGATGAAGTCTGGAGGGTGAATCAGAAGAAGTTGAAGAAGGAGAAGGAGAAGGTGAGGTCTGGATGGTGAATCAGAAGAAGCAGAAGAAGGAGAAGGAGAAGGTGAAGTCTGGAGGGTGAATCAGAAGAAGCAGAAGAAGGAGAAGGAGAAGGTGAAGTCTGGAGGGTGAATCAGAAGAAGCAGAAGAAGGAGAAGGAGAAGGTGAAGTCAGGAGGGTGAATCAGAAGAAGGAGAAGAAGGAGAAGGAGAAGGTGAAGTTAGGAGGGTGAATCAGAAGAAGCAGAAGAAGGAGAAGGAGAAGGTGAAGTCAGGGGGGTGAAGCAGTAGAAGTAGAAGAAGGAGAAGGAGAAGGTGAAGTCAGCAGGGTGAAGCAGAAGAAGCAGAAGAAGGAGAAGGAGAAGGTGAAGTCTGCAGGGCGCAGCAGAAGAAGCAGAAGAAGGAGAAGGAGAAGGTGAAGTCTGGAGGGTGAAGCAGAAGAAGCAGAAGAAGGAGAAGGGGAAGGTGAAGTCTGGAGGGTGAATCAGAAGAAGTAGAAGAAGGAGAAGGAGAAGGTGAAGTCAGGAGGGTGAAGCGGAAGAAGCAGAAGAAGGAGAAGGAGAAGGTGAAGTCTGGAGGGTGAAGCAGAAGAAGCAGAAGAAGGAGAAGGAGAAGGTGAAGTCTGGAGGGCGAAGCAGAAGAAGAAGAAGAAGGAGAAGGAGAAGGTGAAGTCTGCAGGGTGAAGCAGAAGAAGCAGAAGAAGGAGAAGGAGAAGGTGAAGTCTGGAGGGCGCAGCAGAAGAAGCAGAAGAAGGAGAAGGAGAAGGTGAAGTCTGGAGGGTGAAGCAGAAGAAGCAGAATAAGGAGAAGGGGAAGGTGAAGTCTGGAGGGTGAATCAGAAGAAGTAGAAGAAGGAGAAGGAGAAGGTGAAGTCAGGAGGGTGAAGCGGAAGAAGCAGAAGATGGAGAAGGAGAAGGTGAAGTCTGGAGGTTGAAGCAGAAGAAGCAGAAGAAGGAGAAGGAGAAGGTGAAGTCTGGAGGGCGAAGCAGAAGAAGAAGAAGAAGGAGAAGGAGAAGGTGAAGTCTGGAGGGTGAAGCAGAAGAAGCAGAAGAAGGAGAAGGAGAAGGTGAAGTCTGGAGGGTGAATCAGAAGAAGTAGAAGAAGGAGAAGGAGAAGGTGAAGTCAGGAGGGTGAAGCAGAAGAAGCAGAAGAAGGAGAAGGAGAAGGTGAAGTCTGGAGGGTGAAGCAGAAGAAGCAGAAGAAGGAGAAGGAGATGGTGAAGTCTGGAGGGTGAAGCAGAAGAAGCAGAAGAAGGAGAAGGAGAAGGTGAAGTCAGGAGGGTGAATCAGAAGAAGTAGAAGAAGGAGAAGGAGAAGGTGAAGTCTGGAGGGTGAATCAGAAGAAGTAGAAGAAGGAGAAGGAGAAGGTGAAGTCTGGAGGTTGAATCAGAAGAAGTAGAAGAAGGAGAAGGAGAAGGTGAAGTCTGGAGGGTGAATCAGAAGAACCAGAAGAAGGAGAAGGAGAAGGTGAAGTCTGGAGGGAGAAGCAGAAGAAGTAGAAGAAGGAGAAGGAGAAGGTGAAGTCTGGAGGGTGAATCAGAAGAACCAGAAGAAGGAGAAGGAGAAGGTGAAGTCTGGAGGGAAAAGCAGAAGAAGTAGAAGAAGGAGAAGCAGAAGGTGAAGTCTGGAGGGTGAATCAGAAGAAGTAGAAGAAGGAGAAGGAGAAGGTGAAGTCTGGAGAGTGAATCAGAAGAAGTAGAAGAAGGAGAAGGAGAAGGTGAAGTCTGGAGGGTGAATCAGAAGAAGTAGAAGAAGGAGAAGGAGAAGGTATAGATTGGAGGGTGAATCAGAAGAAGTAGACGAAGGAGAAGGAGAAGGTGAAGTCCGGAGGGTGAATCAGAAGAAGCAGAAGAAGGAGAAGGAGAAGGTGAAGTCTGGAGGGTGAATCAGAAGAAGTAGAAGAAGGAGAAGGAGAAGGTGAAGTCTGGAGGGTGAATCAGAAGAAGCAGAAGAAGGAGAAGGAGAAGGTGATGTCTGGAGGGTGAATCAGAAGAAGCAGAAGAAGGAGAAGGAGAAGGTGAAGTCTGGAGGGTGAATCAGAAGAAGCAGAAGAAGGAGAAGGAGAAGGTGAAGTCTGGAGGGTGAATCAGAAGAAGCAGAAGAAGTGGAAGAAGAAGGTGAAGACTGGAGGGTGAATCAGAAGAAGTAGAAGAAGGAGAAGGAGAAGGTGAAGTCTGGAGGGTGAATCAGAAGAAGTAGAAGAAGGAGAAGGAGAAGGCGAAGTCTGGAGGGTGAATCAGAAGAAGCAGAAGAAGGAGAAGGAGAAGGTGAAGTCTGGAGGGTGAATCAGAAGAAGCAGAAGAAGGAGAAGGAGAAGATGAAGTCTGGAGGGTGAATCAGAAGAAGTAGAAGAAGGAGAAGGAGAAGGTGAGGTCTGGAGGGTGAATCAGAAGAAGCAGAAGAAGGAGAAGGAGAAGGTGAAGTCTGAAGGGTGAATCAGAAGAAGCAGAAGGAGAAGGAGAAGGTGAAGTCTGGAGGGTGAATCAGAAGAAGCAGAAGACGGAGAAGGAGAAGGTGAAGTCTGGAGGGTGAATCAGAAGAAGCAGAAGAAGGAGAAGGAGAAGGTGAAGTCTGGAGGGTGAATCAGAAGAAGTAGAAGAAGTAGAAGGAGAAGGTGAAGTCTGGAGGGTGAATCAGAAGAAGTAGAAGAAGGAGAAGGAGAAGGTGAAGTCTGGAGGGTGAATCCGGAGAAGCAGAAGAAGCAGAAGGAGAAGGTGAAGCCTGGAGGGTGAATCAGAAGAAGCAGAAGAAGGAGAAGGAGAAGATGAAGTCTGGAGGGTGAATCAGAAGAAGTAGAAGAAGGAGAAGGAGAAGGTGAAGTCTGGAGGGTGAATCAGAAGAAGCAGAAGAAGGAGAAGGAGAAGGTGAAGTCTGGAGGGTGAATCAGAAGAAGCAGAAGAAGGAGAAGGAGAAGCTGAAGTCTGGAGGGTGAATCAGAAGAAGCAGAATAAGGAGAAGGAGAATGTGAAGTCTGGAGGGTGAATCAGAAGAAGCAGAAGAAGGAGAAGGAGAAGGTGAAGTCTGGAGGGTGAATCAGAAGAAGTAGAAGAAGGAGAAGGAGAAGGTGAAGTCTGGAGGGTGAAGCAGAAGAAGTAGAAGAAGGAGAAGGAGAAGGTGAAGTCAGGAGGGTGAATCAGAAGAAGTAGAAGAAGGAGAAGGTGAAGGTGTAGTCAGGAGGGTGAATCAGAAGAAGCAGAAGAAGGAGAAGGAGAAGGTGAAGTCTGGAGCGTGAAACAGAAGAATCAGAAGAAGGAGAAGGAGAAGGTGAAGTCTGGAGGGTGAATCAGAAGAAGCAGAAGAAAGAGAAGGAGAAGGTGAAGTCTGGAGGGTGAATCAGAAGAAGTAGAAGAAGGAGAAGGAGAAGGTGAGGTCTGGAGGTGAATCAGAAGAAGCAGAAGAAGGAGAAGGAGAAGGTGAAGTCTGGAGGGTGAATCAGAAGAAGCAGAAGAAGTGGAAGAAGAAGGTGAAGACTGGAGGGTGAATCAGAAGAAGTAGAAGAAGGAGAAGGAGAAGGTGAAGTCTGGAGGGTGAATCAGAAGAAGTAGAAGAAGGAGAAGGAGAAGGCGAAGTCTGGAGGGTGAATCAGAAGAAGCAGAAGAAGGAGAAGGAGAAGGTGAAGTCTGGAGGGTGAATCAGAAGAAGCAGAAGAAGGAGAAGGAGAAGATGAAGTCTGGAGGGTGAATCAGAAGAAGTAGAAGAAGGAGAAGGAGAAGGTGAGGTCTGGAGGGTGAATCAGAAGAAGCAGAAGAAGGAGAAGGAGAAGGTGAAGTCTGAAGGGTGAATCAGAAGAAGCAGAAGAAGGAGAAGGAGAAGGTGAAGTCTGGAGGGTGAATCAGAAGAAGCAGAAGACGGAGAAGGAGAAGGTGAAGTCTGGAGGGTGAATCAGAAGAAGCAGAAGAAGGAGAAGGAGAAGGTGAAGTCTGGAGGGTGAATCAGAAGAAGTAGAAGAAGTAGAAGGAGAAGGTGAAGTCTGGAGGGTGAATCAGAAGAAGTAGAAGAAGGAGAAGGAGAAGGTGAAGTCTGGAGGATGAATCCGGAGAAGCAGAAGAAGCAGAAGGAGAAGGTGAAGCCTGGAGGGTGAATCAGAAGAAGCAGAAGAAGGAGAAGGAGAAGATGAAGTCTGGAGGGTGAATCAGAAGAAGTAGAAGAAGGAGAAGGAGAAGGTGAAGTCTGGAGGGTGAATCAGAAGAAGCAGAAGAAGGAGAAGGAGAAGGTGAAGTCTGGAGGGTGAATCAGAAGAAGCAGAAGAAGGAGAAGGAGAAGGTGAAGTCTGGAGGGTGAATCAGAAGAAGCAGAATAAGGAGAAGGAGAATGTGAAGTCTGGAGGGTGAATCAGAAGCAGCAGAAGAAGGAGAAGGAGAAGGTGAAGTCTGGAGGGTGAATCAGAAGAAGTAGAAGAAGGAGAAGGAGAAGGTGAAGTCTGGAGGGTGAAGCAGAAGAAGTAGAAGAAGGAGAAGGAGAAGGTGAAGTCAGGAGGGTGAATCAGAAGAAGTAGAAGAAGGAGAAGGTGAAGGTGTAGTCAGGAGGGTGAATCAGAAGAAGCAGAAGAAGGAGAAGGAGAAGGTGAAGTCTGGAGCGTGAAAAAGAAGAATCAGAAGAAGGAGAAGGAGAAGGTGAAGTCTGGAGGGTGAATCAGAAGAAGCAGAAGAAAGAGAAGGAGAAGGTGAAGTCTGGAGGGTGAATCAGAAGAAGTAGAAGAAGGAGAAGGAGAAGGTGAGGTCTGGAGGTGAATCAGAAGAAGCAGAAGAAGGAGAAGGAGAAGGTGAAGGCTGGAGGGTGAATCAGAAGAAGCAGAGGAAGGAGAAGGAGAAGATGAAGTCTGGAGGATGAATCAGAAGAAGTAGAAGAAAGAGAAGGAGAAGGTGAGGTCTGGAGGGTGAATCAGAAGAAGCAGAAGAAGGAGAAGGAGAAGGTGAAGTCTGGAGGGTGAATCAGAAGAAGCAGAAGAAGGAGAAGGAGAAGTTGAAGTCTGGAGGGTGAATCAGAAGAAGCAGAAGAAGGAGAAGGAGAAGGTGAAGTCAGGAGGGTGAATCAGAAGAAGCAGAAGAAGGAGAAGGAGAAGGTGAAGTTAGGAGGGTGTATCAGAAGAAGCAGAAGAAGGAGAAGGAGAAGGTGAAGCCTGGAGGGTGAATCAGAAGAAGCAGAAGAAGGAGAAGGAGAAGATGAAGTCTGGAGGGTGAATCAGAAGAAGTAGAAGAAGGAGAAGGAGAAGGTGAAGTCTGGAGGGTGAATCAGAAGAAGCAGAAGAAGGAGAAGGAGAAGGTGAAGTCTGGAGGGTGAATCAGAAGAAGCAGAAGAAGGAGAAGGAGAAGGTGAAGTCTGGAGGGTGAATCAGAAGAAGCAGAATAAGGAGAAGGAGAATGTGAAGTCTGGAGGGTGAATCAGAAGAAGCAGAAGAAGGAGAAGGAGAAGGTGAAGTCTGGAGAGTGAATCAGAAGAAGTAGAAGAAGGAGAAGGAGAAGGTGAAGTCTGGAGGGTGAAGCAGAAGAAGTAGAAGAAGGAGAAGGAGAAGGTGAAGTCAGGAGGGTGAATCAGAAGAAGTAGAAGAAGGAGAAGGTGAAGGTGTAGTCAGGAGGGTGAATCAGAAGAAGCAGAAGAAGGAGAAGGAGAAGGTGAAGTCTGGAGCGTGAAACAGAAGAATCAGAAGAAGGAGAAGGAGAAGGTGAAGTCTGGAGGGTGAATCAGAAGAAGTAGAAGAAGGAGAAGGAGAAGGTGAGGTCTGGAGGTGAATCAGAAGAAGCAGAAGAAGGAGAAGGAGAAGGTGAAGGCTGGAGGGTGAATCAGAAGAAGCAGAAGAAGGAGAAGGAGAAGGTGAAGTCTGGAGGATGAATCAGAAGAAGTAGAAGAAAGAGAAGGAGAAGGTGAGGTCTGGAGGGTGAATCAGAAGAAGCAGAAGAAGCAGAAGGAGAAGGTGAAGTCTGGAGGGTGAATCAGAAGAAGCAGAAGAAGGAGAAGGAGAAGTTGAAGTCTGGAGGGTGAATCAGAAGAAGCAGAAGAAGGAGAAGGAGAAGGTGAAGTCAGGAGGGTGAATCAGAAGAAGCAGAAGAAGGAGAAGGAGAAGGTGAAGTTAGGAGGGTGTATCAGAAGAAGCAGAAGAAGGAGAAGGAGAAGGTGAAGTCAGGGGGGTGAAGCAGAAGAAGTAGAAGAAGGAGAAGGAGAAGGTGAAGTCAGGAGGGTGAAGCAGAAGAAGCAGAAGAAGGACAAGGAGAAGGTGAAGTCTGGAGGGCGCAGCAGAAGAAGCAGAAGAAGGAGAAGGAGAAGGTGAAGTCTGGAGGGTGAAGCAGAAGAAGCAGAAGAAGGAGAAGGAGAAGGTGAAGTCTGGAGGGTGAATCAGAAGAAGTAGAAGAAGGAGAAGGAGAAGGTGAAGTCAGGAGGATGAAGCGGAAGAAGCAGAAGAAGGAGAAGGAGAAGGTGAAGTCTGGAGGGTGAAGCAGAAGAAGCAGAAGAAGGAGAAGGAGAAGGTAAAGTCTGGAGGGCGAAGCAGAAGAAGAAGAAGAAGGAGAAGGAGAAGGTGAAGTCTGGAGGGTGAAGCAGAAGAAGCAGAAGAAGGAGAAGGAGAAGGTGAAGTCTGGAGGGTGAATCAGAAGAAGTAGAAGAAGGAGAAGGAGAAGGTGAAGTCAGGAGGGTGAAGCAGAAGAAGCAGAAGAAGGAGAAGGAGAAGGTGAAGTCTGGAGGGTAAAGCAGAAGAAGCAGAAGAAGGAGAAGGAGAAGGTGAAGTCTGGAGGGTGAAGCAGAAGAAGCAGAAGAAGGAGAAGGAGAAGGTGAAGTCAGGAGGGTGAATCAGAAGAAGTAGAAGAAGGAGAAGGAGAAGGTGAAGTCTGGAGGGTGAATCAGAAGAAGTAGAAGAAGGAGAAGAAGAAGGTGAAGTCTGGAGGGTGAATCAGAAGAAGTAGAAGAAGGAGAAGGAGAAGGTGAAGTCTGGAGGGTGAATCAGAAGAACCAGAAGAAGGAGAAGGAGAAGGTGAAGTCTGGAGGGAGAAGCAGAAGAAGTAGAAGAAGGAGAAGGAGAAGGTGAAGTCTGGAGGGTGAATCAGAAGAACCAGAAGAAGGAGAAGGAGAAGGTGAAGTCTGGAGGGAGAAGCAGAAGAAGTAGAAGAACGAGAAGGAGAAGGTGAAGTCTGGAGGGTGAATCAGAAGAAGGAGAAGAAGGAGAAGGAGAAGGTGATGTCTGGAGGGTGAATCAGAAGAAGTAGAAGAAGTAGAAGGAGAAGGTGAAGTCTGGAGGGTGAATCAGAAGAAGTAGAAGAAGGAGAAGGAGAAGGTGAAGTCTGGAGGGTGAATCAGAAGAAGTAGAAGAAGGAGAAGGAGAAGGTATAGTCTGGAGGGTGAACCAGAAGAAGTAGACGAAGAAGAAGGAGAAGGTGAAGTCTGGAGGGTGAATCAGAAGAAGCAGAAGAAGGAGAAGGAGAAGGTGAAGTCTGGAGGGTGAATCAGAAGAAGTAGAAGAAGGAGAAGGAGAAGGTGAAGTCTGGAGGGTGAATCAGAAGAAGCAGAAGAAGGAGAAGGAGAAGGTGATGTCTGGAGGGTGAATCAGAAGAAGCAGAAGAAGGAGAAGGAGAAGGTGAAGTCTGGAGGGTGAATCAGAAGAAGCAGAAGAAGGAGAAGGAGAAGGTGAAGTCTGGAGGGTGAATCAGAAGAAGCAGAAGAAGTAGAAGGAGAAGGTGAAGTCTGGAGGGTGAATCAGAAGAAGTAGGAGAAGGAGAAGGGGAAGGTGAAGTCTGGAGGGTGAATCAGAAGAAGCAGAAGAAGGAGAAGGAGAAGGTGAAGTCAGGAGGGTGAATCAGGAGAATCAGAAGAAGTAGAAGGAGAAGGTGAAGTCTGGAGGGAGAATCAGAAGAAGCAGAAGAAGGAGAAGGAGAAGGTGAAGACTGGAGGGTGAATCAGAAGAAGTAGAAGAAGGAGAAGGAGAAGGTGAAGTCTGGAGGGTGAATCAGAAGAAGTAGAAGAAAGAGAAGGAGAAGGCGAAGTCTGGAGGGTGAATCAGAAGAAGCAGAAGAAGGAGAAGGAGAAGGTGAAGTCTGGAGGCTGAATCAGAAGAAGCAGAAGAAGGAGAAGGAGAAGATGAAGTCTGGAGGGTGAATCAGAAGAAGTAGAAGAAGGAGAAGGAGAAGGTGAGGTCTGGAGGGTGAATCAGAAGAAGCAGAAGAAGGAGAAGGAGGTGGTGAAGTCTGAAGGGTGAATCAGAAGAAGCAGAAGAAGGAGAAGGAGAAGGTGAAGTCTGGAGGGTGAATCAGAAGAAGCAGAAGAAGGAGAAGGTGAAGTCTGGAGGGTGAATCAGAAGAAGCAGAAGAAGGAGAAGGAGAAGGTGAAGTCTGGAGGGTGAAGCAGAAGAAGCAGAAGAAGGAGAAGGAGAAGGTGAAGTCTGGAGGGTGAAGCAGAAGAAGCAGAAGAAGCAGAAGGAGAAGGTGAAGTCAGGAGGGTGAATCAGAAGAAGTAGAAGAAGGAGAAGGAGAAGGTGAAGTCTGGAGGGTGAATCAGAAGAAGTAGAAGAAGGAGAAGGAGAAGCTGAAGTCTGGAGGGGGAATCAGAAGAAGTAGAAGAAGGAGAAGCAGAAGGTGAAGTCTGGAGGGTGAATCAAAAGAACCAGAAGAAGGAGAAGGAGAAGGTGAAGTCTGGAGGGAGAAGCAGAAGAAGTAGAAGAAGGAGAAGGAGAAGGTGAAGTCTGGAGGGTGAATCAGAAGAACCAGAAGAAGGAGAAGGAGAAGGTGAAGTCTGGAGGGAGAAGCAGAAGAAGTAGAAGAAGGAGAAGGAGAAGGTGAAGTCTGGAGGGTGAATCAGAAGAAGTAGAAGAAGGAGAAGGAGAAGGTGAAGTCTGGAGGGTGAATCAGAAGAAGTAGAAGAAGTAGAAGGAGAAGGTGAAGTCTGGAGGGTGAATTTAAGAAGTAGAAGAAGGAGAAGGAGAAGGTGAAGTCTGGAGGGTGAATCAGAAGAAGTAGAAGAAGGAGAAGGAGAAGGTGAAGTCTGGAGGGTGAATCAGAAGAACCAGAAGAAGGAGAAGGAGAAGGTGAAGTCTGGAGGGAGAAGCAGAAGAAGTAGAAGAAGGAGAAGGAGAAGGTGAAGTCTGGAGGGTGAATCAGAAGAAGTAGAAGAAGGAGAAGGAGAAGGTGAAGTCTGGAGGGTGAATCAGAAGAAGTAGAAGAAGTAGAAGGAGAAGGTGAAGTCTGGAGGGTGAATCAGAAGAAGTAGAAGAAGGAGAAGGAGAAGGTATAGTCTGGAGGGTGAACCAGAAGAAGTAGACGAAGAAGAAGGAGAAGGTGAAGTCTGGAGGGTGAATCAGAAGAAGCAGAAGAAGGAGAAGGAGAAGGTGAAGTCTGGAGGGTGAATCAGAAGAAGTAGAAGAAGGAGAAGGAGAAGGTGAAGTCTGGAGGGTGAATCAGAAGAAGCAGAAGAAGGAGAAGGAGAAGGTGATGTCTGGAGGGAGAATCAGAAGAAGCAGAAGAAGGAGAAGGAGAAGGTGAAGTCTGGAAGATGAATCAGAAGAAGCAGAAGAAGGAGAAGGAGAAGGTGAAGTCTGGAGGGTGAATCAGAAGAAGCAGAAGAAGTAGAAGGAGAAGGTGAAGTCTGGCGGGTGAATCAGAAGAAGTAGGAGAAGGAGAAGGAGAAGGTGAAGTCAGGAGGGTGAATCAGGAGAAGCAGAAGAAGGAGAAGGAGAAGGTGAAGTCTGGAGGGAGAATCAGAAGAAGCAGAAGGAGAAGGTGAAGACTGGAAGGTGAATCAGAAGAAGTAGAAGAAGGAGAAGGAGAAGGTGAAGTCTGGAGGGTGAATCAGAAGAAGTAGAAGAAGGAGAAGGAGAAGGCGAAGTCTGGAGGCTGAATCAGAAGAAGCAGAAGAAGGAGAAGGAGAAGATGAAGTCTGGAGGGTGAATCAGAAGAAGTAGAAGAAGGAGAAGGAGAAGGTGAGGTCTGGAGGGTGAATCAGAAGAAGCAGAAGAAGGAGAAGGAGAAGGTGAAGTCTGAAGGGTGAATCAGAAGAAGCAGAAGAAGGAGAAGGAGAAGGTGAAGTCTGGAGGGTGAATCAGAAGAAGCAGAAGAAGGAGAAGGTGAAGTCTGGAGGGTGAATCAGAAGAAGCAGAAGAAGGAGAAGGAGAAGGTGAAGTCTGGAGGGTGAAGCAGAAGAAGCAGAAGAAGGAGAAGGAGAAGGTGAAGTCTGGAGGGTGAAGCAGAAGAAGCAGAAGAAGGAGAAGGAGAAGGTGAAGTCAGGAGGGTGAATCAGAAGAAGTAGAAGAAGGAGAAGGAGAAGGTGAAGTCTGGAGGGTGAATCAGAAGAAGTAGAAGAAGGAGAAGGAGAAGCTGAAGTCTGGAGGGTGAATCAGAAGAAGTAGAAGAAGGAGAAGGAGAAGGTGAAGTCTGGAGGGTGAATCAAAAGAACCAGAAGAAGGAGAAGGAGAAGGTGAAGTCTGGAGGGAGAAGCAGAAGAAGTAGAAGAAGGAGAAGGAGAAGGTGAAGTCTGGAGAGTGAATCAGAAGAACCAGAAGAAGGAGAAGGAGAATTTGAAGTCTGGAGGGAGAAGCAGAAGAAGTAGAAGAAGGAGAAGGAGAAGGTGAAGTCTGGAGGGTGAATTTAAGAAGTAGAAGAAGGAGAAGGAGAAGGTGAAGTCTGGAGGGTGAATCAGAAGAAGTAGAAGAAGGAGAAGGAGAAGGTATAGTCTGGAGGGTGAATCAGAAGAAGTCGACGAAGGAGAAGGAGAAGGTGATGTCTGGAGGGTGAATCAGAAGAAGCAGAAGAAGGAGAAGGAGAAGGTGAAGTCTGGAGGGTGAATCAGAAGAAGTAGAAGAAGGAGAAGGAGAAGGTGAAGTCTGGAGGGTGAATCAGAAGAAGCAGAAGAAGGAGAAGGAGAAGGTGATGTCTGGAGGGTGAATCAGAAGAAGCAGAAGAAGGAGAAGGAGAAGGTGAAGTCTGGAGGGTGAATCAGAAGAAGCAGAAGAAGGAGAAGGAGAAGGTGAAGTCTGGAGGGTGAATCAGAAGAAGCAGAAGAAGTAGAAGGAGAAGGTGAAGTCTGGAGGGTGTATCAGAAGAAGTAGGAGAAGGAGAAGGAGAAGGTGAAGTCTGGAGGGTGAATCAGAAGAAGCAGAAGAAGGAGAAGGAGAAGGTGAAGTCAGGAGGGTGAATCAGGAGAAGCAGAAGAAGGAGAAGGAGAAGGTGAAGTCTGGAGGGTGAATCAGAAGAAGCAGAAGAAGGAGAAGGAGAAGGTGAAGACTGGAGGGTGAATCAGAAGAAGTAGAAGAAGGAGAAGGAGAAGGTGAAGTCTGGAGGGTGAATCAGAAGAATTGGAAGAAGGAGAAGGAGAAGGCGAAGTCTGGAGGGTGAATCAGAAGAAGCAGAAGAAGGAGAAGGAGAAGGTGAAGTCTGGAGGGTGAATCAGAAGAAGCAGAAGAAGGAGAAGGAGAAGATGAAGTCTGGAGGGTGAATCAGAAGAAGTAGAAGAAGGAGAAGGAGAAGGTGAGGTCTGGAGGGTGAATCAGTAGAAGCAGAAGAAGGAGAAGGAGAAGGTGAAGTCTGAAGGGTGAATCAGAAGAAGCAGAAGAAGGAGAAGGAGAAGGTGAAGTCTGGAGGGTGAATCAGAAGAAGCAGAGAAGGAGAAGGAGAAGGTGAAGTCTGGAGGGTGAATCAGAAGAAGCAGAAGAAGGAGAAGGAGAAGGTGAAGTCTGGAGGGTGAATCAGAAGAAGTAGAAGAAGTAGAAGGAGAAGGTGAAGTCTGGAGGGTGAATCAGAAGAAGTAGAAGAAGGAGAAGGTGAAGGTGAAGTCTGGAGGGTGAATCAGAAGAAGCAGAAGAAGGAGAAGGAGGAGGTGAAGCCTGGATGGTGAATCAGAAGAAGCAGAAGAAGGAGAAGGAGAAGATGAAGTCTGGAGGGTGAATCAGAAGAAGCAGAAGAAGGAGAAGGAGAAGGTGAAGTCTGGAGGGTGAATCAGAAGAAGCAGAAGAAGGAGAAGGAGAAGGTGAAGTCTGGAGGGTGAATCAGAAGAAGCAGAAGAAGGAGAAGGAGAAGGTGAAGTCTGGAGGGTGAATCAGAAGAAGCAGAATAAGGAGAAGGAGAAGGTGAAGTCTGGAGGGTGAATCAGAAGAAGCAGAAGAAGGAGAAGGAGAAGGTGAAGTCTGGAGGGTGAATCAGAAGAAGTAGAAGAAGGAGAAGGAGAAGGTGAAGTCTGGAGGGTGAAGCAGAAGAAGTAGAAGAAGGAGAAGGAGAAGGTGAAGTCAGGAGGGTGAATCAGAAGAAGTAGAAGAAGGAGAAGGAGAAGGTGTAGTCAGGAGGGTGAATCAGAAGAAGCAGAAGAAGGAGAAGGAGAAGGTGAAGTCTGGAGCGTGAAACAGAAGAATCAGAAGAAGGAGAAGGAGAAGGTGAAGTCTGGAGGGTGAATCAGAAGAAGCAGAAGAAAGAGAAGGAGAAGGTGAAGTCTGGAGGGTGAATCAGAAGAAGTAGAAGAAGGAGAAGGAGAAGGTGAGGTCTGGAGGTGAATCAGAAGAAGCAGAAGAAGGAGAAGGAGAAGGTGAAGGCTGGAGGGTGAATCAGAAGAAGCAGTAGAAGGAGAAGGAGAAGATGAAGTCTGGAGGGTGAATCAGAAGAAGTAGAAGAAAGAGAAGGAGAAGGTGTGGTCTGGAGGGTGAATCAGAAGAAGCAGAAGAAGGAGAAGGAGAAGGTGAAGTCTGGAGGGTGAATCAGAAGAAGCAGAAGAAGGAGAAGGAGAAGGTGAAGTCTGGAGGGTGAATCAGAAGAAGCAGAAGAAGGAGAAGGAGAAGGTGAAGTCAGGAGGGTGAATCAGAAGAAGCAGAAGAAGGAGAAGGAGAAGGTGAAGTTAGGAGGGTGTATCAGAAGAAGCAGAAGAAGGAGAAGGAGAACGTGAAGTCAGGGGGGTGAAGCAGAAGAAGTAGAAGAAGGAGAAGGTGAAGTCAGGAGGGTGAAGCAGAAGAAGCAGAAGAAGGACAAGGAGAAGTTGAAGTCAGGAGTGTGAAGCAGAAGAAGCAGAAGAAGGAGAAGGAGAAGGTGAAGTCTGGAGGGTGAAGCAGAAGAAGCAGAAGAAGGAGAAGGAGAAGGTGAAGTCTGGAGGGTGAAGCAGAAGAAGCAGAAGAAGGAGAAGGAGAAGGTGAAGTCAGGAGGGTGAATCAGAAGAAGTAGAAGAAGTAGAAGGAGAAGGTGAAGTCTGGAGGGTGAATCAGAAGAAGTAGAAGAAGGAGAAGAAGAAGGTGAAGTCTGGAGGGTGAATCAGAAGAAGTAGAAGAAGGAGAAGGAGAAGCTGAAGTCTGGAGGGTGAATCAGAAGAAGTAGAAGAAGGAGAAGGAGAAGGTGAAGTCTGGAGGGTGAATCAAAAGAACGAGAAGAAGGAGAAGGAGAAGGTGAAGTCTGGAGGGAGAAGCAGAAGAAGTAGAAGAAGGAGAAGGAGAAGGTGAAGTCTGGAGGGTGAATCAGAAGAACCAGAAGAAGGAGAAGGAGAAGGTGAAGTCTGGAGGGAGAAGCAGAAGAAGTAGAAGAAGGAGAAGGAGAAGGTGAAGTCTGGAGGGTGAATTTAAGAAGTAGAAGAAGGAGAAGGAGAAGGTGAAGTCTGGAGGGTGAATCAGAAGAAGTAGAAGAAGGAGAAGGAGAAGGTATAGTCTGGAGGGTGAATCAGAAGAAGTCGACGAAGGAGAAGGAGAAGGTGATGTCTCGAGGGTGAATCAGAAGAAGCAGAAGAAGGAGAAGGAGAAGGTGAAGTCTGGAGGGTGAATCAGAAGAAGTAGAAGAAGGAGAAGGAGAAGGTGAAGTCTGGAGGGTGAATCAGAAGAAGCAGAAGAAGGAGAAGGAGAAGGTGATGTCTGGAGGGTGAATCAGAAGAAGCAGAAGAAGGAGAAGGAGAAGGTGAAGTCTGGAGGGTGAATCAGAAGAAGCAGAAGAAGGAGAAGGAGAAGGTAAAGTCTGGAGGGTGAATCAGAAGAAGCAGAAGAAGTAGAAGGAGAAGGTGAAGTCTGGAGGGTGTATCAGAAGAAGTAGGAGAAGGAGAAGGAGAAGGTGAAGTCTGGAGGGTGAATCAGAAGAAGCAGAAGAAGGAGAAGGAGAAGTTGAAGTCAGGAGGGTGAATCAGGAGAAGCAGAAGAAGGAGAAGGAGAAGGTGAAGTCTGGAGGGTGAATCAGAAGAAGCAGAAGAAGGAGAAGGAGAAGATGAAGACTGGAGGGTGAATCAGAAGAAGTAGAAGAAGGAGAAGGAGAAGGTGAAGTCTGGAGGGTGAATCAGAAGAAGTAGAAGAAGGAGAAGGAGAAGGCGAAGTCTGGAGGGTGAATCAGAAGAAGCAGAAGAAGGAGAAGGAGAAGGTGAAGTCTGGAGGGTGAATCAGAAGAAGCAGAAGAAGGAGAAGGAGAAGATGAAGTCTGGAGGGTGAATCAGAAGAAGTAGAAGAAGGAGAAGGAGAAGGTGAGGTCTGGAGGGTGAATCAGAAGAAGCAGAAGAAGGAGAAGGAGAAGGTGAAGTCTGAAGGGTGAATCAGAAGAAGCAGAAGAAGGAGAAGGAGAAGGTGAAGTCTGGAGGGTGAATCAGAAGAAGCAGAGAAGGAGAAGGAGAAGGTGAAGTCTGGAGGGTGAATCAGAAGAAGCAGAAGAAGGAGAAGGAGAAGGTGAAGTCTGGAGGGTGAATCAGAAGAAGTAGAAGAAGTAGAAGGAGAAGGTGAAGTCTGGAGGGTGAATCAGAAGAAGTAGAAGAAGGAGAAGGTGAAGGTGAAGTCTGGAGGGTGAACCAGAAGAAGCAGAAGAAGGAGAAGGAGAAGGTGAAGCCTGGATGGTGAATCAGAAGAAGCAGAAGAAGGAGAAGGAGAAGATGAAGTCTGGAGGGTGAATCAGAAGAAGCAGAAGACGGAGAAGGAGAAGGTGAAGTCTGGAGGGTGAATCAGAGGAAGCAGAAGAAGGAGAAGGAGAAGGTGAAGTCTGGAGGGTGAATCAGAAGAAGCAGAAGAAGGAGAAGGAGAAGGTGAAGTCTGGAGGGTGAATCAGAAGAAGCAGAATAAGGAGAAGGAGAAGGTGAAGTCTGGAGGGTGAATCAGAAGAAGCAGAAGAAGGAGAAGGAGAAGGTGAAGTCTGGAGGGTGAATCAGAAGAAGTAGAAGAAGGAGAAGGAGAAGGTGAAGTCTGGAGGGTGAAGCAGAAGAAGTAGAAGAAGGAGAAGGAGAAGGTGAAGTCGGAAGGGTGAATCAGAAGAAGCAGAAGAAGGAGAAGGAGAAGGTGAAGTCTGGAGGGTGAATCAGAAGAAGCAGAGAAGGAGAAGGAGAAGGTGAAGTCTGGAGGGTGAATCAGAAGAAGCAGAAGAAGGAGAAGGAGAAGGTGAAGTCTGGAGGGTGAATCAGAAGAAGTAGAAGAAGTAGAAGGAGAAGGTGAAGTCTGGAGGGTGAATCAGAAGAAGTAGAAGAAGGAGAAGGTGAAGGTGAAGTCTGGAGGGTGAATCAGAAGAAGCAGAAGAAGGAGAAGGAGAAGGTGAAGCCTGAATGGTGAATCAGAAGAAGCAGAAGAAGGAGAAGGAGAAGATGAAGTCTGGAGGGTGAATCAGAAGAAGCAGAAGAAGGAGAAGGAGAAGGTGAAGTCTGGAGGGTGAATCAGAAGAAGCAGAAGAAGGAGAAGGAGAAGGTGAAGTCTGGAGGGTGAATCAGAAGAAGCAGAAGAAGGAGAAGGAGAAGGTGAAGTCTGGAGGGTGAATCAGAAGAAGCAGAATAAGTAGAAGGAGAAGGTGAAGTCTGGAGGGTGAATCAGAAGAAGCAGAAGAAGGAGAAGGAGAAGGTGAAGTCTGGAGGGTGAATCAGAAGAAGTAGAAGAAGGAGAAGGAGACGGTGAAGTCTGGAGGGTGAAGCAGAAGAAGTAGAAGAAGGAGAAGGAGAAGGTGAAGTCAGGAGGGTGAATCAGAAGAAGTAGAAGAAGGAGAAGGAGAAGGTGTAGTCAGGAGGGTGAATCAGAAGAAGCAGAAGAAGGAGAAGGAGAAGGTGAAGTCTGGAGCGTGAAACAGAAGAATCAGAAGAAGGAGAAGGAGAAGGTGAAGTCTGGAGGGTGAATCAGAAGAAGCAGAAGAAAGAGAAGGAGAAGGTGAAGTCTGGAGGGTGAATCAGAAGAAGTAGAAGAAGGAGAAGGAGAAGGTGAGGTCTGGAGGTGAATCAGAAGAAGCAGAAGAAGGAGAAGGAGAAGGTGAAGGCTGGAGGGTGAATCAGAAGAAGCAGAAGAAGGAGAAGGAGAAGATGAAGTCTGGAGGGTGAATCAGAAGAAGTAGAAGAAAGAGAAGGAGAAGGTGAGGTCTGGAGGGTGAATCAGAAGAAGCAGAAGAAGGAGAAGGAGAAGGTGAAGTCTGGAGGGTGAATCAGAAGAAGCAGAAGAAGGAGAAGGAGAAGGTGAAGTCTGGAGGGTGAATCAGAAGAAGCAGAAGAAGGAGAAGGAGAAGGTGAAGTCAGGAGGGTGAATCAGAAGAAGCAGAAGAAGGAGAAGGAGAAGGTGAAGTTAGGAGGGTGTATCAGAAGAAGCAGAAGAAGGAGAAGGAGAACGTGAAGTCAGGGGGGTGAAGCAGAAGAAGTAGAAGAAGGAGAAGGTGAAGTCAGGAGGGTGAAGCAGAAGAAGCAGAAGAAGGACAAGGAGAAGGTGAAGTCAGGAGTGTGAAGCAGAAGAAGCAGAAGAAGGAGAAGGAGAAGGTGAAGTCTGGAGGGTGAATCAGAAGAAGTAGAAGAAGGAGAAGGTGAAGGTGAAGTCTGGAGGGTGAATCAGAAGAAGCAGAAGAAGGAGAAGGAGAAGGTGAAGCCTGAATGGTGAATCAGAAGAAGCAGAAGAAGGAGAAGGAGAAGATGAAGTCTGGAGGGTGAATCAGAAGAAGCAGAAGAAGGAGAAGGAGAAGGTGAAGTCTGGAGGGTGAATCAGAAGAAGCAGAAGAAGGAGAAGGAGAAGGTGAAGTCTGGAGGGTGAATCAGAAGAAGCAGAAGAAGGAGAAGGAGAAGGTGAAGTCTGGAGGGTGAATCAGAAGAAGCAGAATAAGTAGAAGGAGAAGGTGAAGTCTGGAGGGTGAATCAGAAGAAGCAGAAGAAGGAGAAGGAGAAGGTGAAGTCTGGAGGGTGAATCAGAAGAAGTAGAAGAAGGAGAAGGAGACGGTGAAGTCTGGAGGGTGAAGCAGAAGAAGTAGAAGAAGGAGAAGGAGAAGGTGAAGTCAGGAGGGTGAATCAGAAGAAGTAGAAGAAGGAGAAGGAGAAGGTGTAGTCAGGAGGGTGAATCAGAAGAAGCAGAAGAAGGAGAAGGAGAAGGTGAAGTCTGGAGCGTGAAACAGAAGAATCAGAAGAAGGAGAAGGAGAAGGTGAAGTCTGGAGGGTGAATCAGAAGAAGCAGAAGAAAGAGAAGGAGAAGGTGAAGTCTGGAGGGTGAATCAGAAGAAGTAGAAGAAGGAGAAGGAGAAGGTGAGGTCTGGAGGTGAATCAGAAGAAGCAGAAGAAGGAGAAGGAGAAGGTGAAGGCTGGAGGGTGAATCAGAAGAAGCAGAAGAAGGAGAAGGAGAAGATGAAGTCTGGAGGGTGAATCAGAAGAAGTAGAAGAAAGAGAAGGAGAAGGTGAGGTCTGGAGGGTGAATCAGAAGAAGCAGAAGAAGGAGAAGGAGAAGGTGAAGTCTGGAGGGTGAATCAGAAGAAGCAGAAGAAGGAGAAGGAGAAGGTGAAGTCTGGAGGGTGAATCAGAAGAAGCAGAAGAAGGAGAAGGAGAAGGTGAAGTCAGGAGGGTGAATCAGAAGAAGCAGAAGAAGGAGAAGGAGAAGGTGAAGTTAGGAGGGTGTATCAGAAGAAGCAGAAGAAGGAGAAGGAGAACGTGAAGTCAGGGGGGTGAAGCAGAAGAAGTAGAAGAAGGAGAAGGTGAAGTCAGGAGGGTGAAGCAGAAGAAGCAGAAGAAGGACAAGGAGAAGGTGAAGTCAGGAGTGTGAAGCAGAAGAAGCAGAAGAAGGAGAAGGAGAAGGTGAAGTCTGGAGGGTGAAGCAGAAGAAGCAGAAGAAGGAGAAGGAGAAGGTGAAGTCTGGAGGGTGAAGCAGAAGAAGCAGAAGAAGGAGAAGGAGAAGGTGAAGTCAGGAGGGTTAATCAGAAGAAGTAGAAGAAGTAGAAGGAGAAGGTGAAGTCTGGAGGGTGAATCAGAAGAAGTAGAAGAAGGAGAAGAAGAAGGTGAAGTCTGGAGGGTGAATCAGAAGAAGTAGAAGAAGGAGAAGGAGAAGGTGAAGTCTGGAGGGTGAATCAGAAGAACCAGAAGAAGGAGAAGGAGAAGGTGAAGTCTGGAGGGAGAAGCAGAAGAAGTAGAAGAAGGAGAAGGAGAAGGTGAAGTCTGGAGGGTGAATCAGAAGAACCAGAAGAAGGAGAAGGAGAAGGTGAAGTCTGGAGGGAGAAGCAGAAGAAGTAGAAGAAGGAGAAGGAGAAGGTGAAGTCTGGAGGGTGAATCAGAAGAAGGAGAAGAAGGAGAAAGAGAAGGTGAAGTCTGGAGGGTGAATCAGAAGAAGTAGAAGAAGTAGAAGGAGAAGGTGAAGTCTGGAGGGTGAATCAGAAGAAGTAGAAGAAGGAGAAGGAGAAGGTATAGTCTGGAGGGTGAACCAGAAGAAGTAGACGAAGAAGAAGGAGAAGGTGAAGTCTGGAGGGTGAATCAGAAGAAGCAGAAGAAGGAGAAGGAGAAGGTGAAGTCTGGAGGGTGAATCAGAAGAAGTAGAAGAAGGAGAAGGAGAAGGTGAGGTCTGGAGGTTGAATCAGAAGATGAAGAAGAAGGAGAAGGAGAAGGTGATGTCTGGAGGGTGAATCAGAAGAAGCAGAAGAAGGAGAAGGAGAAGGTGAAGTCTGGAGGGTGAATCAGAAGAAGCAGAAGAAGGAGAAGGAGAAGGTGAAGTCTGGAGGGTGAATCAGAAGAAGTAGGAGAAGGAGAAGGAGAAGGTGAAGTCTGGAGGGTGAATCAGAAGAAGCAGAAGAAGGAGAAGGAGAAGGTGAAGTCTGGAGGGAGAAGCAGAAGAAGTAGAAGAAGGAGAAGGAGAAGGTGAAGTCTGGAGGGTGAATCAGAAGAACCAGAAGAAGGAGAAGGAGAAGGTGAAGTCTGGAGGGAGAAGCAGAAGAAGTAGAAGAAGGAGAAGGAGAAGGTGAAGTCTGGTGGGTGAATCAGAAGAAGTAGAAGAAGGAGAAGGAGAAGGTGAGGTCTGGAGGTTGAATCAGAAGAAGCAGAAGAAGGAGAAGGAGAAGGTGATGTCTGGAGGGTGAATCAGAAGAAGTAGGAGAAGGAGAAGGAGAAGGTGAAGTCTGGAGGGTGAATCAGAAGAAGCAGAAGAAGGAGAAGGAGAAGGTGAAGTTAGGAGGGTGAATCAGGAGAAGCAGAAGAAGGAGAAGGAGAAGGTGAAGTCTGGAGGGAGAATCAGAAGAAGCAGAAGAAGGAGAAGGAGAAGGTGAAGACTGGAGGGTGAATCAGAAGAAGTAGAAGAAGGAGAAGGAGAAGGTGAAGTCTGGAGGGTGAATCAGAAGAAGTAGAAGAAGGAGAAGGAGAAGGCGAAGTCTGGAGGGTGAATCAGAAGAAGCAGAAGAAGGAGAAGGAGAAGGTGAAGTCTGGAGGCTGAATCAGAAGAAGCAGAAGAAGGAGAAGGAGAAGATGAAGTCTGGAGGGTGAATCAGAAGAAGTAGAAGAAGGAGAAGGAGAAGGTGAGGTCTGGAGGGTGAATCAGAAGAAGCAGAAGAAGGAGAAGGAGAAGGTGAAGTCTGAAGGGTGAATCAGAAGAAGCAGAAGAAGGAGAAGGAGAAGGTGAGGTCTGGAGGGTGAATCAGAAGAAGCAGAAGAAGGAGAAAGAGAAGGTGAAGTCTGGAGGGTGAATCAGAAGAAGTAGAAGAAGTAGAAGGAGAAGGTGAAGTCTGGAGGGTGAATCAGAAGAAGTAGAAGAAGGAGAAGGAGAAGGTGAAGTCTGGAGGGTGAATCAGAAGAAGTAGAAGAAGGAGAAGGAGAAGGTATAGTCTGGAGGGTGAACCAGAAGATGTAGACGAAGAAGAAGGAGAAGGTGAAGTCTGGAGGGTGAATCAGAAGAAGCAGAAGAAGGAGAAGGAGAAGGTGAAGTCTGGAGGGTGAATCAGAAGAAGTAGAAGAAGGAGAAGGAGAAGGTGAGGTCTGGAGGTTGAATCAGAAGATGAAGAAGAAGGAGAAGGAGAAGGTGATGTCTGGAGGGTGAATCAGAAGAAGCAGAAGAAGGAGAAGGAGAAGGTGAAGTCTGGAGGGTGAATCAGAAGAAGCAGAAGAAGGAGAAGGAGAAGGTGAAGTCTGGAGGGTGAATCAGAAGAAGTAGGAGAAGGAGAAGGAGAAGGTGAAGTCTGGAGGGTGAATCAGAAGAAGCAGAAGAAGGAGAAGGAGAAGGTGAAGTCTGGAGGGAGAAGCAGAAGAAGTAGAAGAAGGAGAAGGAGAAGGTGAAGTCTGGAGGGTGAATCAGAAGAACCAGAAGAAGGAGAAGGAGAAGGTGAAGTCTGGAGGGAGAAGCAGAAGAAGTAGAAGAAGGAGAAGGAGAAGGTGAAGTCTGGAGGGTGAATCAGAAGAAGTAGAAGAAGGAGAAGGAGAAGGTGAGGTCTGGAGGTTGAATCAGAAGAAGCAGAAGAAGGAGAAGGAGAAGGTGATGTCTGGAGGGTGAATCAGAAGAAGTAGGAGAAGGAGAAGGAGAAGGTGAAGTCTGGAGGGTGAATCAGAAGAAGCAGAAGAAGGAGAAGGAGAAGGTGAAGTTAGGAGGGTGAATCAGGAGAAGCAGAAGAAGGAGAAGGAGAAGGTGAAGTCTGGAGGGAGAATCAGAAGAAGCAGAAGAAGGAGAAGGAGAAGGTGAAGACTGGAGGGTGAATCAGAAGAAGTAGAAGAAGGAGAAGGAGAAGGTGAAGTCTGGAGGGTGAATCAGAAGAAGTAGAAGAAGGAGAAGGAGAAGGCGAAGTCTGGAGGGTGAATCAGAAGAAGCAGAAGAAGGAGAAGGAGAAGGTGAAGTCTGGAGGCTGAATCAGAAGAAGCAGAAGAAGGAGAAGGAGAAGGTGAGGTCTGGAGGGTGAATCAGAAGAAGCAGAAGAAGGAGAAGGTGAAGTCTGGAGGGTGAATCAGAAGAAGCAGAAGAAGGAGAAGGAGAAGGTGAAGTCTGGAGGGTGAATCAGAAGAAGCAGAAGAAGGAGAAGGAGAGGGTGAAGTCTGGAGGGTGAATCAGAAGAAGCAGAAGAAGGAGAAGAAGAAGGTGAAGTCAGGAGGATGAATCAGAAGAAGTAGAAGAAGAAGAAGGAGAAGTAGAAGGTGATGTCTGGAGGGTGAATCAGAAGAAGTAGAAGAAGGAGAAGGAGAAGGTGAAGTCTGGAGGGTGAATCAGAAGAAGGAGAAGGAGAAGGTGAAGTGTGGAGGGTGAATCAGAAGAAGCAGAAGAAGGAGAAGGAGAAGGTGAAGTCTGGAGGGAGAAGCAGAAGAAGTAGAACAATGAGAAGGAGAAGGTGAAGTCTGGAGGGTGAATCAGAAGAAGTAGAGGAAGGAGAAGGAGAAGGTGAAGTCTGGAGGGTGAATCAGAAGAAGTAGAAGAAGTAGAAGGAGAAGGTGAAGTCTGGAGGGTGAATCAGAAGAAGCAGAAGAAGGAGAAGGAGAAGGTGAAGTCTGGAGGGTGAATCAGAAGAAGTAGAAGAAGGAGAAGGAGAAGGTGTAGTCTGGAGGGTGAATCAGAAGAAGTTGACGAAGGCGAAGGAGAAGGTGAAGTCTGGAGGGTGAATCAGAAGAAGCAGAAGAAGGAGAAGGAGAAGGTGAAGTCTGGAGGGTGAATCAGAAGAAGTAGAAGTAGGAGAAGGAGAAGGTGAAGTCTGGAGGGTGAATCAGAAGAAGCAGAAGAAGAAGAAGGAGAAGGTGAAGTCTGGAGGGTGAATCAGAAGAAGCAGGAGAAGGAGAAGGTGAAGTCTGGAGGGTGAATCAGAAGAAGCATAAGAAGGAGAAGGAGAAGGTGAAGTCTGGAGGGTGAATCAGAAGAAGCGGAAGAAGTAGAAGGAGAAGGTGAAGTCTGGAGGGTGAATCAGAAGAAGTAGAAGAAGGAGAAGGAGAAGGTGAAGTCTCGAGGGTGAATCAGAAGAAGCAGAAGAAGGAGAAGGAGAAGGTGAAGTCAGGAGGGTGAATCAGAAGAAGCAGAAGAAGGAGAAGGAGAAGGTGAAGTCTGGAGGGTGAATCAGAAGAAGCAGAAGAAGGAGAAGGAGATGGTGAAGACTGGAGGGTGAATCAGAAGAAGTAGAAGAAGGAGAAGGAGAAGGTGAATTCTGGAGGGTGAATCAGAAGAAGTAGAAGAAGGAGAAGGAGAAGGCGAAGTCTGGAGGGTGAATCAGAAGAAGCAGAAGAAGGAGAAGGAGAAGGTGAAGTCTGGAGGGTGAATCAGAAGAAGCAGAAGAAGGAGAAGGAGAAGATGAAGTCTGGAGGGTGAATCAGAAGAAGTAGAAGAAGGAGAAGGAGAAGGTGAGGTCTGGAGGGTGAATCAGAAGAAGCAGAAGAAGGAGAAGGAGAAGGTGAAGTCTGAAAGGTGAATCAGAAGAAGCAGAAGAAGGAGAAGGAGAAGGTGAAGTCTGGAGGGTGAATCAGAAGAAGCAGAAGAAGGAGAAGGAGAAGGTGAAGTCTGGAGGGTGAATCAGAAGTAGCAGAAGAAGGAGAAGGAGAAGGTGAAGTCTGGGGGGTGAATCAGAAGAAGTAGAAGAAGTAGAAGGAGAAGGTGAAGTCTGGAGGGTGAATCAGAAGAAGTAGAAGAAGGAGAAGGAGAAGGTGAAGTCTGGAGGGTGAATCAGAAGAAGCAGAAGAAGGAGAAGGAGAAGGTGAAGTCTGGAGGGTGAATCAGAAGAAGCAGAAGAAGGAGAAGGAGAAGATGAGGTCTGGAGGGTGAATCAGAAGAAGTAGAAGAAAGAGAAGGAGAAGGTGAGGTCTGGAGGGTGAATCAGAAGAAGCAGAAAAAGGAGAAGGAGAAGGTGAAGTCTGGAGGGTGAATCAGAAGAAGCAGAAGAAGGAGAAGGAGAAGGTGAAGTCTGGAGGGTGAATCAGAAGAAGCAGAAGAAGGAGAAGGAGAAGGTGAAGTCAGGAGGGTGAATCAGAAGAAGCAGAAGAAGGAGAAGGAGAAGGTGAAGTTAGGAGGTTGAATCAGAAGAAGCAGAAGAAGGAGAAGGAGAACGTGAAGTCAGGGGGGTGAAGCAGAAGAAGTAGAAGAAGGTGAAGGAGAAGATGAAGTCAGGAGGGTGAAGCAGAAGAAGCAGAAGAAGGACAAGGAGATGGTGAAGTCTGGAGGGCGCAGCAGAAGAAGCAGAAGAAGGAGAAGGAGAAGGTGAAGTCTGGAGGGTGAAGCAGAAGAAGCAGAAGAAGGAGAAGGAGAAGGTGAAGTCTGGAGGGCGAAGCAGAAGAAGCAGAAGAAGGAGAAGGAGAAGGTGAAGTCAGGAGGGTGAAGCAGAAGAAGCAGAAGAAGGAGAAGGAGAAGGTGAAGTCTGGAGGGTGAAGCAGCAGCAGCAGAAGAAGGAGAAGGAGAAGGTGAAGTCTGGAGAATGAAGCAGAAGAAGCAGAAGAAGGAGAAGGAGAAGGTGAAGTCAGGAGGGTGAATCAGAAGAAGTGGAAGAAGGAGAAGGAGAAGGTGAAGTCTGGAGGGTGAATCAGAAGAAGCAGAAGAAGGAGAAGGAGAAGGTGAAGTCAGGAGGGTGAATCAGAAGAAGCAGAAGAAGGAGAAGGAGAAGGTGAAGTCTGGAGGGTGAATCAGAAGAAGCAGAAGAAGGAGAAGGAGATGGTGAAGACTGGAGGGTGAATCAGAAGAAGCAGAAGAAGGAGAAGGAGAAGGTGAAGTCTGGAGGGTGAATCAGAAGAAGCAGAAGAAGGAGAAGGAGATGGTGAAGACTGGAGGGTGAATCAGAAGAAGTAGAAGAAGGAGAAGGAGAAGGTGAATTCTGGAGGGTGAATCAGAAGAAGTAGAAGAAGGAGAAGGAGAAGGCGAAGTCTGGAGGGTGAATCAGAAGAAGCAGAAGAAGGAGAAGGAGAAGGTGGAGTCTGGAGGGTGAATCAGAAGAAGCAGAAGAAGGAGAAGGAGAAGATGAAGTCTGGAGGGTGAATCAGAAGAAGTAGAAGAAGGAGAAGGAGAAGGTGAGGTCTGGAGGGTGAATCAGAAGAAGCAGAAGAAGGAGAAGGAGAAGGTGAAGTCTGAAAGGTGAATCAGAAGAAGCAGAAGAAGGAGAAGGAGAAGGTGAAGTCTGGAGGGTGAATCAGAAGAAGCAGAAGAAGGAGAAGGAGAAGATGAAGTCTGGAGGGTGAATCAGAAGTAGCAGAAGAAGGAGAAGGAGAAGGTGAAGTCTGGGGGGTGAATCAGAAGAAGTAGAAGAAGTAGAAGGAGAAGGTGAAGTCTGGAGGGTGAATCAGAAGAAGTAGAAGAAGGAGAAGGAGAAGGTGAAGTCTGGAGGGTGAATCAGAAGAAGCAGAAGAAGGAGAAGGAGAAGGTGAAGTCTGGAGGGTGAATCAGAAGAAGCAGAAGAAGGAGAAGGAGAAGGTGAAGTCTGGAGGGTGAATCAGAAGAAGCAGAAGAAGGAGAAGGAGAAGGTGAAGTCTGGAGGGTGAATCAGAAGAAGCAGAAGAAGGAGAAGGAGAAGGTGAAGTCAGGAGGGTGAATCAGAAGAAGCAGAAGAAGGAGAAGGAGAAGGTGAAGTTAGGAGGGTGAATCAGAAGAAGCAGAAGAAGGAGAAGGAGAACGTGAAGTCAGGGGGGTGAAGCAGAAGAAGTAGAAGAAGGTGAAGGAGAAGGTGAAGTCAGGAGGGTGAAGCAGAAGAAGCAGAAGAAGGACAAGGAGATGGTAAAGTCTGGAGGGCGCAGCAGAAGAAGCAGAAGAAGGAGAAGGAGAAGGTGAAGTCTGGAGGGTGAAGCAGAAGAAGCAGAAGAAGGAGAAGGAGAAGGTGAAGTCTGGAGGGCGAAGCAGAAGAAGCAGAAGAAGGAGAAGGAGAAGGTGAAGTCAGGAGGGTGAAGCAGAAGAAGCAGAAGAAGGAGAAGGAGAAGGTGAAGTCTGGAGGGTGAAGCAGCAGCAGCAGAAGAAGGAGAAGGAGAAGGTGAAGTCTGGAGGATGAAGCAGAAGAAGCAGAAGAAGGAGAAGGAGAAGGTGAAGTCAGGAGGGTGAATCAGAAGAAGTGGAAGAAGGAGAAGGAGAAGGTGAAGTCTGGAGGGTGAATCAGAAGAAGTAGAAGAAGGAGAAGGAGAAGATGAAGTCTGGAGGGTGAATCAGAAGAAGCAGAAGAAGGAGAAGGAGAAGGTGAAGTCTGGAGGGTGAATCAGAAGAAGCAGAAGAAGGAGAAGGAGAATATGAAGTCTGGAGGGTGAATCAGAAGAAGTAGAAGAAGGAGAAGGAGAAGGTGAGGTCTGGAGGGTGAATCAGAAGAAGCAGAAGAAGGAGAAGGAGAAGGTGAAGTCTGAAATGTGAATCAGAAGAAGCAGAAGAAGGAGAAGGAGAAGGTGAAGTCTGGAGGGTGAATCAGAAGAAGCAGAAGAAGGAGAAGGAGAAGGTGAAGTCTGGAGGGTGAATCAGAAGTAGCAGAAGAAGGAGAAGGAGAAGGTGAAGTCTGGGGGGTGAATCAGAAGAAGTAGAAGAAGTAGAAGGAGAAGGTGAAGTCTGGAGGGTGAATCAGAAGAAGTAGAAGAAGGAGAAGGAGAAGGTGAAGTCTGGAGGGTGAATCAGAAGAAGCAGAAGAAGGAGAAGTTGAAGGTGAAGTCTGGAGGGTGAATCAGAAGAAGCAGATGAAGGAGAAGGAGAAGATGAAGTCTGGAGGGTGAATCAGAAGAAGTGGAAGAAAGAGAAGGAGAAGGTGAGGTCTGGAGGGTGAATCAGAAGAAGCAGAAGAAGGAGAAGGAGAAGGTGAAGTCTGGGGGGTGAATCAGAAGAAGCAGAAGAAGGAGAAGGAGAAGGTGAAGTCTGGAGGGTGAATCAGAAGAAGCAGAAGAAGGAGAGGGAGAAGGTGAAGTCAGGAGGGTGAATCAGAAGAAGCAGAAGAAGGAGATGGAGAAGGTGAAGTTAGGAGGGTGAATCAGAATAAGCAGAAGAAGGAGAAGGAGAACGTGAAGTCAGGGGGGTGAAGCAGAAGAAGTAGAAGAAGGTGAAGGAGAAGGTGAAGTCAGGAGGGTGAAGCAGAAGAAGCAGAAGAAGGACAAGGAGATGGTGAAGTCTGGAGGGCGCAGCAGAAGAAGCAGAAGAAGGAGAACGAGAAGGTGAAGTCTGGAGGGTGAAGCAGAAGAAGCAGAAGAAGGAGAAGGAGAAGGTGAAGTCTGGAGGGCGAAGCAGAAGAAGCAGAAGAAGGAGAAGGAGAAGGTGAAGTCAGGAGGGTGAAGCAGAAGAAGCAGAAGAAGGAGAAGGAGAAGGTGAAGTCTGGAGGGTGAAGCAGCAGCAGCAGAAGAAGGAGAAGGAGAAGGTGAAGTCTGGAGGGTGAAGCAGAAGAAGCAGAAAAAGGAGAAGGAGAAGGTGAAGTCAGGAGGGTGAATCAGAAGAAGCGGAAGAAGGAGAAGGAGAAGGTGAAGTCTGGAGGGTGAATCAGAAGAAGTAGAAGAAGGAGAAGGAGAAGGTGAAGTCTGGAGGGTGAATCAGAAGAAGTAGAAGAAGGAGAAGGAGAAGGAGAAGTCTGGAGGGTGAATCAGAAGAAGCAGAAGAAGGAGAAGGAGAAGGTGAAGTTAGGAGGGTGAATCAGGAGAAGCAGAAGAAGGAGAAGGAGAAGGTGAAGTCTGGAGGGAGAATCAGAAGAAGCAGAAGAAGGAGAAGGAGAAGGTGAAGACTGGAGGGTGAATCAGAAGAAGTAGAAGAAGGAGAAGGAGAAGGTGAAGTCTGGAGGGTGAATCAGAAGAAGTAGAAGAAGGAGAAGGAGAAGGCGAAGTCTGGAGGGTGAATCAGAAGAAGTAGAAGAAGGAGAAGGAGAAGGCGAAGTCTGGAGGGTGAATCAGAAGAAGCAGAAGAAGGAGAAGGAGAAGGTGAAGTCTGGAGGCTGAATCAGAAGAAGCAGAAGAAGGAGAAGGAGAAGGTGAGGTCTGGAGGGTGAATCAGAAGAAGCAGAAGAAGGAGAAGGTGAAGTCTGGAGGGTGAATCAGAAGAAGCAGAAGAAGGAGAAGGAGAAGGTGAAGTCTGGAGGGTGAATCAGAAGAAGCAGAAGAAAGAGAAGGAGAGGGTGAAGTCTGGAGGGTGAATCAGAAGAAGCAGAAGAAGGAGAAGAAGAAGGTGAAGTCAGGAGGGTGAATCAGAAGAAGTAGAAGAAGAAGAAGGAGAAGTAGAAGGTGATGTCTGGAGGGTGAATCAGAAGAAGTAGAAGAAGGAGAAGGAGAAGGTGAAGTCTGGAGGGTGAATCAGAAGAAGGAGAAGGAGAAGGTGAAGTGTGGAGGGTGAATCAGAAGAAGCAGAAGAAGGAGAAGGAGAAGGTGAAGTCTGGAGGGAGAAGCAGAAGAAGTAGAACAATGAGAAGGAGAAGGTGAAGTCTGGAGGGTGAATCAGAAGAAGTAGAGGAAGGAGAAGGAGAAGGTGAAGTCTGGAGGGTGAATCAGAAGAAGTAGAAGAAGTAGAAGGAGAAGGTGAAGTCTGGAGGGTGAATCAGAAGAAGCAGAAGAAGGAGAAGGAGAAGGTGAAGTCTGGAGGGTGAATCAGAAGAAGTAGAAGAAGGAGAAGGAGAAGGTGTAGTCTGGAGGGTGAATCAGAAGAATTTGACGAAGGCGAAGGAGAAGGTGAAGTCTGGAGGGTGAATCAGAAGAAGCAGAAGAAGGAGAAGGAGAAGGTGAAGTCTGGAGGGTGAATCAGAAGAAGTAGAAGTAGGAGAAGGAGAAGGTGAAGTCTGGAGGGTGAATCAGAAGAAGCAGAAGAAGAAGAAGGAGAAGGTGAAGTCTGGAGGGTGAATCAGAAGAAGCAGGAGAAGGAGAAGGTGAAGTCTGGAGGGTGAATCAGAAGAAGCATAAGAAGGAGAAGGAGAAGGTGAAGTCTGGAGGGTGAATCAGAAGAAGCGGAAGAAGTAGCAGGAGAAGGTGAAGTCTGGAGGGTGAATCAGAAGAAGTAGAAGAAGGAGAAGGAGAAGGTGAAGTCTGGAGGGTGAATCAGAAGAAGCAGAAGAAGGAGAAGGAGAAGGTGAAGTCAGGAGGGTGAATCAGAAGAAGCAGAAGAAGGAGAAGGAGAAGGTGAAGTCTGGAGGGTGAATCAGAAGAAGCAGAAGAAGGAGAAGGAGATGGTGAAGACTGGAGGGTGAATCAGAAGAAGTAGAAGAAGGAGAAGGAGAAGGTGAATTCTGGAGGGTGAATCAGAAGAAGTAGAAGAAGGAGAAGGAGAAGGCGAAGTCTGGAGGGTGAATCAGAAGAAGCAGAAGAAGGAGAAGGAGAAGGTGAAGTCTGGAGGGTGAATCAGAAGAAGCAGAAGAAGGAGAAGGAGAAGATGAAGTCTGGAGGGTGAATCAGAAGAAGTAGAAGAAGGAGAAGGAGAAGGTGAGGTCTGGAGGGTGAATCAGAAGAAGCAGAAGAAGGAGAAGGAGAAGGTGAAGTCTGAAAGGTGAATCAGAAGAAGCAGAAGAAGGAGAAGGAGAAGGTGAAGTCTGGAGGGTGAATCAGAAGAAGCAGAAGAAGGAGAAGGAGAAGGTGAAGTCTGGAGGGTGAATCAGAAGTAGCAGAAGAAGGAGAAGGAGAAGGTGAAGTCTGGGGGGTGAATCAGAAGAAGTAGAAGAAGTAGAAGGAGAAGGTGAAGTCTGGAGGGTGAATCAGAAGAAGTAGAAGAAGGAGAAGGAGAAGGTGAAGTCTGGAGGGTGAATCAGAAGAAGCAGAAGAAGGAGAAGGAGAAGGTGAAGTCTGGAGGGTGAATCAGAAGAAGCAGAAGAAGGAGAAGGAGAAGATGAGGTCTGGAGGGTGAATCAGAAGAAGTAGAAGAAAGAGAAGGAGAAGGTGAGGTCTGGAGGGTGAATCAGAAGAAGCAGAAGAAGGAGAAGGAGAAGGTGAAGTCTGGAGGGTGAATCAGAAGAAGCAGAAGAAGGAGAAGGAGAAGGTGAAGTCTGGAGGGTGAATCAGAAGAAGCAGAAGAAGGAGAAGGAGAAGGTGAAGTCAGGAGGGTGAATCAGAAGAAGCAGAAGAAGGAGAAGGAGAAGGTGAAGTTAGGAGGGTGAATCAGAAGAAGCAGAAGAAGGAGAAGGAGAACGTGAAGTCAGGGGGGTGAAGCAGAAGAAGTAGAAGAAGGTGAAGGAGAAGGTGAAGTCAGGAGGGTGAAGCAGAAGAAGCAGAAGAAGGACAAGGAGATGGTGAAGTCTGGAGGGCGCAGCAGAAGAAGCAGAAGAAGGAGAAGGAGAAGGTGAAGTCTGGAGGGTGAAGCAGAAGAAGCAGAAGAAGGAGAAGGAGAAGGTGAAGTCTGGAGGGCGAAGCAGAAGAAGCAGAAGAAGGAGAAGGAGAAGGTGAAGTCAGGAGGGTGAAGCAGAAGAAGCAGAAGAAGGAGAAGGAGAAGGTGAAGTCTGGAGGGTGAAGCAGCAGCAGCAGAAGAAGGAGAAGGAGAAGGTGAAGTCTGGAGAATGAAGCAGAAGAAGCAGAAGAAGGAGAAGGAGAAGGTGAAGTCAGGAGGGTGAATCAGAAGAAGTGGAAGAAGGAGAAGGAGAAGGTGAAGTCTGGAGGGTGAATCAGAAGAAGCAGAAGAAGGAGAAGGAGAAGGTGAAGTCAGGAGGGTGAATCAGAAGAAGCAGAAGAAGGAGAAGGAGAAGGTGAAGTCTGGAGGGTGAATCAGAAGAAGCAGAAGAAGGAGAAGGAGATGGTGAAGACTGGAGGGTGAATCAGAAGAAGCAGAAGAAGGAGAAGGAGAAGGTGAAGTCTGGAGGGTGAATCAGAAGAAGCAGAAGAAGGAGAAGGAGATGGTGAAGACTGGAGGGTGAATCAGAAGAAGTAGAAGAAGGAGAAGGAGAAGGTGAATTCTGGAGGGTGAATCAGAAGAAGTAGAAGAAGGAGAAGGAGAAGGCGAAGTCTGGAGGGTGAATCAGAAGAAGCAGAAGAAGGAGAAGGAGAAGGTGAAGTCTGGAGGGTGAATCAGAAGAAGCAGAAGAAGGAGAAGGAGAAGATGAAGTCTGGAGGGTGAATCAGAAGAAGTAGAAGAAGGAGAAGGAGAAGGTGAGGTCTGGAGGGTGAATCAGAAGAAGCAGAAGAAGGAGAAGGAGAAGGTGAAGTCTGAAAGGTGAATCAGAAGAAGCAGAAGAAGGAGAAGGAGAAGGTGAAGTCTGGAGGGTGAATCAGAAGAAGCAGAAGAAGGAGAAGGAGAAGATGAAGTCTGGAGGGTGAATCAGAAGTAGCAGAAGAAGGAGAAGGAGAAGGTGAAGTCTGGGGGGTGAATCAGAAGAAGTAGAAGAAGTAGAAGGAGAAGGTGAAGTCTGGAGGGTGAATCAGAAGAAGTAGAAGAAGGAGAAGGAGAAGGTGAAGTCTGGAGGGTGAATCAGAAGAAGCAGAAGAAGGAGAAGGAGAAGGTGAAGTCTGGAGGGTGAATCAGAAGAAGCAGAAGAAGGAGAAGGAGAAGATGAAGTCTGGAGGGTGAATCAGAAGAAGTAGAAGAAAGAGAAGGAGAAGGTGAGGTCTGGAGGGTGAATCAGAAGAAGCAGAAGAAGGAGAAGGAGAAGGTGAAGTCTGGAGGGTGAATCAGAAGAAGCAGAAGAAGGAGAAGGAGAAGGTGAAGTCTGGAGGGTGAATCAGAAGAAGCAGAAGAAGGAGAAGGAGAAGGTGAAGTCAGGAGGGTGAATCAGAAGAAGCAGAAGAAGGAGAAGGAGAAGGTGAAGTTAGGAGGGTGAATCAGAAGAAGCAGAAGAAGGAGAAGGAGAACGTGAAGTCAGGGGGTGAAGCAGAAGAAGTAGAAGAAGGTGAAGGAGAAGGTGAAGCCAGGAGGGTGAAGCAGAAGAAGCAGAAGAAGGACAAGGAGATGGTAAAGTCTGGAGGGCGCAGCAGAAGAAGCAGAAGAAGGAGAAGGAGAAGGTGAAGTCTGGAGGGTGAAGCAGAAGAAGCAGAAGAAGGAGAAGGAGAAGGTGAAGTCTGGAGGGCGAAGCAGAAGAAGCAGAAGAAGGAGAAGGAGAAGGTGAAGTCAGGAGGGTGAAGCAGAAGAAGCAGAAGAAGGAGAAGGAGAAGGTGAAGTCTGGAGGGTGAAGCAGAAGAAGCAGAAGAAGGAGAAGGAGAAGGTGAAGTCAGGAGGGTGAATCAGAAGAAGTGGAAGAAGGAGAAGGAGAAGGTGAAGTCTGGAGGGTGAATCAGAAGAAGTAGAAGAAGGAGAAGGAGAAGATGAAGTCTGGAGGGTGAATCAGAAGAAGCAGAAGAAGGAGAAGGAGAAGGTGAAGTCTGGAGGGTGAATCAGAAGAAGCAGAAGAAGGAGAAGGAGAATATGAAGTCTAGAGGGTGAATCAGAAGAAGTAGAAGAAGGAGAAGGAGAAGGTGAGGTCTGGAGGGTGAATCAGAAGAAGCAGAAGAAGGAGAAGGAGAAGGTGAAGTCTGAAATGTGAATCAGAAGAAGCAGAAGAAGGAGAAGGAGAAGGTGAAGTCTGGAGGGTGAATCAGAAGAAGCAGAAGAAGGAGAAGGAGAAGGTGAAGTCTGGAGGGTGAATCAGAAGTAGCAGAAGAAGGAGAAGGAGAAGGTGAAGTCTGGGGGGTGAATCAGAAGAAGTAGAAGAAGTAGAAGGAGAAGGTGAAGTCTGGAGGGTGAATCAGAAGAAGTAGAAGAAGGAGAAGGAGAAGGTGAAGTCTGGAGGGTGAATCAGAAGAAGCAGAAGAAGGAGAAGTTGAAGGTGAAGTCTGGAGGGTGAATCAGAAGAAGCAGATGAAGGAGAAGGAGAAGATGAAGTCTGGAGGGTGAATCAGAAGAAGTGGAAGAAAGAGAAGGAGAAGGTGAGGTCTGGAGGGTGAATCAGAAGAAGCAGAAGAAGGAGAAGGAGAAGGTGAAGTCTGGGGGGTGAATCAGAAGAAGCAGAAGAAGGAGAAGGAGAAGGTGAAGTCTGGAGGGTGAATCAGAAGAAGCAGAAGAAGGAGAGGGAGAAGGTGAAGTCAGGAGGGTGAATCAGAAGAAGGAGAAGAAGGAGATGGAGAAGGTGAAGTTAGGAGGGTGAATCAGAATAAGCAGAAGAAGGAGAAGGAGAACGTGAAGTCAGGGGGGTGAAGCAGAAGAAGTAGAAGAAGGTGAAGGAGAAGGTGAAGTCAGGAGGGTGAAGCAGAAGAAGCAGAAGAAGGACAAGGAGATGGTGAAGTCTGGAGGGCGCAGCAGAAGAAGCAGAAGAAGGAGAACGAGAAGGTGAAGTCTGGAGGGTGAAGCAGAAGAAGCAGAAGAAGGAGAAGGAGAAGGTGAAGTCTGGAGGGCGAAGCAGAAGAAGCAGAAGAAGGAGAAGGAGAAGGTGAAGTCAGGAGGGTGAAGCAGAAGAAGCAGAAGAAGGAGAAGGAGAAGGTGAAGTCTGGAGGGTGAAGCAGCAGCAGCAGAAGAAGGAGAAGGAGAAGGTGAAGTCTGGAGGGTGAAGCAGAAGAAGCAGAAAAAGGAGAAGGAGAAGGTGAAGTCAGGAGGGTGAATCAGAAGAAGCGGAAGAAGGAGAAGGAGAAGGTGAAGTCTGGAGGGTGAATCAGAAGAAGTAGAAGAAGGAGAAGGAGAAGGTGAAGTCTGGAGGGTGAATCAGAAGAAGTAGAAGAAGGAGAAGGAGAAGGAGAAGTCCGGAGGGTGAATCAGAAGAAGCAGAAGAAGGAGAAGGAGAAGGTGAAGTCTGAAGGGAGAAGCAGAAGAAGTAGAAGAAGGAGAAGGAGAAGGTGAAGTCTGGAGGGTGAATCAGAAGAAGTAGAAGAAGGAGAAGGAGAAGGTGAAGTCTGGAGGGTGAATCAGAAGAAGTAGAAGAAGGAGAAGGAGAAGGTGAAGCCTGGAGGGTGAACCAGAAGAAACAGAAGAAGGAGAAGGAGAAGGTGAAGTCTGGAGGGTGAATCAGAAGAAGTAGAAGAAGGAGAAGGAGAAGGTGTAGTCTGGAGGGTGAATCAGAAGAAGTATACGAAGGAGTAGGAGAAGGTGAAGTCTGGAGGGTGAATCAGAAGAAGCAGAAGAAGGAGAAGGAGAAGGTGAAGTCTGGAGGGTGAATCAGAAGAAGCAGAAGAAGGAGAAGGAGAAGTTGAAGTCAGGAGGGTGAATCAGAAGAAGTAGAAGAAGGAGAAGGAGAAGGTGAAGTCTGGAGGGTTAATCAGAAGAAGTAGAAGAAGGAGAAGGAGAAGGTGAAGTCTGGAGGGTGAATCAGAAGAAGTATAAGAAGGAGAAGGAGAAGGTGAAGTCTGGAGGGTGAATCAGAAGAAGCAGAAGAAGGAGAAGGAGAAGGTGAAGTCTGGAGGGAGAAGCAGAAGAAGTAGAAGAATGAGAAGGAGAAGGTGAAGTCTGGAGGGTGAATCAGAAGAAGTAGAAGAAGGAGAAGGAGAAGGTGAAGTCTGGAGGGTGAATCAGAAGAAGTAGAAGAAGTAGAAGGAGAAGGTGAAGTCTGGAGGGTGAATCAGAAGTACCAGAAAAAGGAGAAGGAGAAGGTGAAGTCTGGAGGGAGAAGCAGAAGAAGTAGAAGAAGGAGAAGGAGAAGGTGAAGTCTGGAGGGTGAATCAGAAGAAGGAGAAGAAGGAGAAGGAGAAGGTGAAGGCTGGAGGGTGAATCAGAAGAAGTAGAAGAAGTAGAAGGAGAAGGTGAAGTCTGGAGGGTGAATCAGAAGAAGTAGAAGAAGGAGAAGGAGAAGGTGAGTCTGGAGGGTGAATCAGAAGAAGTAGAAGAAGGAGAAGGAGAAGGTATAGTCTGGAGGGTGAACCAGAAGAAGTAGACGAAGAAGAAGGAGAAGGTGAAGTCTGGAGGGTGAATAAAAGAAGCAGAAGAAGGAGAAGGAGAAGGTGAAGTCTGGAGGGTGAATCAGAAGAAGCAGAAGAAGGAGAAGGAGAAGGTGATGTCTGGAGGGTGAATCAGAAGAAGCAGAAGAAGGAGAAGGAGAAGGTGAAGTCTGGAGGGTGAATCAGAAGAAGCAGAAGAAGGAGAAGGAGAAGGTGAAGTCTGGAGGGTGAATCAGAAGAAGCAGAAGAAGGAGATGGAGAAGGTGAAGTCTGGAGGGTGAATCAGAAGAAGCAGAAGAAGGAGAAGGAGAAGTTGAAGTCTGGAGGGTGAATCAGAAGAAGTAGAAGAAGTAGAAGGAGAAGGTGAAGTCTGGAGGGTGAATCAGAAGAAGTAGAAGAAGGAGAAGGAGAAGGTGAAGTCTGGAGGGTGAATCAGAAGAAGCAGAAGAAGGAGAAGGAGAAGGTGAAGTCTGGAGGGTGAATCAGAAGAAGCAGAAGAAGGAGAAGGAGAAGGTGAAGTCTGGAGGGTGAATCAGAAGAAGTAGAAGAAGGAGAAGGAGAAGGCGAAGTCTGGAGGGTGAATCAGAAGAAGCAGAAGAAGGAGAAGGAGAAGGTGAAGTCTGGAGGGTGAATCAGAAGAAGTAGGAGAAGGAGAAGGAGAAGGTGAAGTCTGGAGGGTGAATCAGAAGAAGCAGAAGAAGGAGAAGGAGAAGGTGAAGTCAGGAGGGTGAATCAGGAGAAGCAGAAGAAGGAGAAGGAGAAGGTAAAGTCTGGAGGGAGAATCAGAAGAAGGAGAAGGAGAAGGTGAAGACTGGAGGGTGAATCAGAAGAAGTAGAAGAAGGAGAAGGAGAAGGTGAAGTCTGGAGGGTGAATCAGAAGAAGTAGAAGAAGGAGAAGGAGAAGGCGAAGTCTGGAGGGTGAATCAGAAGAAGCAGAAGAAGGAGAAGGAGAAGGTGAAGTCTGGAGGCTGAATCAGAAGAAGCAGAAGAAGGAGAAGGAGAAGATGAAGTCTGGAGGGTGAATCAGAAGAAGTAGAAGAAGGAGAAGGAGAAGGTGAGGTCTGGAGGGTGAATCAGAAGAAGCAGAAGAAGGAGAAGGAGAAGGTGAAGTCTGAAGGGTGAATCAGAAGAAGCAGAAGAAGGAGAAGGAGAAGGTGAAGTCTGGAGGTTGAATCAGAAGAAGCAGAAGAAGGAGAAGGAGAAGGTGAAGTCTGGAGGGTGAATCAGAAGAAGCAGAAGAAGGAGAAGGAGAAGGTGAAGTCTGGAGGGTGAATCAGAAGAAGTAGAAGAAGTAGAAGGAGAAGGTGAAGTCTGGAGGGTGAATCAGAAGAAGTAGAAGAAGGAGAAGGAGAAGGTGAGGTCTCGAGGGTGAATCAGAAGAAGCAGAAGAAGGAGAAGGAGAAGGTGAAGTCTGGAGGGTGAATCAGAAGAAGCAGAAGAAGGAGAAGGAGAAGATGAAGTCTGGAGGGTGAATCAGAAGAAGCAGAAGAAGGAGAAGGAGAAGGTGAAGTCTGGAGGGTGAATCAGAAGAAGCAGAAGAAGGAGATGGAGAAGGTGAAGTCTGGAGGGTGAATCAGAAGAAGCAGAAGAAGGAGAAGGAGAAGTTGAAGTCTGGAGGGTGAATCAGAAGAAGTAGAAGAAGTAGAAGGAGAAGGTGAAGTCTGGAGGGTGAATCAGAAGAAGTAGAAGAAGGAGAAGGAGAAGGTGAAGTCTGGAGGGTGAATCAGAAGAAGCAGAAGAAGGAGAAGGAGAAGGTGAAGTCTGGAGGGTGAATCAGAAGAAGCAGAAGAAGGAGAAGGAGAAGGTGAAGTCTGGAGGGTGAATCAGAAGAAGTAGAAGAAGGAGAAGGAGAAGGCGAAGTCTGGAGGGTGAATCAGAAGAAGCAGAAGAAGGAGAAGGAGAAGGTGAAGTCTGGAGGGTGAATCAGAAGAAGTAGGAGAAGGAGAAGGAGAAGGTGAAGTCTGGAGGGTGAATCAGAAGAAGCAGAAGAAGGAGAAGGAGAAGGTGAAGTCAGGAGGGTGAATCTGGAGAAGCAGAAGAAGGAGAAGGAGAAGGTAAAGTCTGGAGGGAGAATCAGAAGAAGCAGAAGAAGGAGAAGGAGAAGGTGAAGACTGGAGGGTGAATCAGAAGAAGTAGAAGAAGGAGAAGGAGAAGGTGAAGTCTGGAGGGTGATTCAGAAGAAGTAGAAGAAGGAGAAGGAGAAGGCGAAGTCTGGAGGGTGAATCAGAAGAAGCAGAAGAAGGAGAAGGAGAAGGTGAAGTCTGGAGGCTGAATCAGAAGAAGCAGAAGAAGGAGAAGGAGAAGATGAAGTCTGGAGGGTGAATCAGAAGAAGTAGAAGAAGGAGAAGGAGAAGGTGAGGTCTGGAGGGTGAATCAGAAGAAGCAGAAGAAGGAGAAGGAGAAGGTGAAGTCTGAAGGGTGAATCAGAAGAAGCAGAAGAAGGAGAAGGAGAAGGTGAAGTCTGGAGGGTGAATCAGAAGAAGCAGAAGAAGGAGAAGGAGAAGGTGAAGTCTGGAGGGTGAATCAGAAGAAGCAGAAGAAGGAGAAGGAGAAGGTGAACTCTGGAGGGTGAATCAGAAGAAGTAGAAGAAGTAGATGGAGAAGGTGAAGTCTGGAGGGTGAATCAGAAGAAGTAGAAGAAGGAGAAGGAGAAGGTGAGGTCTCGAGGGTGAATCAGAAGAAGCAGAAGAAGGAGAAGGAGAAGGTGAAGTCTGGAGGGTGAATCAGAAGAAGCAGAAGAAGGAGAAGGAGAAGATGAAGTCTGGAGGGCGAATCAGAAGAAGTAGAAGAAGGAGAAGGAGAAGGTGAAGTCTGGAGGGTGAATCAGAAGAAGCAGAAGAAGGAGAAGGAGAAGGTGAAGTCTGGAGGGTGAATCAGAAGAAGCAGAAGAAGGAGAAGGAGAAGGTGAAGTATGGAGGGTGAATCAGAAGAAGCAGAATAAGGAGAAGGAGAAGGTGAAGTCTGGAGGGTGAATCAGAAGAAGCAGAAGAAGGAGAAGGAGAAGGTGAAGTCTGGAGGGTGAATCAGAAGAAGTAGAAGAAGGAGAAGGAGAAGGTGAAGTCTGGAGGGTGAAGCAGAAGAAGTAGAAGAAGGAGAAGGAGAAGGTGAAGTCAGGAGGGTGAATCAGAAGAAGTAGAAGAAGGAGAAGGAGAAGGTGTAGTCAGGAGGGTGAATCAGAAGAAGCAGAAGAAGGAGAAGGAGAAGGTGAAGTCTGGAGCGTGAAACAGAAGAACAAAAGAAGGAGAAGGAGAAGGTGAAGTCTGGAGGGTGAATCAGAAGAAGCAGAAGAAAGAGAAGGAGAAGGTGAAGTCTGGAGGGTGAATCAGAAGAAGTAGAAGAAGGGGAAGGAGAAGGTGAGATCTGGAGGGTGAATCAGAAGAAGCAGAAGAAGGAGAAGGAGAAGGTGAAGGCTGGAGGGTGAATCAGAAGAAGCAGAAGAAGGAGAAGGAGAAGATGAAGTCTGGAGGGTGAATCAGAAGAAGTAGAAGAAAGAGAAGGAGAAGGTGAGGTCTGGAGGGTGAATCAGAAGAAGCAGAAGAAGGAGAAGGAGAAGGTGAAGTCTGGAGGGTGAATCAGAAGAAGCAGAAGAAGGAGAAGGAGAAGGTGAAGTCTGGAGGGTGAATCAGAAGAAGCAGAAGAAGGAGAAGGAGAAGGTGAAGTCAGGAGGGTGAATCAGAAGAAGCAGAAGAAGGAGAAGGAGAAGGTGAAGTTAGGAGGGTGAATCAGAAGAAGCAGAAGAAGGAGAAGGAGAACGTGAAGTCAGGGGGGTGAAGCAGAAGAAGTAGAAGAAGGTGAAGGAGAAGGTGAAGTCAGGAGGGTGAAGCAGAAGAAGCAGAAGAAGGACAAGGAGATGGTGAAGTCTGGAGGGCGCAGCAGAAGAAGCAGAAGAAGGAGAAGGAGAAGGTGAAGTCTGGAGGGTGAAGCAGAAGAAGCAGAAGAAGGAGAAGGAGAAGGTGAAGTCTGGAGGGCGAAGCAGAAGAAGCAGAAGAAGGAGAAGGAGAAGGTGAAGTCAGGAGGTTGAAGCAGAAGAAGCAGAAGAAGGAGAAGGAGAAGGTGAAGTCTGGAGGGTGAAGCAGCAGCAGCAGCAGAAGGAGAAGGAGAAGGTGAAGTCTGGAGGGTGAAGCAGAAGAAGCAGAAGAAGGAGAAGGAGAAGGTGAAGTCAGGAGGGTGAATCAGAAGAAGTAGAAGAAGGAGAAGGAGAAGGTGAAGTCTGGAGGGTGAATCAGAAGAAGTAGAGGAAGGAGAAGGAGAAGGTGAAGTCTGGAGGGTGAATCAGAAGAAGTAGAAGAAGGAGAAGGAGAAGGTGAAGTCTGGAGGGTGAATCAGAAGAAGCAGAAGAAGGAGAAGGAGAAGGTGAAGTCTGGAGGGAGAAGCAGAAGAAGTAGAAGAAGGAGAAGGAGAAGGTGAAGTCTGGACGGTGAATCAGAAGAAGTAGAAGAAGGAGAAGGAGAAGGTGAAGTCTGGAGGGTGAATCAGAAGAAGTAGAAGAAGGAGAAGGAGAAGGTGAAGCCTGGAGGGTGAACCAGAAGAAGCAGAAGAAGGAGAAGGAGAAGGTGAAGTCTGGAGGGTGAATCAGAAGAAGTAGAAGAAGGAGAAGGAGAAGGTGTAGTCTGGAGGGTGAATCAGAAGAAGTAGACGAAGGAGAAGGAGAAGGTGAAGTCTGGAGGGTGAATCTGAAGAAGCAGAAGAAGGAGAAGGTGAAGTCTGGAGGGTGAATCAGAAGAAGCAGAAGAAGGAGAAGGAGAGGGTGAAGTCTGTAGGGTGAATCAGAAGAAGCATTAGAAGGAGAAGGAGAAGGTGAAGTCAGGAGGGTGAATCAGAAGAAGTAGAAGAAGGAGAAGGAGAAGGTGAAGTCTGGAGGGTGAATCAGAAGAAGTAGAAGAAGGAGAAGGAGAAGGTGAAGTCTGGAGGGTGAATCAGAAGAAGTAGAAGAAGGAGAAGGAGAAGGTGAAGTCTGGAGGGTGAATCAGAAGAAGCAGAAGAAGGAGAAGGAGAAGGTGAAGTCTGGAGGGAGAAGCAGAAGAAGTAGAAGAATGAGAAGGAGAAGGTGAAGTCTGGAGGGTGAATCAGAAGAAGTAGAAGAAGGAGAAGGAGAAGGAGAAGTCTGGAGGGTGAATCAGAAGAAGTAGAAGAAGTAGAAGGAGAAGGTGAAGTCTGGAGGATGAATCAGAAGAAGTAGAAGAAGGAGAAGGAGAAGGTGAAGTCAGGAGGGTGAATCAGAAGAAGTAGAAGAAGGAGAAGGAGAAGATGAAGTCAGGAGGGTGAATCAGAAGAAGCACAAGAAGGAGAAGGAGAAGGTGAAGTCTGGAGGGTGAATCAGAAGAATCAGAAGAAGGAGAAGGAGAAGGTGAAGTCTGGAGGGTGAATCAGAAGAAGCAGAAGAAAGAGAAGGAGAAGGTGAAGTCTGGAGGGTGAAGCAGAAGAAGCAGAAGAAGGAGAAGGAGAAGGTGAAGACTGGAGGGTGAATCAGAAGAAGTATAAGAAGGAGAAGGAGAAGGTGAAGTCTGGAGGGTGAATCAGAAGAAGTAGAAGAAGGAGAAGGAGAAGGTGAAGTCTGGAGGGTGAATCAGAAGAAGTAGAAGAAGGAGAAGGAGAAGGTGAAGTCTGGAGGGAGAATCAGAAGAAGTAGAAGAAGGAGAAGGAGAAGGTGAGGTCTGGAGGGTGAATCAGAAGAAGCAGAAGGAGAAGGTGAAGTCTGGAGGGTGAATCAGAAGAAGCAGAAGAAGGAGAAGGAGAAGGTGAAGTCTGGAGGGTGAATCAGAAGAAGCAGAAGAAGGAGAAGGAGAAGGTGAAGTCTGGAGGGTGAATCAGAAGAAGCAGAAGAAGGAGAAGGAGAAGATGAAGTCTGGAGGGTGAATCAGAAGAAGCAGAAGAAGTAGAAGGAGAAGGTGAAGTCTGGAGGGTGAATCAGAAGAAGTAGAAGAAGGAGAAGGAGAAGGTGAAGTCTGGAGGGTGAATCAGAAGAAGCAGAAGAAGGAGAAGGAGAAGGTGAAGTCAGGAGGGTGAATCAGAAGAAGCAGAAGAAGGAGAAGGAGAAGGTGAAGTCTGGAGGGTGAATCAGAAGAAGCAGAAGAAGGAGAAGGAGACGGTGAAGACTGGAGGGTGATTCAGAAGAAGTAGAAGAAGGAGAAGGAGAAGGTGAAGTCTGGAGGGTGAATCAGAAGAAGCAGAAGAAGGAGAAGGAGACGGTGAAGTCTGGAGGGTGAATCAGACGAAGCAGAAGAAGGAGAAGGAGAAGATGAAGTCTGGAGGGTGAATCAGAAGAATTAGAAGAAGGAGAAGGAGAAGGTGAGGTCTGGAGGGTGAATCAGAAGAAGTCGAAGAAGGAGAAGGAGAAGGTGAAGTCTGGAGGGTGAATCAGAAGAAGCAGAAGAAGGAGAAGGAGAAGGTGAATTCTGGAGGGTAAATCAGAAGAAGCAGAAGAAGGAGAAGGAGAAGGTGAAGACTGGAGGGTGAATCAGAAGAAGTAAAAGAAGGAGAAGGAGAAGGTGAAGTCTGGAGGGTGAATCAGAAGAAGCAGAAGAAGGAGAAGGAGGAGGTGAAGACTGGAGGGTGAATCAGAAGAAGTAGAAGAAGGAGAAGGAGAAGGTGAAGTCTGGAGGGTGAATCAGAAGAAGTCGAAGAAGGAGAAGGAGAAGGTGAAGTCTGGAGGGTGAATCAGAAGAAGCAGAAGAAGGAGAAGGAGAAGGTGAATTCTGGAGGGTGAATCAGAAGAAGCAGAAGAAGGAGAAGGAGAAGGTGAAGTCTGGAGGGTGAATCAGAAGAAGCAGAAGAAGTAGAAGGAGAAGGTGATGTCTGGAGGGTGAATCAGAAGAAGTAGAAGAAGGAGAAGGAGAAGGTGAAGTCTGGAGGGTGAATCAGAAGAAGCAGAAGAAGGAGAAGGAGAAGGTGAAGTCTGGAGGGTGAATCAGAAGAAGTAGAAGAAGGAGAAGGAGAAGGTGAAGTCTGGAGGGTGAATCAGAAGAAGCAGAAGAAGGAGAAGGAGAAGGAGAATTCTGGAGGGTGAATCAGAAGAAGCAGAAGAAGGAGAAGGAGAAGGTGAAGTCTGGAGGGTGAATCAGAAGAAGCAGAAGAAGTAGAAGGAGAAGGTGATGTCTGGAGGGTGAATCAGAAGAAGTAGAAGAAGGAGAAGGAGAAGGTGAAGTCTGGAGGGTGAATCAGAAGAAGCAGAAGAAGGAGAAGGAGAAGGTGAAGCCAGGAGGGTGAATCAGAAGAAGCAGAAGAAGGAGAAGGAGAAGGTGAAGTCTGGAGGGAGAAGCAGAAGAAGTAGAAGAATGAGAAGGAGAAGGTGAAGTCTGGAGGGTGAATCAGAAGAAGTAGAAGAAGGAGAAGGAGAAGGAGAAGTCTGGAGGGTGAATCAGAAGAAGTAGAAGAAGTAGAAGGAGAAGGTGAAGTCTGGAGGATGAATCAGAAGAAGTAGAAGAAGGAGAAGGAGAAGGTGAAGTCAGGAGGGTGAATCAGAAGAAGTAGAAGAAGGAGAAGGAGAAGATGAAGTCAGGAGGGTGAATCAGAAGAAGCACAAGAAGGAGAAGGAGAAGGTGAAGTCTGGAGGGTGAATCAGAAGAATCAGAAGAAGGAGAAGGAGAAGGTGAAGTCTGGAGGGTGAATCAGAAGAAGCAGAAGAAAGAGAAGGAGAAGGTGAAGTCTGGAGGGTGAAGCAGAAGAAGCAGAAGAAGGAGAAGGAGAAGGTGAAGACTGGAGGGTGAATCAGAAGAAGTATAAGAAGGAGAAGGAGAAGGTGAAGTCTGGAGGGTGAATCAGAAGAAGTAGAAGAAGGAGAAGGAGAAGGTGAAGTCTGGAGGGTGAATCAGAAGAAGTAGAAGAAGGAGAAGGAGAAGGTGAAGTCTGGAGGGAGAATCAGAAGAAGTAGAAGAAGGAGAAGGAGAAGGTGAGGTCTGGAGGGTGAATCAGAAGAAGCAGAAGAAGGAGAAGGAGAAGGTGAAGTCTGGAGGGTGAATCAGAAGAAGCAGAAGAAGGAGAAGGAGAAGGTGAAGTCTGGAGGGTGAATCAGAAGAAGCAGAAGAAGGAGAAGGAGAAGGTGAAGTCTGGAGGGTGAATCAGAAGAAGCAGAAGAAGGAGAAGGAGAAGATGAAGTCTCGAGGGTGAATCAGAAGAAGCAGAAGAAGTAGAAGGAGAAGGTGAAGTCTGGAGGGTGAATCAGAAGAAGTAGAAGAAGGAGAAGAAGAAGGTGAAGTCTGGAGGGTGAATCAGAAGAAGCAGAAGAAGGAGAAGGAGAAGGTGAAGTCAGGAGGGTGAATCAGAAGAAGCCGAAGAAGGAGAAGGAGAAGGTGAAGTCTGGAGGGTGAATCAGAAGAAGCAGAAGAAGGAGAAGGAGACGGTGAAGACTGGAGGGTGATTCAGAAGAAGTAGAAGAAGGAGAAGGAGAAGGTGAAGTCTGGAGGGTGAATCAGAAGAAGCAGAAGAAGGAGAAGGAGACGGTGAAGTCTGGAGGGTGAATCAGACGAAGCAGAAGAAGGAGAAGGAGAAGATGAAGTCTGGAGGGTGAATCAGAAGAATTAGAAGAAGGAGAAGGAGAAGGTGAGGTCTGGAGGGTGAATCAGAAGAAGTCGAAGAAGGAGAAGGAGAAGGTGAAGTCTGGAGGGTGAATCAGAAGAAGCAGAAGAAGGAGAAGGAGAAGGTGAATTCTGGAGGGTGAAGCAGAAGAAGCAGAAGAAGGAGAAGGAGAAGGTGAAGACTGGAGGGTGAATCAGAAGAAGTAGAAGAAGGAGAAGGAGAAGGTGAAGTCTGGAGGGTGAATCAGAAGAAGCAGAAGAAGGAGAAGGAGGAGGTGAAGACTGGAGGGTGAATCAGAAGAAGTAGAAGAAGGAGAAGGAGAAGGTGAAGTCTGGAGGGTGAATCAGAAGAAGTCGAAGAAGGAGAAGGAGAAGGTGAAGTCTGGAGGGTGAATCAGAAGAAGCAGAAGAAGGAGAAGGAGAAGGTGAATTCTGGAGGGTGAATCAGAAGAAGCAGAAGAAGGAGAAGGAGAAGGTGAAGTCTGGAGGGTGAATCAGAAGAAGCAGAAGAAGTAGAAGGAGAAGGTGATGTCTGGAGGGTGAATCAGAAGAAGTAGAAGAAGGAGAAGGAGAAGGTGAAGTCTGGAGGGTGAATCAGAAGAAGCAGAAGAAGGAGAAGGAGAAGGTGAAGTCTGGAGGGTGAATAAGAAGAAGTAGAAGAAGGAGAAGGAGAAGGTGAAGTCTGGAGGGTGAATCAGAAGAAGTCGAAGAAGGAGAAGGAGAAGGTGAAGTCTGGAGGGTGAATCAGAAGAAGCAGAAGAAGGAGAAGGAGAAGGAGAATTCTGGAGGGTGAATCAGAAGAAGCAGAAGAAGAAGAAGGAGAAGGTGAAGTCTGGAGGGTGAATCAGAAGAAGCAGAAGAAGTAGAAGGAGAAGGTGATGTCTGGAGGGTGAATCAGAAGAAGTAGAAGAAGGAGAAGGAGAAGGTGAAGTCTGGAGGGTGAATCAGAAGAAGCAGTAGAAGGAGAAGGAGAAGGTGAAGCCAGGAGGGTGAATCAGAAGAAGCAGAAGAAGGAGAAGGAGAAGGTGAAGTCTGGAGGGTGAATCAGAAGAAGCAGAAGAAGGAGAAGGAGAAGGTGAAGACTGGAGGGTGAATCAGAAGAAGTAGAAGAAGGAGAAGGAGAAGGTGAAGTCTGGAGGGTGAATCAGAAGAAGTAGAAGAAGGAGAAGGAGAAGGCGAAGTCTGGAGGGTGAATCAGAAGTAGCAGAAGAAGGAGAAGGAGAAGGTGAAGTCTGGAGGGTGAATCAGAAGAAGCAGAAGAAGGAGAAGGAGAAGATGAAGTCTGGAGGGTGAATCAGAAGAATTAGAAGAAGGAGAAGGAGAAGGTGAGGTCTGGAGGGTGACTCAGAAGATTCAGAAGAAGGAGAAGGAGAAGGTGAAGTCTGAAGGGTGAATCAGAAGAAGCAGAAGAAGGAGAAGGAGAAGGTGAAGTCTGGAGGGTGAATCAGAAGAAGCAGAAGAAGGAGAAGGAGAAGGTGAAGTCTGGAGGGTGAATCAGAAGAAGCAGAAGAAGGAGAAGGAGAACGTGAAGTCTGGAGGGTGAATCAGAAGAAGTAGAAGAAGGAGAAGGAGAAGGTGAAGTCTGGAGGGTGAATCATAAGAAGTAGAAGAAGGAGAAGGAGAAGGTGAAGTCTGGAGGGTGAATCAGAAGAAGCAGAAGAAGGAGAAGGAGAAGGTGAAGTCCGGAGGGTGAATCAGAAGAAGCAGAAGAAGGAGAAGGAGAAGATGATGTCTGGAGGGTGAATCAGAAGAAGTAGAAGAAGGAGAAGGAGAAGGTGAAGTTTGGAGAGTGTATCAGAAGAAGCAGAAGAAGGAGAAGGAGAAGGTGAAGTCTGGAGGGTGAATCAGAAGAAGCAGAAGAAGGAGAAGGAGAAGGTGAAGTCTGGAGGGTGAATCAGAAGAAGCAGAATAAGGAGAAGGAGAAGGTGAAGTCTGGAGGGTGAATCAGAAGAAGCAGAAGAAGGAGAAGGAGAAGGTGAAGTCTGGAGGATGAATCAGAAGAAGTAGAAGAAGGAGAAGGAGAAGGTGAAGTCTGGAGGGTGAAGCAGAAGAAGTAGAAGAAGGAGAAGGAGAAGGTGAAGTCAGGAGGGCGAATCTGAAGAAGTAGAAGAAGGAGAAGGAGAAGGTGAAGTCAGGAGGGTGAATCAGAAGAAGCACAAGACGGAGAAGGAGAAGGTGAAGTCTGGAGGGTGAATCAGAAGAATCAGAAGAAGGAGAAGGAGAAGGTGAAGTCTGGAGGGTGAATCAGAAGAAGCAGAAGAAAGAGAAGGAGAAGGTGAAGTCTGGAGGGTGAAGCAGAAGAAGCAGAAGAAGGAGAAGGAGAAGGTGAAGACTGGAGGGTGAATCAGAAGAAGTAGAAGAAGGAGAAGGAGAAGGTGAAGTCTGGAGGGTGAATCAGAAGAAGTAGAAGAAGGAGAAGGAGAAGGTGAAGTCTGGAGGGTGAATCAGAAGAAGTAGAAGAAGGAGAAGGAGAAGGTGAAGTCTGGAGGGAGAATCAGAAGAAGTAGAAGAAGGAGAAGGAGAAGGTGAAGTCAGGAGGGTGAATCAGAAGAAGTAGAAGAAGGAGAAGGAGAAGATGAGGTCTGGAGGGTGAATCAGAAGAAGCAGAAGAAGGAGAAGGAGAAGGTGAAGTCTGGAGGGTGAATCAGAAGAAGCAGAAGAAGGAGAAGGAGAAGGTGAAGTCTGGAGGGTGAATCAGAAGAAACAGAAGAAGGAGAAGGAGAAGGTGAAGTCAGGAGGGTGAATCAGAAGAAGCAGAAGAAGGAGAAGGAGAAGGTGAAGTCTGGAAGGTGAATCAGAAGAAACAGAAGAAGGAGAAGGAGAAGGTGAAGTCTGGAGGGTGAATCAGAAGAAGCAGAAGAAGGAGAAGGAGAAGGTGAAGTCAGGAGGGTGAATCAGAAGAAGCAGAAGAAGGAGAAGGAGAAGGTGAAGTTAGGAGGGTGAATCAGAAGAAGCAGAAGAAGGAGAAGGAGAAGGTGAAGTCAGGGGGTGAAGCAGAAGAAGTAGAAGAAGGAGAAGGAGAAGGTGAAGTCAGGAGGGTGAAGCAGAAGAAGCAGAAGAAGGAGAAGGAGAAGGTGAAGTCTGGCGGGCGCAGCAGAAGAAGCAGAAGAAGGAGAAGGAGAAGGTGAAGTCTGGAGGGTGAAGCAGAAGAAGCAGAAGAAGGAGAAGGAGAAGGTGAAGTCTGGAGGGTGAATCAGAAGAAGTAGAAGAAGGAGAAGGAGAAGGTGAAGTCAGGAGTGTGAAGCAGAAGAAGCAGAAGAAGGAGAAGGAGAAGGTGAGGTCTGGAGGGTGAAGCAGAAGAATCAGAAGAAGGAGAAGTAGAAGGTGAAGTCTGGAGGGCGAAGCAGAAGAAGCAGAAGAAGGAGAAGGAGAAGGTGAAGTCTGGAGGGCGAAGCAGAAGAAGCAGAAGAAGGAGAAGGAGAAGGTGAAGTCTGGAGGGTGAATCAGAAGAAGTAGAAGAAGGAGAAGGAGAAGGTGAAGTCAGGAGGGTGAAGCAGAAGAAGCAGAAGAAGGAGAAGGAGAAGGTGAAGTCTGGAGGGTGAAGCAGAAGAAGCAGAAGAAGGAGAAGGAGAAGGTGAAGTCTGGAGGGTGAAGCAGAAGAAGCAGAAGAAGGAGAAGGAGAAGGTGAAGTCAGGAGTGTGAATCAGAAGAAGTAGAAGAAGGAGAAGGAGAAGGTGTAGTCTGGAGGGTGAATCAGAAGAAGTAGACGAATGAGAAGGAGAAGGTGAAGTCTGGAGGGTGAATCAGAAGAAGCAGAAGAAGGAGAAGGAGAAGGTGAAGTCTGGAGTGTGAATCAGAAGAAGTAGAAGAAGGAGAAGGAGAAGGTGAAGTCTGGAGGGTGAATCAGAAGAAGCAGAAGAAGGAGAAGGAGAAGGTGAAGTCTGGAGGGTGAATCAGAAGAAGCAGAAGAAGGAGAAGGAGAAGGTGAAGTCTGGAGGGTGAATCAGAAGAAGCAGAAGAAGGAGAAGGAGAAGGTGAAGTCTGGAGGGTGAATCAGAAGAAGCAGAAGACGTAGAAGGAGAAGGTGAAGTCTGGAGGGTGAATCAGAAGAAGCAGAAGAAGGAGAAGGAGAAGGTGAAGTCTGGAGGGTGAATCAGAAGAAGCTGAAGAAGGAGAAGGAGAAGGTGAAGTCTGGAGGGTGAATCAGAAGAAGCAGAAGACGTAGAAGGAGAAGGTGAAGTCTGGAGGGTGAATCAGAAGAAGCAGAAAAGGAGAAGGAGAAGGTGAAGTCTGGAGGGTGAAGCAGAAGAAGGAGAAGGAGAAGGTGAAGTCAGGAGGGTGAATCAGAAGAAGCAGAAGAAGGGGAAGGAGAAGGTGAAGTCTGGAGGGTGAATCAGAAGAAGCAGAAGAAGGAGAAGTAGAAGGTGAAGACTGGAGGGTGTATCAGAAGAAGTAGAAGAAGCAGAAGGAGAAGGTGAAGTCTGGAGGGTGAATTAGAAGAAGTAGAAGAAGGAGAAGGAGAAGGTGAGGTCTGGAGGGTGAATCAGAAGAAGCAGAAGAAGGAGAAGGAGAAGGTGAAGTCTGGAGGGTGAATCAGAAGAAGCAGAAGAAGGAGAAGGAGAAGGTGAAGACTGGAGGGTGAATCAGAAGAAGTAGAAGAAGGAGAAGGAGAAGGTGAAGTCTTGAGGGTGAATCAGAAGAAGCAGAAGAAGGAGAAGGAGAAGGTGAAGTCTGGAGGGTGAATCAGAAGAAGTAGAAGAAGGAGAAGGAGAAGGTGAGGTCTGGAGGGTGAATCAGAAGAAGCTGAAGAAGGAGAAGGAGAAGGTGAAGTCTGGAGGGTGAATCAGAAGAAGCAGAAGAAGGAGAAGGAGAAGGTGAAGTCTGCAGGGTGAATCAGAGGAAGCAGAAGAAGGAGAAGGAGAAGGTGAAGTCAGGAGGGTGAATCAGAAGAAGCAGAAGAAGGAGAAGGAGAAGGTGAAGTTAGGAGGGTGAATCAGAAGAAGCAGAAGAAGGAGAAGGAGAAGGTGAAGTCAGGGGGGTGAAGCAGAAGAAGTAGAAGGAGGAGAAGGAGAAGGTGAAGTCAGGAGGGTGAAGCAGAAGAAGCAGAAGAAGGAGAAGGAGAAGGTGAAGTCTGGCGGGCGCAGCAGAAGAAGCAGAAGAAGGAGAAGGAGAAGGTGAAGTCTGGAGGGTGAAGCAGAAGAAGCAGAAGAAGGAGAAGGAGAAGGTGAAGTCTGGAGGGTGAATCAGAAGAAGTAGAAGAAGGAGTAGGAGAAGGTGAAGTCAGGAGGGTGAAGCAGAAGAAGCAGAAGAAGGAGAAGGAGAAGGTGAAGTCTGGAGGGTGAAGCAGGAGAAGCAGAAGAAGGAGAAGGAGAAGGTGAAGTCTGGAGGGCGAAGCAGAACAAGCAGAAGAAGGAGAAGGAGAAGGTGAAGTCTGGAGGGTGAAGCAGAAGAAGCAGAAGAAGGAGAAGGAGAAGGTCAAGTCTGGAGTGTGAATCGGAAGAAGTAGAAGAAGGAGAAGGAGAAGGTGAAGTCAGGAGGGTGAAGCAGAAGAAGCAGAAGAAGGAGAAGGAGAAGGTGAAGTCTGGAGGGTGAAGCAGAAGAAGCAGAAGAAGGAGAAGGAGAAGGTGAAGTCTGGAGGGTGAAGCAGAAGAAGCAGAAGAAGGAGAAGGAGAAGGTGAAGTCTGGAGGGTGAATCAGAAGAAGTAGAAGAAGGAGTAGGAGAAGGTGAAGTCAGGAGGGTGAAGCAGAAGAAGCAGAAGAAGGAGAAGGAGAAGGTGAAGTCTGGAGGGCGAAGCAGGAGAAGCAGAAGAAGGAGAAGGAGAAGGTGAAGTCTGGAGGGCGAAGCAGAAGAAGCAGAAGAAGGAGAAGGAGAAGGTGAAGTCTGGAGGGTGAAGCAGAAGAAGCAGGAGAAGGAGAAGGAGAAGGTGAAGTCTGGAGGGTGAATCAGAAGAAGTAGAAGAAGGAGAAGGAGAAGGTGAAGTCTGGAGGGTGAAGCATAAGAAGCAGAAGAAGGAGAAGGAGAAGGTGAAGTCTGGAGGGTGAATCAGAAGAAGTAGAAGAAGGAGAAGGAGAAGGTGAAGTCTGGAGGGTTAATCAGAAGAAGCAGAAGAAGTAGAAGGAGAAGGTGAAGTCTGGAGGGTGAATCAGAAGAAGTAGAAGAAGGAGAAGGAGAAGGTGAAGTCTGGAGGGTGAATCAGAAGAAGCTGAAGAAGGAGAAGGAGAAGGTGAAGTCTGGAGGGTGAATCAGAAGAAGCAGAAGAAGGAGAAGGAGAAGGTGAAGTCTGCAGGGTGAATCAGAGGAAGCAGAAGAAGGAGAAGGAGAAGGTGAAGTCAGGAGGGTGAATCAGAAGAAGCAGAAGAAGGAGAAGGAGAAGGTGAAGTTAGGAGGGTGAATCAGAAGAAGCAGAAGAAGGAGAAGGAGAAGGTGAAGTCAGGGGGGTGAAGCAGAAGAAGTAGAAGGAGGAGAAGGAGAAGGTGAAGTCAGGAGGGTGAAGCAGAAGAAGCAGAAGAAGGAGAAGGAGAAGGTGAAGTCTGGCGGGCGCAGCAGAAGAAGCAGAAGAAGGAGAAGGAGATGTGAAGTCTGGAGGGTGAAGCAGAAGAAGCAGAAGAAGGAGAAGGAGAAGGTGAAGTCTGGAGGGTGAATCAGAAGAAGTAGAAGAAGGAGTAGGAGAAGGTGAAGTCAGGAGGGTGAAGCAGAAGAAGCAGAAGAAGGAGAAGGAGAAGGTGAAGTCTGGAGGGTGAAGCAGGAGAAGCAGAAGAAGGAGAAGGAGAAGGTGAAGTCTGGAGGGCGAAGCAGAAGAAGCAGAAGAAGGAGAAGGAGAAGGTGAAGTCTGGAGGGTGAAGCAGAAGAAGCAGGAGAAGGAGAAGGAGAAGGTGAAGTCTGGAGGGTGAATCAGAAGAAGTAGAAGAAGGAGAAGGAGAAGGTGAAGTCTGGAGGGTGAATCAGAAGAAGCAGAAGAAGGAGAAGGAGAAGGTGAAGTCTGGAGGGTGAATCAGAAGAAGCAGAAGAAGGAGAAGGAGAAGGTGAAGTCTGGAGGGTGAATCAGAAGAAGCAGAAGAAGGAGAAGGAGAAGGTGAAGTCTGGAGGGTGAATCAGAAGAAGCAGAAGAAGTAGAAGGAGAAGGTGAAGTCTGGAGGGTGAATCAGAAGAAGTAGAAGATGGAGAAGGAGAAGGTGAAGTTTGGAGGGTGAATCATAAGAAGCAGAAGAAGGAGAAGGAGAAGGTGAAGTCAGGAGGGTGAATCAGAAGAAGCAGAAGAAGGAGAAGGAGAAGGTGAAGTCTGGAGGGTGAATCAGAAGAAGCAGAAGAAGGAGAAGGAGAAGGTGAAGACTGGAGGGTGAATCAGAAGAAGTAGAAGAAGCAGAAGGAGAAGGTGAAGTCTGGAGGGTGAATCAGAAGAAGTAGAAGAAGGAGAAGGAGAAGGTAAGGTCTGGAGGGTGAATCAGAAGAAGCAGAAGAAGGAGAAGGAGAAGGTGAAGTCTGGAGGGTGAATAAGAAGAAGCAGAAGAAGGAGAAGGAGAAGGTGAAGACTGGAGGGTGAATCAGAAGAAGTAGAAGAAGGAGAAGGAGAAGATGAAGTCTGGAGGGTGAATCAGAAGAAGTAGAAGAAGGTGAGGTCTGGAGGGTGAATCAGAAGAAGCAGAAGAAGGAGAAGGAGAAGGTGAAGTCTGGAGGGTGAAGCAGAAGAAGCAGAAGAAGGAAAAGGAGAAGGTGAGGTCTGGAGGGTGAATCAGAAGAAGTAGAAGAAGGAGAAGGAGAAGGTGAAGTCTGGAGGGTGAATCAGAAGAAGTAGAAGAAGGAGAAGGAGAAGGTGAAGTTTGGAGGGTGAATCAGAAGAAGCAGAAGAAGGAGAAGGAGAAGGTGAAGTCAGGAGGGTGTATCAGAAGAAGCAGAAGAAGGAGAAGGAGAAGGTGAAGTCTGGAGGGTGAATCAGAAGAAGCAGAAGAAGGAGAAGGAGAAGGTGAAGACTGGAGGGTGAATCAGAAGAAGTAGAAGAAGCAGAAGGAGAAGGTGAAGTCTGGAGGGTGAATCAGAAGAAGTAGAAGAAGGAGAAGGAGAAGGTGAGGTCTGGAGGGTGAATCAGAAGAAGCAGAAGAAGGAGAAGCAGAAGGTGAAGTCTGGAGGGTGAATCAGAAGAAGTACAAGAAGGAGAAGGAGAAGGTGAGGTCTGGAGGGTGTATCAGAAGAAGTAGAAGAAGGAGAAGGAGAAGGTGAAGTCTGGAGGGTGAATCAGAAGAAGCAGAAGAAGGAGAATGAGAAGGTGAAGTCTGGAGGGTGAATCAGAAGAAGTAGAAGAAGGAGAAGGAGAAGGTGTAGTCTGGAGGGTGAATCCGAAGAAGTAGACGAAGGAGAAGGAGAAGGTGAAGTCTGGAGGGTGAATCAGAAGAAGCAGAAGAAGGAGAAGGAGAAGGTGAAGTCTGGAGGGTGAATCAGAAGAAGTAGAAGAAGGAGAAGGAGAAGGTGAGGTCTGGAGGGTGAATCAGAAGAAGCAGAAGAAGGAGAAGCAGAAGGTGAAGTCTGGAGGGTGAATCAGAAGAAGTAGAAGAAGGAGAAGGAGAAGGTGAGGTCTGGAGGGTGAATCAGAAGAAGTAGAAGAAGTAGAAGGAGAAGGTGAAGTCTGGAGGGTGAATCAGAAGAAGCAGAAGAAGAAGGTGAAGTCTGGAGGGTGAATCAGAAGAAGTAGAAGAAGGAGAAGGAGAAGGTGTAGTCTGGAGGGTGAATCCGAAGAAGTAGACGAAGCAGAAGGAGAAGGTGAAGTCTGGAGGGTGAATCAGAAGAAGCAGAAGAAGGAGAAGGAGAAGGTTAATTCTGGAGGGTGAATCAGAAGAAGCAGAAGAAGGAGAAGGAGAAGGTGAAGTCTGGAGGGTGAATCAGATGAAGCAGAAGAAGGAGAAGGAGAAGGTGAAGTCTGGAGGGTGAAGCATAAGAAGCAGAAGAAGGAGAAGGAGAAGGTGAAGTCTGGAGGGTGAATCAGAAGAAGTAGAAGAAGGAGAAGGAGAAGGTGAAGTCTGGAGGGTTAATCAGAAGAAGCAGAAGAAGTAGAAGGAGAAGGTGAAGTCTGGAGGGTGAATCAGAAGAAGTAGAAGAAGGAGAAGGAGAAGGTGAAGTCTGGAGGGTGAATCAGAAGAAGCTGAAGAAGGAGAAGGAGAAGGTGAAGTCTGGAGGGTGAATCAGAAGAAGTAGAAGAAGGAGAAGGAGAAGGCGAAGTCTTGAGGGTGAATCAGAAGAAGCAGAAGAAGGAGAAGGAGAAGGTGAAGTCTGGAGGGTGAATCAGAAGAAGTAGAAGAAGGAGAAGGAGAAGGTGAGGTCTGGAGGGTGAATCAGAAGAAGCTGAAGAAGGAGAAGGAGAAGGTGAAGTCTGGAGGGTGAATCAGAAGAAGCAGAAGAAGGAGAAGGAGAAGGTGAAGTCTGCAGGGTGAATCAGAGGAAGCAGAAGAAGGAGAAGGAGAAGGTGAAGTCAGGAGGGTGAATCAGAAGAAGCAGAAGAAGGAGAAGGAGAAGGTGAAGTTAGGAGGGTGAATCAGAAGAAGCAGAAGAAGGAGAAGGAGAAGGTGAAGTCAGGGGGGTGAAGCAGAAGAAGTAGAAGGAGGAGAAGGAGAAGGTGAAGTCAGGAGGGTGAAGCAGAAGAAGCAGAAGAAGGAGAAGGAGAAGGTGAAGTCTGGCGGGCGCAGCAGAAGAAGCAGAAGAAGGAGAAGGAGAAGGTGAAGTCTGGAGGGTGAAGCAGAAGAAGCAGAAGAAGGAGAAGGAGAAGGTGAAGTCTGGAGGGTGAATCAGAAGAAGTAGAAGAAGGAGTAGGAGAAGGTGAAGTCAGGAGGGTGAAGCAGAAGAAGCAGAAGAAGGAGAAGGAGAAGGTGAAGTCTGGAGGGTGAAGCAGGAGAAGCAGAAGAAGGAGAAGGAGAAGGTGAAGTCTGGAGGGCGAAGCAGAAGAAGCAGAAGAAGGAGAAGGAGAAGGTGAAGTCTGGAGGGTGAAGCAGAAGAAGCAGAAGAAGGAGAAGGAGAAGGTCAAGTCTGGAGTGTGAATCGGAAGAAGTAGAAGAAGGAGAAGGAGAAGGTGAAGTCAGGAGGGTGAAGCAGAAGAAGCAGAAGAAGGAGAAGGAGAAGGTGAAGTCTGGAGGGTGAAGCAGAAGAAGCAGAAGAAGGAGAAGGAGAAGGTGAAGTCTGGAGGGTGAAGCAGAAGAAGCAGAAGAAGGAGAAGGAGAAGGTGAAGTCTGGAGGGTGAATCAGAAGAAGTAGAAGAAGGAGTAGGAGAAGGTGAAGTCAGGAGGGTGAAGCAGAAGAAGCAGAAGAAGGAGAAGGAGAAGGTGAAGTCTGGAGGGCGAAGCAGGAGAAGCAGAAGAAGGAGAAGGAGAAGGTGAAGTCTGGAGGGCGAAGCAGAAGAAGCAGAAGAAGGAGAAGGAGAAGGTGAAGTCTGGAGGGTGAAGCAGAAGAAGCAGGAGAAGGAGAAGGAGAAGGTGAAGTCTGGAGGGTGAATCAGAAGAAGTAGAAGAAGGAGAAGGAGAAGGTGAAGTCTGGAGGGTGAAGCATAAGAAGCAGAAGAAGGAGAAGGAGAAGGTGAAGTCTGGAGGGTGAATCAGAAGAAGTAGAAGAAGGAGAAGGAGAAGGTGAAGTCTGGAGGGTTAATCAGAAGAAGCAGAAGAAGTAGAAGGAGAAGGTGAAGTCTGGAGGGTGAATCAGAAGAAGTAGAAGAAGGAGAAGGAGAAGGTGAAGTCTGGAGGGTGAATCAGAAGAAGCTGAAGAAGGAGAAGGAGAAGGTGAAGTCTGGAGGGTGAATCAGAAGAAGCAGAAGAAGGAGAAGGAGAAGGTGAAGTCTGCAGGGTGAATCAGAGGAAGCAGAAGAAGGAGAAGGAGAAGGTGAAGTCAGGAGGGTGAATCAGAAGAAGCAGAAGAAGGAGAAGGAGAAGGTGAAGTTAGGAGGGTGAATCAGAAGAAGCAGAAGAAGGAGAAGGAGAAGGTGAAGTCAGGGGGGTGAAGCAGAAGAAGTAGAAGGAGGAGAAGGAGAAGGTGAAGTCAGGAGGGTGAAGCAGAAGAAGCAGAAGAAGGAGAAGGAGAAGGTGAAGTCTGGCGGGCGCAGCAGAAGAAGCAGAAGAAGGAGAAGGAGAAGGTGAAGTCTGGAGGGTGAAGCAGAAGAAGCAGAAGAAGGAGAAGGAGAAGGTGAAGTCTGGAGGGTGAATCAGAAGAAGTAGAAGAAGGAGTAGGAGAAGGTGAAGTCAGGAGGGTGAAGCAGAAGAAGCAGAAGAAGGAGAAGGAGAAGGTGAAGTCTGGAGGGTGAAGCAGGAGAAGCAGAAGAAGGAGAAGGAGAAGGTGAAGTCTGCAGGGCGAAGCAGAAGAAGCAGAAGAAGGAGAAGGAGAAGGTGAAGTCTGGAGGGTGAAGCAGAAGAAGCAGGAGAAGGAGAAGGAGAAGGTGAAGTCTGGAGGGTGAATCAGAAGAAGTAGAAGAAGGAGAAGGAGAAGGTGAAGTCTGGAGGGTGAATCAGAAGAAGCAGAAGAAGGAGAAGGAGAAGGTGAAGTCTGGAGGGTGAATCAGAAGAAGCAGAAGAAGGAGAAGGAGAAGGTGAAGTCTGGAGGGTGAATCAGAAGAAGCAGAAGAAGGAGAAGGAGAAGGTGAAGTCTGGAGGGTGAATCAGAAGAAGCAGAAGAAGTAGAAGGAGAAGGTGAAGTCTGGAGCGTGAATCAGAAGAAGTAGAAGATGGAGAAGGAGAAGGTGGAGTTTGGAGGGTGAATCATAAGAAGCAGAAGAAGGAGAAGGAGAAGGTGAAGTCAGGAGGGTGAATCAGAAGAAGCAGAAGAAGGAGAAGGAGAAGGTGAAGTCTGGAGGGTGAATCAGAAGAAGCAGAAGAAGGAGAAGGAGAAGGTGAAGACTGGAGGGTGAATCAGAAGAAGTAGAAGAAGCAGAAGGAGAAGGTGAAGTCTGGAGGGTGAATCAGAAGAAGTAGAAGAAGGAGAAGGAGAAGGTAAGGTCTGGAGGGTGAATCAGAAGAAGCAGAAGAAGGAGAAGGAGAAGGTGAAGTCTGGAGGGTGAATAAGAAGAAGCAGAAGAAGGAGAAGGATAAGGTGAAGACTGGAGGGTGAATCAGAAGAAGTAGAAGAAGGAGAAGGAGAAGATGAAGTCTGGAGGGTGAATCAGAAGAAGTAGAAGAAGGTGAGGTCTGGAGGGTGAATCAGAAGAAGCAGAAGAAGGAGAAGGAGAAGGTGAAGTCTGGAGGGTGAAGCAGAAGAAGCAGAAGAAGGAAAAGGAGAAGGTGAGGTCTGGATGGTGAATCAGAAGAAGTAGAAGAAGGAGAAGGAGAAGGTGAAGTCTGGAGGGTGAATCAGAAGAAGTAGAAGAAGGAGAAGGAGAAGGTGAAGTTTGGAGGGTGAATCAGAAGAAGCAGAAGAAGGAGAAGGAGAAGGTGAAGTCAGGAGGGTGAATCAGAAGAAGCAGAAGAAGGAGAAGGAGAAGGTGAAGTCTGGAGGGTGAATCAGAAGAAGCAGAAGAAGGAGAAGGAGAAGGTGAAGACTGGAGGGTGAATCAGAAGAAGTAGAAGAAGCAGAAGGAGAAGGTGAAGTCTGGAGGGTGAATCAGAAGAAGTAGAAGAAGGAGAAGGAGAAGGTGAGGTCTGGAGGGTGAATCAGAAGAAGCAGAAGAAGGAGAAGCAGAAGGTGAAGTCTGGAGGGAGAATCAGAAGAAGTACAAGAAGGAGAAGGAGAAGGTGAGGTCTGGAGGGTGTATCAGAAGAAGTAGAAGAAGGAGAAGGAGAAGGTGAAGTCTGGAGGGTGAATCAGAAGAAGCAGAAGAAGGAGAATGAGAAGGTGAAGTCTGGAGGGTGAATCAGAAGAAGTAGAAGAAGGAGAAGGAGAAGGTGTAGTCTGGAGGGTGAATCCGAAGAAGTAGACGAAGGAGAAGGAGAAGGTGAAGTCTGGAGGGTGAATCAGAAGAAGCAGAAGAAGGAGAAGGAGAAGGTCAAGTCTGGAGTGTGAATCGGAAGAAGTAGAAGAAGGAGAAGGAGAAGGTGAAGTCAGGAGGGTGAAGCAGAAGAAGCAGAAGAAGGAGAAGGAGAAGGTGAAGTCTGGAGGGTGAAGCAGAAGAAGCAGAAGAAGGAGAAGGAGAAGGTGAAGTCTGGAGGGTGAAGCAGAAGAAGCAGAAGAAGGAGAAGGAGAAGGTGAAGTCTGGAGGGTGAATCAGAAGAAGTAGAAGAAGGAGTAGGAGAAGGTGAAGTCAGGAGGGTGAAGCAGAAGAAGCAGAAGAAGGAGAAGGAGAAGGTGAAGTCTGGAGGGCGAAGCAGGAGAAGCAGAAGAAGGAGAAGGAGAAGGTGAAGTCTGGAGGGCGAAGCAGAAGAAGCAGAAGAAGGAGAAGGAGAAGGTGAAGTCTGGAGGGTGAAGCAGAAGAAGCAGGAGAAGGAGAAGGAGAAGGTGAAGTCTGGAGGGTGAATCAGAAGAAGTAGAAGAAGGAGAAGGAGAAGGTGAAGTCTGGAGGGTGAAGCATAAGAAGCAGAAGAAGGAGAAGGAGAAGGTGAAGTCTGGAGGGTGAATCAGAAGAAGTAGAAGAAGGAGAAGGAGAAGGTGAAGTCTGGAGGGTTAATCAGAAGAAGCAGAAGAAGTAGAAGGAGAAGGTGAAGTCTGGAGGGTGAATCAGAAGAAGTAGAAGAAGGAGAAGGAGAAGGTGAAGTCTGGAGGGTGAATCAGAAGAAGCTGAAGAAGGAGAAGGAGAAGGTGAAGTCTGGAGGGTGAATCAGAAGAAGCAGAAGAAGGAGAAGGAGAAGGTGAAGTCTGCAGGGTGAATCAGAGGAAGCAGAAGAAGGAGAAGGAGAAGGTGAAGTCAGGAGGGTGAATCAGAAGAAGCAGAAGAAGGAGAAGGAGAAGGTGAAGTTAGGAGGGTGAATCAGAAGAAGCAGAAGAAGGAGAAGGAGAAGGTGAAGTCAGGGGGGTGAAGCAGAAGAAGTAGAAGGAGGAGAAGGAGAAGGTGAAGTCAGGAGGGTGAAGCAGAAGAAGCAGAAGAAGGAGAAGGAGAAGGTGAAGTCTGGCGGGCGCAGCAGAAGAAGCAGAAGAAGGAGAAGGAGAAGGTGAAGTCTGGAGGGTGAAGCAGAAGAAGCAGAAGAAGGAGAAGGAGAAGGTGAAGTCTGGAGGGTGAATCAGAAGAAGTAGAAGAAGGAGTAGGAGAAGGTGAAGTCAGGAGGGTGAAGCAGAAGAAGCAGAAGAAGGAGAAGGAGAAGGTGAAGTCTGGAGGGTGAAGCAGGAGAAGCAGAAGAAGGAGAAGGAGAAGGTGAAGTCTGCAGGGCGAAGCAGAAGAAGCAGAAGAAGGAGAAGGAGAAGGTGAAGTCTGGAGGGTGAAGCAGAAGAAGCAGGAGAAGGAGAAGGAGAAGGTGAAGTCTGGAGGGTGAATCAGAAGAAGTAGAAGAAGGAGAAGGAGAAGGTGAAGTCTGGAGGGTGAATCAGAAGAAGCAGAAGAAGGAGAAGGAGAAGGTGAAGTCTGGAGGGTGAATCAGAAGAAGCAGAAGAAGGAGAAGGAGAAGGTGAAGTCTGGAGGGTGAATCAGAAGAAGCAGAAGAAGGAGAAGGAGAAGGTGAAGTCTGGAGGGTGAATCAGAAGAAGCAGAAGAAGTAGAAGGAGAAGGTGAAGTCTGGAGGGTGAATCAGAAGAAGTAGAAGATGGAGAAGGAGAAGGTGGAGTTTGGAGGGTGAATCATAAGAAGCAGAAGAAGGAGAAGGAGAAGGTGAAGTCAGGAGGGTGAATCAGAAGAAGCAGAAGAAGGAGAAGGAGAAGGTGAAGTCTGGAGGGTGAATCAGAAGAAGCAGAAGAAGGAGAAGGAGAAGGTGAAGACTGGAGGGTGAATCAGAAGAAGTAGAAGAAGCAGAAGGAGAAGGTGAAGTCTGGAGGGTGAATCAGAAGAAGTAGAAGAAGGAGAAGGAGAAGGTAAGGTCTGGAGGGTGAATCAGAAGAAGCAGAAGAAGGAGAAGGAGAAGGTGAAGTCTGGAGGGTGAATAAGAAGAAGCAGAAGAAGGAGAAGGATAAGGTGAAGACTGGAGGGTGAATCAGAAGAAGTAGAAGAAGGAGAAGGAGAAGATGAAGTCTGGAGGGTGAATCAGAAGAAGTAGAAGAAGGTGAGGTCTGGAGGGTGAATCAGAAGAAGCAGAAGAAGGAGAAGAGGAGAAGGTGAAGTCTGGAGGGTGAAGCAGAAGAAGCAGAAGAAGGAAAAGGAGAAGGTGAGGTCTGGATGGTGAATCAGAAGAAGTAGAAGAAGGAGAAGGAGAAGGTGAAGTCTGGAGGGTGAATCAGAAGAAGTAGAAGAAGGAGAAGGAGAAGGTGAAGTTTGGAGGGTGAATCAGAAGAAGCAGAAGAAGGAGAAGGAGAAGGTGAAGTCAGGAGGGTGAATCAGAAGAAGCAGAAGAAGGAGAAGGAGAAGGTGAAGTCTGGAGGGTGAATCAGAAGAAGCAGAAGAAGGAGAAGGAGAAGGTGAAGACTGGAGGGTGAATCAGAAGAAGTAGAAGAAGCAGAAGGAGAAGGTGAAGTCTGGAGGGTGAATCAGAAGAAGTAGAAGAAGGAGAAGGAGAAGGTGAGGTCTGGAGGGTGAATCAGAAGAAGCAGAAGAAGGAGAAGCAGAAGGTGAAGTCTGGAGGGAGAATCAGAAGAAGTACAAGAAGGAGAAGGAGAAGGTGAGGTCTGGAGGGTGTATCAGAAGAAGTAGAAGAAGGAGAAGGAGAAGGTGAAGTCTGGAGGGTGAATCAGAAGAAGCAGAAGAAGGAGAATGAGAAGGTGAAGTCTGGAGGGTGAATCAGAAGAAGTAGAAGAAGGAGAAGGAGAAGGTGTAGTCTGGAGGGTGAATCCGAAGAAGTAGACGAAGGAGAAGGAGAAGGTGAAGTCTGGAGGGTGAATCAGAAGAAGCAGAAGAAGGAGAAGGAGAAGGTGAAGTCTGGAGGGTGAATCAGAAGAAGTAGAAGAAGGAGAAGGAGAAGGTGAGGTCTGGAGGGTGAATCAGAAGAAGCAGAAGAAGGAGAAGCAGAAGGTGAAGTCTGGAGGGTGAATCAGAAGAAGTAGAAGAAGGAGAAGGAGAAGGTGAGGTCTGGAGGGTGAATCAGAAGAAGTAGAAGAAGGAGAAGGAGAAGGTGAAGTCTGGAGGGTGAATCAGAAGAAGCAGAAGAAGAAGGTGAAGTCTGGAGGGTGAATCAGAAGAAGTAGAAGAAGGAGAAGGAGAAGGTGTAGTCTGGAGGGTGAATCCGAAGAAGTAGACGAAGCAGAAGGAGAAGGTGAAGTCTGGAGGGTGAATCAGAAGAAGCAGAAGAAGGAGAAGGAGAAGGTTAATTCTGGAGGGTGAATCAGAAGAAGCAGAAGAAGGAGAAGGAGAAGGTGAAGTCTGGAGGGTGAATCAGATGAAGCAGAAGAAGGAGAAGGAGAAGGTGAAGTCTGGAGGGTTAATCAGAAGAAGCAGAAGAAGTAGAAGGAGAAGGTGAAGTCTGGAGGGTGAATCAGAAGAAGTAGAAGAAGGAGAAGGAGAAGGTGAAGTCTGGAGGGTGAATCAGAAGAAGCTGAAGAAGGAGAAGGAGAAGGTGAAGTCTGGAGGGTGAATCAGAAGAAGCAGAAGAAGGAGAAGGAGAAGGTGAAGTCTGCAGGGTGAATCAGAGGAAGCAGAAGAAGGAGAAGGAGAAGGTGAAGTCAGGAGGGTGAATCAGAAGAAGCAGAAGAAGGAGAAGGAGAAGGTGAAGTTAGGAGGGTGAATCAGAAGAAGCAGAAGAAGGAGAAGGAGAAGGTGAAGTCAGGGGGGTGAAGCAGAAGAAGTAGAAGGAGGAGAAGGAGAAGGTGAAGTCAGGAGGGTGAAGCAGAAGAAGCAGAAGAAGGAGAAGGAGAAGGTGAAGTCTGGCGGGCGCAGCAGAAGAAGCAGAAGAAGGAGAAGGAGAAGGTGAAGTCTGGAGGGTGAAGCAGAAGAAGCAGAAGAAGGAGAAGGAGAAGGTGAAGTCTGGAGGGTGAATCAGAAGAAGTAGAAGAAGGAGTAGGAGAAGGTGAAGTCAGGAGGGTGAAGCAGAAGAAGCAGAAGAAGGAGAAGGAGAAGGTGAAGTCTGGAGGGTGAAGCAGGAGAAGCAGAAGAAGGAGAAGGAGAAGGTGAAGTCTGGAGGGCGAAGCAGAAGAAGCAGAAGAAGGAGAAGGAGAAGGTGAAGTCTGGAGGGTGAAGCAGAAGAAGCAGGAGAAGGAGAAGGAGAAGGTGAAGTCTGGAGGGTGAATCAGAAGAAGTAGAAGAAGGAGAAGGAGAAGGTGAAGTCTGGAGGGTGAAGCATAAGAAGCAGAAGAAGGAGAAGGAGAAGGTGAAGTCTGGAGGGTGAATCAGAAGAAGTAGAAGAAGGAGAAGGAGAAGGTGAAGTCTGGAGGGTTAATCAGAAGAAGCAGAAGAAGTAGAAGGAGAAGGTGAAGTCTGGAGGGTGAATCAGAAGAAGTAGAAGAAGGAGAAGGAGAAGGTGAAGTCTGGAGGGTGAATCAGAAGAAGCTGAAGAAGGAGAAGGAGAAGGTGAAGTCTGGAGGGTGAATCAGAAGAAGCAGAAGAAGGAGAAGGAGAAGGTGAAGTCTGCAGGGTGAATCAGAGGAATCAGAAGAAGGAGAAGGAGAAGGTGAAGTCAGGAGGGTGAATCAGAAGAAGCAGAAGAAGGAGAAGGAGAAGGTGAAGTCTGGAGGGTGAATCAGAAGAAGTAGAAGAAGGAGTAGGAGAAGGTGAAGTCAGGAGGGTGAAGCAGAAGAAGCAGAAGAAGGAGAAGGAGAAGGTGAAGTCTGGAGGGTGAAGCAGGAGAAGCAGAAGAAGGAGAAGGAGAAGGTGAAGTCTGGAGGGCGAAGCAGAAGAAGCAGAAGAAGGAGAAGGAGAAGGTGAAGTCTGGAGGGTGAAGCAGAAGAAGCAGGAGAAGGAGAAGGAGAAGGTGAAGTCTGGAGGGTGAATCAGAAGAAGTAGAAGAAGGAGAAGGAGAAGGTGAAGTCTGGAGGGTGAAGCATAAGAAGCAGAAGAAGGAGAAGGAGAAGGTGAAGTCTGGAGGGTGAATCAGAAGAAGTAGAAGAAGGAGAAGGAGAAGGTGAAGTCTGGAGGGTTAATCAGAAGAAGCAGAAGAAGTAGAAGGAGAAGGTGAAGTCTGGAGGGTGAATCAGAAGAAGTAGAAGAAGGAGAAGGAGAAGGTGAAGTCTGGAGGGTGAATCAGAAGAAGCTGAAGAAGGAGAAGGAGAAGGTGAAGTCTGGAGGGTGAATCAGAAGAAGCAGAAGAAGGAGAAGGAGAAGGTGAAGTCTGCAGGGTGAATCAGAGGAATCAGAAGAAGGAGAAGGAGAAGGTGAAGTCAGGAGGGTGAATCAGAAGAAGCAGAAGAAGGAGAAGGAGAAGGTGAAGTTAGGAGGGTGAATCAGAAGAAGCAGAAGAAGGAGAAGGAGAAGGTGAAGTCAGGGGGGTGAAGCAGAAGAAGTAGAAGGAGGAGAAGGAGAAGGTGAAGTCAGGAGGGTGAAGCAGAAGAAGCAGAAGAAGGAGAAGGAGAAGGTGAAGTCTGGAGGGTGAAGCAGAAGAAGCAGAAGAAGGAGAAGGAGAAGGTGAAGTCTGGAGGGTGAATCAGAAGAAGTAGAAGAAGGAGTAGGAGAAGGTGAAGTCAGGAGGGTGAAGCAGAAGAAGCAGAAGAAGGAGAAGGAGAAGGTGAAGTCTGGAGGGTGAAGCAGGAGAAGCAGAAGAAGGAGAAGGAGAAGGTAAAGTCTGGAGGGCGAAGCAGAAGAAGCAGAAGAAGGAGAAGGAGAAGGTGAAGTCTGGAGGGTGAAGCAGAAGCAGGAGAAGGAGAAGGAGAAGGTGAAGTCTGGAGGGTGAATCAGAAGAAGTAGAAGAAGGAGAAGGAGAAGGTGAAGTCTGGAGGGTGAATCAGAAGAAGCAGAAGAAGGAGAAGGAGAAGGTGAAGTCTGGAGGGTGAATCAGAAGAAGCAGAAGAAGGAGAAGGAGAAGGTGAAGTCTGGAGGGTGAATCAGAAGAAGCAGAAGAAGGAGAAGGAGAAGGTGAAGTCTGGAGGGTGAATCAGAAGAAGCAGAAGAAGTAGAAGGAGAAGGTGAAGTCTGGAGGGTGAATCAGAAGAAGTAGAAGAAGGAGAAGGAGAAGGTGAAGTTTGGAGGGTGAATCATAAGAAGCAGAAGAAGGAGAAGGAGAAGGTGAAGTCAGGAGGGTGAATCAGAAGAAGCAGAAGAAGGAGAAGGAGAAGGTGAAGTCTGGAGGGTGAATCAGAAGAAGCAGAAGAAGGAGAAGGAGAAGGTGAAGACAGGAGGGTGAATCAGAAGAAGTAGAAGAAGCAGAAGGAGAAGGTGAAGTCTGGAGGGTGAATCAGAAGAAGTAGAAGAAGGAGAAGGAGAAGGTGAAGTCTGGAGGGTGAAGCATAAGAAGCAGAAGAAGGAGAAGGAGAAGGTGAAGTCTGGAGGGTGAAGCATAAGAAGCAGAAGAAGGAGAAGGAGAAGGTGAAGTCTGGAGGGTGAATCAGAAGAAGTAGAAGAAGGAGAAGGAGAAGGTGAAGTCTGGAGGGTTAATCAGAAGAAGCAGAAGAAGTAGAAGGAGAAGGTGAAGTCTGGAGGGTGAATCAGAAGAAGTAGAAGAAGGAGAAGGAGAAGGTGAAGTCTGGAGGGTGAATCAGAAGAAGCTGAAGAAGGAGAAGGAGAAGGTGAAGTCTGGAGGGTGAATCAGAAGAAGCAGAAGAAGGAGAAGGAGAAGGTGAAGTCTGCAGGGTGAATCAGAGGAAGCAGAAGAAGGAGAAGGAGAAGGTGAAGTCAGGAGGGTGAATCAGAAGAAGCAGAAGAAGGAGAAGGAGAAGGTGAAGTTAGGAGGGTGAATCAGAAGAAGCAGAAGAAGGAGAAGGAGAAGGTGAAGTCAGGGGGGTGAAGCAGAAGAAGTAGAAGGAGGAGAAGGAGAAGGTGAAGTCAGGAGGGTGAAGCAGAAGAAGCAGAAGAAGGAGAAGGAGAAGGTGAAGTCTGGCGGGCGCAGCAGAAGAAGCAGAAGAAGGAGAAGGAGAAGGTGAAGTCTGGAGGGTGAAGCAGAAGAAGCAGAAGAAGGAGAAGGAGAAGGTGAAGTCTGGAGGGTGAATCAGAAGAAGTAGAAGAAGGAGTAGGAGAAGGTGAAGTCAGGAGGGTGAAGCAGAAGAAGCAGAAGAAGGAGAAGGAGAAGGTGAAGTCTGGAGGGTGAAGCAGGAGAAGCAGAAGAAGGAGAAGGAGAAGGTGAAGTCTGGAGGGCGAAGCAGAAGAAGCAGAAGAAGGAGAAGGAGAAGGTGAAGTCTGGAGGGTGAAGCAGAAGAAGCAGGAGAAGGAGAAGGAGAAGGTGAAGTCTGGAGGGTGAATCAGAAGAAGTAGAAGAAGGAGAAGGAGAAGGTGAAGTCTGGAGGGTGAATCAGAAGAAGCAGAAGAAGGAGAAGGAGAAGGTGAAGTCTGGAGGGTGAATCAGAAGAAGCAGAAGAAGGAGAAGGAGAAGGTGAAGTCTGGAGGGTGAATCAGAAGAAGCAGAAGAAGGAGAAGGAGAAGGTGAAGTCTGGAGGGTGAATCAGAAGAAGCAGAAGAAGTAGAAGGAGAAGGTGAAGTCTGGAGGGTGAATCAGAAGAAGTAGAAGAAGGAGAAGGAGAAGGTGAAGTTTGGAGGGTGAATCATAAGAAGCAGAAGAAGGAGAAGGAGAAGGTGAAGTCAGGAGGGTGAATCAGAAGAAGCAGAAGAAGGAGAAGGAGAAGGTGAAGCCTGGAGGGTGAATCAGAAGAAACAGAAGAAGGAGAAGGAGAAGGTGAAGACTGGAGGGTGAATCAGAAGAAGTAGAAGAAGCAGAAGGAGAAGGTGAAGTCTGGAGGGTGAATCAGAAGAAGTAGAAGAAGGAGAAGGAGAAGGTAAGGTCTGGAGGGTGAATCAGAAGAAGCAGAAGAAGGAGAAGGAGAAGGTGAAGTCTGGAGGGTGAATAAGAAGAAGCAGAAGAAGGAGAAGGAGAAGGTGAAGACTGGAGGGTGAATCAGAAGAAGTAGAAGAAGGAGAAGGAGAAGATGAAGTCTGGAGGGTGAATCAGAAGAAGTAGAAGAAGGTGAGGTCTGGAGGGTGAATCAGAAGAAGCAGAAGAAGGAGAAGGAGAAGGTGAAGTCTGGAGGGTGAAGCAGAGGAAGCAGAAGAAGGAAAAGGAGAAGGTGAGGTCTGGAGGGTGAATCAGAAGAAGTAGAAGAAGGAGAAGGAGAAGGTGAAGTCTGGAGGGTGAATCAGAAGAAGTAGAAGAAGGAGAAGGAGAAGGTGAAGTTTGGAGGGTGAATCAGAAGAAGCAGAAGAAGGAGAATGAGAAGGTGAAGTCAGGAGGGTGAATCAGAAGAAGCAGAAGAAGGAGAAGGAGAAGGCGAAGTCTGGAGGGTGAATCAGAAGAAGCAGAAGAAGGAGAAGGAGAAGGTGAAGACTGGAGGGTGAATCAGAAGAAGTAGAAGAAGGAGAAGGAGAAGGTGAAGTCTGGAGGGTGAATCAGAAGAAGCAGAAGAAGGGGAAGGAGAAGGTGAAGTCTGCAGGGTGAATCAGAGGAAGCAGAAGAAGGAGAAGGAGAAGGTGAAGTCAGGAGGGTGAATCAGAAGAAGCAGAAGAAGGAGAAGGAGAAGGTGAAGTTAGGAGGGTGAATCAGAAGAAGCAGAAGAAGGAGAAGGAGAAGGTGAAGTCAGGGGGGTGAAGCAGAAGAAGTAGAAGGAGGAGAAGGAGAAGGTGAAGTCAGGAGGGTGAAGCAGAAGAAGCAGAAGAAGGAGAAGGAGAAGGTGAAGTCTGGCGGGCGCAGCAGAAGAAGCAGAAGAAGGAGAAGGAGAAGGTGAAGTCTGGAGGGTGAAGCAGAAGAAGCAGAAGAAGGAGAAGGAGAAGGTGAAGTCTGGAGGGTGAATCAGAAGAAGTAGAAGAAGGAGTAGGAGAAGGTGAAGTCAGGAGGGTGAAGCAGAAGAAGCAGAAGAAGGAGAAGGAGAAGGTGAAGTCTGGAGTGTGAAGCAGGAGAAGCAGAAGAAGGAGAAGGTGAAGTCTGGAGGGCGAAGCAGAAGAAGCAGAAGAAGGAGAAGGAGAAGGTGAAGTCTGGAGGGTGAAGCAGAAGAAGCAGAAGAAGGAGAAGGAGAAGGTCAAGTCTGGAGTGTGAATCGGAAGAAGTAGAAGAAGGAGAAGGAGAAGGTGAAGTCAGGAGGGTGAAGCAGAAGAAGCAGAAGAAGGAGAAGGAGAAGGTGAAGTCTGGAGGGTGAAGCAGAAGAAGCAGAAGAAGGAGAAGGAGAAGGTGAAGTCTGGAGGGTGAAGCAGAAGAAGCAGAAGAAGGAGAAGGAGAAGGTGAAGTCTGGAGGGTGAATCAGAAGAAGTAGAAGAAGGAGTAGGAGAAGGTGAAGTCAGGAGGGTGAAGCAGAAGAAGCAGAAGAAGGAGAAGGAGAAGGTGAAGTCTGGAGGGTGAAGCAGGAGAAGCAGAAGAAGGAGAAGGAGAAGGTGAAGTCTGGAGGGCGAAGCAGAAGAAGCAGAAGAAGGAGAAGGAGAAGGTGAAGTCTGGAGGGTGAAGCAGAAGAAGCAGGAGAAGGAGAAGGAGAAGGTGAAGTCTGGAGGGTGAATCAGAAGAAGTAGAAGAAGGAGAAGGAGAAGGTGAAGTCTGGAGGGTGAAGCATAAGAAGCAGAAGAAGGAGAAGGAGAAGGTGAAGTCTGGAGGGTGAATCAGAAGAAGTAGAAGAAGGAGAAGGAGAAGGTGAAGTCTGGAGGGTTAATCAGAAGAAGCAGAAGAAGTAGAAGGAGAAGGTGAAGTCTGGAGGGTGAATCAGAAGAAGTAGAAGAAGGAGAAGGAGAAGGTGAAGTCTGGAGGGTGAATCAGAAGAAGCTGAAGAAGGAGAAGGAGAAGGTGAAGTCTGGAGGGTGAATCAGAAGAAGCAGAAGAAGGAGAAGGAGAAGGTGAAGTCTGCAGGGTGAATCAGAGGAAGCAGAAGAAGGAGAAGGAGAAGGTGAAGTCAGGAGGGTGAATCAGAAGAAGCAGAAGAAGGAGAAGGAGAAGGTGAAGTTAGGGGGGTGAATCAGAAGAAGCAGAAGAAGGAGAAGGAGAAGGTGAAGTCAGGGGGGTGAAGCAGAAGAAGTAGAAGGAGGAGAAGGAGAAGGTGAAGTCAGGAGGGTGAAGCAGAAGAAGCAGAAGAAGGAGAAGGAGAAGGTGAAGTCTGGCGGGCGCAGCAGAAGAAGCAGAAGAAGGAGAAGGAGAAGGTGAAGTCTGGAGGGTGAAGCAGAAGAAGCAGAAGAAGGAGAAGGAGAAGGTGAAGTCTGGAGGGTGAATCAGAAGAAGTAGAAGAAGGAGTAGGAGAAGGTGAAGTCTGGAGGGTGAAGCAGGAGAAGCAGAAGAAGGAGAAGGAGAAGGTGAAGTCTGGAGGGCGAAGCAGAAGAAGCAGAAGAAGGAGAAGGAGAAGGTGAAGTCTGGAGGGTGAAGCAGAAGAAGCAGGAGAAGGAGAAGGAGAAGGTGAAGTCTGGAGGGTGAATCAGAAGAAGTAGAAGAAGGAGAAGGAGAAGGTGAAGTCTGGAGGGTGAATCAGAAGAAGCAGAAGAAGGAGAAGGAGAAGGTGAAGTCTGGAGGGTGAATCAGAAGAAGCAGAAGAAGGAGAAGGAGAAGGTGAAGTCTGGAGGGTGAATCAGAAGAAGCAGAAGAAGGAGAAGGAGAAGGTGAAGTCTGGAGGGTGAATCAGAAGAAGCAGAAGAAGTAGAAGGAGAAGGTGAAGTCTGGAGGTTGAATCAGAAGAAGTAGAAGAAGGAGAAGGAGAAGGTGAAGTTTGGAGGGTGAATCATAAGAAGCAGAAGAAGGAGAAGGAGAAGGTGAAGTCAGGAGGGTGAATCAGAAGAAGCAGAAGAAGGAGAAGGAGAAGGTGAAGTCTGGAGGGTGAATCAGAAGAAGCAGAAGAAGGAGAAGGAGAAGGTGAAGACTGGAGGGTGAATCAGAAGAAGTAGAAGAAGCAGAAGGAGAAGGTGAAGTCTGGAGTGTGAATCAGAAGAAGTAGAAGAAGGAGAAGGAGAAGGTAAGGTCTGGAGGGTGAATCAGAAGAAGCAGAAGAAGGAGAAGGAGAAGGTGAAGTCTGGAGGGTGAATAAGAAGAAGCAGAAGAAGGAGAAGGAGAAGGTGAAGACTGGAGGGTGAATCAGAAGAAGTAGAAGAAGGAGAAGGAGAAGATGAAGTCTGGAGGGTGAATCAGAAGAAGTAGAAGAAGGTGAGGTCTGGAGGGTGAATCAGAAGAAGCAGAAGAAGGAGAAGGAGAAGGTGAAGTCTGGAGGGTGAAGCAGAAGAAGCAGAAGAAGGAAAAGGAGAAGGTGAGGTCTGGAGGGTGAATCAGAAGAAGTAGAAGAAGGAGAAGGAGAAGGTGAAGTCTGGAGGGTGAATCAGAAGAAGTAGAAGAAGGAGAAGGAGAAGGTGAAGTTTGGAGGGTGAATCAGAAGAAGCAGAAGAAGGAGAAGGAGAAGGTGAAGTCAGGAGGGTGAATCAGAAGAAGCAGAAGAAGGAGAAGGAGAAGGTGAAGTCTGGAGGGTGAATCAGAAGAAGCAGAAGAAGGAGAAGGAGAAGGTGAAGACTGGAGGGTGAATCAGAAGAAGTAGAAGAAGCAGAAGGAGAAGGTGAAGTCAGGAGGGTGAATCAGAAGAAGCAGAAGAAGGAGAAGGAGAAGGTGAAGTCTGGAGGGTGAATCAGAAGAAGCAGAAGAAGGAGAAGGAGAAGGTGAAGACTGGAGGGTGAATCAGAAGAAGTAGAAGAAGGAGAAGGAGAAGGTGAAGTCTGGAGGGTGAATCAGAAGAAGCAGAAGAAGGGGAAGGAGAAGGTGAAGTCTGCAGGGTGAATCAGAGGAAGCAGAAGAAGGAGAAGGAGAAGGTGAAGTCAGGAGGGTGAATCAGAAGAAGCAGAAGAAGGAGAAGGAGAAGGTGAAGTTAGGAGGGTGAATCAGAAGAAGCAGAAGAAGGAGAAGGAGAAGGTGAAGTCAGGGGGGTGAAGCAGAAGAAGTAGAAGGAGGAGAAGGAGAAGGTGAAGTCAGGAGGGTGAAGCAGAAGAAGCAGAAGAAGGAGAAGGAGAAGGTGAAGTCTGGCGGGCGCAGCAGAAGAAGCAGAAGAAGGAGAAGGAGAAGGTGAAGTCTGGAGGGTGAAGCAGAAGAAGCAGAAGAAGGAGAAGGAGAAGGTGAAGTCTGGAGGGTGAATCAGAAGAAGTAGAAGAAGGAGTAGGAGAAGGTGAAGTCAGGAGGGTGAAGCAGAAGAAGCAGAAGAAGGAGAAGGAGAAGGTGAAGTCTGGAGGGTGAAGCAGGAGAAGCAGAAGAAGGAGAAGGAGAAGTTGAAGTCTGGAGGGCGAAGCAGAAGAAGCAGAAGAAGGAGAAGGAGAAGGTGAAGTCTGGAGGGTGAAGCAGAAGAAGCAGAAGAAGGAGAAGGAGAAGGTCAAGTCTGGAGTGTGAATCGGAAGAAGTAGAAGAAGGAGAAGGAGAAGGTGAAGTCAGGAGGGTGAAGCAGAAGAAGCAGAAGAAGGAGAAGGAGAAGGTGAAGTCTGGAGGGTGAAGCAGAAGAAGCAGAAGAAGGAGAAGGAGAAGGTGAAGTCTGGAGGGTGAAGCAGAAGAAGCAGAAGAAGGAGAAGGAGAAGGTGAAGTCTGGAGGGTGAATCAGAAGAAGTAGAAGAAGGAGTAGGAGAAGGTGAAGTCAGGAGGGTGAAGCAGAAGAAGCAGAAGAAGGAGAAGGAGAAGGTGAAGTCTGGAGGGTGAAGCAGGAGAAGCAGAAGAAGGAGAAGGAGAAGGTGAAGTCTGGAGGGCGAAGCAGAAGAAGCAGAAGAAGGAGAAGGAGAAGGTGAAGTCTGGAGGGTGAAGCAGAAGAAGCAGGAGAAGGAGAAGGAGAAGGTGAAGTCTGGAGGGTGAATCAGAAGAAGTAGAAGAAGGAGAAGGAGAAGGTGAAGTCTGGAGGGTGAAGCATAAGAAGCAGAAGAAGGAGAAGGAGAAGGTGAAGTCTGGAGGGTGAATCAGAAGAAGTAGAAGAAGGAGAAGGAGAAGGTGAAGTCTGGAGGGTTAATCAGAAGAAGCAGAAGAAGTAGAAGGAGAAGGTGAAGTCTGGAGGGTGAATCAGAAGAAGTAGAAGAAGGAGAAGGAGAAGGTGAAGTCTGGAGGGTGAATCAGAAGAAGCTGAAGAAGGAGAAGGAGAAGGTGAAGTCTGGAGGGTGAATCAGAAGAAGCAGAAGAAGGAGAAGGAGAAGGTGAAGTCTGCAGGGTGAATCAGAGGAAGCAGAAGAAGGAGAAGGAGAAGGTGAAGTCAGGAGGGTGAATCAGAAGAAGCAGAAGAAGGAGAAGGAGAAGGTGAAGTTAGGAGGGTGAATCAGAAGAAGCAGAAGAAGGAGAAGGAGAAGGTCAAGTCTGGAGTGTGAATCGGAAGAAGTAGAAGAAGGAGAAGGAGAAGGTGAAGTCAGGAGGGTGAAGCAGAAGAAGCAGAAGAAGGAGAAGGAGAAGGTGAAGTCTGGAGGGTGAAGCAGAAGAAGCAGAAGAAGGAGAAGGAGAAGGTGAAGTCTGGAGGGTGAAGCAGAAGAAGCAGAAGAAGGAGAAGGAGAAGGTGAAGTCTGGAGGGTGAATCAGAAGAAGTAGAAGAAGGAGTAGGAGAAGGTGAAGTCAGGAGGGTGAAGCAGAAGAAGCAGAAGAAGGAGAAGGAGAAGGTGAAGTCTGGAGGGTGAAGCAGGAGAAGCAGAAGAAGGAGAAGGAGAAGGTGAAGTCTGGAGGGCGAAGCAGAAGAAGCAGAAGAAGGAGAAGGAGAAGGTGAAGTCTGGAGGGTGAAGCAGAAGAAGCAGGAGAAGGAGAAGGAGAAGGTGAAGTCTGGAGGGTGAATCAGAAGAAGTAGAAGAAGGAGAAGGAGAAGGTGAAGTCTGGAGGGTGAAGCATAAGAAGCAGAAGAAGGAGAAGGAGAAGGTAAAGTCTGGAGGGTGAATCAGAAGAAGTAGAAGAAGGAGAAGGAGAAGGTGAAGTCTGGAGGGTTAATCAGAAGAAGCAGAAGAAGTAGAAGGAGAAGGTGAAGTCTGGAGGGTGAATCAGAAGAAGTAGAAGAAGGAGAAGGAGAAGGTGAAGTCTGGAGGGTGAATCAGAAGAAGCTGAAGAAGGAGAAGGAGAAGGTGAAGTCTGGAGGGTGAATCAGAAGAAGCAGAAGAAGGAGAAGGAGAAGGTGAAGTCTGCAGGGTGAATCAGAGGAAGCAGAAGAAGGAGAAGGAGAAGGTGAAGTCAGGAGGGTGAATCAGAAGAAGCAGAAGAAGGAGAAGGAGAAGGTGAAGTTAGGAGGGTGAATCAGAAGAAGCAGAAGAAGGAGAAGGAGAAGGTGAAGTCAGGGGGGTGAAGCAGAAGAAGTAGAAGGAGGAGAAGGAGAAGGTGAAGTCAGGAGGGTGAAGCAGAAGAAGCAGAAGAAGGAGAAGGAGAAGGTGAAGTCTGGCGGGCGCAGCAGAAGAAGCAGAAGAAGGAGAAGGAGAAGGTGAAGTCTGGAGGGTGAAGCAGAAGAAGCAGAAGAAGGAGAAGGAGAAGGTGAAGTCTGGAGGGTGAATCAGAAGAAGTAGAAGAAGGAGTAGGAGAAGGTGAAGTCAGGAGGGTGAAGCAGAAGAAGCAGAAGAAGGAGAAGGAGAAGGTGAAGTCTGGAGGGTGAAGCAGGAGAAGCAGAAGAAGGAGAAGGAGAAGGTGAAGTCTGGAGGGCGAAGCAGAAGAAGCAGAAGAAGGAGAAGGAGAAGGTGAAGTCTGGAGGGTGAAGCAGAAGAAGCAGGAGAAGGAGAAGGAGAAGGTGAAGTCTGGAGGGTGAATCAGAAGAAGTAGAAGAAGGAGAAGGAGAAGGTGAAGTCTGGAGGGTGAATCAGAAGAAGCAGAAGAAGGAGAAGGAGAAGGTGAAGTCTGGAGGGTGAATCAGAAGAAGCAGAAGAAGGAGAAGGAGAAGGTGAAGTCTGGAGGGTGAATCAGAAGAAGCAGAAGAAGGAGAAGGAGAAGGTGAAGTCTGGAGGGTGAATCAGAAGAAGCAGAAGAAGTAGAAGGAGAAGGTGAAGTCTGGAGGGTGAATCAGAAGAAGTAGAAGAAGGAGAAGGAGAAGGTGAAGTTTGGAGGGTGAATCATAAGAAGCAGAAGAAGGAGAAGGAGAAGGTGAAGTCAGGAGGGTGAATCAGAAGAAGCAGAAGAAGGAGAAGGAGAAGGTGAAGTCTGGAGGGTGAATCAGAAGAAGCAGAAGAAGGAGAAGGAGAAGGTGAAGACTGGAGGGTGAATCAGAAGAAGTAGAAGAAGCAGAAGGAGAAGGTGAAGTCTGGAGGGTGAATCAGAAGAAGTAGAAGAAGGAGAAGGAGAAGGTACGGTCTGGAGGGTGAATCAGAAGAAGCAGAAGAAGGAGAAGGAGAAGGTGAAGTCTGGAGGGTGAATAAGAAGAAGCAGAAGAAGGAGAAGGAGAAGGTGAAGACTGGAGGGTGAATCAGAAGAAGTAGAAGAAGGAGAAGGAGAAGATGAAGTCTGGAGGGTGAATCAGAAGAAGTAGAAGAAGGTGAGGTCTGGAGGGTGAATCAGAAGAAGCAGAAGAAGGAGAAGGAGAAGGTGAAGTCTGGAGGGTGAAGCAGAAGAAGCAGAAGAAGGAAAAGGAGAAGGTGAGGTCTGGAGGGTGAATCAGAAGAAGTAGAAGAAGGAGAAGGAGAAGGTGAAGTCTGGAGGGTGAATCAGAAGAAGTAGAAGAAGGAGAAGGAGAAGGTGAAGTTTGGAGGGTGAATCAGAAGAAGCAGAAGAAGGAGAAGGAGAAGGTGAAGTCAGGAGGGTGAATCAGAAGAAGCAGAAGAAGGAGAAGGAGAAGGTGAAGTCTGGAGGGTGAATCAGAAGAAGCAGAAGAAGGAGAAGGAGAAGGTGAAGACTGGAGGGTGAATCAGAAGAAGTAGAAGAAGCAGAAGGAGAAGGTGAAGTCTGGAGGGTGAATCAGAAGAAGTAGAAGATGGAGAAGGAGAAGGTGAGGTCTGGAGGGTGAATCAGAAGAAGCAGAAGAAGGAGAAGCAGAAGGTGAAGTCTGGAGGGTGAATCAGAAGAAGTACAAGAAGGAGAAGGAGAAGGTGAGGTCTGGAGGGTGTATCAGAAGAAGTAGAAGAAGGAGAAGGAGAAGGTGAAGTCTGGAGGGTGAATCAGAAGAAGCAGAAGAAGGAGAATGAGAATGTGAAGTCTGGAGGGTGAATCAGAAGAAGTAGAAGAAGGAGAAGGAGAAGGTGTAGTCTGGAGGGTGAATCCGAAGAAGTAGACGAAGGAGAAGGAGAAGGTGAAGTCTGGAGGGTGAATCAGAAGAAGCAGAAGAAGGAGAAGGAGAAGGTGAAGTCTGGAGGGTGAATCAGAAGAAGTAGAAGAAGGAGAAGGAGAAGGTGAGGTCTGGAGGGTGAATCAGAAGAAGCAGAAGAAGGAGAAGCAGAAGGTGAAGTCTGGAGGGTGAATCAGAAGAAGTAGAAGAAGGAGAAGGAGAAGGTGAGGTCTGGAGGGTGAATCAGAAGAAGTAGAAGAAGGAGAAGGAGAAGGTGAAGTCTGGAGGGTGAATCAGAAGAAGCAGAAGAAGAAGGTGAAGTCTGGAGGGTGAATCAGAAGAAGTAGAAGAAGGAGAAGGAGAAGGTGTAGTCTGGAGGGTGAATCCGAAGAAGTAGACGAAGCAGAAGGAGAAGGTGAAGTCTGGAGGGTGAATCAGAAGAAGCAGAAGAAGGAGAAGGAGAAGGTTAATTCTGGAGGGTGAATCAGAAGAAGCAGAAGAAGGAGAAGGAGAAGGTGAAGTCTGGAGGGTGAATCAGATGAAGCAGAAGAAGGAGAAGGAGAAGGTGAAGTCTGGAGGGTGAAGCATAAGAAGCAGAAGAAGGAGAAGGAGAAGGTGAAGTCTGGAGGGTGAATCAGAAGAAGTAGAAGAAGGAGAAGGAGAAGGTGAAGTCTGGAGGGTTAATCAGAAGAAGCAGAAGAAGTAGAAGGAGAAGGTGAAGTCTGGAGGGTGAATCAGAAGAAGTAGAAGAAGGAGAAGGAGAAGGTGAAGTCTGGAGGGTGAATCAGAAGAAGCTGAAGAAGGAGAAGGAGAAGGTGAAGTCTGGAGGGTGAATCAGAAGAAGCAGAAGAAGGAGAAGGAGAAGGTGAAGTCCGCAGGGTGAATCAGAGGAAGCAGAAGAAGGAGAAGGAGAAGGTGAAGTCAGGAGGGTGAATCAGAAGAAGCAGAAGAAGGAGAAGGAGAAGGTGAAGTTAGGAGGGTGAATCAGAAGAAGCAGAAGAAGGAGAAGGAGAAGGTGAAGTCAGGGGGGTGAAGCAGAAGAAGTAGAAGGAGGAGAAGGAGAAGGTGAAGTCAGGAGGGTGAAGCAGAAGAAGCAGAAGAAGGAGAAGGAGAAGGTGAAGTCTGGCGGGCGCAGCAGAAGAAGCAGAAGAAGGAGAAGGAGAAGGTGAAGTCTGGAGGGTGAAGCAGAAGAAGCAGAAGAAGGAGAAGGAGAAGGTGAAGTCTGGAGGGTGAATCAGAAGAAGTAGAAGAAGGAGTAGGAGAAGGTGAAGTCAGGAGGGTGAAGCAGAAGAAGCAGAAGAAGGAGAAGGAGAAGGTGAAGTCTGGAGGGTGAAGCAGGAGAAGCAGAAGAAGGAGAAGGAGAAGGTGAAGTCTGGAGGGCGAAGCAGAAGAAGCAGAAGAAGGAGAAGGAGAAGGTGAAGTCTGGAGGGTGAAGCAGAAGAAGCAGGAGAAGGAGAAGGAGAAGGTGAAGTCTGGAGGGTGAATCAGAAGAAGTAGAAGAAGGAGAAGGAGAAGGTGAAGTCTGGAGGGTGAAGCATAAGAAGCAGAAGAAGGAGAAGGAGAAGGTGAAGTCTGGAGGGTGAATCAGAAGAAGTAGAAGAAGGAGAAGGAGAAGGTGAAGTCTGGAGGGTTAATCAGAAGAAGCAGAAGAAGTAGAAGGAGAAGGTGAAGTCTGGAGGGTGAATCAGAAGAAGTAGAAGAAGGAGAAGGAGAAGGTGAAGTCTGGAGGGTGAATCAGAAGAAGCTGAAGAAGGAGAAGGAGAAGGTGAAGTCTGGAGGGTGAATCAGAAGAAGCAGAAGAAGGAGAAGGAGAAGGTGAAGTCTGCAGGGTGAATCAGAGGAAGCAGAAGAAGGAGAAGGAGAAGGTGAAGTCAGGAGGGTGAATCAGAAGAAGCAGAAGAAGGAGAAGGAGAAGGTGAAGTTAGGAGGGTGAATCAGAAGAAGCAGAAGAAGGAGAAGGAGAAGGTGAAGTCAGGGGGGTGAAGCAGAAGAAGTAGAAGGAGGAGAAGGAGAAGGTGAAGTCAGGAGGGTGAAGCAGAAGAAGCAGAAGAAGGAGAAGGAGAAGGTGAAGTCTGGCGGGCGCAGCAGAAGAAGCAGAAGAAGGAGAAGGAGAAGGTGAAGTCTGGAGGGTGAATCAGAAGAAGCAGAAGAAGGAGAAGGAGAAGGTGAAGTCTGGAGGGTGAATCAGAAGAAGCAGAAGAAGGAGAAGGAGAAGGTGAAGTCTGGAGGGTGAATCAGAAGAAGCAGAAGAAGTAGAAGGAGAAGGTGAAGTCTGGAGGGTGAATCAGAAGAAGTAGAAGAAGGAGAAGGAGAAGGTGAAGTTTGGAGGGTGAATCATAAGAAGCAGAAGAAGGAGAAGGAGAAGGTGAAGTCAGGAGGGTGAATCAGAAGAAGCAGAAGAAGGAGAAGGAGAAGGTGAAGTCTGGAGGGTGAATCAGAAGAAGCAGAAGAAGGAGAAGGAGAAGGTGAAGACTGGAGGGTGAATCAGAAGAAGTAGAAGAAGCAGAAGGAGAAGGTGAAGTCTGGAGGGTGAATCAGAAGAAGTAGAAGAAGGAGAAGGAGAAGGTAAGGTCTGGAGGGTGAATCAGAAGAAGCAGAAGAAGGAGAAGGAGAAGGTGAAGTCTGGAGGGTGAATCAGAAGAAGCAGAAGAAGGAGAAGGAGAAGGTGAAGTCTGGAGGGTGAATCAGAAGAAGCAGAAGAAGGAGAAGGAGAAGGTGAAGTCTGGAGGGTGAATCAGAAGAAGCAGAAGAAGTAGAAGGAGAAGGTGAAGTCTGGAGGGTGAATCAGAAGAAGTAGAAGAAGGAGAAGGAGAAGGTGAAGTTTGGAGGGTGAATCATAAGAAGCAGAAGAAGGAGAAGGAGAAGGTGAAGTCAGGAGGGTGAATCAGAAGAAGCAGAAGAAGGAGAAGGAGAAGGTGAAGTCTGGAGGGTGAATCAGAAGAAGCAGAAGAAGGAGAAGGAGAAGGTGAAGACTGGAGGGTGAATCAGAAGAAGTAGAAGAAGCAGAAGGAGAAGGTGAAGTCTGGAGGGTGAATCAGAAGAAGTAGAAGAAGGAGAAGGAGAAGGTAAGGTCTGGAGGGTGAATCAGAAGAAGCAGAAGAAGGAGAAGGAGAAGGTGAAGTCTGGAGGGTGAATAAGAAGAAGCAGAAGAAGGAGAAGGAGAAGGTGAAGACTGGAGGGTGAATCAGAAGAAGTAGAAGAAGGAGAAGGAGAAGATGAAGTCTGGAGGGTGAATCAGAAGAAGTAGAAGAAGGTGAGGTCTGGAGGGTGAATCAGAAGAAGCAGAAGAAGGAGAAGGAGAAGGTGAAGTCTGGAGGGTGAAGCAGAAGAAGCAGAAGAAGGAAAAGGAGAAGGTGAGGTCTGGAGGGTGAATCAGAAGAAGTAGAAGAAGGAGAAGGAGAAGGTGAAGTCTGGAGGGTGAATCAGAAGAAGTAGAAGAAGGAGAAGGAGAAGGTGAAGTTTGGAGGGTGAATCAGAAGAAGCAGAAGAAGGAGAAGGAGAAGGTGAAGTCAGGAGGGTGAATCAGAAGAAGCAGAAGAAGGAGAAGGAGAAGGTGAAGTCTGGCGGGCGCAGCAGAAGAAGCAGAAGAAGGAGAAGGAGAAGGTGAAGTCTGGAGGGTGAAGCAGAAGAAGCAGAAGAAGGAGAAGGAGAAGGTGAAGTCTGGAGGGTGAATCAGAAGAAGTAGAAGAAGGAGTAGGAGAAGGTGAAGTCAGGAGGGTGAAGCAGAAGAAGCAGAAGAAGGAGAAGGAGAAGGTGAAGTCTGGAGGGTGAAGCAGGAGAAGCAGAAGAAGGAGAAGGAGAAGGTGAAGTCTGGAGGGCGAAGCAGAAGAAGCAGAAGAAGGAGAAGGAGAAGGTGAAGTCTGGAGGGTGAAGCAGAAGAAGCAGGAGAAGGAGAAGGAGAAGGTGAAGTCTGGAGGGTGAATCAGAAGAAGTAGAAGAAGGAGAAGGAGAAGGTGAAGTCTGGAGGGTGAATCAGAAGAAGCAGAAGAAGGAGAAGGAGAAGGTGAAGTCTGGAGGGTGAATCAGAAGAAGCAGAAGAAGGAGAAGGAGAAGGTGAAGTCTGGAGGGTGAATCAGAAGAAGCAGAAGAAGGAGAAGGAGAAGGTGAAGTCTGGAGGGTGAATCAGAAGAAGCAGAAGAAGTAGAAGGAGAAGGTGAAGTCTGGAGGGTGAATCAGAAGAAGTAGAAGAAGGAGAAGGAGAAGGTGAAGTTTGGAGGGTGAATCATAAGAAGCAGAAGAAGGAGAAGGAGAAGGTGAAGTCAGGAGGGTGAATCAGAAGAAGCAGAAGAAGGAGAAGGAGAAGGTGAAGTCTGGAGGGTGAATCAGAAGAAGCAGAAGAAGGAGAAGGAGAAGGTGAAGACTGGAGGGTGAATCAGAAGAAGTAGAAGAAGCAGAAGGAGAAGGTGAAGTCTGGAGGGTGAATCAGAAGAAGTAGAAGAAGGAGAAGGAGAAGGTAAGGTCTGGAGGGTGAATCAGAAGAAGCAGAAGAAGGAGAAGGAGAAGGTGAAGTCTGGAGGGTGAATAAGAAGAAGCAGAAGAAGGAGAAGGAGAAGGTGAAGACTGGAGGGTGAATCAGAAGAAGTAGAAGAAGGAGAAGTAGAAGATGAAGTCTGGAGGGTGAATCAGAAGAAGTAGAAGAAGGTGAGGTCTGGAGGGTGAATCAGAAGAAGCAGAAGAAGGAGAAGGAGAAGGTGAAGTCTGGAGGGTGAAGCAGAAGAAGCAGAAGAAGGAAAAGGAGAAGGTGAGGTCTGGAGGGTGAATCAGAAGAAGTAGAAGAAGGAGAAGGAGAAGGTGAAGTCTGGAGGGTGAATCAGAAGAAGTAGAAGAAGGAGAAGGAGAAGGTGAAGTTTGGAGGGTGAATCAGAAGAAGCAGAAGAAGGAGAAGGAGAAGGTGAAGTCAGGAGGGTGAATCAGAAGAAGCAGAAGAAGGAGAAGGAGAAGGTGAAGTCTGGAGGGTGAATCAGAAGAAGCAGAAGAAGGAGAAGGAGAAGGTGAAGACTGGAGGGTGAATCAGAAGAAGTAGAAGAAGCAGAAGGAGAAGGTGAAGTCTGGAGGGTGAATCAGAAGAAGTAGAAGAAGGAGAAGGAGAAGGTGAGGTCTGGAGGGTGAATCAGAAGAAGCAGAAGAAGGAGAAGCAGAAGGTGAAGTCTGGAGGGTGAATCAGAAGAAGTACAAGAAGGAGAAGGAGAAGGTGAGGTCTGGAGGGTGTATCAGAAGAAGTAGAAGAAGGAGAAGGAGAAGGTGAAGTCTGGAGGGTGAATCAGAAGAAGCAGAAGAAGGAGAATGAGAAGGTGAAGTCTGGAGGGTGAATCAGAAGAAGTAGAAGAAGGAGAAGGAGAAGGTGTAGTCTGGAGGGTGAATCCGAAGAAGTAGACGAAGGAGAAGGAGAAGGTGAAGTCTGGAGGGTGAATCAGAAGAAGCAGAAGAAGGAGAAGGAGAAGGTGAAGTCTGGAGGGTGAATCAGAAGAAGTAGAAGAAGGAGAAGGAGAAGGTGAGGTCTGGAGGGTGAATCAGAAGAAGCAGAAGAAGGAGAAGCAGAAGGTGAAGTCTGGAGGGTGAATCAGAAGAAGTAGAAGAAGGAGAAGGAGAAGGTGAGGTCTGGAGGGTGAATCAGAAGAAGTAGAAGAAGGAGAAGGAGAAGGTGAAGTCTGGAGGGTGAATCAGAAGAAGCAGAAGAAGAAGGTGAAGTCTGGAGGGTGAATCAGAAGAAGTAGAAGAAGGAGAAGGAGAAGGTGTAGTCTGGAGGGTGAATCCGAAGAAGTAGACGAAGCAGAAGGAGAAGGTGAAGTCTGGAGGGTGAATCAGAAGAAGCAGAAAAAGGAGAAGGAGAAGGTTAATTCTGGAGGGAGAATCAGAAGAAGCAGAAGAAGGAGAAGGAGAAGGTGAAGTCTGGAGGGTGAATCAGATGAAGCAGAAGAAGGAGAAGGAGAAGGTGAAGTCTGGAGGGTGAAGCATAAGAAGCAGAAGAAGGAGAAGGAGAAGGTGAAGTCTGGAGGGTGAATCAGAAGAAGTAGAAGAAGGAGAAGGAGAAGGTGAAGTCTGGAGGGTTAATCAGAAGAAGCAGAAGAAGTAGAAGGAGAAGGTGAAGTCTGGAGGGTGAATCAGAAGAAGTAGAAGAAGGAGAAGGAGAAGGTGAAGTCTGGAGGGTGAATCAGAAGAAGCTGAAGAAGGAGAAGGAGAAGGTGAAGTCTGGAGGGTGAATCAGAAGAAGCAGAAGAAGGAGAAGGAGAAGGTGAAGTCTGCAGGGTGAATCAGAGGAAGCAGAAGAAGGAGAAGGAGAAGGTGAAGTCAGGAGGGTGAATCAGAAGAAGCAGAAGAAGGAGAAGGAGAAGGTGAAGTTAGGAGGGTGAATCAGAAGAAGCAGAAGAAGGAGAAGGAGAAGGTGAAGTCAGGGGGGTGAAGCAGAAGAAGTAGAAGGAGGAGAAGGAGAAGGTGAAGTCAGGAGGGTGAAGCAGAAGAAGCAGAAGAAGGAAAAGGAGAAGGTGAAGTCTGGCGGGCGCAGCAGAAGAAGCAGAAGAAGGAGAAGGAGAAGGTGAAGTCTGGAGGGTGAAGCAGAAGAAGCAGAAGAAGGAGAAGGAGAAGGTGAAGTCTGGAGGGTGAATCAGAAGAAGTAGAAGAAGGAGTAGGAGAAGGTGAAGTCAGGAGGGTGAAGCAGAAGAAGCAGAAGAAGGAGAAATAGAAGGTGAAGTCTGGAGGGTGAAGCAGGAGAAGCAGAAGAAGGAGAAGGAGAAGGTGAAGTCTGGAGGGCGAAGCAGAAGAAGCAGAAGAAGGAGAAGGAGAAGGTGAAGTCTGGAGGGTGAAGCAGAAGAAGCAGGAGAAGGAGAAGGAGAAGGTGAAGTCTGGAGGGTGAATCAGAAGAAGTAGAAGAAGGAGAAGGAGAAGGTGAAGTCTGGAGGGTGAAGCATAAGAAGCAGAAGAGGGAGAAGGAGAAGGTGAAGTCTGGAGGGTTAATCAGAAGAAGCAGAAGAAGTAGAAGGAGAAGGTGAAGTCTGGAGGGTGAATCAGAAGAAGTAGAAGAAGGAGAAGGAGAAGGTGAAGTCTGGAGGGTGAATCAGAAGAAGCTGAAGAAGGAGAAGGAGAAGGTGAAGTCTGGAGGGTGAATCAGAAGAAGCAGAAGAAGGAGAAGGAGAAGTTGAAGTCTGCAGGGTGAATCAGAGGAAGCAGAAGAAGGAGAAGGAGAAGGTGAAGTCAGGAGGGTGAATCAGAAGAAGCAGAAGAAGGAGAAGGAGAAGGTGAAGTTAGGAGGGTGAATCAGAAGAAGCAGAAGAAGGAGAAGGAGAAGGTGAAGTCAGGGGGGTGAAGCAGAAGAAGTAGAAGGAGGAGAAGGAGAAGGTGAAGTCAGGAGGGTGAAGCAGAAGAAGCAGAAGAAGGAGAAGGAGAAGGTGAAGTCTGGCGGGCGCAGCAGAAGAAGCAGAAGAAGGAGAAGGAGAAGGTGAAGTCTGGAGGGTGAATCAGAAGAAGCAGAAGAAGGAGAAGGAGAAGGTGAAGTCTGGAGGGTGAATCAGAAGAAGCAGAAGAAGGAGAAGGAGAAGGTGAAGTCTGGAGGGTGAATCAGAAGAAGCAGAAGAAGTAGAAGGAGAAGGTGAAGTCTGGAGGGTGAATCAGAAGAAGTAGAAGAAGGAGAAGGAGAAGGTGAAGTTTGGAGGGTGAATCATAAGAAGCAGAAGAAGGAGAAGGAGAAGGTGAAGTCAGGAGGGTGAATCAGAAGAAGCAGAAGAAGGAGAAGGAGAAGGTGAAGTCTGGAGGGTGAATCAGAAGAAGCAGAAGAAGGAGAAGGAGAAGGTGAAGACTGGAGGGTGAATCAGAAGAAGTAGAAGAAGCAGAAGGAGAAGGTGAAGTCTGGAGGGTGAATCAGAAGAAGTAGAAGAAGGAGAAGGAGAAGGTAAGGTCTGGAGGGTGAATCAGAAGAAGCAGAAGAAGGAGAAGGAGAAGGTGAAGTCTGGAGGGTGAATCAGAAGAAGCAGAAGAAGGAGAAGGAGAAGGTGAAGTCTGGAGGGTGAATCAGAAGAAGCAGAAGAAGGAGAAGGAGAAGGTGAAGTCTGGAGGGTGAATCAGAAGAAGCAGAAGAAGTAGAAGGAGAAGGTGAAGTCTGGAGGGTGAATCAGAAGAAGTAGAAGAAGGAGAAGGAGAAGGTGAAGTTTGGAGGGTGAATCATAAGAAGCAGAAGAAGGAGAAGGAGAAGGTGAAGTCAGGAGGGTGAATCAGAAGAAGCAGAAGAAGGAGAAGGAGAAGGTGAAGTCTGGAGGGTGAATCAGAAGAAGCAGAAGAAGGAGAAGGAGAAGGTGAAGACTGGAGGGTGAATCAGAAGAAGTAGAAGAAGCAGAAGGAGAAGGTGAAGTCTGGAGGGTGAATCAGAAGAAGTAGAAGAAGGAGAAGGAGAAGGTAAGGTCTGGAGGGTGAATCAGAAGAAGCAGAAGAAGGAGAAGGAGAAGGTGAAGTCTGGAGGGTGAATAAGAAGAAGCAGAAGAAGGAGAAGGAGAAGGTGAAGACTGGAGGGTGAATCAGAAGAAGTAGAAGAAGGAGAAGGAGAAGATGAAGTCTGGAGGGTGAATCAGAAGAAGTAGAAGAAGGTGAGGTCTGGAGGGTGAATCAGAAGAAGCAGAAGAAGGAGAAGGAGAAGGTGAAGTCTGGAGGGTGAAGCAGAAGAAGCAGAAGAAGGAAAAGGAGAAGGTGAGGTCTGGAGGGTGAATCAGAAGAAGTAGAAGAAGGAGAAGGAGAAGGTGAAGTCTGGAGGGTGAATCAGAAGAAGTAGAAGAAGGAGAAGGAGAAGGTGAAGTTTGGAGGGTGAATCAGAAGAAGCAGAAGAAGGAGAAGGAGAAGGTGAAGTCAGGAGGGTGAATCAGAAGAAGCAGAAGAAGGAGAAGGAGAAGGTGAAGTCTGGAGGGTGAATCAGAAGAAGCAGAAGAAGGAGAAGGAGAAGGTGAAGACTGAAGGGTGAATCAGAAGAAGTAGAAGAAGGAGAAGGAGAAGGTGAAGTCTGGAGGGTGAATCAGAAGAAGCAGAAGAAGGAGAAGGAGAAGGTGAAGTCTGCAGGGTGAATCAGAGGAAGCAGAAGAAGGAGAAGGAGAAGGTGAAGTCAGGAGGGTGAATCAGAAGAAGCAGAAGAAGGAGAAGGAGAAGGTGAAGTTAGGAGGTTGAATCAGAAGAAGCAGAAGAAGGAGAAGGAGAAGGTGAAGTCAGGGGGGTGAAGCAGAAGAAGTAGAAGGAGGAGAAGGAGAAGGTGAAGTCAGGAGGGTGAAGCAGAAGAAGCAGAAGAAGGAGAAGGAGAAGGTGAAGTCTGGCGGGCGCAGCAGAAGAAGCAGAAAAGGAGAAGGAGAAGGTGAAGTCTGGAGGGTGAAGCAGAAGAAGCAGAAGAAGGAGAAGGAGAAGGTGAAGTCTGGAGGGTGAATCAGAAGAAGTAGAAGAAGGAGTAGGAGAAGGTGAAGTCAGGAGGGTGAAGCAGAAGAAGCAGAAGAAGGAGAAGGAGAAGGTGAAGTCTGGAGGGTGAAGCAGGAGAAGCAGAAGAAGGAGAAGGAGAAGGTGAAGTCTGGAGGGCGAAGCAGAAGAAGCAGAAGAAGGAGAAGGAGAAGGTGAAGTCTGGAGGGTGAAGCAGAAGAAGCAGAAGAAGGAGAAGGAGAAGGTCAAGTCTGGAGTGTGAATCGGAAGAAGTAGAAGAAGGAGAAGGAGAAGGTGAAGTCAGGAGGGTGAAGCAGAAGAAGCAGAAGAAGGAGAAGGAGAAGGTGAAGTCTGGAGGGTGAAGCAGAAGAAGCAGAAGAAGGAGAAGGAGAAGGTGAAGTCTGGAGGGTGAAGCAGAAGAAGCAGAAGAAGGAGAAGGAGAAGGTGAAGTCTGGAGGGTGAATCAGAAGAAGTAGAAGAAGGAGTAGGAGAAGGTGAAGTCAGGAGGGTGAAGCAGAAGAAGCAGAAGAAGGAGAAGGAGAAGGTGAAGTCTGGAGGGTGAAGCAGGAGAAGCAGAAGAAGGAGAAGGAGAAGGTGAAGTCTGGAGGGTGAATCAGAAGAAGTAGAAGAAGGAGAAGGAGAAGGTGAAGTCTGGAGGGTGAAGCATAAGAAGCAGAAGAAGGAGAAGGAGAAGGTGAAGTCTGGAGGGTGAATCAGAAGAAGTAGAAGAAGGAGAAGGAGAAGGTGAAGTCTGGAGGGTTAATCAGAAGAAGCAGAAGAAGTAGAAGGAGAAGGTGAAGTCTGGAGGGTGAATCAGAAGAAGTAGAAGAAGGAGAAGGAGAAGGTGAAGTCTGGAGGGTGAATCAGAAGAAGCTGAAGAAGGAGAAGGAGAAGGTGAAGTCTGGAGGGTGAATCAGAAGAAGCAGAAGAAGGAGAAGGAGAAGGTGAAGTCTGCAGGGTGAATCAGAGGAAGCAGAAGAAGGAGAAGGAGAAGGTGAAGTCAGGAGGGTGAATCAGAAGAAGCAGAAGAAGGAGAAGGAGAAGGTGAAGTTAGGAGGGTGAATCAGAAGAAGCAGAAGAAGGAGAAGGAGAAGGTGAAGTCAGGGGGGTGAAGCAGAAGAAGTAGAAGGAGGAGAAGGAGAAGGTGAAGTCAGGAGGGTGAAGCAGAAGAAGCAGAAGAAGGAGAAGGAGAAGGTGAAGTCTGGCGGGCGCAGCAGAAGAAGCAGAAGAAGGAGATGGAGAAGGTGAAGTCTGGAGGGTGAAGCAGAAGAAGCAGAAGAAGGAGAAGGAGAAGGTGAAGTCTGGAGGGTGAATCAGAAGAAGTAGAAGAAGGAGTAGGAGAAGGTGAAGTCAGGAGGGTGAAGCAGAAGAAGCAGAAGAAGGAGAAGGAGAAGGTGAAGTCTGGAGGGTGAAGCAGGAGAAGCAGAAGAAGGAGAAGGAGAAGGTGAAGTCTGGAGGGCGAAGCAGAAGAAGCAGAAGAAGGAGAAGGAGAAGGTGAAGTCTGGAGGGTGAAGCAGAAGAAGCAGGAGAAGGAGAAGGAGAAGGTGAAGTCTGGAGGGTGAATCAGAAGAAGTAGAAGAAGGAGAAGGAGAAGGTGAAGTCTGGAGGGTGAATCAGAAGAAGCAGAAGAAGGAGAAGGAGAAGGTGAAGTCTGGAGGGTGAATCAGAAGAAGCAGAAGAAGGAGAAGGAGAAGGTGAAGTCTGGAGGGTGAATCAGAAGAAGCAGAAGAAGGAGAAGGAGAAGGTGAAGTCTGGAGGGTGAATCAGAAGAAGCAGAAGAAGTAGAAGGAGAAGGTGAAGTCTGGAGGGTGAATCAGAAGAAGTAGAAGAAGGAGAAGGAGAAGGTGAAGTTTGGAGGGTGAATCATAAGAAGCAGAAGAAGGAGAAGGAGAAGGTGAAGTCAGGAGGGTGAATCAGAAGAAGCAGAAGAAGGAGAAGGAGAAGGTGAAGTCTGGAGGGTGAATCAGAAGAAGCAGAAGAAGGAGAAGGAGAAGGTGAAGACTGGAGGGTGAATCAGAAGAAGTAGAAGAAGCAGAAGGAGAAGGTGAAGTCTGGAGGGTGAATCAGAAGAAGTAGAAGAAGGAGAAGGAGAAGGTAAGGTCTGGAGGGTGAATCAGAAGAAGCAGAAGAAGGAGAAGGAGAAGGTGAAGTCTGGAGGGTGAATAAGAAGAAGCAGAAGAAGGAGAAGGAGAAGGTGAAGTTTGGAGGGTGAATCAGAAGAAGCAGAAGAAGGTGAGGTCTGGAGGGTGAATCAGAAGAAGCAGAAGAAGGAGAAGGAGAAGGTGAAGTCTGGAGGGTGAAGCAGAAGAAGCAGAAGAAGGAAAAGGAGAAGGTGAGGTCTGGAGGGTGAATCAGAAGAAGTAGAAGAAGGAGAAGGAGAAGGTGAAGTCTGGAGGGTGAATCAGAAGATGTAGAAGAAGGAGAAGGAGAAGGTGAAGTTTGGAGGGTGAATCAGAAGAAGCAGAAGAAGGAGAAGGAGAAGGTGAAGTCAGGAGGGTGAATCAGAAGAAGCAGAAGAAGGAGAAGGAGAAGGTGAAGTCTGGAGGGTGAATCAGAAGAAGCAGAAGAAGGAGAAGGAGAAGGTGAAGACTGGAGGGTGAATCAGAAGAAGTAGAAGAAGCAGAAGGAGAAGGTGAAGTCTGGAGGGTGAATCAGAAGAAGTAGAAGAAGGAGAAGGAGAAGGTGAGGTCTGGAGGGTGAATCAGAAGAAGCAGAAGAAGGAGAAGCAGAAGGTGAAGTCTGGAGGGTGAATCAGAAGAAGTACAAGAAGGAGAAGGAGAAGGTGAGGTCTGGAGGGTGTATCAGAAGAAGTAGAAGAAGGAGAAGGAGAAGGTGAAGTCTGGAGGGTCAATCAGAAGAAGCAGAAGAAGGAGAATGAGAAGGTGAAGTCTGGAGGGTGAATCAGAAGAAGTAGAAGAAGGAGAAGGAGAAGGTGTAGTCTGGAGGGTGAATCCGAAGAAGTAGACGAAGGAGAAGGAGAAGGTGAAGTCTGGAGGGTGAATCAGAAGAAGCAGAAGAAGGAGAAGGAGAAGGTGAAGTCTGGAGGGTGAATCAGAAGAAGTAGAAGAAGGAGAAGGAGAAGGTGAGGTCTGGAGGGTGAATCAGAAGAAGCAGAAGAAGGAGAAGCAGAAGGTGAAGTCTGGAGGGTGAATCAGAAGAAGTAGAAGAAGGAGAAGGAGAAGGTGAGGTCTGGAGGGTGAATCAGAAGAAGTAGAAGAAGGAGAAGGAGAAGGTGAAGTCTGGAGGGTGAATCAGAAGAAGCAGAAGAAGAAGGTGAAGTCTGGAGGGTGAATCAGAAGAAGTAGAAGAAGGAGAAGGAGAAGGTGTAGTCTGGAGGGTGAATCCGAAGAAGTAGACGAAGCAGAAGGAGAAGGTGAAGTCTGGAGGGTGAATCAGAAGAAGCAGAAGAAGGAGAAGGAGAAGGTTAATTCTGGAGGGTGAATCAGAAGAAGCAGAAGAAGGAGAAGGAGAAGGTGAAGTCTGGAGGGTGAATCAGATGAAGCAGAAGAAGGAGAAGGAGAAGGTGAAGTCTGGAGGGTGAAGCATAAGAAGCAGAAGAAGGAGAAGGAGAAGGTGAAGTCTGGAGGGTGAATCAGAAGAAGTAGAAGAAGGAGAAGGAGAAGGTGAAGTCTGGAGGGTTAATCAGAAGAAGCAGAAGAAGTAGAAGGAGAAGGTGAAGTCTGGAGGGTGAATCAGAAGAAGTAGAAGAAGGAGAAGGAGAAGGTGAAGTCTGGAGGGTGAATCAGAAGAAGCAGAAGAAGGAGAAGGAGAAGGTGAAGACTGGAGGGTGAATAAGAAGAAGTAGAAGAAGCAGAAGGAGAAGGTGAAGTCTGGAGGGTGAATCAGAAGAAGTAGAAGAAGGAGAAGGAGAAGGTGAGGTCTGGAGGGTGAATCAGAAGAAGCAGAAGAAGGAGAAGCAGAAGGTGAAGTCTGGAGGGTGAATCAGAAGAAGTACAAGAAGGAGAAGGAGAAGGTGAGGTCTGGAGGGTGTATCAGAAGAAGTAGAAGAAGGAGAAGGAGAAGGTGAAGTCTGGAGGGTGAATCAGAAGAAGCAGAAGAAGGAGAATGAGAAGGTGAAGTCTGGAGGGTGAATCAGAAGAAGTAGAAGAAGGAGAAGGAGAAGGTGTAGTCTGGAGGGTGAATCCGAAGAAGTAGACGAAGGAGAAGGAGAAGGTGAAGTCTGGAGGGTGAATCAGAAGAAGCAGAAGAAGGAGAAGGAGAAGGTGAAGTCTGGAGGGTGAATCAGAAGAAGTAGAAGAAGGAGAAGGAGAAGGTGAGGTCTGGAGGGTGAATCAGAAGAAGCAGAAGAAGGAGAAGCAGAAGGTGAAGTCTGGAGGGTGAATCAGAAGAAGTAGAAGAAGGAGAAGGAGAAGGTGAGGTCTGGAGGGTGAATCAGAAGAAGTAGAAGAAGGAGAAGGAGAAGGTGAAGTCTGGAGGGTGAATCAGAAGAAGCAGAAGAAGAAGGTGAAGTCTGGAGGGTGAATCAGAAGAAGTAGAAGAAGGAGAAGGAGAAGGTGTAGTCTGGAGGGTGAATCCGAAGAAGTAGACGAAGCAGAAGGAGAAGGTGAAGTCTGGAGGGTGAATCAGAAGAAGCAGAAGAAGGAGAAGGAGAAGGTTAATTCTGGAGGGTGAATCAGAAGAAGCAGAAGAAGGAGAAGGAGAAGGTGAAGTCTGGAGGGTGAATCAGATGAAGCAGAAGAAGGAGAAGGAGAAGGTGAAGTCTGGAGGGTGAAGCATAAGAAGCAGAAGAAGGAGAAGGAGAAGGTGAAGTCTGGAGGGTGAATCAGAAGAAGTAGAAGAAGGAGAAGGAGAAGGTGAAGTCTGGAGGGTTAATCAGAAGAAGCAGAAGAAGTAGAAGGAGAAGGTGAAGTCTGGAGGGTGAATCAGAAGAAGTAGAAGAAGGAGAAGGAGAAGGTGAAGTCTGGAGGGTGAATCAGAAGAAGCTGAAGAAGGAGAAGGAGAAGGTGAAGTCTGGAGGGTGAATCAGAAGAAGCAGAAGAAGGAGAAGGAGAAGGTGAAGTCTGCAGGGTGAATCAGAGGAAGCAGAAGAAGGAGAAGGAGAAGGTGAAGTCAGGAGGGTGAATCAGAAGAAGCAGAAGAAGGAGAAGGAGAAGGTGAAGTTAGGAGGGTGAATCAGAAGAAGCAGAAGAAGGAGAAGGAGAAGGTGAAGTCAGGGGGGTGAAGCAGAAGAAGTAGAAGGAGGAGAAGGAGAAGGTGAAGTCAGGAGGGTGAAGCAGAAGAAGCAGAAGAAGGAGAAGGAGAAGGTGAAGTCTGGCGGGCGCAGCAGAAGAAGCAGAAGAAGGAGAAGGAGAAGGTGAAGTCTGGAGGGTGAAGCAGAAGAAGCAGAAGAAGGAGAAGGAGAAGGTGAAGTCTGGAGGGTGAATCAGAAGAAGTAGAAGAAGGAGTAGGAGAAGGTGAAGTCAGGAGGGTGAAGCAGAAGAAGCAGAAGAAGGAGAAGGAGAAGGTGAAGTCTGGAGGGTGAAGCAGGAGAAGCAGAAGAAGGAGAAGGAGAAGGTGAAGTCTGGAGGGCGAAGCAGAAGAAGCAGAAGAAGGAGAAGGAGAAGGTGAAGTCTGGAGGGTGAAGCAGAAGAAGCAGGAGAAGGAGAAGGAGAAGGTGAAGTCTGGAGGGTGAATCAGAAGAAGTAGAAGAAGGAGAAGGAGAAGGTGAAGTCTGGAGGGTGAAGCATAAGAAGCAGAAGAAGGAGAAGGAGAAGGTGAAGTCTGGAGGGTGAATCAGAAGAAGTAGAAGAAGGAGAAGGAGAAGGTGAAGTCTGGAGGGTTAATCAGAAGAAGCAGAAGAAGTAGAAGGAGAAGGTGAAGTCTGGAGGGTGAATCAGAAGAAGTAGAAGAAGGAGAAGGAAAAGGTGAAGTCTGGAGGGTGAATCAGAAGAAGCTGAAGAAGGAGAAGGAGAAGGTGAAGTCTGGAGGGTGAATCAGAAGAAGCAGAAGAAGGAGAAGGAGAAGGTGAAGTCTGCAGGGTGAATCAGAGGAAGCAGAAGAAGGAGAAGGAGAAGGTGAAGTCAGGAGGGTGAATCAGAAGAAGCAGAAGAAGGAGAAGGAGAAGGTGAAGTTAGGAGGGTGAATCAGAAGAAGCAGAAGAAGGAGAAGGAGAAGGTGAAGTCAGGGGGGTGAAGCAGAAGAAGTAGAAGGAGGAGAAGGAGTAGGTGAAGTCAGGGGGGTGAAGCAGAAGAAGCAGAAGAAGGAGAAGGAGAAGGTGAAGTCTGGCGGGCGCAGCAGAAGAAGCAGAAGAAGGAGAAGGAGAAGTTGAAGTCTGGAGGGTGAAGCAGAAGAAGCAGAAGAAGGAGAAGGAGAAGGTGAAGTCTGGAGGGTGAATCAGAAGAAGTAGAAGAAGGAGTAGGAGAAGGTGAAGTCAGGAGGGTGAAGCAGAAGAAGCAGAAGAAGGAGAAGGAGAAGGTGAAGTCTGGAGGGTGAAGCAGGAGAAGCAGAAGAAGGAGAAGGAGAAGGTGAAGTCTGGAGGGCGAAGCAGAAGAAGCAGAAGAAGGAGAAGGAGAAGGTGAAGTCTGGAGGGTGAAGCAGAAGAAGCAGGAGAAGGAGAAGGAGAAGGTGAAGTCTGGAGGGTGAATCAGAAGAAGTAGAAGAAGGAGAAGGAGAAGGTGAAGTCTGGAGGGTGAATCAGAAGAAGCAGAAGAAGGAGAAGGAGAAGGTGAAGTCTGGAGGGTGAATCAGAAGAAGCAGAAGAAGGAGAAGGAGAAGGTGAAGTCTGGAGGGTGAATCAGAAGAAGCAGAAGAAGGAGAAGGAGAAGGTGAAGTCTGGAGGGTGAATCAGAAGAAGCAGAAGAAGTAGAAGGAGAAGGTGAAGTCTGGAGGGTGAATCAGAAGAAGTAGAAGAAGGAGAAGGAGAAGGTGAAGTTTGGAGGGTGAATCATAAGAAGCAGAAGAAGGAGAAGGAGAAGGTGAAGTCAGGAGGGTGAATCAGAAGAAGCAGAAGAAGGAGAAGGAGAAGGTGAAGTCTGGAGGGTGAATCAGAAGAAGCAGAAGAAGGAGAAGGAGAAGGTGAAGACTGGAGGGTGAATCAGAAGAAGTAGAAGAAGCAGAAGGAGAAGGTGAAGTCTGGAGGGTGAATCAGAAGAAGTAGAAGAAGGAGAAGGAGAAGGTGAAGTCTGGAGGGTGAAGCATAAGAAGCAGAAGAAGGAGAAGGAGAAGGTGAAGTCTGGAGGGTGAAGCATAAGAAGCAGAAGAAGGAGAAGGAGAAGGTGAAGTCTGGAGGGTGAATCAGAAGAAGTAGAAGAAGGAGAAGGAGAAGGTGAAGTCTGGAGGGTTAATCAGAAGAAGCAGAAGAAGTAGAAGGAGAAGGTGAAGTCTGGAGGGTGAATCAGAAGAAGTAGAAGAAGGAGAAGGAGAAGGTGAAGTCTGGAGGGTGAATCAGAAGAAGCTGAAGAAGGAGAAGGAGAAGGTGAAGTCTGGAGGGTGAATCAGAAGAAGCAGAAGAAGGAGAAGGAGAAGGTGAAGTCTGCAGGGTGAATCAGAGGAAGCAGAAGAAGGAGAAGGAGAAGGTGAAGTCAGGAGGGTGAATCAGAAGAAGCAGAAGAAGGAGAAGGAGAAGGTGAAGTTAGGAGGGTGAATCAGAAGAAGCAGAAGAAGGAGAAGGAGAAGGTGAAGTCAGGGGGGTGAAGCAGAAGAAGTAGAAGGAGGAGAAGGAGAAGGTGAAGTCAGGAGGGTGAAGCAGAAGAAGCAGAAGAAGGAGAAGGAGAAGGTGAAGTCTGGCGGGCGCAGCAGAAGAAGCAGAAGAAGGAGAAGGAGAAGGTGAAGTCTGGAGGGTGAAGCAGAAGAAGCAGAAGAAGGAGAAGGAGAAGGTGAAGTCTGGAGGGTGAATCAGAAGAAGTAGAAGAAGGAGTAGGAGAAGGTGAAGTCAGGAGGGTGAAGCAGAAGAAGCAGAAGAAGGAGAAGGAGAAGGTGAAGTCTGGAGGGTGAAGCAGGAGAAGCAGAAGAAGGAGAAGGAGAAGGTGAAGTCTGGAGGGCGAAGCAGAAGAAGCAGAAGAAGGAGAAGGAGAAGGTGAAGTCTGGAGGGTGAAGCAGAAGAAGCAGGAGAAGGAGAAGGAGAAGGTGAAGTCTGGAGGGTGAATCAGAAGAAGTAGAAGAAGGAGAAGGAGAAGGTGAAGTCTGGAGGGTGAATCAGAAGAAGCAGAAGAAGGAGAAGGAGAAGGTGAAGTCTGGAGGGTGAATCAGAAGAAGCAGAAGAAGGAGAAGGAGAAGGTGAAGTCTGGAGGGTGAATCAGAAGAAGCAGAAGAAGGAGAAGGAGAAGGTGAAGTCTGGAGGGTGAATCAGAAGAAGCAGAAGAAGTAGAAGGAGAAGGTGAAGTCTGGAGGGTGAATCAGAAGAAGTAGAAGAAGGAGAAGGAGAAGGTGAAGTTTGGAGGGTGAATCATAAGAAGCAGAAGAAGGAGAAGGAGAAGGTGAAGTCAGGAGGGTGAATCAGAAGAAGCAGAAGAAGGAGAAGGAGAAGGTGAAGTCTGGAGGGTGAATCAGAAGAAGCAGAAGAAGGAGCAGGAGAAGGTGAAGACTGGAGGGTGAATCAGAAGAAGTAGAAGAAGCAGAAGGAGAAGGTGAAGTCTGGAGGGTGAATCAGAAGAAGTAGAAGAAGGAGAAGGAGAAGGTAAGGTCTGGAGGGTGAATCAGAAGAAGCAGAAGAAGGAGAAGGAGAAGGTGAAGTCTGGAGGGTGAATAAGAAGAAGCAGAAGAAGGAGAAGGAGAAGGTGAAGACTGGAGGGTGAATCAGAAGAAGTAGAAGAAGGAGAAGGAGAAGGTGAAGTCTGGAGGGTGAATCAGAAGAAGTAGAAGAAGGTGAGGTCTGGAGGGTGAATCAGAAGAAGCAGAAGAAGGAGAAGGAGAAGGTGAAGTCTGGAGGGTGAAGCAGAAGAAGCAGAAGAAGGAAAAGGAGAAGGTGAGGTCTGGAGGGTGAATCAGAAGAAGTAGAAGAAGGAGAAGGAGAAGGTGAAGTCTGGAGGGTGAATCAGAAGAAGTAGAAGAAGGAGAAGGAGAAGGTGAAGTTTGGAGGGTGAATCAGAAGAAGCAGAAGAAGGAGAAGGAGAAGGTGAAGTCAGGAGGGTGAATCAGAAGAAGCAGAAGAAGGAGAAGGAGAAGGTGAAGTCTGGAGGGTGAATCAGAAGAAGTAGAAGAAGCAGAAGGAGAAGGTGAAGTCTGGAGGGTGAATCAGAAGAAGTAGAAGAAGGAGAAGGAGAAGGTGAAGTCTGGAGGGTGAATCAGAAGAAGTAGAAGAAGGAGAAGGAGAAGGTGAGGTCTGGAGGGTGAATCAGAAGAAGCAGAAGAAGGAGAAACAGAAGGTGAAGTCTGGAGGGTGAATCAGAAGAAGTACAAGAAGGAGAAGGAGAAGGTGAGGTCTGGAGGGTGTATCAGAAGAAGTAGAAGAAGGAGAAGGAGAAGGTGAAGTCTGGAGGGTGAATCAGAAGAAGCAGAAGAAGGAGAATGAGAAGGTGAAGTCTGGAGGGTGAATCAGAAGAAGTAGAAGAAGGAGAAGGAGAAGGTGTAGTCTGGAGGGTGAATCCGAAGAAGTAGACGAAGGAGAAGGAGAAGGTGAAGTCTGGAGGGTGAATCAGAAGAAGCAGAAGAAGGAGAAGGAGAAGGTGAAGTCTGGAGGGTGAATCAGAAGAAGTAGAAGAAGGAGAAGGAGAAGGTGAGGTCTGGAGGGTGAATCAGAAGAAGCAGAAGAAGGAGAAGCAGAAGGTGAAGTCTGGAGGGTGAATCAGAAGAAGTAGAAGAAGGAGAAGGAGAAGGTGAGGTCTGGAGGGTGAATCAGAAGAAGTAGAAGAAGGAGAAGGAGAAGGTGAAGTCTGGAGGGTGAATCAGAAGAAGCAGAAGAAGAAGGTGAAGTCTGGAGGGTGAATCAGAAGAAGTAGAAGAAGGAGAAGGAGAAGGTGTAGTCTGGAGGGTGAATCCGAAGAAGTAGACGAAGCAGAAGGAGAAGGTGAAGTCTGGAGGGTGAATCAGAAGAAGCAGAAGAAGGAGAAGGAGAAGGTGAAGTCTGGCCCGTGAATCAGAAGAAGCAGAAGAATGAGAAGGAGAAGGTGAAGTCTGGAGGGTGAATCAGATGAAGCAGAAGAAGGAGAAGGAGAAGGTGAAGTCTGGAGGGTGAAGCATAAGAAGCAGAAGAAGGAGAAGGAGAAGGTGAAGTCTGGAGGGTGAATCAGAAGAAGTAGAAGAAGGAGAAGGAGAAGGTGAAGTCTGGAGGGTTAATCAGAAGAAGCAGAAGAAGTAGAAGGAGAAGGTGAAGTCTGGAGGGTGAATCAGAAGAAGTAGAAGAAGGAGAAGGAGAAGGTGAAGTCTGGAGGGTGAATCAGAAGAAGCTGAAGAAGGAGAAGGAGAAGGTGAAGTCTGGAGGGTGAATCAGAAGAAGCAGAAGAAGGAGAAGGAGAAGGTGAAGTCTGCAGGGTGAATCAGAGGAAGCAGAAGAAGGAGAAGGAGAAGGTGAAGTCAGGAGGGTGAATCAGAAGAAGCAGAAGAAGGAGAAGGAGAAGGTGAAGTTAGGAGGGTGAATCAGAAGAAGCAGAAGAAGGAGAAGGAGAAGGTGAAGTCAGGGGGGTGAAGCAGAAGAAGTAGAAGGAGGAGAAGGAGAAGGTGAAGTCAGGAGGGTGAAGCAGAAGAAGCAGAAGAAGGAGAAGGAGAAGGTGAAGTCTGGCGGGCGCAGCAGAAGAAGCAGAAGAAGGAGAAGGAGAAGGTGAAGTCTGGAGGGTGAAGCAGAAGAAGCAGAAGAAGGAGAAGGAGAAGGTGAAGTCTGGAGGGTGAATCAGAAGAAGTAGAAGAAGGAGTAGGAGAAGGTGAAGTCAGGAGGGTGAAGCAGAAGAAGCAGAAGAAGGAGAAGGAGAAGGTGAAGTCTGGAGGGTGAAGCAGGAGAAGCAGAAGAAGGAGAAGGAGAAGGTGAAGTCTGGAGGGCGAAGCAGAAGAAGCAGAAGAAGGAGAAGGAGAAGGTGAAGTCTGGAGGGTGAAGCAGAAGAAGCAGGAGAAGGAGAAGGAGAAGGTGAAGTCTGGAGGGTGAATCAGAAGAAGTAGAAGAAGGAGAAGGAGAAGGTGAAGTCTGGAGGGTGAAGCATAAGAAGCAGAAGAAGGAGAAGGAGAAGGTGAAGTCTGGAGGGTGAATCAGAAGAAGTAGAAGAAGGAGAAGGAGAAGGTGAAGTCTGGAGGGTTAATCAGAAGAAGCAGAAGAAGTAGAAGGAGAAGGTGAAGTCTGGAGGGTGAATCAGAAGAAGTAGAAGAAGGAGAAGGAGAAGGTGAAGTCTGGAGGGTGAATCAGAAGAAGCTGAAGAAGGAGAAGGAGAAGGTGAAGTCTGGAGGGTGAATCAGAAGAAGCAGAAGAAGGAGAAGGAGAAGGTGAAGTCTGCAGGGTGAATCAGAGGAAGCAGAAGAAGGAGAAGGAGAAGGTGAAGTCAGGAGGGTGAATCAGAAGAAGAAGGAGAAGGAGAAGGTGAAGTTAGGAGGGTGATTCAGAAGAAGCAGAAGAAGGAGAAGGAGAAGGTGAAGTCAGGGGGGTGAAGCAGAAGAAGTAGAAGGAGGAGAAGGAGAAGGTGAAGTCAGGAGGGTGAAGCAGAAGAAGCAGAAGAAGGAGAAGGAGAAGGTGAAGTCTGGCGGGCGCAGCAGAAGAAGCAGAAGAAGGAGAAGGAGAAGGTGAAGTCTGGAGGGTGAAGCAGAAGAAGCAGAAGAAGGAGAAGGAGAAGGTGAAGTCTGGAGGGTGAATCAGAAGAAGTAGAAGAAGGAGTAGGAGAAGGTGAAGTCAGGAGGGTGAAGCAGAAGAAGCAGAAGAAGGAGAAGGAGAAGGTGAAGTCTGGAGGGTGAAGCAGGAGAAGCAGAAGAAGGAGAAGGAGAAGGTGAAGTCTGGAGGGTGAAGCAGAAGAAGCAGGAGAAGGAGAAGGAGAAGGTGAAGTCTGGAGGGTGAATCAGAAGAAGTAGAAGAAGGAGAAGGAGAAGGTGAAGTCTGGAGGGTGAATCAGAAGAAGCAGAAGAAGGAGAAGGAGAAGGTGAAGTCTGGAGGGTGAATCAGAAGAAGCAGAAGAAGGAGAAGGAGAAGGTGAAGTCTGGAGGGTGAATCAGAAGAAGCAGAAGAAGGAGAAGGAGAAGGTGAAGTCTGGAGGGTGAATCAGAAGAAGCAGAAGAAGTAGAAGGAGAAGGTGAAGTCTGGAGGGTGAATCAGAAGAAGTAGAAGAAGGAGAAGGAGAAGGTGAAGTTTGGAGGGTGAATCATAAGAAGCAGAAGAAGGAGAAGGAGAAGGTGAAGTCAGGAGGGTGAATCAGAAGAAGCAGAAGAAGGAGAAGGAGAAGGTGAAGTCTGGAGGGTGAATCAGAATAAGCAGAAGAAGGAGAAGGAGAAGGTGAAGACTGGAGGGTGAATCAGAAGAAGTAGAAGAAGCAGAAGGAGAAGGTGAAGTCTGGAGGGTGAATCAGAAGAAGTAGAAGAAGGAGAAGGAGAAGGTAAGGTCTGGAGGGTGAATCAGAAGAAGCAGAAGAAGGAGAAGGAGAAGGTGAAGTCTGGAGGGTGAATAAGAAGAAGCAGAAGAAGGAGAAGGAGAAGGTGAAGACTGGAGGGTGAATCAGAAGAAGTAGAAGAAGGAGAAGGAGAAGATGAAGTCTGGAGGGTGAATCAGAAGAAGTAGAAGAAGGTGAGGTCTGGAGGGTGAATCAGAAGAAGCAGAAGAAGGAGAAGGAGAAGGTGAAGTCTGGAGGGTGAAGCAGAAGAAGCAGAAGAAGGAAAAGGAGAAGGTGAGGTCTGGAGGGTGAATCAGAAGAAGTAGAAGAAGGAGAAGGAGAAGGTGAAGTCTGGAGGGTGAATCAGAAGAAGTAGAAGAAGGAGAAGGAGAAGGTGAAGTTTGGAGGGTGAATCATACAAAGCAGAAGAAGGAGAAGGAGAAGGTGAAGTCAGGAGGGTGAATCAGAAGAAGCAGAAGAAGGAGAAGGAGAAGGTGAAGTCTGGAGGGTGAATCAGAAGAAGCAGAAGAAGGAGAAGGAGAAGGTGAAGACTGGAGGGTGAATCAGAAGAAGTAGAAGAAGCAGAAGGAGAAGGTGAAGTCTGGAGGGTGAATCAGAAGAAGTAGAAGAAGGAGAAGGAGAAGGTGAGGTCTGGAGGGTGAATCAGAAGAAGCAGAAGAAGGAGAAGCAGAAGGTGAAGTTAGGAGGGTGAATCAGAAGAAGCAGAAGAAGGAGAAGGAGAAGGTGAAGTCAGGGGGGTGAAGCAGAAGAAGTAGAAGGAGGAGAAGGAGAAGGTCAAGTCAGGAGGGTGAAGCAGAAGAAGCAGAAGAAGGAGAAGGAGAAGGTGAAGTCTGGAGGGTGAATCAGAAGAAGTAGAAGAAGGAGAAGGAGAAGGTGAAGTCTGGAGGGTGAATCAGAAGAAGCTGAAGAAGGAGAAGGAGAAGGTGAAGTCTGGAGGGTGAATCAGAAGAAGCAGAAGAAGGAGAAGGAGAAGGTGAAATCTGCAGGGTGAATCAGAGGAAGCAGAAGAAGGAGAAGGAGAAGGTGAAGTCAGGAGGGTGAATCAGAAGAAGCAGAAGAAGGAGAAGGAGAAGGTGAAGTTAGGAGGGTGAATCAGAAGAAGCAGAAGAAGGAGAAGGAGAAGGTGAAGTCAGGGGGGTGAAGCAGAAGAAGTAGAAGGAGGAGAAGGAGAAGGTGAAGTCAGGAGGGTGAAGCAGAAGAAGCAGAAGAAGGAGAAGGAGAAGGTGAAGTCTGGCGGGCGCAGCAGAAGAAGCAGAAGAAGGAGAAGGAGAAGGTGAAGTCTGGAGGGTGAAGCAGAAGAAGCAGAAGAAGGAGAAGGAGAAGGTGAAGTCTGGAGGGTGAATCAGAAGAAGTAGAAGAAGGAGTAGGAGAAGGTGAAGTCAGGAGGGTGAAGCAGAAGAAGCAGAAGAAGGAGAAGGAGAAGGTGAAGTCTGGAGGGTGAAGCAGGAGAAGCAGAAGAAGGAGAAGGAGAAGGTGAAGTCTGGAGGGCGAAGCAGAAGAAGCAGAAGAAGGAGAAGGAGAAGGTGAAGTCTGGAGGGTGAAGCAGAAGAAGCAGGAGAAGGAGAAGGAGAAGGTGAAGTCTGGAGGGTGAATCAGAAGAAGTAGAAGAAGGAGAAGGAGAAGGTGAAGTCTGGAGGGTGAATCAGAAGAAGCAGAAGAAGGAGAAGGAGAAGGTGAAGTCTGGAGGGTGAATCAGAAGAAGCAGAAGAAGGAGAAGGAGAAGGTGAAGTCTGGAGGGTGAATCAGAAGAAGCAGAAGAAGGAGAAGGAGAAGGTGAAGTCTGGAGGGTGAATCAGAAGAAGCAGAAGAAGTAGAAGGAGAAGGTGAAGTCTGGAGGGTGAATCAGAAGAAGTAGAAGAAGGAGAAGGAGAAGGTGAAGTTTGGAGGGTGAATCATAAGAAGCAGAAGAAGGAGAAGGAGAAGGTGAAGTCAGGAGGGTGAATCAGAAGAAGCAGAAGAAGGAGAAGGAGAAGGTGAAGTCTGGAGGGTGAATCAGAAGAAGCAGAAGAAGGAGAAGGAGAAGGTGAAGACTGGAGGGTGAATCAGAAGAAGTAGAAGAAGCAGAAGGAGAAGGTGAAGTCTGGAGGGTGAATCAGAAGAAGTAGAAGAAGGAGAAGGAGAAGGTAAGGTCTGGAGGGTGAATCAGAAGAAGCAGAAGAAGGAGAAGGAGAAGGTGAAGTCTGGAGGGTGAATAAGAAGAAGCAGAAGAAGGAGAAGGAGAAGGTGAAGACTGGAGGGTGAATCAGAAGAAGTAGAAGAAGGAGAAGGAGAAGATGAAGTCTGGAGGGTGAATCAGAAGAAGTAGAAGAAGGTGAGGTCTGGAGGGTGAATCAGAAGAAGCAGAAGAAGGAGAAGGAGAAGGTGAAGTCTGGAGGGTGAAGCAGAAGAAGCAGAAGAAGGAAAAGGAGAAGGTGAGGTCTGGAGGGTGAATCAGAAGAAGTAGAAGAAGGAGAAGGAGAAGGTGAAGTCTGGAGGGTGAATCAGAAGAAGTAGAAGAAGGAGAAGGAGAAGGTGAAGTTTGGAGGGTGAATCAGAAGAAGCAGAAGAAGGAGAAGGAGAAGGTGAAGTCAGGAGGGTGAATCAGAAGAAGCAGAAGAAGGAGAAGGAGAAGGTGAAGTCTGGAGGGTGAATCAGAAGAAGCAGATGAAGGAGAAGGAGAAGGTGAAGACTGGAGGGTGAATCAGAAGAAGTAGAAGAAGCAGAAGGAGAAGGTGAAGTCTGGAGGGTGAATCAGAAGAAGTAGAAGAAGGAGAAGGAGAAGGTGAGGTCTGGAGGGTGAATCAGAAGAAGCAGTAGAAGGAGAAGCAGAAGGTGAAGTCTGGAGGGTGAATCAGAAGAAGTACAAGAAGGAGAAGGAGAAGGTGAGGTCTGGAGGGTGTATCAGAAGAAGTAGAAGAAGGAGAAGGAGAAGGTGAAGTCTGGAGGGTGAATCAGAAGAAGCAGAAGAAGGAGAATGAGAAGGTGAAGTCTGGAGGGTGAATCAGAAGAAGTAGAAGAAGGAGAAGGAGAAGGTGTAGTCTGGAGGGTGAATCCGAAGAAGTAGACGAAGGAGAAGGAGAAGGTGAAGTCTGGAGGGTGAATCAGAAGAAGCAGAAGAAGGAGAAGGAGAAGGTGAAGTCTGGAGGGTGAATCAGAAGAAGTAGAAGAAGGAGAAGGAGAAGGTGAGGTCTGGAGGGTGAATCAGAAGAAGCAGAAGAAGGAGAAGCAGAAGGTGAAGTCTGGAGGGTGAATCAGAAGAAGTAGAAGAAGGAGAAGGAGAAGGTGAGGTCTGGAGGGTGAATCAGAAGAAGTAGAAGAAGGAGAAGGAGAAGGTGAAGTCTGGAGGGTGAATCAGAAGAAGGAGAAGAAGAAGGTGAAGTCTGGAGGGTGAATCAGAAGAAGTAGAAGAAGGAGAAGGAGAAGGTGTAGTCTGGAGGGTGAATCCGAAGAAGTACACGAAGCAGAAGGAGAAGGTGAAGTCTGGAGGGTGAATCAGAAGAAGCAGAAGAAGGAGAAGGAGAAGGTGAAGTCTGGAGGGTGAATCAGCAGAAGGAGAAGAAGGAGAAGGAGAAGGTGAAGTCTGGAGGGTGAATCAGAAGAAGCAGGAGAAGGAGAAGGAGAAGGTGAAGTCTGGAGGGTGAATCAGAAGAAGCAGAAGAAGGAGAAGGAGAAGGTGAAGTCTGGAGGGTGAATCAGAAGAAGCAGAAGAAGGAGAAGGAGAAGGTGAAGTCTGGAGGGTGAATCAGAAGAAGCAGAAGAAGTAGAAGGAGAAGGTGAAGTCTGGAGGGTGAATCAGAAGAAGTAGAAGAAGGAGAAGGAGAAGGTGAAGTCTGGAGGGTGAATCAGAAGAAGTAGAAGAAGGAGAAGGAGAAGGCGAAGTCTGGAGTGTGAATCAGAAGAAGCAGAAGAAGGAGAAGGAGAAGGTGAAGTCTGGAGGGTGAATCAGAAGAAGTAGAAGAAGGAGAAGGAGAAGGTGAAGTCTGGAGGGAGAAGCAGAAGAAGTAGAAGAAGGAGAAGCAGAAGGTGAAGTCTGGAGTGTGAATCAGAAGAAGTAGAAGAAGGAGAAGGAGAAGGTGAGGTCTGGTTGGTGAAGCAGAAGAAGTAGAAGAAGGAGAAGGAGAAGGTGAAGTCTGGAGGGTGAATCAGAAGAAGCAGAAGAAGGAGAAGGAGAAGGTGAAGTCTGGAGGGTGAATCAGAAGAAGTAGAAGAAGGAGAAGGAGAAGGTGTAGTCTGGAGGGTGAATCCGAAGAAGTAGACGAAGGAGAAGGAGAAGGTGAAGTCTGGAGGGTGAATCAGAAGAAGCAGAAGAAGGAGAAGGAGAAGGTGAAGTCTGGAGGGTGAATCAGAAGAAGTAGAAGAAGGAGAAGGAGAAGGTGAAGTCTGGAGGGTGAATCAGAAGAAGCAGGAGAAGGAGAAGGAGAAGGTGAAGTCTGGAGGGTGAATCAGAAGAAGCAGAAGAAGGAGAAGGAGAAGGTGAAGTCTGGAGGGTGAATCAGAAGAAGCAGAAGAAGGAGAAGGAGAAGGTGAAGTCTGGAGGGTGAATCAGAAGAAGTAGAAGGAGAAGGTGAAGTCTGGAGGGTGAATCAGAAGAAGTAGAAGAAGGAGAAGGAGAAGGTGAAGTCTGGAGGGTGAATCAGAAGAAGTAGAAGAAGGAGAAGGAGAAGGCGAAGTCTGGAGTGTGAATCAGAAGAAGCAGAAGAAGGAGAAGGAGAAGGTGAAGTCTGGAGGGTGAATCAGAAGAAGCAGAAGAAGGAGAAGGAGAAGATGAAGTCTGGAGGGTGAATCAGAAGAAGCAGAAGAAGGAGAAGGAGAACGTGAAGTCTGGAGGGTGAATCAGATGAAGCAGAAGAAGGAGAAGGAGAAGGTGAAGTCTGGAGGGTTAATTAGAAGAAGCAGAAGAAGTAGAAGGAGAAGGTGAAGTCTGGAGGGTGAATCAGAAGAAGTAGAAGAAGGAGAAGCAGAAGGTGAAGTCTGGAGGGTGAATCAGAAGAAGCAGAAGAAGGAGAAGGAGAAGATGAACTCTGGAGGGTGAATCAGAAGAAGTAGAAGAAGGAGAAGGAGAAGGTGAAGTCTGGAGGGTGAATCAGAAGATGTAGAAGAAGGAGAAGGAGAAGGCGAAGTCTGGAGGGTGAATCAGAAGAAGCAGAAGAAGGAGAAGGAGAAGGTGAAGTCTGGAGGGTGTATCAGAAGAAGCAGAAGAAGGAGAAGGAGAAGGTGTAGTCTGGAGGGTGAATCCGAAGAAGTAGAAGAAGGAGAAGGAGAAGGTGAAGTCTGGAGGGTGAATCAGAAGAAGCAGAAGAAGGAGTAGGAGAAGGTGAAGTCTGGAGGGTGAATCAGAAGAAGTAGAAGAAGGAGAAGGAGAAGGTGAAGTCTGGAGGGTGAATCAGAAGAAGCAGGAGAAGGAGAAGGAGAAGGTGAAGTCTGGAGGGTGAATCAGAAGAAGCAGAAGAAGGAGAAGGAGAAGGTGAAGTCTGGAGGGTGAATCAGAAGAAGCAGAAGAAGGAGAAGGAGAAGGTGAAGTCTGGAGCGTGAATCAGAAGAAGCAGAAGAAGTAGAAGGAGAAGGTGAAGTCTGGAGGGTGAATCAGAAGAAGTAGAAGAAGGAGAAGGAGAAGGTGAAGTCTGGAGGGTGAATCAGAAGAAGTAGAAGAAGGAGAAGGAGAAGGCGAAGTCTGGAGTGTGAATCAGAAGAAGCAGAAGAAGGAGAAGGAGAAGGTGAAGTCTGGAGGGTAAATCAGAAGAAGCAGAAGAAGGAGAAGGAGAAGATGAAGTCTGGAGGGTGAATCAGAAGAAGCAGAAGAAGGAGAAGGAGAAGGTGAAGTCTGGAGGGTGAATCAGATGAAGCAGAAGAAGGAGAAGGAGAAGGTGAAGTCTGGAGGGTGAAGCATAAGAAGCAGAAGAAGGAGAAGGAGAAGGTGAAGTCTGGAGGGTGAATCAGAAGAAGTAGAAGAAGGAGAAGGAGAAGGTGAAGTCTGGAGGGTTAATCAGAAGAAGCAGAAGAAGTAGAAGGAGAAGGTGAAGTCTGGAGGGTGAATCAGAAGAAGTAGAAGAAGGAGAAGGAGAAGGTGAAGTCTGGAGGGTGAATCAGAAGAAGCAGAAGAAGGAGAAGGAGAAGATGAACTCTGGAGGGTGAATCAGAAGAAGCAGAAGAAGGAGAAGGAGAAGGTGAAGTCTGGAGGGTGAATCAGAAGAAGCAGAAGAAGTAGAAGGAGAAGGTGAAGTCTGGAGGGTGAATCAGAAGAAGTAGAAGAAGGAGAAGGAGAAGGTGAAGTCTGGAGGGTGAATCAGAAGAAGCAGAAGAAGGAGAAGGAGAAGGTGAAGTCAGGAGGGTGAATCAGAAGAAGCAGAAGAAGGAGAAGGAGAAGGTGAACTCTGGAGGGTGAATCAGAAGAAGCAGAAGAAGGAGAAGGAGAAGGTGAAGTCTGGAGGGTGAATTAGAAGAAGCAGAAGAAGGAGAAGTAGAAGGTGAAGTCTGGAGGGTGAATCAGAAGAAGCAGAAGAAGGAGAAGGAGATGATGAAGTCTGGAGGGTGAATCAGAAGAAGCAGAAGAAGGAGAAGGAGATGATGAAGTCTGGAGATTGAATCAGAAGAAGTAGAAGAAGGGGAAGGAGAAGGTGAAGTCTGGAGGGTGAATCAGAAGAAGCAGATGAAGGAGAAGGAGAAGGTGAAGTCTGGAGGGTGAATCAGAAGAAGCAGAAGAAGGAGAAGGAGAAGGTGAAGTCTGGAGGGTGAATCAGAAGAAGTAGAAGAAGGAGAAGGAGAAGGTGAAGTCTGGAGGGTGAAGGAGAAGAAGTAGAGGAAGGAGAAGGAGAAGGTGAAGTCAGGAGGGTGAATCAGATGAAGTAGAAGAAGGAGAAGGAGAAGGTGAAGTCAGGAGGGTGAATCAGAAGAAGCAGAAGAAGGAGAAGGAGAAGGTGAAGTCTGGAGGGTGAATCAGAAGAATCAGAAGAAGGAGAAGGAGAAGGTGAAGTCTGGAGGGTGAATCAGAAGACGCAGAAGAAAGAGAAGGAGAAGGTGAAGACTGGAGGGTGAAGCAGAAGAAGCAGAAGAAGGAGAAGGAGAAGGTGAAGACTGGAGGGTGAATCAGAAGAAGTAGAAGAAGGAGAAGGAGAAGGTGAAGTCTGGAGGGTGAATCAGAAGAAGTAGAAGAAGGAGAAGGAGAAGGTGAAGTCTGGAGGGTGAATCAGAAGAAGCAGAAGAAGGAGAAGGAGAAGGTGATGTCTGGAGGGTGAATCAGAAGAAGCAGAAGAAGGAGAAGGAGAAGATGAAGTCTGGAGGGTGAATCAGAAGAAGTACAAGAAGTAGAAGGAGAAGGTGAGGTCTGGAGGGTGAATCAGAAGAAGCAGAAGAAGGAGAAGGAGAAGGTGAAGTCTGGAGGGTGAATCAGAAGAAGCAGAAGAAGGAGAAGGAGAAGGTGAAGTCTGGAGGGTGAATCAGAAGAAGCAGAAGAAGGAGAAGGAGAAGGTGGAGTCAGGAGGGTGAATCAGAAGAAGCAGAAGAAGGAGAAGGAGAAGGTGAAGTTAGGAGGGTTAATCAGAAGAAGCAGAAGAAGGAGAAGGAGAAGGTGCAATCAGGGGGGTGAAGCAGAAGAAGTAGAAGAAGGAGAAGGAGAAGGTGAAGTCAGGAGGGTGAAGCAGAAGAAGCAGAAGAAGGAGAAGGAGAAGGTGAAGTCTGGAGGGTGAAGCAGAAGAAGCAGAAGAAGGAGAAGGAGAAGGTGAAGTCTGGAGGGTGAATCAGAACAAGTAGAAGAAGGAGAAGGAGAAGGTGAAGTCAGGAGGGTGAAGCAGAAGAAGCAGAAGAAGGAGAAGGAGAAGGTGAAGTCTGGAGGGTGAATCAGAAGAAGCAGAAGAAGTAGAAGGAGAAGGTGAAGTCTGGAGGGTGAATCAGAAGAAGTAGAAGAAGGAGAAGGAGAAGGTGAAGTCTGGAGGGTGAATCAGAAGAAGTAGAAGAAGGAGAAGGAGAAGGCGAAGTCTGGAGTGTGAATCAGAAGAAGCAGAAGAAGGAGAAGGAGAAGGTGAAGTCTGGAGGGTGAATCAGAAGAAGCAGAAGAAGGAGAAGGAGAAAATGAAGTCTGGAGGGTGAATCAGAAGAAGCAGAAGAAGGAGAAGGAGAAGGTGAAGTCTGGAGGGTGAATCAGATGAAGCAGAAGAAGGAGAAGAAGAAGGTGAAGTCTGGAGGGTGAAGCATAAGAAGCAGAAGAAGGAGAAGGAGAAGGTGAAGTCTGGAGGGTGAATCAGAAGAAGGAGAAGAAGGAGAAGGAGAAGGTGAAGTCTGGAGGGTTAATCAGAAGAAGCAGAAGAAGTAGAAGGAGAAGGTGAAGTCTGGAGGGTGAATCAGAAGAAGTAGAAGAAGGAGAAGGAGAAGGTGAAGTCTGGAGGGTGAATCAGAAGAAGCTGAAGAAGGAGAAGGAGAAGGTGAAGTCTGGAGGGTGAATCAGAAGAAGCAGAAGAAGGAGAAGGAGAAGGTGAAGTCTGCAGGGTGAATCAGAGGAAGCAGAAGAAGGAGAAGGAGAAGGTGAAGTCAGGAGGGTGAATCAGAAGAAGCAGAAGAAGGAGAAGGAGAAGATGAAGTTAGGAGGGTGAATCAGAAGAAGCAGAAGAAGGAGAAGGAGAAGGTGAAGTCAGGGGGGTGAAGCAGAAGAAGTAGAAGGAGGAGAAGGAGAAGGTGAAGTCAGGAGGGTGAAGCAGAAGAAGCAGAAGAAGGAGAAGGAGAAGGTGAAGTCTGGCGGGCGCAGCAGAAGAAGCAGAAGAAGGAGAAGGAGAAGGTGAAGTCTGGAGGGTGAAGCAGAAGAAGCAGAAGAAGGAGAAGGAGAAGGTGAAGTCTGGAGGGTGAATCAGAAGAAGTAGAAGAAGGAGTAGGAGAAGGTGAAGTCAGGAGGGTGAAGCAGAAGAAGCAGAAGAAGGAGAAGGAGAAGGTGAAGTCTGGAGGGTGAAGCAGGAGAAGCAGAAGAAGGAGAAGGAGAAGGTGAAGTCTGGAGGGCGAAGCAGAAGAAGCAGAAGAAGGAGAAGGAGAAGGTGAAGTCTGGAGGGTGAAGCAGAAGAAGCAGAAGAAGGAGAAGGAGAAGGTCAAGTCTGGAGTGTGAATCGGAAGAAGTAGAAGAAGGAGAAGGAGAAGGTGAAGTCAGGAGGGTGAAGCAGAAGAAGCAGAAGAAGGAGAAGGAGAAGGTGAAGTCTGGAGGGTGAAGCAGAAGAAGCAGAAGAAGGAGAAGGAGAAGGTGAAGTCTGGAGGGTGAAGCAGAAGAAGCAGAAGAAGGAGAAGAAGAAGGTGAAGTCAGGAAGGTGAATCAGAAGAAGTAGAAGAAGGAGCATGGGAAGGTGTAGTCTGGAGGGTGAATCAGAAGAAGTAGACGAAGGAGAAGGAGAAGGTGAAGTCTGGAGGGTGAATCAGAAGAAGCAGGAGAAGGAGAAGGAGAAGGTGAAGTCTGGAGGGTGAATCAGAAGAAGTAGAAGAAGGAGAAGGAGAAGGTGAAGTCTGGAGGGTGAATCAGAAGAAGCAGAAGAAGGAGAAGGAGAAGGTGAAGTCTGGAGGGTGAATCAGATGAAACAGAAAAAGGAGAAGGAGAAGGTGAAGTCTGGAGGGTGAATCAGAAGAAGCAGAATAAGGAGAAGGAGAAGGTGAAGTCTGGAGGGTGAATCAGAAGAAGCAGAACAAGTAGAAGGAGAAGGTGAAGTCTGGAGGGTGAATCAGAAGAAGTAGAAGAAGGAGAAGGAGAAGGTGAAGTTTGGAGGGTGAATCATAAGATGCAGAAGAAGGAGAAGGAGAAGGTGAAGTCAGGAGGGTGAATCAGAAGAAGCAGAAGAAGGAGAAGGTGAAGTCTGGAGGGTGAATCAGAAGAAGCAGAAGAAGGAGAAGGAGAAGGTGAAGTCTGGAGGGTGTATCAGAAGAAGCAGAAGAAGGAGAAGGAGAAGGTGTAGTCTGGAGGGTGAATCCGAAGAAGTAGAAGAAGGAGAAGGAGAAGGTGAAGTCTGGAGGGTGAATCAGAAGAAGCAGAAGAAGGAGTAGGAGAAGGTGAAGTCTGGAGGGTGAATCAGAAGAAGTAGAAGAAGGAGAAGGAGAAGGTGAAGTCTGGAGGGTGAATCAGAAGAAGCAGGAGAAGGAGAAGGAGAAGGTGAAGTCTGGAGGGTGAATCAGAAGAAGCAGAAGAAGGAGAAGGAGAAGGTGAAGTCTGGAGGGTGAATCAGAAGAAGCAGAAGAAGGAGAAGGAGAAGGTGAAGTCTGGAGGGTGAATCAGAAGAAGCAGAAGAAGTAGAAGGAGAAGGTGAAGTCTGGAGGGTGAATCAGAAGAAGTAGAAGAAGGAGAAGGAGAAGGTGAAGTCTGGAGGGTGAATCAGAAGAAGTAGAAGAAGGAGAAGGAGAAGGCGAAGTCTGGAGTGTGAATCAGAAGAAGCAGAAGAAGGAGAAGGAGAAGGTGAAGTCTGGAGGGTGAATCAGAAGAAGCAGAAGAAGGAGAAGGAGAAGATGAAGTCTGGAGGGTGAATCAGAAGAAGCAGAAGAAGGAGAAGGAGAAGGTGAAGTCTGGAGGGTGAATCAGATGAAGCAGAAGAAGGAGAAGGAGAAGGTGAAGTCTGGAGGGTGAAGCATAAGAAGCTGAAGAAGGAGAAGGAGAAGGTGAAGTCTGGAGGGTGAATCAGAAGAAGCAGAAGAAGTAGAAGGAGAAGGTGAAGTCTGGAGGGTGAATCAGAAGAAGTAGAAGAAGGAGAAGGAGAAGGTGAAGTCTGGAGGGTGAATCAGAAGAAGCAGAAGAAGGAGAAGGAGAAGATGAACTCTGGAGGGTGAATCAGAAGAAGCAGAAGAAGGAGAAGTAGAAGGTGAAGTCTGGAGGGTGAATCAGAAGAAGCAGAAGAAGTAGAAGGAGAAGGTGAAGTCTGGAGGGTGAATCAGAAGAAGTAGAAGAAGGAGAAGGAGAAGGTGAAGTCTGGAGGGTGAATCAGAAGAAGCAGAAGAAGGAGAAGGAGAAGGTGAAGTCAGGAGGGTGAATCAGAAGAAGCAGAAGAAGGAGAAGTAGAAGGTGAAGTTTGGAGGGTGAATCAGAAGAAGCAGAAGAAGGAGAAGGAGAAGATGAACTCTGGAGGGTGAATCAGAGGAAGCAGAAGAAGGAGAAGGAGAAGGTGAAGTCTGGAGGGTGAATTAGAAGAAGCAGAAGAAGGAGAAGTAGAAGGTGAAGTCTGGAGGGTGAATCAGAAGAAGCAGAAGAAGGAGAAGGAGATGATGAAGTCTGGAGGGTGAATCAGAAGAAGCAGAAGAAGGAGAAGGAGATGATGAAGTCTGGAGGTTGAATCAGAAGAAGTAGAAGAAGGGGAAGGAGAGGGTGAAGTCTGGAGGGTGAATCAGAAGAAGCAGATGAAGGAGAAGGAGAAGGTGAAGTCTGGAGGGTGAATCAGAAGAAGCAGAAGAAGGAGAAGGAGAAGGTGAAGTCTGGAGGGTGAATCAGAAGAAGTAGAAGAAGGAGAAGCAGAAGGTGAAGTCTGGAGGGTGAAGGAGAAGAAGTAGAGGAAGGAGAAGGAGAAGGTGAAGTCAGGAGGGTGAATCAGATGAAGTAGAAGAAGGAGAAGGAGAAGGTGTAGTCTGGAGGGTGAATCCGAAGAAGTAGAAGAAGGAGAAGGAGAAGGTGAAGTCTGTAGGGTGAATCAGAAGAAGCAGAAGAAGGAGTAGGAGAAGGTGAAGTCTGGAGGGTGAATCAGAAGAAGTAGAAGAAGGAGAAGGAGAAGGTGAAGTCTGGAGGGTGAATCAGAAGAAGCAGGAGAAGGAGAAGGAGAAGGTGAAGTCTGGAGGGTGAATCAGAAGAAGCAGAAGAAGGAGAAGGAGAAGGTGAAGTCTGGAGGGTGAATCAGAAGAAGCAGAAGAAGGAGAAGGAGAAGGTGAAGTCTGGAGGGTGAATCAGAAGAAGCAGAAGAAGTAGAAGGAGAAGGTGAAGTCTGGAGGGTGAATCAGAAGAAGTAGAAGAAGGAGAAGGAGAAGGTGAAGTCTGGAGGGTGAATCAGAAGAAGTAGAAGAAGGAGAAGGAGAAGGCGAAGTCTGGAGTGTGAATCAGAAGAAGCAGAAGAAGGAGAAGGAGAAGGTGAAGTCTGGAGGGTGAATCAGAAGAAGCAGAAGAAGGAGAAGGAGAAGATGAAGTCTGGAGGGTGAATCAGAAGAAGCAGAAGAAGGAGAAGGAGAAGGTGAAGTCTGGAGGGTGAATCAGATGAAGCAGAAGAAGGAGAAGGAGAAGGTGAAGTCTGGAGGGTGAAGCATAAGAAGCTGAAGAAGGAGAAGGAGAAGGTGAAGTCTGGAGGGTGAATCAGAAGAAGTAGAAGAAGGAGAAGGAGAAGGTGAAGTCTGGAGGGTTAATCAGAAGAAGCAGAAGAAGTAGAAGGAGAAGGTGAAGTCTGGAGGGTGAATCAGAAGAAGTAGAAGAAGGAGAAGGAGAAGGTGAAGTCTGGAGGGTGAATCAGAAGAAGCAGAAGAAGGAGAAGGAGAAGATGAACTCTGGAGGGTGAATCAGAAGAAGCAGAAGAAGGAGAAGTAGAAGGTGAAGTCTGGAGGGTGAATCAGAAGAAGCAGAAGAAGTAGAAGGAGAAGGTGAAGTCTGGAGGGCGAATCAGAAGAAGTAGAAGAAGGAGAAGGAGAAGGTGAAGTCTGGAGGGTGAATCAGAAGAAGCAGAAGAAGGAGAAGGAGAAGGTGAAGTCAGGAGGGTGAATCAGAAGAAGCAGAAGAAGGAGAAGTAGAAGGTGAAGTCTGGAGGGTGAATCAGAAGAAGCAGAAGAAGGAGAAGGAGAAGATGAACTCTGGAGGGTGAATCAGAGGAAGCAGAAGAAGGAGAAGGAGAAGGTGAAGTCTGGAGGCTGAATTAGAAGAAGCAGAAGAAGGAGAAGTAGAAGGTGAAGTCTGGAGGGTGAATCAGAAGAAGCAGAAGAAGGAGAAGGAGATGATGAAGTCTGGAGGGTGAATCAGAAGAAGCAGAAGAAGGAGAAGGAGATGATGAAGTCTGGAGGTTGAATCAGAAGAAGTAGAAGAAGGGGAAGGAGAGGGTGAAGTCTGGAGGGTGAATCAGAAGAAGCAGATGAAGGAGAAGGAGAAGGTGAAGTCTGGAGGGTGAATCAGAAGAAGCAGAAGAAGGAGAAGGAGAAGGTGAAGTCTGGAGGGTGAATCAGAAGAAGTAGAAGAAGGAGAAGGAGAAGGTGAAGTCTGGAGGGTGAAGGAGAAGAAGTAGAGGAAGGAGAAGGAGAAGGTGAAGTCAGGAGGGTGAATCAGATGAAGTAGAAGAAGGAGAAGGAGAAGGTGAAGTCAGGAGGGTGAATCAGAAGAAGTAGAAGAAGGTGAAGGAGAAGGTGAAGTCTGGAGGGTGAATCAGAAGAAGTAGAAGAAGGAGAAGGAGAAGGTGAAGTCTGGAGGGTGAATCAGAAGAAGCAGAAGAAGGAGAAGGAGATGATGAAGTCTGGAGGGTGAATCAGAAGAAGCAGAAGAAGGAGAAGGAGATGATGAAGTCTGGAGGTTGAATCAGAAGAAGTAGAGGAAGGGGAAGGAGAAGGTGAAGTCTGGAGGGTGAATCAGAAGAAGCAGATGAAGGAGAAGGAGAAGGTGAAGTCTGGAGGGTGAATCAGAAGAAGCAGAAGAAGGAGAAGGAGAAGGTGAAGTCTGGAGGGTGAATCAGAAGAAGTAGAAGAAGGAGAAGGAGAAGGTGAAGTCTGGAGGGTGAAGGAGAAGAAGTAGAGGAAGGAGAAGGAGAAGGTGAAGTCAGGAGGGTGAATCAGATGAAGTAGAAGAAGGAGAAGGAGAAAGTGAAGTCAGGAGGGTGAATCAGAAGAAGCAGAAGAAGGAGAAGGAGAAGGTGAAGTCTGGAGGGTGAATCAGAAGAATCAGAAGAAGGAGAAGGAGAAGGTGAAGTCTGGAGGGTGAATCAGAAGACGCAGAAGAAAGAGAAGGAGAAGGTGAAGTCTGGAGGGTGAAGCAGAAGAAGCAGAAGAAGGAGAAGGAGAAGGTGAAGACTGGAGGGTGAATCAGAAGAAGTAGAAGAAGGAGAAGGAGAAGGTGAAGTCTGGAGGGTGAATCAGAAGAAGTAGAAGAAGGAGAAGGAGAAGGTGAAGTCTGGAGGGTGAATCAGAAGAAGCAGAAGAAGGAGAAGGAGAAGGTGATGTCTGGAGGGTGAATCAGAAGAAGCAGAAGAAGGAGAAGGAGAAGATGAAGTCTGGAGGGTGAATCAGAAGAAGTACAAGAAGTAGAAGGAGAAGGTGAGGTCTGGAGGGTGAAACAGAAGAAGCAGAAGAAGGAGAAGGAGAAGGTGAAGTCTGGAGGGTGAATCAGAAGAAGCAGAAGAAGGAGAAGGAGAAGGTGAAGTCTGGAGGGTGAATCAGAAGAAGCAGAAGAAGGAGAAGGAGAAGGTGGAGTCAGGAGGGTGAATCAGAAGAAGCAGAAGAAGGAGAAGGAGAAGGTGAAGTTAGGAGGGTTAATCAGAAGAAGCAGAAGAAGGAGAAGGAGAAGGTGCAATCAGGGGGGTGAAGCAGAAGAAGTAGAAGAAGGAGAAGGAGAAGGTGAAGTCAGGAGGGTGAAGCAGAAGAAGCAGAAGAAGGAGAAGGAGAAGGTGAAGTCTGGAGGGTGAAGCAGAAGAAGCAGAAGAAGGAGAAGGAGAAGGTGAAGTCTGGAGGGTGAATCAGAAGAAGTAGAAGAAGGAGAAGGAGAAGGTGAAGTCAGGAGGGTGAAGCAGAAGAAGCAGAAGAAGGAGAAGGAGAAGGTGAAGTCTGGAGGGTGAATCAGAAGAAGCAGAAGAAGTAGAAGAAGGTGAAGTCTGGAGGGTGAATCAGAAGAAGTAGAAGAAGGAGAAGGAGAAGGTGAAGTCTGGAGGGTGAATCAGAAGAAGTAGAAGAAGGAGAAGGAGAAGGCGAAGTCTGGAGTGTGAATCAGAAGAAGCAGAAGAAGGAGAAGGAGAAGGTGAAGTCTGGAGGGTGAATCAGAAGAAGCAGAAGAAGGAGAAGGAGAAGATGAAGTCTGGAGGGTGAATCAGAAGAAGCAGAAGAAGGAGAAGGAGAAGGTGAAGTCTGGAGGGTGAATCAGATGAAGCAGAAGAAGGAGAAGGAGAAGGTGAAGTCTGGAGGGTGAAGCATAAGAAGCAGAAGAAGGAGAAGGAGAAGGTGAAGTCTGGAGGGTGAATCAGAAGAAGTAGAAGAAGGAGAAGGAGAAGGTGAAGTCTGGAGGGTTAATCAGAAGAAGCAGAAGAAGTAGAAGGAGAAGGTGAAGTCTGGAGGGTGAATCAGAAGAAGTAGAAGAAGGAGAAGGAGAAGGTGAAGTCTGGAGGGTGAATCAGAAGAAGCTGAAGAAGGAGAAGGAGAAGGTGAAGTCTGGAGGGTGAATCAGAAGAAGCAGAAGAAGGAGAAGGAGAAGGTGAAGTCTGCAGGGTGAATCAGAGGAAGCAGAAGAAGGAGAAGGAGAAGGTGAAGTCAGGAGGGTGAATCAGAAGAAGCAGAAGAAGGAGAAGGAGAAGGTGAAGTTAGGAGGGTGAATCAGAAGAAGCAGAAGAAGGAGAAGGACAAGGTGAAGTCAGGGGGGTGAAGCAGAAGAAGTAGAAGGAGGAGAAGGAGAAGGTGAAGTCAGGAGGGTGAAGCAGAAGAAGCAGAAGAAGGAGAAGGAGAAGGTGAAGTCTGGCGGGCGCAGCAGAAGAAGCAGAAGAAGGAGAAGGAGAAGGTGAAGTCTGGAGGGTGAAGCAGAAGAAGCAGAAGAAGGAGAAGGAGAAGGTGAAGTCTGGAGGGTGAATCGGAAGAAGTAGAAGAAGGAGTAGGAGAAGGTGAAGTCAGGAGGGTGAAGCAGAAGAAGCAGAAGAAGGAGAAGGAGAAGGTGAAGTCTGGAGGGTGAAGCAGGAGAAGCAGAAGAAGGAGAAGGAGAAGGTGAAGTCTGGAGGGCGAAGCAGAAGAAGCAGAAGAAGGAGAAGGAGAAGGTGAAGTCTGGAGGGTGAAGCAGAAGAAGCAGAAGAAGGAGAAGGAGAAGGTGAAGTCTGGAGGGTGAAGCAGAAGAAGCAGAAGAAGGAGAAGGAGAAGGTGAAGTCTGGAGGGTGAAGCAGAAGAAGCAGAAGAAGGAGAAGGAGAAGGTGAAGTCAGGAAGGTGAATCAGAAGAAGTAGAAGAAGGAGAATGGGAAGGTGTAGTCTGGAGGGTGAATCAGAAGAAGTAGACGAAGGAGAAGGAGAAGGTGAAGTCTGGAGGGTGAATGAGAAGAAGCAGGAGAAGGAGAAGGAGAAGGTGAAGTCTGGAGGGTGAATCAGAAGAAGTAGAAGAAGGAGAAGGAGAAGGTGAAGTCTGGAGGGTGAATCAGAAGAAGCAGAAGAAGGAGAAGGAGAAGGTGAAGTCTGGAGGGTGAATCAGAAGAAGCAGAAGAAGGAGAAGGAGAAGGTGAAGTCTGGAGGGTGAATCAGAAGAAGCAGAAGAAGGAGAAGGAGAAGGTGAAGTCTGGAGGGTGAATCAGAAGAAGCAGAAGAAGTAGAAGGAGAAGGTGAAGTCTGGAGGGTGAATCAGAAGAAGTAGAAGAAGGAGAAGGAGAAGGTGAAGTTTGGAGGGTGAATCATAAGAAGCAGAAGAAGGAGAAGGAGAAGGTGAAGTCAGGAGGGTGAATCAGAAGAAGCAGAAGAAGGAGAAGGAGAAGGTGAAGTCTGGAGGGTGAATCAGAAGAAGCAGAAGAAGGAGAAGGAGAAGGTGAAGACTGGAGGGTGAATCAGAAGAAGTAGAAGAAGCAGAAGGAGAAGGTGAAGTCTGGAGGGTGAATCAGAAGAAGTAGAAGAAGGAGAAGGAGAAGGTAAGGTCTGGAGGGTGAATCAGAAGAAGCAGAAGAAGGAGAAGGAGAAGGTGAAGTCTGGAGGGTGAATAAGAAGAAGCAGAAGAAGGAGAAGGAGAAGGTGAAGACTGGAGGGTGAATCAGAAGAAGTAGAAGAAGGAGAAGGAGAAGATGAAGTCTGGAGGGTGAATCAGAAGAAGTAGAAGAAGGTGAGGTCTGGAGGGTGAATCAGAAGAAGCAGAAGAAGGAGAAGGAGAAGGTGAAGTCTGGAGGGTGAAGCAGAAGAAGCAGAAGAAGGAAAAGGAGAAGGTGAGGTCTGGAGGGTGAATCAGAAGAGGTAGAAGAAGGAGAAGGAGAAGGTGAAGTCTGGAGGGTGAATCAGAAGAAGTAGAAGAAGGAGAAGGAGAAGGTGAAGTTTGGAGGGTGAATCAGAAGAAGCAGAAGAAGGAGAAGGAGAAGGTGAAGTCAGGAGGGTGAATCAGAAGAAGCAGAAGAAGGAGAAGGAGAAGGTGAAGTCTGGAGGGTGAATCAGAAGAAGCAGAAGAAGGAGAAGGAGAAGGTGAAGACTGGAGGGTGAATCAGAAGAAGTAGAAGAAGCAGAAGGAGAAGGTGAAGTCTGGAGGGTGAATCAGAAGAAGTAGAAGAAGGAGAAGGAGAAGGTGAGGTCTGGAGGGTGAATCAGAAGAAGCAGAAGAAGGAGAAGCAGAAGGTGAAGTCTGGAGGGTGAATCAGAAGAAGTACAAGAAGGAGAAGGAGAAGGTGAGGTCTGGAGGGTGTATCAGAAGAAGTAGAAGAAGGAGAAGGAGAAGGTGAAGTCTGGAGGGTGAATCAGAAGAAGCAGAAGAAGGAGAATGAGAAGGTGAAGTCTGGAGGGTGAATCAGAAGAAGTAGAAGAAGGAGAAGGAGAAGGTGTAGTCTGGAGGGTGAATCCGAAGAAGTAGACGAAGGAGAAGGAGAAGGTGAAGTCTGGAGGGTGAATCAGAAGAAGCAGAAGAAGGAGAAGGAGAAGGTGAAGTCTGGAGGGTGAATCAGAAGAAGTAGAAGAAGGAGAAGGAGAAGGTGAGGTCTGGAGGGTGAATCAGAAGAAGCAGAAGAAGGAGAAGCAGAAGGTGAAGTCTGGAGGGTGAATCAGAAGAAGTAGAAGAAGGAGAAGGAGAAGGTGAGGTCTGGAGGGTGAATCAGAAGAAGTAGAAGAAGGAGAAGGAGAAGGTGAAGTCTGGAGGGTGAATCAGAAGAAGCAGAAGAAGGAGAAGAAGAAGGTGAAGTCTGGAGGGTGAATCAGAAGAAGTAGAAGAAGGAGAAGGAGAAGGTGTAGTCTGGAGGGTGAATCCGAAGAAGTAGACGAAGCAGAAGGAGAAGGTGAAGTCTGGAGGGTGAATCAGAAGAAGCAGAAGAAGGAGAAGGAGAAGGTGAAGTCTGGAGGGTGAATCAGAAGAAGCAGAAGAAGGAGAAGGAGAAGATGAAGTCTGGAGGGTGAATCAGAAGAAGCAGAAGAAGGAGAAGGAGAAGGTGAAGTCTGGAGGGTGAATCAGATGAAGCAGAAGAAGGAGAAGGAGAAGGTGAAGTCTGGAGGGTGAAGCATAAGAAGCAGAAGAAGGAGAAGGAGAAGGTGAAGTCTGGAGGGTGAATCAGAAGAAGTAGAAGAAGGAGAAGGAGAAGGTGAAGTCTGGAGGGTTAATTAGAAGAAGCAGAAGAAGTAGAAGGAGAAGGTGAAGTCTGGAGGGTGAATCAGAAGAAGTAGAAGAAGGAGAAGGAGAAGGTGAAGTCTGGAGGGTGAATCAGAAGAAGCAGAAGAAGGAGAAGGAGAAGATGAACACTGGAGGGTGAATCAGAAGAAGTAGAAGAAGGAGAAGGAGAAGGTGAAGTCTGGAGGGTGAATCAGAAGATGTAGAAGAAGGAGAAGGAGAAGGCGAAGTCTGGAGGGTGAATCAGAAGAAGCAGAAGAAGGAGAAGGAGAAGGTGAAGTCTGGAGGGTGTATCAGAACAAGCAGAAGAAGGAGAAGGAGAAGGTGTAGTCTGGAGGGTGAATCCGAAGAAGTAGACGAAGGAGAAGGAGAAGGTGAAGTCTGGAGGGTGAATCAGAAGAAGCAGAAGAAGGAGTAGGAGAAGGTGAAGTCTGGAGGGTGAATCAGAAGAAGTAGAAGAAGGAGAAGGAGAAGGTGAAGTCTGGAGGGTGAATCAGAAGAAGCAGGAGAAGGAGAAGGAGAAGGTGAAGTCTGGATGGTGAATCAGAAGAAGCAGAAGAAGGAGAAGGAGAAGGTGAAGTCTGGAGGGTGAATCAGAAGAAGCAGAAGAAGGAGAAGGAGAAGGTGAAGTCTGGAGGGTGAATCAGAAGAAGCAGAAGAAGTAGAAGGAGAAGGTGAAGTCTGGAGGGTGAATCAGAAGAAGTAGAAGAAGGAGAAGGAGAAGGTGAAGTCTGGAGGGTGAATCAGAAGAAGTAGAAGAAGGAGAAGGAGAAGGCGAAGTCTGGAGTGTGAATCAGAAGAAGCAGAAGAAGGAGAAGGAGAAGGTGAAGTCTGGAGGGTGAATCAGAAGAAGCAGAAGAAGGAGAAGGAGAAGATGAAGTCTGGAGGGTGAATCAGAAGAAGCAGAAGAAGGAGAAGGTGAAGTCTGGAGGGTGAATCAGATGAAGCAGAAGAAGGAGAAGGAGAAGGTGAAGTCTGGAGGGTGAAGCATAAGAAGCAGAAGAAGGAGAAGGAGAAGGTGAAGTCTGGAGGGTGAATCAGAAGAAGTAGAAGAAGGAGAAGGAGAAGGTGAAGTCTGGAGGGTTAATCAGAAGAAGCAGAAGAAGTAGAAGGAGAAGGTGAAGTCTGGAGGGTGAATCAGAAGAAGTAGAAGAAGGAGAAGGAGAAGGTGAAGTCTGGAGGGTGAATCAGAAGAAGCAGAAGAAGGAGAAGGAGAAGATGAACTCTGGAGGGTGAATCAGAAGAAGCAGAAGAAGGAGAAGGAGAAGGTGAAGTCTGGAGGGTGAATCAGAAGAAGCAGAAGAAGTAGAAGGAGAAGGTGAAGTCTGGAGGGTGAATCAGAAGAAGTAGAAGAAGGAGAAGGAGAAGGTGAAGTCTGGAAGGTGAATCAGAAGAAGCAGAAGAAGGAGAAGGAGAAGGTGAAGTCAGGAGGGTGAATCAGAAGAAGCAGAAGAAGGAGAAGGAGAAGGTGAAGTCTGGAGGGTGAATCAGAAGAAGCAGAAGAAGGAGAAGGAGAAGATGAACTCTGGAGGGTGAATCAGAAGAAGCAGAAGAAGGAGAAGGAGAAGGTGAAGTCTGGAGGGTGAATTAGAAGAAGCAGAAGAAGGAGAAGTAGAAGGTGAAGTCTGGAGGGTGAATCAGAAGAAGCAGAAGAAGGAGAAGGAGATGATGAAGTCTGGAGGGTGAATCAGAAGAAGCAGAAGAAGTAGAAGGAGATGATGAAGTCTGGAGGTTGAATCAGAAGAAGTAGAAGAAGGGGAAGGAGAAGGTGAAGTCTGGAGGGTGAATCAGAAGAAGCAGATGAAGGAGAAGGAGAAGGTGAAGTCTGGAGGGTGAATCAGAAGAAGCAGAATAAGGAGAAGGAGAAGGTGAAGTCTGGAGGGTGAATCAGAAGAAGTAGAAGAAGGAGAAGGAGAAGGTGAAGTCTGGAGGGCGAAGGAGAAGAAGTAGAGGAAGGAGAAGGAGAAGGTGAAGTCAGGAGGGTGAATCAGATGAAGTAGAAGAAGGAGAAGGAGAAGGTGAAGTCAGGGGGGTGAATCAGAAGAAGCAGAAGAAGGAGAAGGAGAAGGTGAAGTCTGGAGGGTGAATCAGAAGAATCAGAAGAAGGAGAAGGAGAAGGTGAAGTCTGGAGGGTGAATCAGAAGACGCAGAAGAAAGAGAAGGAGAAGGTGAAGTCTGGAGGGTGAAGCAGAAGAAGCAGAAGAAGGAGAAGGAGAAGGTGAAGACTGGAGGGTGAATCAGAAGAAGTAGAAGAAGGAGAAGGAGAAGGTGAAGTCTGGAGGGTGAATCAGAAGAAGTAGAAGAAGGAGAAGGAGAAGGTGAAGTCTGGAGGGTGAATCAGAAGAAGCAGAAGAAGGAGAAGGAGAAGGTGATGTCTGGAGGGTGAATCAGAAGAAGCAGAAGAAGGAGAAGGAGAAGATGAAGTCTGGAGGGTGAATCAGAAGAAGTACAAGAAGTAGAAGGAGAAGGTGAGGTCTGGAGGGTGAATCAGAAGAAGCAGAAGAAGGAGAAGGAGAAGGTGAAGTCTGGAGGGTGAATCAGAAGAAGCAGAAGAAGGAGAAGGAGAAGGTGAAGTCTGGAGGGTGAATCAGAAGAAGCAGAAGAAGGAGAAGGAGAAGGTGGAGTCAGGAGGGTGAATCAGAAGAAGCAGAAGAAGGAGAAGGAGAAGGTGAAGTTAGGAGGGTTAATCAGAAGAAGCAGAAGAAGGAGAAGGAGAAGGTGCAATCAGGGGGGTGAAGCAGAAGAAGTAGAAGAAGGAGAAGGAGAAGGTGAAGTCAGGAGGGTGAAGCAGAAGAAGCAGAAGAAGGAGAAGGAGAAGGTGAAGTCTGGAGGGTGAAGCAGAAGAAGCAGAAGAAGGAGAAGGAGAAGGTGAAGTCTGGAGGGTGAATCAGAAGAAGTAGAAGAAGGAGAAGGAGAAGGTGACGTCAGGAGGGTGAAGCAGAAGAAGCAGAAGAAGGAGAAGGAGAAGGTGAAGTCTGGAGGGTGAATCAGAAGAAGCAGAAGAAGTAGAAGGAGAAGGTGAAGTCTGGAGGGTGAATCAGAAGAAGTAGAAGAAGGAGAAGGAGAAGGTGAAGTCTGGAGGGTGAATCAGAAGAAGTAGAAGAAGGAGAAGGAGAAGGCGAAGTCTGGAGTGTGAATCAGAAGAAGCAGAAGAAGGAGAAGGAGAAGGTGAAGTCTGGAGGGTGAATCAGAAGAAGCAGAAGAAGGAGAAGGAGAAGATGAAGTCTGGAGGGTGAATCAGAAGAAGCAGAAGAAGGAGAAGGAGAAGGTGAAGTCTGGAGGGTGAATCAGATGAAGCAGAAGAAGGTGAAGGAGAAGGTGAAGTCTGGAGGGTGAAGCATAAGAAGCAGAAGAAGGAGAAGGAGAAGGTGAAGTCTGGAGGGTGAATCAGAAGAAGTAGAAGAAGGAGAAGGAGAAGGTGAAGTCTGGAGGGTTAATCAGAAGAAGCAGAAGAAGTAGAAGGAGAAGGTGAAGTCTGGAGGGTGAATCAGAAGAAGTAGAAGAAGGAGAAGGAGAAGGTGAAGTCTGGAGGGTGAATCAGAAGAAGCAGAAGAAGGAGAAGGAGAAGATGGACTCTGGAGGGTGAATCAGAAGAAGCAGAAGAAGGAGAAGGAGAAGGTGAAGTCTGGAGGGTGAATCAGAAGAAGCAGAAGAAGTAGAAGGAGAAGGTGAAGTCTGGAGGGTGAATCAGAAGAAGTAGAAGAAGGAGAAGGAGAAGGTGAAGTCTGGAGGGTGAATCAGAAGAAGCAGAAGAAGGAGAAGGAGAAGGTGAAGTCAGGAGGGTGAATCAGAAGAAGCAGAAGAAGGAGAAGGAGAAGGTGAAGTCTGGAGGGTGAATCAGAAGAAGCAGAAGAAGGAGAAGGAGAAGATGAACTCTGGAGGGTGAATCAGAAGAAGCAGAAGAAGGAGAAGGAGAAGGTGAAGTCTGGAGGGTGAATTAGAAGAAGCAGAAGAAGGAGAAGTAAAAGGTGAAGTCTGGAGGGTGAATCAGAAGAAGCAGAAGAAGGAGAAGGAGATGATGAAGTCTGGAGGGTGAATCAGAAGAAGCAGAAGAAGGAGAAGGAGATGATGAAGTCTGGAGGTTGAATCAGAAGAAGTAGAAGAAGGGGAAGGAGAAGGTGAAGTCTGGAGGGTGAATCAGAAGAAGCAGATGAAGGAGAATGAGAAGGTGAAGTCTGGAGGGTGAATCAGAAGAAGTAGAAGAAGGAGAAGGAGAAGGTGAAGTCTGAAGGGTGAAGGAGAAGAAGTAGAGGAAGGAGAAGGAGAAGGTGAAGTCAGGAGGGTGAATCAGATGAAGTAGAAGAAGGAGAAGGAGAAGGTGAAGTCAGGAGGGTGAATCAGAAGAAGTAGAAGAAGGAGAAGGAGAAGGTGAAGTCAGGAGGGTGAAGCAGAAGAAGCAGAAGAAGGAGAAGGAGAAGGTGAAGTCAGGAGGGTGAATCAGATGAAGTAGAAGAAGGAGAAGGAGAAGGTGAAGTCTGGAGGGTGAATCAGAAGAAGTAGAAGAAGGAGAAGGAGAAGGTGAAGTCAGGAGGGTGAAGCAGAAGAAGCAGAAGAAGGAGAAGGAGAAGGTGAAGTCTGGAGGGTGAATCAGAAGAAGCAGAAGAAGTAGAAGGAGAAGGTGAAGTCTGGAGGGTGAATCAGAAGAAGTAGAAGAAGGAGAAGGAGAAGGTGAAGTCTGGAGGGTGAATCAGAAGAAGTAGAAGAAGGAGAAGGAGAAGGCGAAGTCTGGAGTGTGAATCAGAAGAAGCAGAAGAAGGAGAAGGAGAAGGTGAAGTCTGGAGGGTGAATCAGAAGAAGCAGAAGAAGGAGAAGGAGAAGATGAAGTCTGGAGGGTGAATCAGAAGAAGCAGAAGAAGGAGAAGGAGAAGGTGAAGTCTGGAGGGTGAATCAGATGAAGCAAAAGAAGGAGAAGGAGAAGGTGAAGTCTGGAGGGTGAAGCATAAGAAGCAGAAGAAGGAGAAGGAGAAGGTGAAGTCTGGAGGGTGAATCAGAAGAAGTAGAAGAAGGAGAAGGAGAAGGTGAAGTCTGGAGGGTTAATCAGAAGAAGCAGAAGAAGTAGAAGGAGAAGGTGAAGTCTGGAGGGTGAATCAGAAGAAGTAGAAGAAGGAGAAGGAGAAGGTGAAGTCTGGAGGGTGAATCAGAAGAAGCTGAAGAAGGAGAAGGAGAAGGTGAAGTCTGGAGGGTGAATCAGAAGAAGCAGAAGAAGGAGAAGGAGAAGGTGAAGTCTGCAGGGTGAATCAGAGGAAGCAGAAGAAGGAGAAGGAGAAGGTGAAGTCAGGAGGGTGAATCAGAAGAAGCAGAAGAAGGAGAAGGAGAAGGTGAAGTTAGGAGGGTGAATCAGAAGAAGCAGAAGAAGGAGAAGGAGAAGGTGAAGTCAGGGGGGTGAAGCAGAAGAAGTAGAAGGAGGAGAAGGAGAAGGTGAAGTCAGGAGGGTGAAGCAGAAGAAGCAGAAGAAGGAGAAGGAGAAGGTGAAGTCTGGCGGGCGCAGCAGAAGAAGCAGAAGAAGGAGAAGGAGAAGGTGAAGTCTGGAGGGTGAAGCAGAAGAAGCAGAAGAAGGAGAAGGAGAAGGTGAAGTCTGGAGGGTGAATCAGAAGAAGTAGAAGAAGGAGTAGGAGAAGGTGAAGTCAGGAGGGTGAAGCAGAAGAAGCAGAAGAAGGAGAAGGAGAAGGTGAAGTCTGGAGGGTGAAGCAGGAGAAGCAGAAGAAGGAGAAGGAGAAGGTGAAGTCTGGAGGGCGAAGCAGAAGAAGCAGAAGAAGGAGAAGGAGAAGGTGAAGTCTGGAGGGTGAAGCAGAAGAAGCAGAAGAAGGAGAAGGAGAAGGTCAAGTCTGGAGTGTGAATCGGAAGAAGTAGAAGAAGGAGAAGGAGAAGGTGAAGTCAGGAGGGTGAAGCAGAAGAAGCAGAAGAAGGAGAAGGAGAAGGTGAAGTCTGGAGGGTGAAGCAGAAGAAGCAGAAGAAGGAGAAGGAGAAGGTGAAGTCTGGAGGGTGAAGCAGAAGAAGCAGAAGAAGGAGAAGGAGAAGGTGAAGTCAGGAAGGTGAATCAGAAGAAGTAGAAGAAGGAGAATGGGAAGGTGTAGTCTGGAGGGTGAATCAGAAGAAGTAGACGAAGGAGAAGGAGAAGGTGAAGTCTGGAGGGTGAATCAGAAGAAGCAGGAGAAGGAGAAGGAGAAGGTGAAGTCTGGAGGGTGAATCAGAAGAAGTAGAAGAAGGAGAAGGAGAAGGTGAAGTCTGGAGGGTGAATCAGAAGAAGCAGAAGAAGGAGAAGGAGAAGGTGAAGTCTGGAGGGTGAATCAGAAGAAGCAGAAGAAGGAGAAGGAGAAGGTGAAGTCTGGAGGGTGAATCAGAAGAAGCAGAAGAAGGAGAAGGAGAAGGTGAAGTCTGGAGGGTGAATCAGAAGAAGCAGAAGAAGTAGAAGGAGAAGGTGAAGTCTGGAGGGTGAATCAGAAGAAGTAGAAGAAGGAGAAGGAGAAGGTGAAGTTTGGAGGGTGAATCATAAGAAGCAGAAGAAGGAGAAGGAGAAGGTGAAGTCAGGAGGGTGAATCAGAAGAAGCAGAAGAAGGAGAAGGAGAAGGTGAAGTCTGGAGGGTGAATCAGAAGAAGCAGAAGAAGGAGAAGGAGAAGGTGAAGACTGGAGGGTGAATCAGAAGAAGTAGAAGAAGCAGAAGGAGAAGGTGAAGTCTGGAGGGTGAATCAGAAGAAGTAGAAGAAGGAGAAGGAGAAGGTAAGGTCTGGAGGGTGAATCAGAAGAAGCAGAAGAAGGAGAAGGAGAAGGTGAAGTCTGGAGGGTGAATAAGAAGAAGCAGAAGAAGGAGAAGGAGAAGGTGAAGACTGGAGGGTGAATCAGAAGAAGTAGAAGAAGGAGAAGGAGAAGATGAAGTCTGGAGGGTGAATCAGAAGAAGTAGAAGAAGGTGAGGTCTGGAGGGTGAATCAGAAGAAGCAGAAGAAGGAGAAGGAGAAGGTGAAGTCTGGAGGGTGAAGCAGAAGAAGCAGAAGAAGGAAAAGGAGAAGGTGAGGTCTGGAGGGTGAATCAGAAGAAGTAGAAGAAGGAGAAGGAGAAGGTGAAGTCTGGAGGGTGAATCAGAAGAAGTAGAAGAAGGAGAAGGAGAAGGTGAAGTTTGGAGGGTGAATCAGAAGAAGCAGAAGAAGGAGAAGGAGAAGGTGAAGTCAGGAGGGTGAATCAGAAGAAGCAGAAGAAGGAGAAGGAGAAGGTGAAGTCTGGAGGGTGAATCAGAAGAAGCAGAAGAAGGAGAAGGAGAAGGTGAAGACTGGAGGGTGAATCAGAAGAAGTAGAAGAAGCAGAAGGAGAAGGTGAAGTCTGGAGGGTGAATCAGAAGAAGTAGAAGAAGGAGAAGGAGAAGGTGAGGTCTGGAGGGTGAATCAGAAGAAGCAGAAGAAGGAGAAGCAGAAGGTGAAGTCTGGAGGGTGAATCAGAAGAAGTACAAGAAGGAGAAGGAGAAGGTGAGGTCTGGAGGGTGTATCAGAAGAAGTAGAAGAAGGAGAAGGAGAAGGTGAAGTCTGGAGGGTGAATCAGAAGAAGCAGAAGAAGGAGAATGAGAAGGTGAAGTCTGGAGGGTGAATCAGAAGAAGTAGAAGAAGGAGAAGGAGAAGGTGTAGTCTGGAGGGTGAATCCGAAGAAGTAGACGAAGGAGAAGGAGAAGGTGAAGTCTGGAGGGTGAATCAGAAGAAGCAGAAGAAGGAGAAGGAGAAGGTGAAGTCTGGAGGGTGAATCAGAAGAAGTAGAAGAAGGAGAAGGAGAAGGTGAGGTCTGGAGGGTGAATCAGAAGAAGCAGAAGAAGGAGAAGCAGAAGGTGAAGTCTGGAGGGTGAATCAGAAGAAGTAGAAGAAGGAGAAGGAGAAGGTGAGGTCTGGAGGGTGAATCAGAAGAAGTAGAAGAAGGAGAAGGAGAAGGTGAAGTCTGGAGGGTGAATCAGAAGAAGCAGAAGAAGGAGAAGAAGAAGGTGAAGTCTGGAGGGTGAATCAGAAGAAGTAGAAGAAGGAGAAGGAGAAGGTGTAGTCTGGAGGGTGAATCCGAAGAAGTAGACGAAGCAGAAGGAGAAGGTGAAGTCTGGAGGGTGAATCAGAAGAAGCAGAAGAAGGAGAAGGAGAAGGTGAAGTCTGGAGGGTGAATCAGAAGAAGGAGAAGAAGGAGAAGGAGAAGGTGAAGTCTGGAGGGTGAATCAGAAGAAGCAGGAGAAGGAGAAGGAGAAGGTGAAGTCTGGAGGGTGAATCAGAAGAAGCAGAAGAAGGAGAAGGAGAAGGTGAAGTCTGGAGGGTGAATCAGAAGAAGCAGAAGAAGGAGAAGGAGAAGGTGAAGTCTGGAGGGTGAATCAGAAGAAGCAGAAGAAGTAGAAGGAGAAGGTGAAGTCTGGAGGGTGAATCAGAAGAAGTAGAAGAAGGAGAAGGAGAAGGTGAAGTCTGGAGGGTGAATCAGAAGAAGTAGAAGAAGGAGAAGGAGAAGGCGAAGTCTGGAGTGTGAATCAGAAGAAGCAGAAGAAGGAGAAGGAGAAGGTGAAGTCTGGAGGGTGAATCAGAAGAAGTAGAAGAAGGAGAAGGTGAAGTCTGGAGGGAGAAGCAGAAGAAGTAGAAGAAGGAGAAGCAGAAGGTGAAGTCTGGAGTGTGAATCAGAAGAAGTAGAAGAAGGAGAAGGAGAAGGTGAGGTCTGGAGGGTGAATCAGAAGAAGTAGAAGAAGGAGAAGGAGAAGGTGAAGTCTGGAGGGTGAATCAGAAGAAGCAGAAGAAGGAGAAGGAGAAGGTGAAGTCTGGAGGGTGAATCAGAAGAAGTAGAAGAAGGAGAAGGAGAAGGTGTAGTCTGGAGGGTGAATCCGAAGAAGTAGACGAAGGAGAAGGAGAAGGTGAAGTCTGGAGGGTGAATCAGAAGAAGCAGAAGAAGGAGAAGGAGAAGGTGAAGTCTGGAGGGTGAATCAGAAGAAGTAGAAGAAGGAGAAGGAGAAGGTGAAGTCTGGAGGGTGTATCAGAAGAAGCAGGAGAAGGAGAAGGAGAAGGTGAAGTCTGGAGGGTGAATCAGAAGAAGCAGAAGAAGGAGAAGGAGAAGGTGAAGTCTGGAGGGTGAATCAGCAGAAGCAGAAGAAGGAGAAGGAGAAGGTGAAGTCTGGAGGGTGAATCAGAAGAAGTAGAAGGAGAAGGTGAAGTCTGGAGGGTGAATCAGAAGAAGTAGAAGAAGGAGAAGGAGAAGGTGAAGTCTGGAGGGTGAATCAGAAGAAGTAGAAGAAGGAGAAGGAGAAGGCAAAGTCTGGAGTGTGAATCAGAAGAAGCAGAAGAAGGAGAAGGAGAAGGTGAAGTCTGGAGGGTGAATCAGAAGAAGCAGAAGAAGGAGAAGGAGAAGATGAAGTCTGGAGGGTGAATCAGAAGAAGCAGAAGAAGGAGAAGGAGAAGGTGAAGTCTGGAGGGTGAATCAGATGAAGCAGAAGAAGGAGAAGGAGAAGGTGAAGTCTGGAGGGTGAAGCATAAGAAGCAGAAGAAGGAGAAGGAGAAGGTGAAGTCTGGAGGATGAATCAGAAGAAGTAGAAGAAGGAGAAGGAGAAGGTGAAGTCTGGAGGGTTAATTAGAAGAAGCAGAAGAAGTAGAAGGAGAAGGTGAAGTCTGGAGGGTGAATCAGAAGAAGTAGAAGAAGGAGAAGGAGAAGGTGAAGTCTGGAGGGTGAATCAGAAGAAGCAGAAGAAGGAGAAGGAGAAGATGAACTCTGGAGGGTGAATCAGAAGAAGTAGAAGAAGGAGAAGGAGAAGGTGAAGTCTGGAGGGTGAATCAGAAGATGTAGAAGAAGGAGAAGGAGAAGTCGAAGTCTGGAGGGTGAATCAGAAGAAGCAGAAGAAGGAGAAGGAGAAGGTGAAGTCTGGAGGGTGTATCAGAAGAAGCAGAAGAAGGAGAAGGAGAAGGTGTAGTCTGGAGGGTGAATCCGAAGAAGTAGACGAAGGAGAAGGAGAAGGTGAAGTCTGGAGGGTGAATCAGAAGAAGCAGAAGAAGGAGTAGGAGAAGGTGAAGTCTGGAGGGTGAATCAGAAGAAGTAGAAGAAGGAGAAGGAGAAGGTGAAGTCTGGAGGGTGAATCAGAAGAAGCAGGAGAAGGAGAAGGAGAAGGTGAAGTCTGGATGGTGAATCAGAAGAAGCAGAAGAAGGAGAAGGAGAAGGTGAAGTCTGGAGGGTGAATCAGAAGAAGCAGAAGAAGGAGAAGGAGAAGGTGAAGTCTGGAGGGTGAATCAGAAGAAGCAGAAGAAGTAGAAGGAGAAGGTGAAGTCTGGAGGGTGAATCAGAAGAAGTAGAAGAAGGAGAAGGAGAAGGCGAAGTCTGGAGTGTGAATCAGAAGAAGCAGAAGAAGGAGAAGGAGAAGGTGAAGTCTGGAGGGTGAATCAGAAGAAGCAGAAGAAGGAGAAGGAGAAGATGAAGTCTGGAGGGTGAATCAGAAGAAGCAGAAGAAGGAGAAGGAGAAGGTGAAGTCTGGAGGGTGAATCAGATGAAGCAAAAGAAGGAGAAGGAGAAGGTGAAGTCTGGAGGGTGAAGCATAAGAAGCAGAAGAAGGAGAAGGAGAAGGTGAAGTCTGGAGGGTGAATCAGAAGAAGTAGAAGAAGGAGAAGGAGAAGGTGAAGTCTGGAGGGTTAATCAGAAGAAGCAGAAGAAGTAGAAGGAGAAGGTGAAGTCTGGAGGGTGAATCAGAAGAAGTAGAAGAAGGAGAAGGAGAAGGTGAAGTCTGGAGGGTGAATCAGAAGAAGCTGAAGAAGGAGAAGGAGAAGGTGAAGTCTGGAGGGTGAATCAGAAGAAGCAGAAGAAGGAGAAGGAGAAGGTGAAGTCTGCAGGGTGAATCAGAGGAAGCAGAAGAAGGAGAAGGAGAAGGTGAAGTCAGGAGGGTGAATCAGAAGAAGCAGAAGAAGGAGAAGGAGAAGGTGAAGTTAGGAGGGTGAATCAGAAGAAGCAGAAGAAGGAGAAGGAGAAGGTGAAGTCAGGGGGGTGAAGCAGAAGAAGTAGAAGGAGGAGAAGGAGAAGGTGAAGTCAGGAGGGTGAAGCAGAAGAAGCAGAAGAAGGAGAAGGAGAAGGTGAAGTCTGGCGGGCGCAGCAGAAGAAGCAGAAGAAGGAGAAGGAGAAGGTGAAGTCTGGAGGGTGAAGCAGAAGAAGCAGAAGAAGGAGAAGGAGAAGGTGAAGTCTGGAGGGTGAATCAGAAGAAGTAGAAGAAGGAGTAGGAGAAGGTGAAGTCAGGAGGGTGAAGCAGAAGAAGCAGAAGAAGGAGAAGGAGAAGGTGAAGTCTGGAGGGTGAAGCAGGAGAAGCAGAAGAAGGAGAAGGAGAAGGTGAAGTCTGGAGGGCGAAGCAGAAGAAGCAGAAGAAGGAGAAGGAGAAGGTGAAGTCTGGAGGGTGAAGCAGAAGAAGCAGAAGAAGGAGAAGGAGAAGGTCAAGTCTGGAGTGTGAATCGGAAGAAGTAGAAGAAGGAGAAGGAGAAGGTGAAGTCAGGAGGGTGAAGCAGAAGAAGCAGAAGAAGGAGAAGGAGAAGGTGAAGTCTGGAGGGTGAAGCAGAAGAAGCAGAAGAAGGAGAAGGAGAAGGTGAAGTCTGGAGGGTGAAGCAGAAGAAGCAGAAGAAGGAGAAGGAGAAGGTGAAGTCAGGAAGGTGAATCAGAAGAAGTAGAAGAAGGAGAATGGGAAGGTGTAGTCTGGAGGGTGAATCAGAAGAAGTAGACGAAGGAGAAGGAGAAGGTGAAGTCTGGAGGGTGAATCAGAAGAAGCAGGAGAAGGAGAAGGAGAAGGTGAAGTCTGGAGGGTGAATCAGAAGAAGTAGAAGAAGGAGAAGGAGAAGGTGAAGTCTGGAGGGTGAATCAGAAGAAGCAGAAGAAGGAGAAGGAGAAGGTGAAGTCTGGAGGGTGAATCAGAAGAAGCAGAAGAAGGAGAAGGAGAAGGTGAAGTCTGGAGGGTGAATCAGAAGAAGCAGAAGAAGGAGAAGGAGAAGGTGAAGTCTGGAGGGTGAATCAGAAGAAGCAGAAGAAGTAGAAGGAGAAGGTGAAGTCTGGAGGGTGAATCAGAAGAAGTAGAAGAAGGAGAAGGAGAAGGTGAAGTTTGGAGGGTGAATCATAAGAAGCAGAAGAAGGAGAAGGAGAAGGTGAAGTCAGGAGGGTGAATCAGAAGAAGCAGAAGAAGGAGAAGGAGAAGGTGAAGTCTGGAGGGTGAATCAGAAGAAGCAGAAGAAGGAGAAGGAGAAGGTGAAGACTGGAGGGTGAATCAGAAGAAGTAGAAGAAGCAGAAGGAGAAGGTGAAGTCTGGAGGGTGAATCAGAAGAAGTAGAAGAAGGAGAAGGAGAAGGTAAGGTCTGGAGGGTGAATCAGAAGAAGCAGAAGAAGGAGAAGGAGAAGGTGAAGTCTGGAGGGTGAATAAGAAGAAGCAGAAGAAGGAGAAGGAGAAGGTGAAGACTGGAGGGTGAATCAGAAGAAGTAGAAGAAGGAGAAGGAGAAGATGAAGTCTGGAGGGTGAATCAGAAGAAGTAGAAGAAGGTGAGGTCTGGAGGGTGAATCAGAAGAAGCAGAAGAAGGAGAAGGAGAAGGTGAAGTCTGGAGGGTGAAGCAGAAGAAGCAGAAGAAGGAAAAGGAGAAGGTGAGGTCTGGAGGGTGAATCAGAAGAAGTAGAAGAAGGAGAAGGAGAAGGTGAAGTCTGGAGGGTGAATCAGAAGAAGTAGAAGAAGGAGAAGGAGAAGGTGAAGTTTGGAGGGTGAATCAGAAGAAGCAGAAGAAGGAGAAGGAGAAGGTGAAGTCAGGAGGGTGAATCAGAAGAAGCAGAAGAAGGAGAAGGAGAAGGTGAAGTCTGGAGGGTGAATCAGAAGAAGCAGAAGAAGGAGAAGGAGAAGGTGAAGACTGGAGGGTGAATCAGAAGAAGTAGAAGAAGCAGAAGGAGAAGGTGAAGTCTGGAGGGTGAATCAGAAGAAGTAGAAGAAGGAGAAGGAGAAGGTGAGGTCTGGAGGGTGAATCAGAAGAAGCAGAAGAAGGAGAAGCAGAAGGTGAAGTCTGGAGGGTGAATCAGAAGAAGTACAAGAAGGAGAAGGAGAAGGTGAGGTCTGGAGGGTGTATCAGAAGAAGTAGAAGAAGGAGAAGGAGAAGGTGAAGTCTGGAGGGTGAATCAGAAGAAGCAGAAGAAGGAGAATGAGAAGGTGAAGTCTGGAGGGTGAATCAGAAGAAGTAGAAGAAGGAGAAGGAGAAGGTGTAGTCTGGAGGGTGAATCCGAAGAAGTAGACGAAGGAGAAGGAGAAGGTGAAGTCTGGAGGGTGAATCAGAAGAAGCAGAAGAAGGAGAAGGAGAAGGTGAAGTCTGGAGGGTGAATCAGAAGAAGTAGAAGAAGGAGAAGGAGAAGGTGAGGTCTGGAGGGTGAATCAGAAGAAGCAGAAGAAGGAGAAGCAGAAGGTGAAGTCTGGAGGGTGAATCAGAAGAAGTAGAAGAAGGAGAAGGAGAAGGTGAGGTCTGGAGGGTGAATCAGAAGAAGTAGAAGAAGGAGAAGGAGAAGGTGAAGTCTGGAGGGTGAATCAGAAGAAGCAGAAGAAGGAGAAGAAGAAGGTGAAGTCTGGAGGGTGAATCAGAAGAAGTAGAAGAAGGAGAAGGAGAAGGTGTAGTCTGGAGGGTGAATCCGAAGAAGTAGACGAAGCAGAAGGAGAAGGTGAAGTCTGGAGGGTGAATCAGAAGAAGCAGAAGAAGGAGAAGGAGAAGGTGAAGTCTGGAGGGTGAATCAGAAGAAGGAGAAGAAGGAGAAGGAGAAGGTGAAGTCTGGAGGGTGAATCAGAAGAAGCAGGAGAAGGAGAAGGAGAAGGTGAAGTCTGGAGGGTGAATCAGAAGAAGCAGAAGAAGGAGAAGGAGAAGGTGAAGTCTGGAGGGTGAATCAGAAGAAGCAGAAGAAGGAGAAGGAGAAGGTGAAGTCTGGAGGGTGAATCAGAAGAAGCAGAAGAAGTAGAAGGAGAAGGTGAAGTCTGGAGGGTGAATCAGAAGAAGTAGAAGAAGGAGAAGGAGAAGGTGAAGTCTGGAGGGTGAATCAGAAGAAGTAGAAGAAGGAGAAGGAGAAGGCGAAGTCTGGAGTGTGAATCAGAAGAAGCAGAAGAAGGAGAAGGAGAAGGTGAAGTCTGGAGGGTGAATCAGAAGAAGTAGAAGAAGGAGAAGGTGAAGTCTGGAGGGAGAAGCAGAAGAAGTAGAAGAAGGAGAAGCAGAAGGTGAAGTCTGGAGTGTGAATCAGAAGAAGTAGAAGAAGGAGAAGGAGAAGGTGAGGTCTGGAGGGTGAATCAGAAGAAGTAGAAGAAGGAGAAGGAGAAGGTGAAGTCTGGAGGGTGAATCAGAAGAAGCAGAAGAAGGAGAAGGAGAAGGTGAAGTCTGGAGGGTGAATCAGAAGAAGTAGAAGAAGGAGAAGGAGAAGGTGTAGTCTGGAGGGTGAATCCGAAGAAGTAGACGAAGGAGAAGGAGAAGGTGAAGTCTGGAGGGTGAATCAGAAGAAGCAGAAGAAGGAGAAGGAGAAGGTGAAGTCTGGAGGGTGAATCAGAAGAAGTAGAAGAAGGAGAAGGAGAAGGTGAAGTCTGGAGGGTGTATCAGAAGAAGCAGGAGAAGGAGAAGGAGAAGGTGAAGTCTGGAGGGTGAATCAGAAGAAGCAGAAGAAGGAGAAGGAGAAGGTGAAGTCTGGAGGGTGAATCAGCAGAAGCAGAAGAAGGAGAAGGAGAAGGTGAAGTCTGGAGGGTGAATCAGAAGAAGTAGAAGGAGAAGGTGAAGTCTGGAGGGTGAATCAGAAGAAGTAGAAGAAGGAGAAGGAGAAGGTGAAGTCTGGAGGGTGAATCAGAAGAAGTAGAAGAAGGAGAAGGAGAAGGCAAAGTCTGGAGTGTGAATCAGAAGAAGCAGAAGAAGGAGAAGGAGAAGGTGAAGTCTGGAGGGTGAATCAGAAGAAGCAGAAGAAGGAGAAGGAGAAGATGAAGTCTGGAGGGTGAATCAGAAGAAGCAGAAGAAGGAGAAGGAGAAGGTGAAGTCTGGAGGGTGAATCAGATGAAGCAGAAGAAGGAGAAGGAGAAGGTGAAGTCTGGAGGGTGAAGCATAAGAAGCAGAAGAAGGAGAAGGAGAAGGTGAAGTCTGGAGGATGAATCAGAAGAAGTAGAAGAAGGAGAAGGAGAAGGTGAAGTCTGGAGGGTTAATTAGAAGAAGCAGAAGAAGTAGAAGGAGAAGGTGAAGTCTGGAGGGTGAATCAGAAGAAGTAGAAGAAGGAGAAGGAGAAGGTGAAGTCTGGAGGGTGAATCAGAAGAAGCAGAAGAAGGAGAAGGAGAAGATGAACTCTGGAGGGTGAATCAGAAGAAGTAGAAGAAGGAGAAGGAGAAGGTGAAGTCTGGAGGGTGAATCAGAAGATGTAGAAGAAGGAGAAGGAGAAGTCGAAGTCTGGAGGGTGAATCAGAAGAAGCAGAAGAAGGAGAAGGAGAAGGTGAAGTCTGGAGGGTGTATCAGAAGAAGCAGAAGAAGGAGAAGGAGAAGGTGTAGTCTGGAGGGTGAATCCGAAGAAGTAGACGAAGGAGAAGGAGAAGGTGAAGTCTGGAGGGTGAATCAGAAGAAGCAGAAGAAGGAGTAGGAGAAGGTGAAGTCTGGAGGGTGAATCAGAAGAAGTAGAAGAAGGAGAAGGAGAAGGTGAAGTCTGGAGGGTGAATCAGAAGAAGCAGGAGAAGGAGAAGGAGAAGGTGAAGTCTGGATGGTGAATCAGAAGAAGCAGAAGAAGGAGAAGGAGAAGGTGAAGTCTGGAGGGTGAATCAGAAGAAGCAGAAGAAGGAGAAGGAGAAGGTGAAGTCTGGAGGGTGAATCAGAAGAAGCAGAAGAAGTAGAAGGAGAAGGTGAAGTCTGGAGGGTGAATCAGAAGAAGTAGAAGAAGGAGAAGGAGAAGGTGAAGTCTGGAGGGTGAATCAGAAGAAGTAGAAGAAGGAGAAGGAGAAGGCGAAGTCTGGAGTGTGAATCAGAAGAAGCAGAAGAAGGAGAAGGTGAAGTCTGGAGGGTGAATCAGAAGAAGCAGAAGAAGGAGAAGGAGAAGATGAAGTCTGGAGGGTGAATCAGAAGAAGCAGAAGAAGGAGAAGGAGAAGGTGAAGTCTGCAGGGTGAATCAGATGAAGCAGAAGAAGGAGAAGGAGAAGGTGAAGTCTGGAGGGTGAAGCATAAGAAGCAGAAGAAGGAGAAGGAGAAGGTGAAGTCTGGAGGGTGAATCAGAAGAAGTAGAAGAAGGAGAAGGAGAAGGTGAAGTCTGGAGGGTTAATCAGAAGAAGCAGAAGAAGTAGAAGGAGAAGGTGAAGTCTGGAGGGTGAATCAGAAGAAGTAGAAGAAGGAGAAGGAGAAGATGAAGTCTGGAGGGTGAATCAGAAGAAGCAGAAGAAGGAGAAGGAGAAGATGAACTCTGGAGGGTGAATCAGAAGAAGCAGAAGAAGGAGAAGGAGAAGGTGAAGTCTGGAGGGTGAATCAGAAGAAGCAGAAGAAGTAGAAGGAGAAGGTGAAGTCTGGAGGGTGAATCAGAAGAAGTAGAAGAAGGAGAAGGAGAAGGTGAAGTCTGGAAGGTGAATCAGAAGAAGCAGAAGAAGGAGAAGGAGAAGGTGAAGTCAGGAGGGTGAATCAGAAGAAGCAGAAGAAGGAGAAGGAGAAGGTGAAGTCTGGAGGGTGAATCAGAAGAAGCAGAAGAAGGAGAAGGAGAAGATGAACTCTGGAGGGTGAATCAGAAGAAGCAGAAGAAGGAGAAGGAGAAGGTGAAGTCTGGAGGGTGAATTAGAAGAAGCAGAAGAAGGAGAAGTAGAAGGTGAAGTCTGGAGGGTGAATCAGAAGAAGCAGAAGAAGGAGAAGGAGATGATGAAGTCTGGAGGGTGAATCAGAAGAAGCAGAAGAAGGAGAAGGAGATGATGAAGTCTGGAGGTTGAATCAGAAGAAGTAGAAGAAGGGGAAGGAGAAGGTGAAGTCTGGAGGGTGAATCAGAAGAAGCAGAAGAAGGAGAAGGAGATGATGAAGTCTGGAGGGTGAATCAGAAGAAGTAGAAGAAGGAGAAGGAGAAGGTGTAGTCTGGAGGGTGAATCCGAAGAAGTAGACGAAGGAGAAGGAGAAGGTGAAGTCTGGAGGGTGAATCAGAAGAAGCAGAAGAAGGAGAAGGAGAAGGTGAAGTCTGGAGGGTGAATCAGAAGAAGTAGAAGAAGGAGAAGGAGAAGGTGAGGTCTGGAGGGTGAATCAGAAGAAGCAGAAGAAGGAGAAGCAGAAGGTGAAGTCTGGAGGGTGAATCAGAAGAAGTAGAAGAAGGAGAAGGAGAAGGTGAGGTCTGGAGGGTGAATCAGAAGAAGTAGAAGAAGGAGAAGGAGAAGATGAAGTCTGGAAGGTGAATCAGAAGAAGCAGAAGAAGGAGAAGGAGAAGGTGAAGTCAGGAGGGTGAATTAGAAGAAGCAGAAGAAGGAGAAGTAGAAGGTGAAGTCTGGAGGGTGAATCAGAAGAAGCAGAAGAAGGAGAAGGAGATGATGAAGTCTGGAGGGTGAATCAGAAGAAGCAGAAGAAGGAGAAGGAGATGATGAAGTCTGGAGGTTGAATCAGAAGAAGTAGAAGAAGGGGAAGGAGAAGGTGAAGTCTGGAGGGTGAATCAGAAGAAGCAGAAGAAGGAGAAGGAGATGATGAAGTCTGGAGGGTGAATCAGAAGAAGTAGAAGAAGGAGAAGGAGAAGGTGTAGTCTGGAGGGTGAATCCGAAGAAGTAGACGAAGGAGAAGGAGAAGGTGAAGTCTGGAGGGTGAATCAGAAGAAGCAGAAGAAGGAGAAGGAGAAGGTGAAGTCTGGAGGGTGAATCAGAAGAAGTAGAAGAAGGAGAAGGAGAAGGTGAGGTCTGGAGGGTGAATCAGAAGAAGCAGAAGAAGGAGAAGCAGAAGGTGAAGTCTGGAGGGTGAATCAGAAGAAGTAGAAGAAGGAGAAGGAGAAGGTGAGGTCTGGAGGGTGAATCAGAAGAAGTAGAAGAAGGAGAAGGAGAAGGTGAAGTCTGGAGGGTGAATCAGAAGAAGCAGAAGAAGGAGAAGAAGAAGGTGAAGTCTGGAGGGTGAATCAGAAGAAGTAGAAGAAGGAGAAGGAGAAGGTGTAGTCTGGAGGGTGAATCCGAAGAAGTAGACGAAGCAGAAGGAGAAGGTGAAGTCTGGAGGGTGAATCAGAAGAAGCAGAAGAAGGAGAAGGAGAAGGTGAAGTCTGGAGGGTGAATCAGAAGAAGGAGAAGAAGGAGAAGGAGAAGGTGAAGTCTGGAGGGTGAATCAGAAGAAGCAGGAGAAGGAGAAGGAGAAGGTGAAGTCTGGAGGGTGAATCAGAAGAAGCAGAAGAAGGAGAAGGAGAAGGTGAAGTCTGGAGGGTGAATCAGAAGAAGCAGAAGAAGGAGAAGGAGAAGGTGAAGTCTGGAGGGTGAATCAGAAGAAGCAGAAGAAGTAGAAGGAGAAGGTGAAGTCTGGAGGGTGAATCAGAAGAAGTAGAAGAAGGAGAAGGAGAAGGTGAAGTCTGGAGGGTGAATCAGAAGAAGTAGAAGAAGGAGAAGGAGAAGGCGAAGTCTGGAGTGTGAATCAGAAGAAGCAGAAGAAGGAGAAGGAGAAGGTGAAGTCTGGAGGGTGAATCAGAAGAAGTAGAAGAAGGAGAAGGTGAAGTCTGGAGGGAGAAGCAGAAGAAGTAGAAGAAGGAGAAGCAGAAGGTGAAGTCTGGAGTGTGAATCAGAAGAAGTAGAAGAAGGAGAAGGAGAAGGTGAGGTCTGGAGGGTGAATCAGAAGAAGTAGAAGAAGGAGAAGGAGAAGGTGAAGTCTGGAGGGTGAATCAGAAGAAGCAGAAGAAGGAGAAGGAGAAGGTGAAGTCTGGAGGGTGAATCAGAAGAAGTAGAAGAAGGAGAAGGAGAAGGTGTAGTCTGGAGGGTGAATCCGAAGAAGTAGACGAAGGAGAAGGAGAAGGTGAAGTCTGGAGGGTGAATCAGAAGAAGCAGAAGAAGGAGAAGGAGAAGGTGAAGTCTGGAGGGTGAATCAGAAGAAGTAGAAGAAGGAGAAGGAGAAGGTGAAGTCTGGAGGGTGTATCAGAAGAAGCAGGAGAAGGAGAAGGAGAAGGTGAAGTCTGGAGGGTGAATCAGAAGAAGCAGAAGAAGGAGAAGGAGAAGGTGAAGTCTGGAGGGTGAATCAGCAGAAGCAGAAGAAGGAGAAGGAGAAGGTGAAGTCTGGAGGGTGAATCAGAAGAAGTAGAAGGAGAAGGTGAAGTCTGGAGGGTGAATCAGAAGAAGTAGAAGAAGGAGAAGGAGAAGGTGAAGTCTGGAGGGTGAATCAGAAGAAGTAGAAGAAGGAGAAGGAGAAGGCAAAGTCTGGAGTGTGAATCAGAAGAAGCAGAAGAAGGAGAAGGAGAAGGTGAAGTCTGGAGGGTGAATCAGAAGAAGCAGAAGAAGGAGAAGGAGAAGCTGAAGTCTGGAGGGTGAATCAGAAGAAGCAGAAGAAGGAGAAGGAGAAGGTGAAGTCTGGAGGGTGAATCAGATGAAGCAGAAGAAGGAGAAGGAGAAGGTGAAGTCTGGAGGGTGAAGCATAAGAAGCAGAAGAAGGAGAAGGAGAAGGTGAAGTCTGGAGGATGAATCAGAAGAAGTAGAAGAAGGAGAAGGAGAAGGTGAAGTCTGGAGGGTTAATTAGAAGAAGCAGAAGAAGTAGAAGGAGAAGGTGAAGTCTGGAGGGTGAATCAGAAGAAGTAGAAGAAGGAGAAGGAGAAGGTGAAGTCTGGAGGGTGAATCAGAAGAAGCAGAAGAAGGAGAAGGAGAAGATGAACTCTGGAGGGTGAATCAGAAGAAGTAGAAGAAGGAGAAGGAGAAGGTGAAGTCTGGAGGGTGAATCAGAAGATGTAGAAGAAGGAGAAGGAGAAGTCGAAGTCTGGAGGGTGAATCAGAAGAAGCAGAAGAAGGAGAAGGAGAAGGTGAAGTCTGGAGGGTGTATCAGAAGAAGCAGAAGAAGGAGAAGGAGAAGGTGTAGTCTGGAGGGTGAATCCGAAGAAGTAGACGAAGGAGAAGGAGAAGGTGAAGTCTGGAGGGTGAATCAGAAGAAGCAGAAGAAGGAGTAGGAGAAGGTGAAGTCTGGAGGGTGAATCAGAAGAAGTAGAAGAAGGAGAAGGAGAAGGTGAAGTCTGGAGGGTGAATCAGAAGAAGCAGGAGAAGGAGAAGGAGAAGGTGAAGTCTGGATGGTGAATCAGAAGAAGCAGAAGAAGGAGAAGGAGAAGGTGAAGTCTGGAGGGTGAATCAGAAGAAGCAGAAGAAGGAGAAGGAGAAGGTGAAGTCTGGAGGGTGAATCAGAAGAAGCAGAAGAAGTAGAAGGAGAAGGTGAAGTCTGGAGGGTGAATCAGAAGAAGTAGAAGAAGGAGAAGGAGAAGGTGAAGTCTGGAGGGTGAATCAGAAGAAGTAGAAGAAGGAGAAGGAGAAGGCGAAGTCTGGAGTGTGAATCAGAAGAAGCAGAAGAAGGAGAAGGTGAAGTCTGGAGGGTGAATCAGAAGAAGCAGAAGAAGGAGAAGGAGAAGATGAAGTCTGGAGGGTGAATCAGAAGAAGCAGAAGAAGGAGAAGGAGAAGGTGAAGTCTGCAGGGTGAATCAGATGAAGCAGAAGAAGGAGAAGGAGAAGGTGAAGTCTGGAGGGTGAAGCATAAGAAGCAGAAGAAGGAGAAGGAGAAGGTGAAGTCTGGAGGGTGAATCAGAAGAAGTAGAAGAAGGAGAAGGAGAAGGTGAAGTCTGGAGGGTTAATCAGAAGAAGCAGAAGAAGTAGAAGGAGAAGGTGAAGTCTGGAGGGTGAATCAGAAGAAGTAGAAGAAGGAGAAGGAGAAGATGAAGTCTGGAGGGTGAATCAGAAGAAGCAGAAGAAGGAGAAGGAGAAGATGAACTCTGGAGGGTGAATCAGAAGAAGCAGAAGAAGGAGAAGGAGAAGGTGAAGTCTGGAGGGTGAATCAGAAGAAGCAGAAGAAGTAGAAGGAGAAGGTGAAGTCTGGAGGGTGAATCAGAAGAAGTAGAAGAAGGAGAAGGAGAAGGTGAAGTCTGGAAGGTGAATCAGAAGAAGCAGAAGAAGGAGAAGGAGAAGGTGAAGTCAGGAGGGTGAATCAGAAGAAGCAGAAGAAGGAGAAGGAGAAGGTGAAGTCTGGAGGGTGAATCAGAAGAAGCAGAAGAAGGAGAAGGAGAAGATGAACTCTGGAGGGTGAATCAGAAGAAGCAGAAGAAGGAGAAGGAGAAGGTGAAGTCTGGAGGGTGAATTAGAAGAAGCAGAAGAAGGAGAAGTAGAAGGTGAAGTCTGGAGGGTGAATCAGAAGAAGCAGAAGAAGGAGAAGGAGATGATGAAGTCTGGAGGGTGAATCAGAAGAAGCAGAAGAAGGAGAAGGAGATGATGAAGTCTGGAGGTTGAATCAGAAGAAGTAGAAGAAGGGGAAGGAGAAGGTGAAGTCTGGAGGGTGAATCAGAAGAAGCAGATGAAGGAGAAGGAGAAGGTGAAGTCTGGAGGGTGAATCAGAAGAAGCAGAAGAAGGAGAAGGAGAAGTTGAAGTCTGGAGGGTGAATCAGAAGAAGTAGAAGAAGGAGAAGGAGAAGGTGAAGTCTGGAGGGCGAAGGAGAAGAAGTAGAGGAAGGAGAAGGAGAAGGTGAAGTCAGGAGGGTGAATCAGATGAAGTAGAAGAAGGAGAAGGAGAAGGTGAAGTCAGGAGGGTGAATCAGAAGAAGCAGAAGAAGGAGAAGGAGAAGGTGAAGTCTGGAGGGTGAATCAGAAGAATCAGAAGAAGGAGAAGGAGAAGGTGAAGTCTGGAGGGTGAATCAGAAGACGCAGAAGAAAGAGAAGGAGAAGGTGAAGTCTGGAGGGTGAAGCAGAAGAAGCAGAAGAAGGAGAAGGAGAAGGTGAAGACTGGAGGGTGAATCAGAAGAAGTAGAAGAAGGAGAAGGAGAAGGTGAAGTCTGGAGGGTGAATCAGAAGAAGTAGAAGAAGGAGAAGGAGAAGGTGAAGTCTGGAGGGTGAATCAGAAGAAGCAGAAGAAGGAGAAGGAGAAGGTGAAGTCTGGAGGGTGAATAAGAAGAAGCAGAAGAAGGAGAAGGAGAAGGTGAAGACTGGAGGGTGAATCAGAAGAAGTAGAAGAAGGAGAAGGAGAAGATGAAGTCTGGAGGGTGAATCAGAAGAAGTAGAAGAAGGTGAGGTCTGGAGGGTGAATCAGAAGAAGCAGAAGAAGGAGAAGGGGAAGGTGAAGTCTGGAGGGTGAAGCAGAAGAAGGAAAAGGAGAAGGTGAGGTCTGGAGGGTGAATCAGAAGAAGTAGAAGAAGGAGAAGGAGAAGGTGAAGTCTGGAGGGTGAATCAGAAGAAGTAGAAGAAGGTGAAGGAGAAGGTGAAGTTTGGAGGGTGAATCAGAAGAAGCAGAAGAAGGAGAAGGAGAAGGTGAAGTCAGGAGGGTGAATCAGAAGAAGCAGAAGAAGGAGAAGGAGAAGGTGAAGTCTGGAGGGTGAATCAGAAGAAGCAGAAGAAGGAGAAGGAGAAGGTGAAGACTGGAGGGTGAATCAGAAGAAGTAGAAGAAGCAGAAGGAGAAGGTGAAGTCTGGAGGGTGAATCAGAAGAAGTAGAAGAAGGAGAAGGAGAAGGTGAGGTCTGGAGGGTGAATCAGAAGAAGCAGAAGAAGGAGAAGCAGAAGGTGAAGTCTGGAGGGTGAATCAGAAGAAGTACAAGAAGGAGAAGGAGAAGGTGAGGTCTGGAGGGTGTATCAGAAGAAGTAGAAGAAGGAGAAGGAGAAGGTGAAGTCTGGAGGGTGAATCAGAAGAAGCAGAAGAAGGAGAATGAGAAGGTGAAGTCTGGAGGGTGAATCAGAAGAAGTAGAAGAAGGAGAAGGAGAAGGTGTAGTCTGGAGGGTGAATCCGAAGAAGTAGACGAAGGAGAAGGAGAAGGTGAAGTCTGGAGGGTGAATCAGAAGAAGCAGAAGAAGGAGAAGGAGAAGGTGAAGTCTGGAGGGTGAATCAGAAGAAGTAGAAGAAGGAGAAGGAGAAGGTGAGGTCTGGAGGGTGAATCAGAAGAAGCAGAAGAAGGAGAAGCAGAAGGTGAAGTCTGGAGGGTGAATCAGAAGAAGTAGAAGAAGGAGAAGGAGAAGGTGAGGTCTGGAGGGTGAATCAGAAGAAGTAGAAGAAGGAGAAGGAGCAGGTGAAGTCTGGAGGGTGAATCAGAAGAAGCAGAAGAAGGAGAAGAAGAAGGTGAAGTCTGGAGGGTGAATCAGAAGAAGTAGAAGAAGGAGAAGGAGAAGGTGTAGTCTGGAGGGTGAATCCGAAGAAGTAGACGAAGCAGAAGGAGAAGGTGAAGTCTGGAGGGTGAATCAGAAGAAGCAGAAGAAGGAGAAGGAGAAGGTGAAGTCTGGAGGGTGAATCAGAAGAAGGAGAAGAAGGAGAAGGAGAAGGTGAAGTCTGGAGGGTGAATCAGAAGAAGCAGGAGAAGGAGAAGGAGAAGGTGAAGTCTGGAGGGTGAATCAGAAGAAGCAGAAGAAGGAGAAGGAGAAGGTGAAGTCTGGAGGGTGAATCAGAAGAAGCAGAAGAAGGAGAAGGAGAAGGTGAAGTCTGGAGGGTGAATCAGAAGAAGCAGAAGAAGTAGAAGGAGAAGGTGAAGTCTGGAGGGTGAATCAGAAGAAGTAGAAGAAGGAGAAGGAGAAGGTGAAGTCTGGAGGGTGAATCAGAAGAAGTAGAAGAAGGAGAAGGAGAAGGCGAAGTCTGGAGTGTGAATCAGAAGAAGCAGAAGAAGGAGAAGGAGAAGGTGAAGTCTGGAGGGTGAATCAGAAGAAGTAGAAGAAGGAGAAGGAGAAGGTGAAGTCTGGAGGGAGAAGCAGAAGAAGTAGAAGAAGGAGAAGCAGAAGGTGAAGTCTGGAGTGTGAATCAGAAGAAGTAGAAGAAGGAGAAGGAGAAGGTGAGGTCTGGAGGGTGAATCAGAAGAAGTAGAAGAAGGAGAAGGAGAAGGTGAAGTCTGGAGGGTGAATCAGAAGAAGCAGAAGAAGGAGAAGGAGAAGGTGAAGTCTGGAGGGTGAATCAGAAGAAGTAGAAGAAGGAGAAGGAGAAGGTGTAGTCTGGAGGGTGAATCCGAAGAAGTAGACGAAGGAGAAGGAGAAGGTGAAGTCTGGAGGGCGAATCAGAAGAAGCAGAAGAAGGAGAAGGAGAAGGTGAAGTCTGGAGGGTGAATCAGAAGAAGTAGAAGAAGGAGAAGGAGAAGGTGAAGTCTGGAGGGTGAATCAGAAGAAGCAGGAGAAGGAGAAGGAGAAGGTGAAGTCTGGAGGGTGAATCAGAAGAAGCAGAAGAAGGAGAAGGAGAAGGTGAAGTCTGGAGGGTGAATCAGAAGAAGCAGAAGAAGGAGAAGGAGAAGGTGAAGTCTGGAGGGTGAATCAGAAGAAGTAGAAGGAGAAGGTGAAGTCTGGAGGGTGAATCAGAAGAAGTAGAAGAAGGAGAAGGAGAAGGTGAAGTCTGGAGGGTGAATCAGAAGAAGTAGAAGAAGGAGAAGGAGAAGGCAAAGTCTGGAGTGTGAATCAGAAGAAGCAGAAGAAGGAGAAGGAGAAGGTGAAGTCTGGAGGGTGAATCAGAAGAAGCAGAAGAAGGAGAAGGAGAAGATGAAGTCTGGAGGGTGAATCAGAAGAAGCAGAAGAAGGAGAAGGAGAAGGTGAAGTCTGGAGGGTGAATCAGATGAAGCAGAAGAAGGAGAAGGAGAAGGTGAAGTCTGGAGGGTGAAGCATAAGAAGCAGAAGAAGGAGAAGGAGAAGGTGAAGTCTGGAGGATGAATCAGAAGAAGTAGAAGAAGGAGAAGGAGAAGGTGAAGTCTGGAGGGTTAATTAGAAGAAGCAGAAGAAGTAGAAGGAGAAGGTGAAGTCTGGAGGGTGAATCAGAAGAAGTAGAAGAAGGAGAAGGAGAAGGTGAAGTCTGGAGGGTGAATCAGAAGAAGCAGAAGAAGGAGAAGGAGAAGATGAACTCTGGAGGGTGAATCAGAAGAAGTAGAAGAAGGAGAAGGAGAAGGTGAAGTCTGGAGGGTGAATCAGAAGATGTAGAAGAAGGAGAAGGAGAAGTCGAAGTCTGGAGGGTGAATCAGAAGAAGCAGAAGAAGGAGAAGGAGAAGGTGAAGTCTGGAGGGTGTATCAGAAGAAGCAGAAGAAGGAGAAGGAGAAGGTGTAGTCTGGAGGGTGAATCCGAAGAAGTAGACGAAGGAGAAGGAGAAGGTGAAGTCTGGAGGGTGAATCAGAAGAAGCAGAAGAAGGAGTAGGAGAAGGTGAAGTCTGGAGGGTGAATCAGAAGAAGTAGAAGAAGGAGAAGGAGAAGGTGTAGTCTGGAGGGTGAATCCGAAGAAGTAGACGAAGGAGAAGGAGAAGGTGAAGTCTGGAGGGTGAATCAGAAGAAGCAGAAGAAGGAGAAGGAGAAGGTGAAGTCTGGAGGGTGAATCAGAAGAAGTAGAAGAAGGAGAAGGAGAAGGTGAAGTCTGGAGGGTGAATCAGAAGAAGCAGGAGAAGGAGAAGGAGAAGGTGAAGTCTGGAGGGTGAATCAGAAGAAGCAGAAGAAGGAGAAGGAGAAGGTGAAGTCTGGAGGGTGAATCAGAAGAAGCAGAAGAAGGAGAAGGAGAAGGTGAAGTCTGGAGGGTGAATCAGAAGAAGTAGAAGGAGAAGGTGAAGTCTGGAGGGTGAATCAGAAGAAGTAGAAGAAGGAGAAGGAGAAGGTGAAGTCTGGAGGGTGAATCAGAAGAAGTAGAAGAAGGAGAAGGAGAAGGCAAAGTCTGGAGTGTGAATCAGAAGAAGCAGAAGAAGGAGAAGGAGAAGGTGAAGTCTGGAGGGTGAATCAGAAGAAGCAGAAGAAGGAGAAGGAGAAGATGAAGTCTGGAGGGTGAATCAGAAGAAGCAGAAGAAGGAGAAGGAGAAGGTGAAGTCTGGAGGGTGAATCAGATGAAGCAGAAGAAGGAGAAGGAGAAGGTGAAGTCTGGAGGGTGAAGCATAAGAAGCAGAAGAAGGAGAAGGAGAAGGTGGTGAAGTCTGGAGGGTGAATCCGAAGAAGTAGACGAAGGAGAAGGAGAAGGTGAAGTCTGGAGGGTGAATCAGAAGAAGCAGAAGAAGGAGAAGGAGAAGGTGAAGTCTGGAGGGTGAATCAGAAGAAGTAGAAGAAGGAGAAGGAGAAGGAGAAGTCTGGAGGGTGAATCAGAAGAAGCAGAAGAAGGAGAAGGAGAAGGTGAAGTCTGGAGTGTGAATCAGAAGAAGCAGAAGAAGGAGAAGGAGAAGATGAACTCTGGAGGGTGAATCAGAAGAAGTAGAAGAAGGAGAAGGAGAAGGTGAAGTCTGGAGGGTGAATCAGAAGATGTAGAAGAAGGAGAAGGAGAAGGCGAAGTCTGGAGGGTGAATCAGAAGAAGCAGAAGAAGGAGAAGGAGAAGGTGAAGTCTGGAGGGTGTATCAGAAGAAGCAGAAGAAGGAGAAGGAGAAGGTGTAGTCTGGAGGGTGAATCCGAAGAAATAGACGAAGGAGAAGGAGAAGGTGAAGTCTGGAGGGTGAATCAGAAGAAGCAGAAGAAGGAGTAGGAGAAGGTGAAGTCTGGAGGGTGAATCAGAAGAAGTAGAAGAAGGAGAAGGAGAAGGTGAAGTCTGGAGGGTGAATCAGAAGAAGCAGGAGAAGGAGAAGGAGAAGGTGAAGTCTGGATGGTGAATCAGAAGAAGCAGAAGAAGGAGAAGGAGAAGGTGAAGTCTGGAGGGTGAATCAGAAGAAGCAGAAGAAGGAGAAGGAGAAGGTGAAGTCTGGAGGGTGAATCAGAAGAAGCAGAAGAAGTAGAAGGAGAAGGTGAAGTCTGGAGGGTGAATCAGAAGAAGTAGAAGAAGGAGAAGGAGAAGGTGAAGTCTGGAGGGTGAATCAGAAGAAGTAGAAGAAGGAGAAGGAGAAGGCGAAGTCTGGAGTGTGAATCAGAAGAAGCAGAAGAAGGAGAAGGAGAAGGTGAAGTCTGGAGGGTGAATCAGAAGAAGCAGAAGAAGGAGAAGGAGAAGATGAAGTCTGGAGGGTGAATCAGAAGAAGCAGAAGAAGGAGAAGGAGAAGGTGAAGTCTGGAGGGTGAATCAGATGAAGCAGAAGAAGGAGAAGGAGAAGGTGAAGTCTGGAGGGTGAAGCATAAGAAGCAGAAGAAGGAGAAGGAGAAGGTGAAGTCTGGAGGGTGAATCAGAAGAAGTAGAAGAAGGAGAAGGAGAAGGTGAAGTCTGGAGGGTTAATCAGAAGAAGCAGAAGAAGTAGAAGGAGAAGGTGAAGTCTGGAGGGTGAATCAGAAGAAGTAGAAGAAGGAGAAGGAGAAGGTGAAGTCTGGAGGGTGAATCAGAAGAAGCAGAAGAAGGAGAAGGAGAAGATGAACTCTGGAGGGTGAATCAGAAGAAGCAGAAGAAGGAGAAGGAGAAGGTGAAGTCTGGAGGGTGAATCAGAAGAAGCAGAAGAAGTAGAAGGAGAAGGTGAAGTCTGGAGGGTGAATCAGAAGAAGTAGAAGAAGGAGAAGGAGAAGGTGAAGTCTGGAAGGTGAATCAGAAGAAGCAGAAGAAGGAGAAGGAGAAGGTGAAGTCAGGAGGGTGAATCAGAAGAAGCAGAAGAAGGAGAAGGAGAAGGTGAAGTCTGGAGGGTGAATCAGAAGAAGCAGAAGAAGGAGAAGGAGAAGATGAACTCTGGAGGGTGAATCAGAAGAAGCAGAAGAAGGAGAAGGAGAAGGTGAAGTCTGGAGGGTGAATTAGAAGAAGCAGAAGAAGGAGAAGTAGAAGGTGAAGTCTGGAGGGTGAATCAGAAGAAGCAGAAGAAGGAGAAGGAGATGATGAAGTCTGGAGGGTGAATCAGAAGAAGCAGAAGAAGGAGAAGGAGATGATGAAGTCTGGAGGTTGAATCAGAAGAAGTAGAAGAAGGGGAAGGAGAAGGTGAAGTCTGGAGGGTGAATCAGAAGAAGCAGATGAAGGAGAAGGAGAAGGTGAAGTCTGGAGGGTGAATCAGAAGAAGCAGAAGAAGGAGAAGGAGAAGGTGAAGTCTGGAGGGTGAATCAGAAGAAGTAGAAGAAGGAGAAGGAGAAGGTGAAGTCTGGAGGGCGAAGGAGAAGAAGTAGAGGAAGGAGAAGGAGAAGGTGAAGTCAGGAGGGTGAATCAGATGAAGTAGAAGAAGGAGAAGGAGAAGGTGAAGTCAGGAGGGTGAATCAGAAGAAGCAGAAGAAGGAGAAGGAGAAGGTGAAGTCTGGAGGGTGAATCAGAAGAATCAGAAGAAGGAGAAGGAGAAGGTGAAGTCTGGAGGGTGAATCAGAAGACGCAGAAGAAAGAGAAGGAGAAGGTGAAGTCTGGAGGGTGAAGCAGAAGAAGCAGAAGAAGGAGAAGACTGGAGGGTGAATCAGAAGAAGTAGAAGAAGGAGAAGGAGAAGGTGAAGTCTGGAGGGTGAATCAGAAGAAGCAGAAGAAGGAGAAGGAGAAGGTGATGTCTGGAGGGTGAATCAGAAGAAGCAGAAGAAGGAGAAGGAGAAGATGAAGTCTGGAGGGTGAATCAGAAGAAGTACAAGAAGTAGAAGGAGAAGGTGAGGTCTGGAGGGTGAATCAGAAGAAGCAGAATAAGGAGAAGGAGAAGGTGAAGTCTGGAGGGTGAATCAGAAGAAGCAGAAGAAGGAGAAGGAGAAGGTGAAGTCTGGAGGGTGAATCAGAAGAAGCAGAAGAAGGAGAAGGAGAAGGTGGAGTCAGGAGGGTGAATCAGAAGAAGCAGAAGAAGGAGAAGGAGAAGGTGAAGTTAGGAGGGTTAATCAGAAGAAGCAGAAGAAGGAGAAGGAGAAGGTGCAATCAGGGGGGTGAAGCAGAAGAAGTAGAAGAAGGAGAAGGTGAAGTCAGGAGGGTGAAGCAGAAGAAGCAGAAGAAGGAGAAGGAGAAGGTGAAGTCTGGAGGGTGAAGCAGAAGAAGCAGAAGAAGGAGAAGGAGAAGGTGAAGTCTGGAGGGTGAATCAGAAGAAGTAGAAGAAGGAGAAGGAGAAGGTGACGTCAGGAGGGTGAAGCAGAAGAAGCAGAAGAAGGAGTAGGAGAAGGTGAAGGCTGGAGGGTGAATCAGAAGAAGCAGAAGAAGTAGAAGGAGAAGGTGAAGTCTGGAGGGTGAATCAGAAGAAGTAGAAGAAGGAGAAGGAGAAGGTGAAGTCTGCAGGGTGAATCAGAAGAAGTAGAAGAAGGAGAAGGAGAAGGCGAAGTCTGGAGTGTGAATCAGAAGAAGCAGAAGAAGGAGAAGGAGAAGGTGAAGTCTGGAGGGTGAATCAGAAGAAGCAGAAGAAGGAGAAGGAGAAGATGAAGTCTGGAGGGTGAATCAGAAGAAGCAGAAGAAGGAGAAGGAGAAGGTGAAGTCTGGAGGGTGAATCAGATGAAGCAGAAGAAGGAGAAGGAGAAGGTGAAGTCTGGAGGGTGAAGCATAAGAAGCAGAAGAAGGAGAAGGAGAAGGTGAAGTCTGGAGGGTGAATCAGAAGAAGTAGAAGAAGGAGAAGGAGAAGGTGAAGTCTGGAGGGTTAATCAGAAGAAGCAGAAGAAGTAGAAGGAGAAGGTGAAGTCTGGAGGGTGAATCAGAAGAAGTAGAAGAAGGAGAAGGAGAAGGTGAAGTCTGGAGGGTGAATCAGAAGAAGCAGAAGAAGGAGAAGGAGAAGATGGACTCTGGAGGGTGAATCAGAAGAAGCAGAAGAAGGAGAAGGAGAAGGTGAAGTCTGGAGGGTGAATCAGAAGAAGCAGAAGAAGTAGAAGGAGAAGGTGAAGTCTGGAGGGTGAATCAGAAGAAGTAGAAGAAGGAGAAGGAGAAGGTGAAGTCTGGAGGGTGAATCAGAAGAAGCAGAAGAAGGAGAAGGAGAAGGTGAAGTCAGGAGGGTGAATCAGAAGAAGCAGAAGAAGGAGAAGGAGAAGGTGAAGTCTGGAGGGTGAATCAGAAGAAGCAGAAGAAGGAGAAGGAGAAGATGAACTCTGGAGGGTGAATCAGAAGAAGCAGAAGAAGGAGAAGGAGAAGGTGAAGTCTGGAGGGTGAATTAGAAGAAGCAGAAGAAGGAGAAGTAGAAGGTGAAGTCTGGAGGGTGAATCAGAAGAAGCAGAAGAAGGAGAAGGAGATGATGAAGTCTGGAGGGTGAATCAGAAGAAGCAGAAGAAGGAGAAGGAGATGATGAAGTCTGGAGGTTGAATCAGAAGAAGTAGAAGAAGGGGAAGGAGAAGGTGAAGTCTGGAGGGTGAATCAGAAGAAGCAGATGAAGGAGAATGAGAAGGTGAAGTCTGGAGGGTGAATCAGAAGAAGTAGAAGAAGGAGAAGGAGAAGGTGAAGTCTGGAGGGTGAAGGAGAAGAAGTAGAGGAAGGAGAAGGAGAAGGTGAAGTCAGGAGGGTGAATCAGATGAAGTAGAAGAAGGAGAAGGAGAAGGTGAAGTCAGGAGGGTGAATCAGAAGAAGCAGAAGAAGGAGAAGGAGAAGGTGAAGTCTGGAGGGTGAATCAGAAGAATCAGAAGAAGGAGTAGGAGAAGGTGAAGTCTGGAGGGTGAATCAGAAGACGCAGAAGAAAGAGAAGGAGAAGGTGAAGTCTGGAGGGTGAAGCAGAAGAAGCAGAAGAAGGAGAAGGAGAAGGTGAAGACTGGAGGGTGAATCAGAAGAAGTAGAAGAAGGAGAAGGAGAAGGTGAAGTCTGGAGGGTGAATCAGAAGAAGTAGAAGAAGGAGAAGGAGAAGGTGAAGTCTGGAGGGTGAATCAGAAGAAGCAGAAGAAGGAGAAGGAGAAGGTGATGTCTGGAGGGTGAATCAGAAGAAGCAGAAGAAGGAGAAGGAGAAGATGAAGTCTGGATGGTGAATCAGAAGAAGTACAAGAAGTAGAAGGAGAAGGTGAGGTCTGGAGGGTGAATCAGAAGAAGCAGAAGAAGGAGAAGGAGAAGGTGAAGTCTGGAGTGTGAATCAGAAGAAGCAGAAGAAGGAGAAGGAGAAGGTGAAGTCTGGAGGGTGAATCAGAAGAAGCAGAAGAAGGAGAAGGAGAAGGTGGAGTCAGGAGGGTGGATCAGAAGAAGCAGAAGAAGGAGAAGGAGAAGGTGAAGTTAGGAGGGTTAATCAGAAGAAGCAGAAGAAGGAGAAGGAGAAGGTGCAATCAGGGGGGTGAAGCAGAAGAAGTAGAAGAAGGAGAAGGAGAAGGTGAAGTCAGGAGGGTGAAGCAGAAGAAGCAGAAGAAGGAGAAGGAGAAGGTGAAGTCTGGAGGGTGAAGCAGAAGAAGCAGAAGAAGGAGAAGGAGAAGGTGAAGTCTGGAGGGTGAATCAGAAGAAGTAGAAGAAGGAGAAGGAGAAGGTGAAGTCAGGAGGGTGAAGCAGAAGAAGCAGAAGAAGGAGAAGGAGACGGTGAAGTCTGGAGGGTGAAGCAGAAGAAGCAGAAGAAGGAGAAGGAGAAGGTGAAGTCTGGAGGGTGAAGCAGAAGAAGCAGAAGAAGGAGAAGTAGAAGGTGAAGTCTGGAGGGTGAATCAGAAGAAGTAGAAGAAGGAGGAGGAGAAGGTGAAGTCAGGAGGGTGAAGCAGAAGAAGCAGAAGAAGGAGAAGGAGACGGTGAAGTCTGGAGGGTGAAGCAGAAGAAGCAGAAGAAGGAGAAGGAGAAGGTGAAGTCTGGAGGGTGAATCCGAAGAAGCAGAAGAAGGAGAAGGAGAAGGTGAAGTCTGGAGGGTGAATCAGAAGAAGCAGAAGAAGGAGAAGGAGAAGGTGAAGACTGGAGGGTGAATCAGAAGAAGTAGAAGAAGGAGAAGGAGAAGGTGAAGTCTGGAGGGTGAATCAGAAGAAGTAGAAGAAGGAGAAGGAGAAGGCGAAGTCTGGAGGGAGAATCAGAAGAAGCAGAAGAAGGAGATGGAGAAGGTGAAGACTGGAGGGTGAATCAGAAGAAGCAGAAGAAGGAGAAGGAGAAGATGAACTCTAGAGGGTGAATCAGAAGAAGCAGAAGAAGGAGAAGGAGAAGGTGAAGTCTGGAGGGTGAATTAGAAGAAGCAGAAGAAGGAGAAGTAGAAGGTGAAGTCTGGAGGGTGAATCAGAAGAAGTAGAAGAAGGAGAAGGAGAAGGTGAAGTCTGGAGTGTGAATCAGAAGAAGTAGAAGAAGGAGAAGGAGAAGGTGAAGTCTGGAGGGTGAATCAGAAGAAGCAGAAGAAGGAGAAGGAGAAGGTGAATTCTGTGGGTGAATCAGAAGAAGCAGAAGAAGGAGAAAGAGAAGATGAAGTCTGGAGGGTGAATCAGAAGAAGTAGAAGAAGGAGAAGGAGAAGGTGAAGTCTGGAGGGTGAATCAGAAGAAGCAGAAGGAGAAGGAGAAGATGAACTCTAGAGGGTGAATCAGAAGAAGCAGAAGAAGGAGAAGGAGAAGGTGAAGTCTGGAGGGTGAATTAGAAGAAGCAGAAGAAGGAGAAGTAGAAGGTGAAGTCTGTAGGGTGAATCAGAAGAAGCAGAAGAAGGAGAAGGAGAAGGTGAAGTCTGGAGGGTGAATTAGAAGAAGCAGAAGAAGGAGAAGTAGAAGGTGAAGTCTGGAGGGTGAATCAGAAGAAGTAGAAGAAGGAGAAGGAGAAGGTGAAGTCTGGAGTGTGAATCAGAAGAAGTAGAAGAAGGAGAAGGAGAAGGTGAAGTCTGGAGGGTGAATCAGAAGAAGCAGAAGAAGGAGAAGGAGAAGGTGAAGTCTGGAGGGTGAATCAGAAGAAGCAGAAGAAGGAGAAGGAGAAGGTGAAGTCTGGAGGGTGAATCAGAAGAAGTAGAAGAAGGAGAAGGAGAAGGTGAAGTCTGGAGGGTGAAGCAGAAGAAGTAGAAGAAGGAGAAGGAGAAGGTGAAGTCAGGAGGGTGAATCAGATGAAGTAGAAGAAGGAGAATTAGAAGGTGAGGTCAGGAGGGTGAATCAGAAGCAGCAGAAGAAGGAGAAGGAGAAGGTGAAGTCTGGAGGGTGAATCAGAAGAATCAGAAGAAGGAGAAGGAGAAGGTGAAGTCTGGAGGGTGAATCAGAAGAAGCAGAAGAAAGAGAAGGAGAAGGTGAAGTCTGGAGGGTGAAGCAGAAGAAGCAGAAGAAGGAGAAGGAGAACGTGAAGACTGGAGGGTGAATCAGAAGAAGTAGAAGAAGGAGAAGGAGAAGGTGAAGTCTGGAGGGTGAATCAGAAGAAGTAGAAGAAGGAGAAGGAGAAGGTGAAGTCTGGAGGGTGAATCAGAAGAAGCAGAAGAAGGAGAAGGAGAAGGTGAAGTCTGGAGGGTGAATCAAAAGAAGCAGAAGAAGGAGAAGGAGAAGATGAAGTCTGGAGTGTGAATCAGAAGAAGCAGAAGAAGGAGAAGGAGAAGGTGAAGTCTGGAGGGTGAATCAGAAGAAGCAGAAGAAGGAGAAGGAGAAGGTGAAGTCTGGAGGGTGAATCAGAAGAAGCAGAAGAAGGAGAAGGAGAAGGTGGAGTCAGGAGGGTGAATCAGAAGGAGCAGAAGAAGGAGAAGGAGAAGGTGAAGTTAGGAGGGTGAATCAGAAGAAGCAGAAGAAGGAGAAGGAGAAGGTGAAGTCAGGGGGGTGAAGCAGAAGCAGTAGAAGAAGGAGAAGGAGAAGGTGAAGTCAGGAGGGTGAAGCAGAAGAAGCAGAAGAAGAAGAAGGAGAAGGTGAAGTCTGGAGGGCGCAGCAGAAGAAGCAGAAGAAGGAGAAGGAGAAGGTGAAGTCTGGAGGGTGAAGCAGAAGAAGCAGAAGAAGGAGAAGGAGAAAGTGAAGTCTGGAGGCTGAGTCAGAAGAAGTAGTAGAAGGAGAAGGAGAAGGTGAAGTCAGGAGGGTGAAGCAGAAGAAGCAGAAGAAGGAGAAGGAGAAGGTGAATTCTGGAGGGTGAAGCAGAAGAAGCAGAAGAAGGAGAAGGAGAAGGTGAAGTCTGGAGGGTGAATCAGAAGAAGCAGAAGAAGGAGAAGGAGAAGGTGAAGTCTGGAGGGTGAATCAGAAGAAGCAGAAGAAGGAGAAAGAGAAGATGAAGTCTGGAGGGTGAATCAGAAGAAGTAGAAGAAGGAGAAGGAGAAGGTGAAGTCTGGAGGGTGAATCAGAAGAAGCAGAAGAAGGAGAAGGAGAAGGTGAAGTCTGGAGGGTGAATCAGAAGAAGCAGAAGAAGGAGAAGGAGAAGGTGAAGTCTGGAGTGTGAATCAGAAGAAGCAGAATAAGGAGAAGGAGAAGGTGAAGTCTGGAGGGTGAATCAGAAGAAGCAGAAGAAGGAGAAGGAGAAGGTGAAGTCTGGAGGGTGAATCAGAAGAAGTAGAAGAAGGAGAAGGAGAAGGTGAAGTCTGGAGGGTGAAGCAGAAGAAGTAGAAGAAGGAGAAGGAGAAGGTGAAGTCAGGAGGGTGAATCAGATGAAGTAGAAGAAGGAGAAGTAGAAGGTGAGGTCAGGAGGATGAATCAGAAGAAGCAGAAGAAGGAGAAGGAGAAGGTGAAGTCTGGAGGGTGAATCAGAAGAATCAGAAGAAGGAGAAGGAGAAGGTGAAGTCTGGAGGGTGAATCAGAAGAAGCAGAAGAAAGAGAAGGAGAAGGTGAAGTCTGGAGGGTGAAGCAGAAGAAGCAGAAGAAGGAGAAGGAGAACGTGAAGACTGGAGGGTGAATCAGAAGAAGTAGAAGAAGGAGAAGGAGAAGGTGAAGTCTGGAGGGTGAATCAGAAGAAGTAGAAGAAGGAGAAGGAGAAGGTGAAGTCTGGAGGGTGAATCAGAAGAAGCAGAAGAAGGAGAAGGAGAAGGTGAAGTCTGGAGGGTGAATCAGAAGAAGCAGAAGAAGGAGAAGGAGAAGATGAAGTCTGGAGGGTGAATCAGAAGAAGCAGAAGAAGGAGAAGGTGAAGTCTGGAGGGTGAATCAGAAGAAGCAGAAGAAGGAGAAGGAGAAGGTGAAGTCTGGAGGGTGAATCAGAACAAGCAGAAGAAGGAGAAGGAGAAGGTGGAGTCAGGGGGGTGAATCAGAAGGAGCAGAAGAAGGAGAAGGAGAAGGTGAAGTTAGGAGGGTGAATCAGAAGAAGCAGAAGAAGGAGAAGGAGAAGGTGAAGTCAGGGGGGTGAAGCAGAAGCAGTAGAAGAAGGAGAAGGAGAAGGTGAAGTCAGGAGGGTGAAGCAGAAGAAGCAGAAGAAGAAGAAGGAGAAGGTGAAGTCTGGAGGGCGCAGCAGAAGAAGCAGAAGAAGGAGAAGGAGAAGGTGAAGTCTGGAGGGTGAAGCAGAAGAAGCAGAAGAAGGAGAAGGAGAAGGTGAAGTCTGGAGGCTGAATCAGAAGAAGTAGTAGAAGGAGAAGGAGAAGGTGAAGTCAGGAGGGTGAAGCAGAAGAAGCAGAAGAAGGAGAAGGAGAAGGTGAATTCTGGAGGGTGAAGCAGAAGAAGCAGAAGAAGGAGAAGGAGAAGGTGAAGTCTGGAGGGTGAATCAGAAGAAGCAGAAGAAGGAGAAGGAGAAGGTGAAGTCTGGAGGGTGAATCAGAAGAAGGAGAAGGAGAAGGTGAAGTCTGGAGGGTGAATCAGAAGAAGCAGAAGAAGTAGAAGGAGAAGGTGAAGTCTGGAGGGTGAATCAGAAGAAGTAGAAGAAGGAGAAGGAGAAGGTGAAGTCTGGAGGGTGAATCAGAAGAAGCAAAAGAAGGAGAAGGAGAAGGTGAAGTCAGGAGGGTGAATCAGAAGAAGCAGAAGAAGGAGAAGGAGAAGGTGAAGTCTGGAGGGTGAATCAGAAGAAGCAGAAGAAGGAGAAGGAGAAGGTGAAGACTGGAGGGTGTATCAGAAGAAGTAGAAGAAGGAGAAGGAGAAGGTGAAGTCTGGAGGGTGAATCAGAAGAAGTAGAAGAAGGAGAAGGAGAAGGCGAAGTCTGGAGGGTGAATCAGAAGAAGCAGAAGAAGGAGAAGGAGAAGGTGAAGTCTGGAGGGTGAATCAGAAGAAGCAGAAGAAGGAGAAGTAGAAGATGAAGTCTGGAGGGTGAATCAGAAGAAGTAGAAGAAGGAGAAGGAGAAGGTGAGGTCTGGAGGGTGAATCAGAAGAAGCAGAAGAAGGAGAAGGAAAAGGTGAAGTCTGAAGGGTGAATCAGAAGAAGCAGAAGAAGGAGAAGGAGAAGGTGAAGTCTGAAGGGTGAATCAGAAAAAGCAGAAGAAGGAGAAGGAGAAGGTGAAGTCTGGAGGGTGAATCAGAAGAAGGAGAAGAAGGAGAAGGAGAAGGTGAAGTCTGGAGGGTGAATCAGAAGAAGTAGAAGAAGGAGAAGGAGATGGTGAAGTCTGGAGGCTGAATCAGAAGAAGTAGAAGAAGGAGAAGGAGAAGGTGAAGTCTGGAGGGTGAATCAGAAGAAGCAGAAGAAGGAGAAGGAGAAGGTGAAGTCTGGAGGGTGAATCAGAAGAAGCAGAAGAAGGAGAAGGAGAAGATGAAGTCTGGAGGGTGAATCAGAAGAAGTAGAAGACGGAGAAGGAGAAGGTGAAGTCTGGAGGGTGAATCAGAAGAAGCAGAAGAAGGAGAAGGAGAAGGTGAAGACTGGAGGGTGTATCAGAAGAAGTAGAAGAAGGAGAAGGAGAAGGTGAAGTCTGGAGGGTGAATCAGAAGAAGTAGAAGAAGGAGAAGGAGAAGGCGAAGTCTGGAGGGTGAATCAGAAGAAGCAGAAGAAGGAGAAGGAGAAGGTGAAGTCTGGAGGGTGAATCAGAAGAAGCAGAAGAAGGAGAAGTAGAAGATGAAGTCTGGAGGGTGAATCAGAAGAAGTAGAAGAAGGAGAAGGAGAAGGTGAAGTCTGGAGGGTGAATCAGAAGAAGTAGAAGAAGGAGAAGGAGAAGGTGAAGTCTGGAGGGTGAATCAGAAGAAGCAGAAGAAGGAGAAGGAGAAGGTGAAGTCTGGAGGGTGAATCAGAAGAAGCAGAAGAAGGAGAAGGAGAAGATGAAGTCTGGAGGTTGAATCAGAAGAAGTAGAAGAAAGAGAAGGAGAAGGTGAAGTCTGGAGGGTGAATCAGAAGACGCAGAAGAAGGAAAAGAGAAGGTGAAGTCTGGAGGGTGAATCAGAAGAAGCAGAAGAAGGAGAAGGAGACGGTGAAGTCTGGAGGGTGAATCAGAAGAAGCAGAATAAGGAGAAGGAGAAGGTGAAGTCTGGAGGGTGAATCAGAAGAAGCAGAAGAAGGAGAAGGAGAAGGTGAAGTCTGGAGGGTGAATCAGAAGAAGGAGAAGAAGGAGAAGGAGAAGGTGAAGTCTGGAGGGTGAATCAGAAGAAGTAGAAGAAGGAGAAGGAGATGGTGAAGTCTGGAGGCTGAATCAGAAGAAGTAGAAGAAGGAGAAGGAGAAGGTGAAGTCTTGAGGGTGAATCAGAAGAAGCAGAAGAAGGAGAAGGAGAAGGTGAAGTCTGGAGGGTGAATCAGAAGAAGCAGAAGAAGGAGAAGGAGAAGATGAAGTCTGGAGGGTGAATCAGAAGAAGTAGAAGAAGGAGAAGGAGAAGGTGAAGTCTGGAGGGTGAATCAGAAGAAGCAGAATAAGGAGAAGGAGAAGGTGAAGTCTGGAGGGTGAATCAGAAGAAGCAGAAGAAGGAGAAGGAGAAGGTGAAGTCTGGAGGGTGAATCAGAAGAAGGAGAAGAAGGAGAAGGAGAAGGTAAAGTCTGGAGGGTGAATCAGAAGAAGTAGAAGAAGGAGAAGGAGATGGTGAAGTCTGGAGGCTGAATCAGAAGAAGTAGAAGAAGCAGAAGGAGAAGGTGAAGTCTGGAGGGTGAATCAGAAGAAGCAGAAGAAGGAGAAGGAGAAGGTGAAGTCTGGAGGGTGAATCAGAAGAAGCAGAAGAAGGAGAAGGAGAAGGTGAAGTCTGGAGGGTGAATCAGAAGAAGGAGAAGAAGGAGAAGGAGAAGGTGAAGTCTGGAGGGTGAATCAGAAGAAGTAGAAGAAGGAGAAGGAGATGGTGAAGTCTGGAGGCTGAATCAGAAGAAGTAGAAGAAGGAGAAGGAGAAGGTGAAGTCTGGAGGGTGAATCAGAAGAAGCAGAAGAAGGAGAAGGAGAAGGTGAAGTCTGGAGGGTGAATCAGAAGAAGCAGAAGAAGGAGAAGGAGAAGATGAAGTCTGGAGGGTGAATCAGAAGAAGTAGAAGAAGGAGAAGGAGTAGGTGAAGTCTGGAGGGTGAATCAGAAGAAGCAGAATAAGGAGAAGGAGAAGGTGAAGTCTGGAGGGTGAATCAGAAGAAGCAGAAGAAGGAGAAGGAGAAGGTGAAGTCTGGAGGGTGAATCAGAAGAAGGAGAAGAAGGAGAAGGTGAAGTCTGGAGGGTGAATCAGAAGAAGTAGAAGAAGGAGAAGGAGATGGTGAAGTCTGGAGGGTGAATCAGAAGAAGGAGAAGAAGGAGAAGGTTAAGTCTGGAGGGTGAATCAGAAGAAGTAGAAGAAGGAGAAGGAGAAGGTGAAGTCTGGAGGGTGAATCAGAAGAAGCAGAAGAAGGAGAAGGAGAAAGTGAAGTCTGGAGGGTGAATCAGAAGAAGAAGAAGAAGGAGAAGGAGAAGGTGAAGTCTGGAGGGTGAAGCAGAAGAAGTAGAAGAAGGAAAAGGAGAAGGTTAAGTCAGGAGGGTGAATCAGAAGAAGTAGAAGAAGGAGAAGGAGAAGGTGGAGTCAGGAGGGTGAATCAGAAGAAGCAGAAGAAGGAGAAGGAGAAGGTGAAGTCTGGAGGGTGAATCAGAAGAATCAGAAGAAGGAGAAGGAGAAGGTGAAGTCTGGAGGGTGAATCAGAAGAAGCAGAAGAAAGAGAAGGAGAAGGTGAAGTCTGCAGGGTGAAGCAGAAGAAGCAGAAGAAGGAGAAGGAGAAGGTGAAGACTGGAGGGTGAATCAGAAGAAGTAGAAGAAGGAGAAGGAGAAGTTGAAGTCTGGAGGGTGAATCAGAAGAAGTAGAAGAAGGAGAAGGAGAAGGTGAAGTCTGGAGGGTGAATCAGGAGAAGCAGAAGAAGGAGAAGGAGAAGGTGAAGTCTGGAGGGTGAATCAGAAGAAGCAGAAGAAGGAGAAGGAGAAGATGAAGTCTGGAGGGTGAATCAGAAGAAGTAGAAGAAGGAGAAGGAGAAGGTGAGGTCTGGAGGGTGAATCAGAAGAAGCAGAAGAAGAAGAAGGAGAAGGTGAAGCCTGGAGGGTGAATCAGAAGATGCAGAAAAGGAGAAGGAGAAGGTGAAGTCAGGAGGGTGAATCAGAAGAAGCAGAAGAAGGAGAAGGAGAAGGTGAAGTTAGGAGGGTGAATCAGAAGAAGCAGAAGAAGGAGAAGGAGAAGGTGAAGTCAGGGGGGTGAAGCAGAAGAAGGAGAAGGAGAAGGTGAAGTCAGGAGGGTGAAGCAGAAGAAGCAGAAGAAGGAGAAGGAGAAGGTGAAGTCTGGAGGGCGCAGCAGAAGAAGCAGACGAAGGAGAAGGAGAAGGTGAAGTCTGGAGGGTGAAGCAGAAGAAGCAGAAGAAGGAGAAGGAGAAGGTGAAGTCTGGAGGGTGAATCAGAAGAAGTAGAAGAAGGAGAAGGAGAAGGTGAAGTCAGGAAGGTGAAGCAGAAGAAGCAGAAGAAGGAGGAGGAGAAGGTGAAGTCTGGAGGGTGAAGCAGAAGAAGCAGAAGGAGAAGGAGAAGGTGAAGTCTGGAGGGCGAAGCAGAAGAAGCAGAAGAAGGAGAAGGAGAAGGTGAAGTCTGGAGGGTGAAGCAGAAGAAGCAGAAGAAGGAGAAGGAGAAGGTGAAGTCTGGAGGGTGAATCAGAAGAAGTAGAAGAAGGAGAAGGAGAAGGTGAAGTCAGGAGTGTGAAGCAGAAGAAGTAGAAGAAGGAGAAGGAGAAGGTGAAGTCTGGAGGTTGAAGCAGAAGAAGTAGAAGAAGGAGAAGGAGAAGGTGAAGTCTGGAGGGTGAATCAGAAGAAGTAGAAGAAGGAGAAGGAGAAGGAGAAGTCTGGAGGGTGAATCAGAAGAAGCAGAAGAAGGAGAAGGAGAAGGTGAAGTCTGGAGGGTGAATCAGAAGAAGCAGAAGAAGGAGAAGGAGAAGGTGAAGACTGGAGGGTGAAGCAGAAGAAGCAGAAGAAGGAGAAGGAGAAGGTGAAGTCTGGAGGGCGAAGCAGAAGAAGCAGAAGAAGGAGAAGGAGAAGGTGAAGTCTGGAGGGTGAAGCAGAAGAAGCAGAAGAAGGAGAAGGAGAAGGTGAAGTCTGGAGGGCGAAGCAGAAGAAGCAGAAGAAGGAGAAGGAGAAGGTGAAGTCTGGAGGGTGAAGCAGAAGAAGCAGAAGAAGGAGAAGGAGAAGGTGAAGTCAGGACGGTGAATCAGAAGAAGCAGAAGAAGGAGAAGGGGAAGGTGAAGTCTGGAGGGTGAATCAGAAGAAGCAGAAGAAGGAGAAGGAGAAGGTGAAGACTGGAGGGTGAATCAGAAGAAGTAGAAGAAGGAGAAGGAGAAGGTGAAGTCTGGAGGGTGAATCAGAAGAAGCAGAAGAAGGAGAAGGAGAAGATGAAGTCTGGAGGGTGAATCAGAAGAAGTAGAAGAAGGAGAAGGAGAAGGTGAGGTCTGGAGGCTGAATCAGAAGAAGCAGAAGAAGGAGAAGGAGAAGGTGAAGTCTGAAGGGTGAATCAGAAGAAGCAGAAGAAGGAGAAGGAGAAGGTGAAGTCTGGAGGGTGAATCAGAAGAAGCAGAAGAAGGAGAAGGAGAAGGTGAAGTCTGGAGGGTGAATCAGAAGAAGCAGAAGAAGGAGAAGGAGAAGGTGAAGTCTGGAGGGTGAATCAGAAGAAGTAGAAGAAGGAGAAGGAGAAGGTGAAGTCTGGAGGGTGAATCAGAAGAAGTAGAAGAAGGAGAAGGAGAAGGTGAAGTCTGGAGGGTGAATCAGAAGAAGCAGAAGAAGGAGAAGGAGAAGGTGAAGTCTGGAGAGTGAATAAGATGAAGCAGAAGAAGGAGAAGGAGAAGGTGAAGTCTGGAGGGTGAATCAGAAGAAGCTGAATAAGGAGAAGGAGAAGGTGAAGTCTGGAGGGTGAATCAGAAGAAGTAGAAGAAGGAGAAGGAGAAGGTGAAGTCTGGAGGTTGAATCAGAAGAAGCAGAAGAAGGAGAAGGAGAAGGGGAAGTATGCAGGGTGAATCAGAAGAAGCAGAAGAAGGAGAAGGAGAAGGTGAAGTCTGGAGGGTGAATCAGAAGAAGCAGAAGAAGGAGAAGGAGAAGGTGAACTCTGGAGGGTGAATCAGAAGAAGCAGAAGAAGGAGAAGGAGAAGGTGAAGTCAGGAGGGTGAATCAGAAGAAGCAGAAGAAGGAGAAGGAGAAGGTGAAGTTAGGAGGGTGAATCAGAAGAAGCAGAAGAAGGAGAAGGAGAAGGTGAAGTCAGGGGGGTGAAGCAGAAGAAGTAGAAGAAGGAGAAGGAGAAGGTGAAGTCAGGAGGGTGAAGCAGAAGAAGCAGAAGAAGGAGAAGGAGAAGCTGAAGTCAGGAGGGTGAATCCGAAGAAGTACAAGAAGGAGAAGGAGAAGGTGAAGCCTGGAGGGTGAATCAGAAGAAGTAGAAGAAGGAGAAGGAGAAGCTGAAGTCTGGAGGGTGAATCAGAAGAAGTAGAAGAAGGAGAAGGAGAAGGTGAAGTCTGGAGGGTGAATCAGAAGAAGCAGAAGAAGGAGAAGGAGAAGGTGAAGTCTGGAGGGAGAAGCAGAAGAAGTAGAAGAAGGGGAAGGAGAAGGTGAAGACTGGAGGGTGAATCAGAAGAAGTAGAAGAAGGAGAAGGAGAAGTTGAAGTCTGGAGGGTGAATCAGAAGAAGTAGAAGAAGGAGAAGGAGAAGGTGAAGTCTGGAGGGTGAATCAGGAGAAGCAGAAGAAGGAGAAGGAGAAGGTGAAGTCTGGAGGGTGAATCAGAAGAAGCAGAAGAAGGAGAAGGAGAAGATGAAGTCTGGAGGGTGAATCAGAAGAAGTAGAAGAAGGAGAAGGAGAAGGTGAGGTCTGGAGGCTGAATCAGAAGAAGCAGAAGAAGAAGAAGGAGAAGGTGAAGCCTGGAGGGTGAATCAGAAGAAGCAGAAAAGGAGAAGGAGAAGGTGAAGTCAGGAGGGTGAATCAGAAGAAGCAGAAGAAGGAGAAGGAGAAGGTGAAGTTAGGAGGGTGAATCAGAACAAGCAGAAGAAGGAGAAGGAGAAGGTGAAGTCAGGGGGGTGAAGCAGAAGAAGTAGAAGAAGGAGAAGGAGAAGGTGAAGTCAGGAGGGTGAAGCAGAAGAAGCAGAAGAAGGAGAAGGAGAAGGTGAAGTCTGGAGGGCGCAGCAGAAGAAGCAGACGAAGGAGAAGGAGAAGGTGAAGTCTGGAGGGTGAAGCAGAAGAAGCAGAAGAAGGAGAAGGAGAAGGTGAAGTCTGGAGGGTGAATCAGAAGAAGTAGAAGAAGGAGAAGGAGAAGGTGAAGTCAGGAAGGTGAAGCAGAAGAAGCAGAAGAAGGAGGAGGAGAAGGTGAAGTCTGGAGGGTGAAGCAGAAGAAGCAGAAGAAGGAGAAGGAGAAGGTGAAGTCTGGAGGGCGAAGCAGAAGAAGCAGAAGAAGGAGAAGGAGAAGCTGAAGTCTGGAGGGTGAAGCAGAAGAAGCAGAAGAAGGAGAAGGAGAAGGTGAAGTCTGGAGGTTGAAGCAGAAGAAGTAGAAGAAGGAGAAGGAGAAGGTGAAGTCTGGAGGGTGAATCAGAAGAAGTAGAAGAAGGAGAAGGAGAAGGAGAAGTCTGGAGGGTGAATCAGAAGAAGCAGAAGAAGGAGAAGGAGAAGGTGAAGTCTGGAGGGTGAATCAGAAGAAGCAGAAGAAGGAGAAGGAGAAGGTGAAGACTGGAGGGTGAAGCAGAAGAAGCAGAAGAAGGAGAAGGAGAAGGTGAAGTCTGGAGGGCGAAGCAGAAGAAGCAGAAGAAGGAGAAGGAGAAGGTGAAGTCTGGAGGGTGAAGCAGAAGAAGCAGAAGAAGGAGAAGGAGAAGGTGAAGTCTGGAGGGCGAAGCAGAAGAAGCAGAAGAAGGAGAAGGAGAAGGTGAAGTCTGGAGGGTGAAGCAGAAGAAGCAGAAGAAGGAGAAGGAGAAGGTGAAGTCTGGAGGGTGAATCAGAAGAAGTAGAAGAAGGAGAACGAGAAGGTGAAGTCAGGAGTGTGAAGCAGAAGAAGTAGAAGAAGGAGAAGGAGAAGGTGAAGACTGGAGGTTGAAGCAGAAGAAGTAGAAGAAGGAGAAGGAGAAGGTGAAGTCTGGAGGGTGAATCAGAAGAAGTAGAAGAAGGAGAAGGAGAAGGAGAAGTCTGGAGGGTGAATCAGAAGAAGCAGAAGAAGGAGAAGGAGAAGGTGAAGTCTGGAGGGTGAATCAGAAGAAGCAGAAGAAGGAGAAGGAGAAGGTGAAGTCAGGACGGTGAATCAGAAGAAGCAGAAGAAGGAGAAGGAGAAGGTGAAGTCTGGAGGGTGAATCAGAAGAAGCAGAAGAAGGAGAAGGAGAAGGTGAAGACTGGAGGGTGAATCAGAAGAAGTAGAAGAAGGAGAAGGAGAAGGTGAAGTCTGGAGGGTGAATCAGAAGAAGCAGAAGAAGGAGAAGGAGAAGATGAAGTCTGGAGGGTGAATCAGAAGAAGTAGAAGAAGGAGAAGGAGAAGGTGAGGTCTGGAGGCTGAATCAGAAGAAGCAGAAGAAGGAGAAGGAGAAGGTGAAGTCTGAAGGGTGAATCAGAAGAAGCAGAAGAAGGAGAAGGAGAAGGTGAAGTCTGGAGGGTGAATCAGAAGAAGCAGAAGAAGGAGAAGGAGAAGGTGAAGTCTGGAGGGTGAATCAGAAGAAGCAGAAGAAGGAGAAGGAGAAGGTGAAGTCTGGAGGGCGAAGCAGAAGAAGCAGAAGAAGGAGAAGGAGAAGGTGAAGTCTGGAGGGTGAAGCAGAAGAAGCAGAAGAAGGAGAAGGAGAAGGTGAAGTCTGGAGGGTGAATCAGAAGAAGTAGAAGAAGGAGAACGAGAAGGTGAAGTCAGGAGTGTGAAGCAGAAGAAGTAGAAGAAGGAGAAGGAGAAGGTGAAGACTGGAGGTTGAAGCAGAAGAAGTAGAAGAAGGAGAAGGAGAAGGTGAAGTCTGGAGGGTGAATCAGAAGAAGTAGAAGAAGGAGAAGGAGAAGGAGAAGTCTGGAGGGTGAATCAGAAGAAGCAGAAGAAGGAGAAGGAGAAGGTGAAGTCTGGAGGGTGAATCAGAAGAAGCAGAAGAAGGAGAAGGAGAAGGTGAAGTCAGGACGGTGAATCAGAAGAAGCAGAAGAAGGAGAAGGAGAAGGTGAAGTCTGGAGGGTGAATCAGAAGAAGCAGAAGAAGGAGAAGGAGAAGTTGAAGACTGGAGGGTGAATCAGAAGAAGTAGAAGAAGGAGAAGGAGAAGGTGAAGTCTGGAGGGTGAATCAGAAGAAGCAGAAGAAGGAGAAGGAGAAGATGAAGTCTGGAGGGTGAATCAGAAGAAGTAGAAGAAGGAGAAGGAGAAGGTGAGGTCTGGAGGCTGAATCAGAAGAAGCAGAAGAAGGAGAAGGAGAAGGTGAAGTCTGAAGGGTGAATCAGAAGAAGCAGAAGAAGGAGAAGGAGAAGGTGAAGTCTGGAGGGTGAATCAGAAGAAGCAGAAGAAGGAGAAGGAGAAGGTGAAGTCTGGAGGGTGAATCAGAAGAAGCAGAAGAAGGAGAAGGAGAAGGTGAAGTCTGGAGGGTGAATCAGAAGAAGTAGAAGAAGGAGAAGGAGAAGGTGAAGTCTGGAGGGTGAATCAGAAGAAGTAGAAGAAGGAGAAGGAGAAGGTGAAGTCTGGAGGGTGAATCAGAAGAAGCAGAAGAAGGAGAAGGAGAAGGTGAAGTCTGGAGAGTGAATAAGAAGAAGCAGAAGAAGGAGAAGGAGAAGGTGAAGTCTGGAGGGTGAATCAGAAGAAGCTGAATAAGGAGAAGGAGAAGGTGAAGTCTGGAGGGTGAATCAGAAGAAGTAGAAGAAGGAGAAGGAGAAGGTGAAGTCTGGAGGTTGAATCAGAAGAAGCAGAAGAAGGAGAAGGAGAAGGGGAAGTATGCAGGGTGAATCAGAAGAAGCAGAAGAAGGAGAAGGAGAAGATGAAGTCTGGAGGGTGAATCAGAAGAAGTAGAAGAAGGAGAAGGAGAAGGTGAGGTCTGGAGGGTGAATCAGAAGAAGCAGAAGAAGGAGAAGGAGAAGGTGAAGTCTGGAGGGTGAATCAGAAGAAGCAGAAGAAGGAGAAGGAGAAGGTGAAGTCTGGAGGGTGAATCAGAAGAAGCAGAAGAAGGAGAAGGAGAAGGTGAAGTCAGGAGGGTGAATCAGAAGAAGCAGAAGAAGGAGAAGGAGAAGGTGAAGTTAGGAGGGTGAATCAGAAGAAGCAGAAGAAGGAGAAGGAGAAGGTGAAGTCAGGGGGGTGAAGCAGAAGAAGTAGAAGAAGGAGAAGGAGAAGGTGAAGTCAGGAGGGTGAAGCAGAAGAAGCAGAAGAAGGAGAAGGAGAAGCTGAAGTCAGGAGGGTGAATCCGAAGAAGTACAAGAAGGAGAAGGAGAAGGTGAAGCCTGGAGGGTGAATCAGAAGAAGTAGAAGAAGGAGAAGGAGAAGCTGAAGTCTGGAGGGTGAATCAGAAGAAGTAGAAGAAGGAGAAGGAGAAGGTGAAGTCTGGAGGGAGAAGCAGAAGAAGTAGAAGAAGGGGAAGGAGAAGGTGAAGTCAGGAGGGTGAATCAGAAGAAGCAGAAGAAGGAGAAGGAGAAGGTGAAGTTAGGAGGGTGAATCAGAAGAAGGAGAAGAAGGAGAAGGAGAAGGTGAAGTCAGGGGGGTGAAGCAGAAGAAGTAGAAGAAGGAGAAGGAGAAGGTGAAGTCAGGAGGGTGAAGCAGAAGAAGCAGAAGAAGGAGAAGGAGAAGGTGAAGTCTGGAGGGCGCAGCAGAAGAAGCAGACGAAGGAGAAGGAGAAGGTGAAGTCTGGAGGGTGAAGCAGAAGAAGCAGAAGAAGGAGAAGGAGAAGGTGAAGTCTGGAGGGTGAATCAGAAGAAGTAGAAGAAGGAGAAGGAGAAGGTGAAGTCAGGAAGGTGAAGCAGAAGAAGCAGAAGAAGGAGGAGGAGAAGGTGAAGTCTGGAGGGTGAAGCAGAAGAAGCAGAAGAAGGAGAAGGAGAAGCTGAAGTCTGGAGGGCGAAGCAGAAGAAGCAGAAGAAGGAGAAGGAGAAGGTGAAGTCTGGAGGGTGAAGCAGAAGAAGCAGAAGAAGGAGAAGGAGAAGGTGAAGTCTGGAGGGTGAATCAGAAGAAGTAGAAGAAGGAGAAGGAGAAGGTGAAGTCAGGAGTGTGAAGCAGAAGAAGTAGAAGAAGGAGAAGGAGAAGGTGAAGTCTGGAGGTTGAAGCAGAAGAAGTAGAAGAAGGAGAAGGAGAAGGTGAAGTCTGGAGGGTGAATCAGAAGAAGTAGAAGAAGGAGAAGGAGAAGGAGAAGTCTGGAGGGTGAATCAGAAGAAGCAGAAGAAGGAGAAGGAGAAGGTGAAGTCTGGAGGGTGAATCAGAAGAAGCAGAAGAAGGAGAAGGAGAAGGTGAAGACTGGAGGGTGAAGCAGAAGAAGCAGAAGAAGGAGAAGGAGAAGGTGAAGTCTGGAGGGCGAAGCAGAAGAAGCAGAAGAAGGAGAAGGAGAAGGTGAAGTCTGGAGGGTGAAGCAGAAGAAGCAGAAGAAGGAGAAGGAGAAGGTGAAGTCTGGAGGGCGAAGCAGAAGAAGCAGAAGAAGGAGAAGGAGAAGGTGAAGTCTGGAGGGTGAAGCAGAAGAAGCAGAAGAAGGAGAAGGAGAAGGTGAAGTCTGGAGGGTGAATCAGAAGAAGTAGAAGAAGGAGAACGAGAAGGTGAAGTCAGGAGTGTGAAGCAGAAGAAGTAGAAGAAGGAGAAGGAGAAGGTGAAGACTGGAGGTTGAAGCAGAAGAAGTAGAAGAAGGAGAAGGAGAAGGTGAAGTCTGGAGGGTGAATCAGAAGAAGTAGAAGAAGGAGAAGGAGAAGGAGAAGTCTGGAGGGTGAATCAGAAGAAGCAGAAGAAGGAGAAGGAGAAGGTGAAGTCTGGAGGGTGAATCAGAAGAAGCAGAAGAAGGAGAAGGAGAAGGTGAAGTCAGGACGGTGAATCAGAAGAAGCAGAAGAAGGAGAAGGAGAAGGTGAAGTCTGGAGGGTGAATCAGAAGAAGCAGAAGAAGGAGAAGGAGAAGGTGAAGACTGGAGGGTGAATCAGAAGAAGTAGAAGAAGGAGAAGGAGAAGGTGAAGTCTGGAGGGTGAATCAGAAGAAGCAGAAGAAGGAGAAGGAGAAGATGAAGTCTGGAGGGTGAATCAGAAGAAGTAGAAGAAGGAGAAGGAGAAGGTGAGGTCTGGAGGGTGAATCAGAAGAAGCAGAAGAAGAAGAAGGAGAAGGTGAAGCCTGGAGGGTGAATCAGAAGAAGCAGAAAAGGAGAAGGAGAAGGTGAAGTCAGGAGGGTGAATCAGAAGAAGCAGAAGAAGGAGAAGGAGAAGGTGAAGTTAGGAGGGTGAATCAGAAGAAGGAGAAGAAGGAGAAGGAGAAGGTGAAGTCAGGGGGGTGAAGCAGAAGAAGTAGAAGAAGGAGAAGGAGAAGGTGAAGTCAGGAGGGTGAAGCAGAAGAAGCAGAAGAAGGAGAAGGAGAAGGTGAAGTCTGGAGGGCGCAGCAGAAGAAGCAGACGAAGGAGAAGGAGAAGGTGAAGTCTGGAGGGTGAAGCAGAAGAAGCAGAAGAAGGAGAAGGAGAAGGTGAAGTCTGGAGGGTGAATCAGAAGAAGTAGAAGAAGGAGAAGGAGAAGGTGAAGTCAGGAAGGTGAAGCAGAAGAAGCAGAAGAAGGAGGAGGAGAAGGTGAAGTCTGGAGGGTGAAGCAGAAGAAGCAGAAGGAGAAGGAGAAGCTGAAGTCTGGAGGGCGAAGCAGAAGAAGCAGAAGAAGGAGAAGGAGAAGGTGAAGTCTGGAGGGTGAAGCAGAAGAAGCAGAAGAAGGAGAAGGAGAAGGTGAAGTCTGGAGGGTGAATCAGAAGAAGTAGAAGAAGGAGAAGGAGAAGGTGAAGTCAGGAGTGTGAAGCAGAAGAAGTAGAAGAAGGAGAAGGAGAAGGTGAAGTCTGGAGGTTGAAGCAGAAGAAGTAGAAGAAGGAGAAGGAGAAGGTGAAGGCTGGAGGGTGAATCAGAAGAAGTAGAAGAAGGAGAAGGAGAAGGAGAAGTCTGGAGGGTGAATCAGAAGAAGCAGAAGAAGGAGAAGGAGAAGGTGAAGTCTGGAGGGTGAATCAGAAGAAGCAGAAGAAGGAGAAGGAGAAGGTGAAGACTGGAGGGTGAAGCAGAAGAAGCAGAAGAAGGAGAAGGAGAAGGTGAAGTCTGGAGGGCGAAGCAGAAGAAGCAGAAGAAGGAGAAGGAGAAGGTGAAGTCTGGAGGGTGAAGCAGAAGAAGCAGAAGAAGGAGAAGGAGAAGGTGAAGTCTGGAGGGCGAAGCAGAAGAAGCAGAAGAAGGAGAAGGAGAAGGTGAAGTCTGGAGGGTGAAGCAGAAGAAGCAGAAGAAGGAGAAGGAGAAGGTGAAGTCTGGAGGGTGAATCAGAAGAAGTAGAAGAAGGAGAACGAGAAGGTGAAGTCAGGAGTGTGAAGCAGAAGAAGTAGAAGAAGGAGAAGGAGAAGGTGAAGACTGGAGGTTGAAGCAGAAGAAGTAGAAGAAGGAGAAGGAGAAGGTGAAGTCTGGAGGGTGAATCAGAAGAAGTAGAAGAAGGAGAAGGAGAAGGAGAAGTCTGGAGGGTGAATCAGAAGAAGCAGAAGAAGGAGAAGGAGAAGGTGAAGTCAGGAGGGTGAATCAGAAGAAGCAGAAGAAGGAGAAGGAGAAGGTGAAGTCAGGACGGTGAATCAGAAGAAGCAGAAGAAGGAGAAGGAGAAGGTGAAGTCTGGAGGGTGAATCAGAAGAAGCAGAAGAAGGAGAAGGAGAAGGTGAAGACTGGAGGGTGAATCAGAAGAAGTAGAAGAAGGAGAAGGAGAAGGTGAAGTCTGGAGGGTGAATCAGAAGAAGCAGAAGAAGGAGAAGGAGAAGATGAAGTCTGGAGGTTGAATCAGAAGAAGTAGAAGAAGGAGAAGGAGAAGGTGAGGTCTGGAGGCTGAATCAGAAGAAGCAGAAGAAGGAGAAGGAGAAGGTGAAGTCTGAAGGGTGAATCAGAAGAAGCAGAAGAAGGAGAAGGAGAAGGTGAAGTCTGGAGGGTGAATCAGAAGAAGCAGAAGAAGGAGAAGGAGAAGGTGAAGTCTGGAGGGTGAATCAGAAGAAGCAGAAGAAGGAGAAGGAGAAGGTGAAGTCTGGAGGGTGAATCAGAAGAAGTAGAAGAAGGAGAAGGAGAAGGTGAAGTCTGGAGGGTGAATCAGAAGAAGTAGAAGAAGGAGAAGGAGAAGGTGAAGTCTGGAGGGTGAATCAGAAGAAGCAGAAGAAGGAGAAGGAGAAGGTGAAGTCTGGAGAGTGAATAAGAAGAAGCAGAAGAAGGAGAAGGAGAAGGTGAAGTCTGGAGGGTGAATCAGAAGAAGCTGAATAAGGAGAAGGAGAAGGTGAAGTCTGGAGGGTGAATCAGAAGAAGTAGAAGAAGGAGAAGGAGAAGGTGAAGTCTGGAGGTTGAATCAGAAGAAGCAGAAGAAGGAGAAGGAGAAGGGGAAGTATGCAGGGTGAATCAGAAGAAGCAGAAGAAGGAGAAGGAGAAGATGAAGTCTGGAGGGTGAATCAGAAGAAGTAGAAGAAGGAGAAGGAGAAGGTGAGGTCTGGAGGGTGAATCAGAAGAAGCAGAAGAAGGAGAAGGAGAAGGTGAAGTCTGGAGGGTGAATCAGAAGAAGCAGAAGAAGGAGAAGGAGAAGGTGAAGTCTGGAGGGTGAATCAGAAGAAGCAGAAGAAGGAGAAGGAGAAGGTGAAGTCAGGAGGGTGAATCAGAAGAAGCAGAAGAAGGAGAAGGAGAAGGTGAAGTTAGGAGGGTGAATCAGAAGAAGCAGAAGAAGGAGAAGGAGAAGGTGAAGTCAGAGGGGTGAAGCAGAAGAAGTAGAAGAAGGAGAAGGAGAAGGTGAAGTCAGGAGGGCGAAGCAGAAGAAGCAGAAGAAGGAGAAGGAGAAGCTGAAGTCAGGAGGGTGAATCCGAAGAAGTACAAGAAGGAGAAGGAGAAGGTGAAGCCTGGAGGGTGAATCAGAAGAAGTAGAAGAAGGAGAAGGAGAAGCTGAAGTCTGGAGGGTGAATCAGAAGAAGTAGAAGAAGGAGAAGGAGAAGGTGAAGTCTGGAGGGTGAATCAGAAGAAGCAGAAGAAGGAGAAGGAGAAGGTGAAGTCTGGAGGGAGATGCAGAAGAAGTAGAAGAAGGGGAAGGAGAAGGTGAAGTCTGGAGGGTGAATCAGAAGAAGTAGAAGAAGGAGAAGGAGAAGGTGAAGTCTGGAGGGTGAATCAGAAGAAGTAGAAGAAGGAGAAGGAGAAGGTGAAGTCTGGAGGGTGAATGAGAAGAAGCAGAAGAAGGAGAAGGAGAAGGTGAAGTCTGGAGGGTCAATCAGAAGAAGTAGAAGAACGAGAAGGAGATGGTGTAGTCTGGAGGGTGAATCAGAAGAAGTAGACGAAGGAGAAGGAGAAGGTGAAGTCTGGAGGGTGAATCAGAAGAAGCAGAAGAAGGAGAAGGAGAAGGTGAAGTCTGGAGGTTGAATCAGAAGAAGCAGAAGAAGGTGAAGAAGAAGGTGAAGTCTGGAGGGTGAATCAGAAGAAGCAGAAGAAGGAGAAGGAGAAGGTGAAGTCAGGAGGGTGAATCAGAAGAAGCAGAAGAAGGAGAAGGAGAAGGTGAAGTTAGGAGGGTGAATCAGAAGAAGCAGAAGAAGGAGAAGGAGAAGGTGAAGTCAGGGGGGTGAAGCAGAAGAAGTAGAAGAAGGAGAAGGAGAAGGTGAAGTCAGGAGGGTGAAGCAGAAGAAGCAGAAGAAGGAGAAGGAAAAGCTGAAGTCAGGAGGGTGAATCAGAAGAAGTACAAAAAGGAGAAGGAGAAGGTGAAGCCTGGAGGGTGAATCAGAAGAAGTAGAAGAAGGAGAAGGAGAAGGTGAAGTCTGGAGGGTGAATCAGAAGAAGTAGAAGAAGGAGAAGCAGAAGGTGAAGTCTGGAGGGTGAATCAGAAGAAGCAGAAGAAGGAGAAGGAGAAGGTGAAGTCTGGAGGGAGAAGCAGAAGAAGTAGAAGAAGGAGAAGGAGAAGGTGAAGTCTGGAGGGTGAATCAGAAGAAGTAGAAGAAGGAGAAGGAGAAGGTGAAGTCTGGAGGGTGAATCAGAAGATGTAGAAGAAGGAGAAGGAGAAGGTGAAGTCTGGAGGGTGAATGAGAAGAAGCAGAAGAAGGAGAAGGAGAAGGTGAAGTCTGGAGGGTGAATCAGAAGAAGTAGAAGAAGGAGAAGGAGAAGGTGTAGTCTGGAGGGTGAATCAGAAGAAGTAGACGAAGGAGAAGGTGAAGGTGAAGTCTGGAGGGTGAAGCAGAAGAAGCAGAAGAAGGAGAAGGAGAAGGTGAAGTCTGGAGGGTGAATCAGAAGAAGTAGAAGAAGGAGAAGGAGAAGGTGAAGTCTGGAGGGTGAATCAGAAGAAGCAGAAGAAGGAGAAGGAGAAGGTGAAGTCTGGAGGGTGAATCAGAAGAAGCAGAAGAAGGAGAACGAGAAGGTGAAGTCTGGAGGGCGAATCAGAAGAAGCAGAAGAAGGAGAAGGAGAAGGTGAAGTCTGGAGGGTGAATCAGAAGAAGCAGAAGAAGTAGAAGGAGAAGGTGAAGTCTGGAGGGTGAATCAGAAGAAGTAGAAGAAGGAGAAGGAGAAGGTGAAGTCTGGAGGGTGAATCATAAGAAGCAGAAGAAGGAGAAGGAGAAGGTGAAGTCAGGAGGGTGAATCAGAAGAAGCAGAAGAAGGATAAGGAGAAGGTGAAGTCTGGAGGGTGAATCAGAAGAAGCAGAAGAAGGAGAAGGAGAAGGTGAAGATTGGAGGGTGAATCAGAAGATGTAGAAGAAGGAGAAGGAGAAGGTGAAGTCTGGAGGGTGAATCAGAAGAAGTAGAAGAAGGAGAAGGAGAAGGCGAAGTCTGGAGGGTGAATCAGAAGAAGCAGAAGAAGGAGAAGGAGATGGTGAAGTCTGGAGGGTGAATCAGAAGAAGCAGAAGAAGGAGAAGGCGAAGATGAAGTCTGGAGGGTGAATCAGAAGAAGTAGAAGAAGGAGAAGGAGAAGGTGAGGTCTGGAGGGTGAATCAGAAGAAGCAGAAGAAGGAGAAGGAGAAGGTGAAGTCTGAAGGGTGAATCAGAAGAAGCAGAAGAAGGAGAAGGAGAAATTGAAGTCTGGAGGGTGAATCAGAAGAAGCAGAAGAAGGAGAAGGAGAAGGTGAAGTCTGGAGGGTGAATCAGAAGAAGCAGAAGAAGGAGAAGGAGAAGGTTAAGTCTGGAGGGTGAATCAGAAGAAGTAGAAGAAGGAGAAGGAGAAGGTGAAGACTGGAGGGTGAATCTGAAGAAGTAGAAGAAGGAGAAGGTGAAGTTTGGAGGGTGAATCAGAAGAAGCAGAAGAAGGAGAAGGATATGATGAAGTCTGGATGGTGAATCAGAAGAAGCAGAAGAAGGAGAAGGAGAAGATGAAGTCTGGAGGGTGAATCAGAAGAAGTAGAAGAAGGAGAAGGAGAAGGTGAAGTCTGGAGGGTCAATCAGAAGAAGCAGAAGAAGGAGAAGGAGAAGGTGAAGTCTGGAGGGTGAATCAGAAGAAGCAGAAGAAGGAGAAGGAGAAGGTGAAGTCTGGAGGGTGAATCAGAAGAAGCTGAATAAGGAGAAGGAGAAGGTGAAGTCTGCAGGGTGAATCAGAAGAAGCAGAAGAAGGAGAAGGAGAAGGTGAAGTCTGGAGGGTGAATCAGAAGAAGCAGAAGAAGGAGAAGGAGAAGGTGAAGTCTGGAGGGTGAATCAGAAGAAGCAGAAGAAGGAGAAGGAGAAGGTGAAGTCTGGAGGGTGAATCAGAAGAAGCAGAAGAAGGAGAAGGAGAAGGTGAAGTCAGGAGGGTGAATCAGAAGAAGCAGAAGAAGGAGAAGGAGAAGGTGAAGTCAGGAGGGTGAATCAGAAGAAGCAGAAGAAGGAGAAGGAGAAGGTGAAGTTAGGAGGGTGAATCAGAAGAAGCAGAAGAAGGAGAAGGAGAAGGTGAAGTCAGGGGGTGAAGCAGAAGAAGTAGAAGAAGGAGAAGGAGAAGGTGAAGTCAGGAGGGTGAAGCAGAAGAAGCAGAAGAAGGAGAAGGAGAAGCTGAAGTCAGGAGGGTGAATCCGAAGAAGTACAAGAAGGAGAAGGAGAAGGTGAAGCCTGGAGGGTGAATCAGAAGAAGTCGAAAAAGGAGAAGGAGAAGGTGAAGTGTGGAGGGTGAATCAGAAGAAGTAGAAGAAGGAGAAGGAGAAGGTGAAGTCTGGAGGGTGAATCAGAAGAAGCAGAAGAAGGAGAAGGAGAAGGTGAAGTCTGGAGGGAGAAGCAGAAGAAGTAGAAGAAGGAGAAGGAGAAGGTGAAGTCTGGAGGGTGAATCAGAAGAAGTAGAAGAAGGAGAAGGAGAAGGTGAAGTCTGGAGGGTGAATCAGAAGAAGCAGAAGAAGGAGAAGGAGAAGGTGAAGTCTGGAGGGTGAATGAGAAGAAGCAGAAGAAGGAGAAGGAGAAGGTGAAGTCTGGAGGGTGAATCAGAAGAAGTAGAAGAAGGAGAAGGAGAAGGTGAAGTCAGGGGGGTGAAGCAGAAGAAGGAGAAGGAGAAGGTGAAGTCAGGAGGGTGAAGCAGAAGAAGCAGAAGAAGGAGAAGGAAAAGCTGAAGTCAGGAGGGTGAATCAGAAGAAGTACAAAAAGGAGAAGGAGAAGGTGAAGCCTGGAGGGTGAATCAGAAGAAGTAGAAGAAGGAGAAGGAGAAGGTGAAGTCTGGAGGGTGAATCAGAAAAAGTAGAAGAAGGAGAAGGAGAAGGTGAAGTCTGGAGGGTGAATCAGAAGAAGCAGAAGAAGGAGAAGGAGAAGGTGAAGTATGGAGGGAGAAGCAGAAGAAGTAGAAGAAGGAGAAGGAGAAGGTGAAGTCTGGAGGGTGAAGCAGAAGAAGTAGAAGAAGGAGAAGGAGAAGGTGAAGTCAGGAGGGTGAATCAGAAGAAGTAGAAGAAGGAGAAGGAGAAGGTGTAGTCAGGAGGGTGAATCAGAAGAAGCAGAAGAAGGAGAAGGAGAAGGTGAAGTCTGGAGCGTGAAACAGAAGAACAAAAGAAGTAGCAGGAGAAGGTGAAGTCTGGAGGGTGAATCAGAAGAAACAGAAGAAAGAGAAGGAGAAGGTGAAGTCTGGAGGGTGAATCAGAAGAAGTAGAAGAAGGAGAAGGAGAAGGTGAGATCTGGAGGGTGAATCAGAAGAAGCAGAAGAAGGAGAAGGTGAAGGCTGGAGGGTGAATCAGAAGAAGCAGAAGAAGGAGAAGGAGAAGATGAAGTCTGCAGGGTGAATCAGAAGAAGTAGAAGAAAGAGAAGGAGAAGGTGAGGTCTGGAGGGTGAATCAGAAGAAGCAGAAGAAGGAGAAGGAGAAGGTGAAGTCTGGAGGGTGAATCAGAAGAAGCAGAAGAAGGAGAAGGAGAAGATGAAGTCTGGAGGGTGAATCAGAAGAAGCAGAAGAAGGAGAAGGAGAAGGTGAAGTCAGGAGGGTGAATCAGAAGAAGCAGAAGAAGGAGAAGGAGAAGGTGAAGTCTGGAGGGCGAAGCAGAAGAAGCAGAAGAAGGAGAAGGAGAAGGTGAAGTCAGGAGGTTGAAGCAGAAGAAGCAGAAGAAGGAGAAGGAGAAGGTGAAGTCTGGAGGGTGAAGCAGCAGCAGCAGCAGAAGGAGAAGGAGAAGGTGAAGACTGGAGGGTGAAGCAGAAGAAGCAGAAGAAGGAGAAGGAGAAGGTGAAGTCAGGAGGGTGAATCAGAAGAAGTAGAAGAAGGAGAAGGAGAAGGTGAAGTCTGGAGGGTGAATCAGAAGAAGTAGAAGAAGGAGAAGGTGAAGTCTGGAGGGTGAATCAGAAGAAGTAGAAGAAGGAGAAGGAGAAGGTGAAGTCTGGAGGGTGAATCAGAAGAAGCAGAAGAAGGAGAAGGAGAAGGTGAAGTCTGGAGGGAGAAGCAGAAGAAGTAGAAGAAGGAGAAGGAGAAGGTGAAGTCTGGAGGGTGAATCAGAAGAAGTAGAAGAAGGAGAAGGAGAAGGTGAAGTCTGGAGGGTGAATCAGAAGAAGTAGAAGAAGGAGAAGGAGAAGGTGAAGCCTGGAGGGTGAACAAGAAGAAGCAGAAGAAGGAGAAGGAGAAGGTGAAGTCTGAAGGGTGAATCAGAAGAAGTAGAAGAAGGAGAAGGAGAAGGTGTAGTCTGGAGGGTGAATCAGAAGAAGTAGACGAAGGAGAAGGAGAAGGTGAAGTCTGGAGGGTGAATCAGAAGAAGCAGAAGAAGGAGAAGGAGAAGGTGAAGTCTGGAGGGTGAATCAGAAGAAGCAGAAGAAGGAGAAGGAGAGGGTGAAGTCTGGAGGGTGAATCAGAAGAAGCAGAAGAAGGAGAAGGAGAAGTTAAAGTCAGGAGGGTGAATCAGAAGAAGTAGAAGAAGGAGAAGGAGAAGGTGAAGTCTGGAGGGTGAATCAGAAGAAGTAGAAGAAGGAGAAGGAGAAGGTGAAGTCTGGAGGGTGAATCAGAAGAAGTAGAAGAAGGAGAAGGAGAAGGTGAAGTCTGGAGGGTGAATCAGAAGAAGCAGAAGAAGCAGAAGGAGAAGGTGAAGTCTGGAGGGAGAAGCAGAAGAAGTAGAAGAATGAGAAGGAGAAGGTGAAGTCTGGAGGGTGAATCAGAAGAAGTAGAAGAAGGAGAAGGAGAAGGAGAAGTCTGGAGGGTGAAGCAGAAGAAGTAGAAGAAGTAGAAGGAGAAGGTGAAGTCTGGAGGATGAATCAGAAGAAGTAGAAGAAGGAGAAGGAGAAGGTGAAGTCAGGAGGGTGAATCAGAAGAAGTAGAAGAAGGAGAAGGAGAAGATCAAGTCAGGAGGGTGAATCAGAAGAAGCACAAGAAGGAGAAGGAGAAGGTGAAGTCTGGAGGGTGAAGCAGAAGAAGTAGAAGAAGGAGAAGGAGAAGGTGAAGTCTGGAGGGTGAATCAGAAGAAGTAGAAGAAGGAGAAGGAGAAGGAGAAGTCTGGAGGGTGAATCAGAAGAAGCAGAAGAAGGAGAAGGAGAAGGTGAAGTCTGGAGGGTGAATCAGAAGAAGCAGAAGAAGGAGAAGGAGAAGGTGAAGACTGGAGGGTGAAGCAGAAGAAGCAGAAGAAGGAGAAGGAGAAGGTGAAGTCTGGAGGGCGAAGCAGAAGAAGCAGAAGAAGGAGAAGGAGAAGGTGAAGTCGGGAGGGTGAAGCAGAAGAAGCAGAAGAAGGAGAAGGAGAAGGTGAAGTCTGGAGGGCGAAGCAGAAGAAGCAGAAGAAGGAGAAGGAGATGGTGAAGTCTGGAGGGTGTAGCAGAAGAAGCAGAAGAAGGAGAAGGAGAAGGTGAAGTCTGGAGGGTGAATCAGAAGAAGTAGAAGAAGGAGAACGAGAAGTTGAAGTCAGGAGTGTGAAGCAGAAGAAGTAGAAGAAGGAGAAGGAGAAGGTGAAGTCTGGAGGTTGAAGCAGAAGAAGTAGAAGAAGGAGAAGGAGAAGGTGAAGTCTGGAGGGTGAATCAGAAGAAGTAGAAGAAGGAGAAGGAGAAGGAGAAGTCTGGAGGGTGAATCAGAAGAAGCAGAAGAAGGAGAAGGAGAAGGTGAAGTCTGGAGGGTGAATCAGAAGAAGCAGAAGAAGGAGAAGGAGAAGGTGAAGTCAGGAGGGTGAATCAGAAGAAGCAGAAGAAGGAGAAGGAGAAGGTGAAGTCTGGAGGGTGAATCAGAAGAAGCAGAAGAAGGAGAAGGAGAAGGTGAAGACTGGAGGGTGAATCAGAAGAAGTAGAAGAAGGAGAAGGAGAAGGTGAAGTCTGGAGGGTGAATCAGAAGAAGCAGAAGAAGGAGAAGGAGAAGATGAAGTCTGGAGGGTGAATCAGAAGAAGTAGAAGAAGGAGAAGGAGAAGGTGAGGTCTGGAGGCTGAATCAGAAGAAGCAGAAGAAGGAGAAGGAGAAGGTGAAGTCTGAAGGGTGAATCAGAAGAAGCAGAAGAAGTAGAAGGAGAAGGTGAAGTCTGGAGGGTGAATCAGAAGAAGCAGAAGAAGGAGAAGGAGAAGGTGAAGACTGGAGGGTGAATCAGAAGAAGTAGAAGAAGGAGAAGGAGAAGGTGAAGTCTGGAGGGTGAATCAGAAGAAGCAGAAGAAGGAGAAGGAGAAGATGAAGTCTGGAGGGTGAATCAGAAGAAGTAGAAGAAGGAGAAGGAGAAGGTGAGGTCTGGAGGCTGAATCAGAAGAAGCAGAAGAAGGAGAAGGAGAAGGTGAAGTCTGAAGGGTGAATCAGAAGAAGCAGAAGAAGGAGAAGGAGAAGGTGAAGTCTGGAGGGTGAATCAGAAGAAGCAGAAGAAGGAGAAGGAGAAGGTGAAGTCTGGAGGGTGAATCAGAAGAAGCAGAAGAAGGAGAAGGAGAAGGTGAAGTCTGGAGAGTGAATAAGAAGAAGCAGAAGAAGGAGAAGGAGAAGGTGATGTCTGGAGGGTGAATCAGAAGAAGCTGAATAAGGAGAAGGAGAAGGTGAAGTCTGGAGGTTGAATCAGAAGAAGCAGAAGAAGGAGAAGGAGAAGGGGAAGTATGCAGGGTGAATCAGAAGAAGCAGAAGAAGGAGAAGGAGAAGATGAAGTCTGGAGGGTGAATCAGAAGAAGTAGAAGAAGGAGAAGGAGAAGGTGAGGTCTGGAGGGTGAATCAGAAGAAGCAGAAGAAGGAGAAGGAGAAGGTGAAGTCTGGAGGGTGAATCAGAAGAAGCAGAAGAAGGAGAAGGAGAAGGTGAAGTCTGGAGGGTGAATCAGAAGAAGCAGAAGAAGGAGAAGGAGAAGGTGAAGTCAGGAGGGTGAATCAGAAGAAGCAGAAGAAGGAGAAGGAGAAGGTGAAGTTAGGAGGGTGAATCAGAAGAAGCAGAAGAAGGAGAAGGAGAAGGTGAAGTCAGGGGGGTGAAGCAGAAGAAGTAGAAGAAGGAGAAGGAGAAGGTGAAGTCAGGAGGGTGAAGCAGAAGAAGCAGAAGAAGGAGAAGGAGAAGCTGAAGTCAGGAGGGTGAATCCGAAGAAGTAGAAGAAGGAGAAGGAGAAGGTGAAGTCTGGAGGGTGAATCAGAAGAAGTAGAAGAAGGAGAAGGAGAAGGTGAAGTCTGGAGGGTGAATGAGAAGAAGCAGAAGAAGGAGTAGGAGAAGGTGAAGTCTGGAGGGTGAATCAGAAGAAGTAGAAGAAGGAGAAGGAGAAGGTGTAGTCTGGAGGGTGAATCAGAAGAAGTAGACGAAGGAGAAGGAGAAGGTGAAGTCTGGAGGGTGAAGCAGAAGAAGCAGAAGAAGGAGAAGGAGAAGGTGAAGTCTGGAGGGTGAATCAGAAGAAGTAGAAGAAGGAGAAGGAGAAGGTGAAGTCTGGAGGGTGAATCAGAAAAAGTAGAAGAAGGAGAAGGAGAAGGTGAAGTCTGGAGGGTGAATCAGAAGAAGCAGAAGAAGGAGAAGGAGAAGGTGAAGTATGGAGGGAGAAGCAGAAGAAGTAGAAGAAGGAGAAGGAGAAGGTGAAGTCTGGAGGGTGAAGCAGAAGAAGTAGAAGAAGGAGAAGGAGAAGGTGAAGTCAGGAGGGTGAATCAGAAGAAGTAGAAGAAGGAGAAGGAGAAGGTGTAGTCAGGAGGGTGAATCAGAAGAAGCAGAAGAAGGAGAAGGAGAAGGTGAAGTCTGGAGCGTGAAACAGAAGAACAAAAGAAGTAGCAGGAGAAGGTGAAGTCTGGAGGGTGAATCAGAAGAAACAGAAGAAAGAGAAGGAGAAGGTGAAGTCTGGAGGGTGAATCAGAAGAAGTAGAAGAAGGAGAAGGAGAAGGTGAGATCTGGAGGGTGAATCAGAAGAAGCAGAAGAAGGAGAAGGTGAAGGCTGGAGGGTGAATCAGAAGAAGCAGAAGAAGGAGAAGGAGAAGATGAAGTCTGCAGGGTGAATCAGAAGAAGTAGAAGAAAGAGAAGGAGAAGGTGAGGTCTGGAGGGTGAATCAGAAGAAGCAGAAGAAGGAGAAGGAGAAGGTGAAGTCTGGAGGGTGAATCAGAAGAAGCAGAAGAAGGAGAAGGAGAAGATGAAGTCTGGAGGGTGAATCAGAAGAAGCAGAAGAAGGAGAAGGAGAAGGTGAAGTCAGGAGGGTGAATCAGAAGAAGCAGAAGAAGGAGAAGGAGAAGGTGAAGTCTGGAGGGCGAAGCAGAAGAAGCAGAAGAAGGAGAAGGAGAAGGTGAAGTCAGGAGGTTGAAGCAGAAGAAGCAGAAGAAGGAGAAGGAGAAGGTGAAGTCTGGAGGGTGAAGCAGCAGCAGCAGCAGAAGGAGAAGGAGAAGGTGAAGACTGGAGGGTGAAGCAGAAGAAGCAGAAGAAGGAGAAGGAGAAGGTGAAGTCAGGAGGGTGAATCAGAAGAAGTAGAAGAAGGAGAAGGAGAAGGTGAAGTCTGGAGGGTGAATCAGAAGAAGTAGAAGAAGGAGAAGGTGAAGTCTGGAGGGTGAATCAGAAGAAGTAGAAGAAGGAGAAGGAGAAGGTGAAGTCTGGAGGGTGAATCAGAAGAAGCAGAAGAAGGAGAAGGAGAAGGTGAAGTCTGGAGGGAGAAGCAGAAGAAGTAGAAGAAGGAGAAGGAGAAGGTGAAGTCTGGAGGGTGAATCAGAAGAAGTAGAAGAAGGAGAAGGAGAAGGTGAAGTCTGGAGGGTGAATCAGAAGAAGTAGAAGAAGGAGAAGGAGAAGGTGAAGCCTGGAGGGTGAACAAGAAGAAGCAGAAGAAGGAGAAGGAGAAGGTGAAGTCTGAAGGGTGAATCAGAAGAAGTAGAAGAAGGAGAAGGAGAAGGTGTAGTCTGGAGGGTGAATCAGAAGAAGTAGACGAAGGAGAAGGAGAAGGTGAAGTCTGGAGGGTGAATCAGAAGAAGCAGAAGAAGGAGAAGGAGAAGGTGAAGTCTGGAGGGTGAATCAGAAGAAGCAGAAGAAGGAGAAGGAGAGGGTGAAGTCTGGAGGGTGAATCAGAAGAAGCAGAAGAAGGAGAAGGAGAAGTTAAAGTCAGGAGGGTGAATCAGAAGAAGTAGAAGAAGGAGAAGGAGAAGGTGAAGTCTGGAGGGTGAATCAGAAGAAGTAGAAGAAGGAGAAGGAGAAGGTGAAGTCTGGAGGGTGAATCAGAAGAAGTAGAAGAAGGAGAAGGAGAAGGTGAAGTCTGGAGGGTGAATCAGAAGAAGCAGAAGAAGCAGAAGGAGAAGGTGAAGTCTGGAGGGAGAAGCAGAAGAAGTAGAAGAATGAGAAGGAGAAGGTGAAGTCTGGAGGGTGAATCAGAAGAAGTAGAAGAAGGAGAAGGAGAAGGAGAAGTCTGGAGGGTGAAGCAGAAGAAGTAGAAGAAGTAGAAGGAGAAGGTGAAGTCTGGAGGATGAATCAGAAGAAGTAGAAGAAGGAGAAGGAGAAGGTGAAGTCAGGAGGGTGAATCAGAAGAAGTAGAAGAAGGAGAAGGAGAAGATCAAGTCAGGAGGGTGAATCAGAAGAAGCACAAGAAGGAGAAGGAGAAGGTGAAGTCTGGAGGGTGAAGCAGAAGAAGTAGAAGAAGGAGAAGGAGAAGGTGAAGTCTGGAGGGTGAATCAGAAGAAGTAGAAGAAGGAGAAGGAGAAGGAGAAGTCTGGAGGGTGAATCAGAAGAAGCAGAAGAAGGAGAAGGAGAAGGTGAAGTCTGGAGGGTGAATCAGAAGAAGCAGAAGAAGGAGAAGGAGAAGGTGAAGACTGGAGGGTGAAGCAGAAGAAGCAGAAGAAGGAGAAGGAGAAGGTGAAGTCTGGAGGGCGAAGCAGAAGAAGCAGAAGAAGGAGAAGGAGAAGGTGAAGTCGGGAGGGTGAAGCAGAAGAAGCAGAAGAAGGAGAAGGAGAAGGTGAAGTCTGGAGGGCGAAGCAGAAGAAGCAGAAGAAGGAGAAGGAGATGGTGAAGTCTGGAGGGTGTAGCAGAAGAAGCAGAAGAAGGAGAAGGAGAAGGTGAAGTCTGGAGGGTGAATCAGAAGAAGTAGAAGAAGGAGAACGAGAAGTTGAAGTCAGGAGTGTGAAGCAGAAGAAGTAGAAGAAGGAGAAGGAGAAGGTGAAGTCTGGAGGTTGAAGCAGAAGAAGTAGAAGAAGGAGAAGGAGAAGGTGAAGTCTGGAGGGTGAATCAGAAGAAGTAGAAGAAGGAGAAGGAGAAGGAGAAGTCTGGAGGGTGAATCAGAAGAAGCAGAAGAAGGAGAAGGAGAAGGTGAAGTCTGGAGGGTGAATCAGAAGAAGCAGAAGAAGGAGAAGGAGAAGGTGAAGTCAGGAGGGTGAATCAGAAGAAGCAGAAGAAGGAGAAGGAGAAGGTGAAGTCTGGAGGGTGAATCAGAAGAAGCAGAAGAAGGAGAAGGAGAAGGTGAAGACTGGAGGGTGAATCAGAAGAAGTAGAAGAAGGAGAAGGAGAAGGTGAAGTCTGGAGGGTGAATCAGAAGAAGCAGAAGAAGGAGAAGGAGAAGATGAAGTCTGGAGGGTGAATCAGAAGAAGTAGAAGAAGGAGAAGGAGAAGGTGAGGTCTGGAGGCTGAATCAGAAGAAGCAGAAGAAGGAGAAGGAGAAGGTGAAGTCTGAAGGGTGAATCAGAAGAAGCAGAAGAAGTAGAAGGAGAAGGTGAAGTCTGGAGGGTGAATCAGAAGAAGCAGAAGAAGGAGAAGGAGAAGGTGAAGACTGGAGGGTGAATCAGAAGAAGTAGAAGAAGGAGAAGGAGAAGGTGAAGTCTGGAGGGTGAATCAGAAGAAGCAGAAGAAGGAGAAGGAGAAGATGAAGTCTGGAGGGTGAATCAGAAGAAGTAGAAGAAGGAGAAGGAGAAGGTGAGGTCTGGAGGCTGAATCAGAAGAAGCAGAAGAAGGAGAAGGAGAAGGTGAAGTCTGAAGGGTGAATCAGAAGAAGCAGAAGAAGGAGAAGGAGAAGGTGAAGTCTGGAGGGTGAATCAGAAGAAGCAGAAGAAGGAGAAGGAGAAGGTGAAGTCTGGAGGGTGAATCAGAAGAAGCAGAAGAAGGAGAAGGAGAAGGTGAAGTCTGGAGAGTGAATAAGAAGAAGCAGAAGAAGGAGAAGGAGAAGGTGATGTCTGGAGGGTGAATCAGAAGAAGCTGAATAAGGAGAAGGAGAAGGTGAAGTCTGGAGGTTGAATCAGAAGAAGCAGAAGAAGGAGAAGGAGAAGGGGAAGTATGCAGGGTGAATCAGAAGAAGCAGAAGAAGGAGAAGGAGAAGATGAAGTCTGGAGGGTGAATCAGAAGAAGTAGAAGAAGGAGAAGGAGAAGGTGAGGTCTGGAGGGTGAATCAGAAGAAGCAGAAGAAGGAGAAGGAGAAGGTGAAGTCTGGAGGGTGAATCAGAAGAAGCAGAAGAAGGAGAAGGAGAAGGTGAAGTCTGGAGGGTGAATCAGAAGAAGCAGAAGAAGGAGAAGGAGAAGGTGAAGTCAGGAGGGTGAATCAGAAGAAGCAGAAGAAGGAGAAGGAGAAGGTGAAGTTAGGAGGGTGAATCAGAAGAAGCAGAAGAAGGAGAAGGAGAAGGTGAAGTCAGGGGGGTGAAGCAGAAGAAGTAGAAGAAGGAGAAGGAGAAGGTGAAGTCAGGAGGGTGAAGCAGAAGAAGCAGAAGAAGGAGAAGGAGAAGCTGAAGTCAGGAGGGTGAATCCGAAGAAGTAGAAGAAGGAGAAGGAGAAGGTGAAGTCTGGAGGGTGAATCAGAAGAAGTAGAAGAAGGAGAAGGAGAAGGTGAAGTCTGGAGGGTGAATGAGAAGAAGCAGAAGAAGGAGTAGGAGAAGGTGAAGTCTGGAGGGTGAATCAGAAGAAGTAGAAGAAGGAGAAGGAGAAGGTGTAGTCTGGAGGGTGAATCAGAAGAAGTAGACGAAGGAGAAGGAGAAGGTGAAGTCTGGAGGGTGAAGCAGAAGAAGCAGAAGAAGGAGAAGGAGAAGGTGAAGTCTGGAGGGTGAATCAGAAGAAGTAGAAGAAGGAGAAGGAGAAGGTGAAGTCTGGAGGGTGAATCAGAAGAAGCAGAAGAAGGAGAAGGAGAAGGTGAAGTCTGGAGGGTGAATCAGAAGAAGCAGAAGAAGGAGAACGAGAAGGTGAAGTCTGGAGGGCGAATCAGAAGAAGCAGAAGAAGGAGAAGGAGAAGGTGAAGTCTGGAGGGTGAATCAGAAGAAGCAGAAGAAGTAGAAGGAGAAGGTGAAGTCTGGAGGGTGAATCAGAAGAAGTAGAAGAAGGAGAAGGAGAAGGTGAAGTTAGGAGGGTGAATCAGAAGAAGCTGAAGAAGGAGAAGGAGAAGGTGAAGTCAGGGGGGTGAAGCAGAAGAAGTCGAAGAAGGAGAAGGAGAAGGTGAAGTCAGGAGGGTGAAGCAGAAGAAGGAGAAGGAAAAGCTGAAGTCAGGAGGGTGAATCAGAAGAAGTACAAAAAGGAGAAGGAGAAGGTGAAGCCTGGAGGGTGAATCAGAAGAAGTAGAAGAAGGAGAAGGAGAAGGTGAAGTCTGGAGGGTGAATCAGAAGAAGTAGAAGAAGGAGAAGGAGAAGGTGAAGTCTGGAGGGTGAATCAGAAGAAGCAGAAGAAGGAGAAGGAGAAGGTGAAGTCTGGAGGGAGAAGCAGAAGAAGTAGAAGAAGGAGAAGGAGAAGGTGAAGTCTGGAGGGTGAATCAGAAGAAGTAGAAGAAGGAGAAGGAGAAGGTGAAGTCTGGAGGGTGAATCAGAAGAAGTAGAAGAAGGAGAAGGAGAAGGTGAAGTCTGGAGGGTGAATGAGAAGAAGCAGAAGAAGGAGAAGGAGAAGGTGAAGTCTGGAGGGTGAATCAGAAGAAGTAGAAGAAGGAGAAGGAGAAGGTGTAGTCTGGAGGGTGAATCAGAAGAAGTAGACGAAGGAGAAGGAGAAGGTGAAGTCTGGAGGGTGAAGCAGAAGAAGCAGAAGAAGGAGAAGGAGAAGGTGAAGTCTGGAGGGTGAATCAGAAGAAGTAGAAGAAGGAGAAGGAGAAGGTGAAGTCTGGAGGGTGAATCAGAAGAAGCAGAAGAAGTAGAAGGAGAAGGTGAAGTCTGGAGGGTGAATCAGAAGAAGTAGAAGAAGGAGAAGGAGAAGGTGAAGTCTGGAGGGTGAATCATAAGAAGCAGAAGAAGGAGAAGGAGAAGGTGAAGTCAGGAGGGTGAATCAGAAGAAGCAGAAGAAGGATAAGGAGAAGGTGAAGTCTGGAGGGTGAATCAGAAGAAGTAGAAGAAGGAGAAGGAGAAGGTGAAGATTGGAGGGTGAATCAGAAGAAGTAGAAGAAGGAGAAGGAGAAGGTGAAGTCTGGAGGGTGAATCAGAAGAAGTAGAAGAAGGAGAAGGAGAAGGCGAAGTCTGGAGGGTGAATCAGAAGAAGCAGAAGAAGGAGAAGGAGATGGTGAAGTCTGGAGGGTGAATCAGAAGAAGCAGAAGAAGGAGAAGGTGAAGATGAAGTCTGGAGGGTGAATCAGAAGAAGTAGAAGAAGGAGAAGGAGAAGGTGTGGTCTGGAGGGTGAATCAGAAGAAGCAGAAGAAGGAGAAGGAGAAGGTGAAGTCTGAAGGGTGAATCAGAAGAAGCAGAAGAAGGAGAAGGAGAAAGTGAAGTCTGGAGGGTGAATCAGAAGAAGCAGAAAAGGAGAAGGAGAAGGTGAAGTCTGGAGGGTGAATCAGAAGAAGCAGAAGAAGGAGAAGGAGAAGGTTAAGTCTGGAGGGTGAATCAGAAGAAGTAGAAGAAGGAGAAGGAGAAGGTGAAGTCTGGAGGGTGAATCAGAAGAAGTAGAAGAAGGAGAAGGAGAAGGTGAAGTCTGGAGGGTGAATCAGAAGAAGCAGAAGAAGGAGAAGGATATGATGAAGTCTGGATGGTGAATCAGAAGAAGCAGAAGAAGGAGAAGGAGAAGATGAAGTCTGGAGGGTGAATCAGAAGAAGTAGAAGAAGGAGAAGGATATGATGAAGTCTGGAGGGTGAATCAGAAGAAGCAGAAGAAGGAGAAGGAGAAGGTGAAGTCTGGAGGGTGAATCAGAAGAAGCTGAATAAGGAGAAGGAGAAGGTGAAGTCTGCAGGGAGAATCAGAAGAAGCAGAAGAAGGAGAAGGAGAAGGTGAAGTCTGGAGGGTGAATCAGAAGAAGCAGAAGAAGGAGAAGGAGAAGGTGAAGTCTGGAGGGTGAATCAGAAGAAGCAGAAGAAGGAGAAGGAGAAGGTGAAGTCTGGAGGGTGAATCAGAAGAAGCAGAAGAAGGAGAAGGAGAAGGTGAAGTCAGGAGGGTGAATCAGAAGAAGCAGAAGAAGGAGAAGGAGAAGGTGAAGTTAGGAGGGTGAATCAGAAGAAGCAGAAGAAGGAGAAGGAGAAGGTGAAGTCAGGGGGTGAAGCAGAAGAAGTAGAAGAAGGAGAAGGAGAAGGTGAAGTCAGGAGGGTGAAGCAGAAGAAGCAGAAGAAGGAGAAGGAGAAGCTGAAGTCAGGAGGGTGAATCCGAAGAAGTACAAGAAGGAGAAGTAGAAGGTGAAGCCTGGAGGGTGAATCAGAAGAAGTAGAAGAAGGAGAAGGAGAAGGTGAAGTCTGGAGGGTGAATCAGAAGAAGTAGAAGAAGGAGAAGGAGAAGGTGAAGTCTGGAGGGTGAATCAGAAGAAGCAGAAGAAGGAGAAGGAGAAGGTGAAGTCTGGAGGGAGAAGCAGAAGAAGTAGAAGAAGGAGAAGGAGATGGTGAAGTCTGGAGGGTGAATCAGAAGAAGTAGAAGAAGGAGAAGGAGAAGGTGAAGTCTGGAGGGTGAATCAGAAGAAGTAGAAGAAGGAGAAGGAGAAGGTGAAGTCTGGAGGGTGAATGAGAAGAAGCAGAAGAAGGAGAAGGAGAAGGTGAAGTCTGGAGGGTGAATCAGAAGAAGTAGAAGAAGGAGAAGGAGAAGGTGAAGTCAGGGTGGTGAAGCAGAAGAAGTAGAAGAAGGAGAAGGAGAAGGTGAAGTCAGGAGGGTGAAGCAGAAGAAGCAGAAGAAGGAGAAGGAAAAGCTGAAGTCAGGAGGGTGAATCAGAAGAAGTACAAAAAGGAGAAGGAGAAGGTGAAGCCTGGAGGGTGAATCAGAAGAAGTAGAAGAAGGAGAAGGAGAAGGTGAAGTCTGGAGGGTGAATCAGAAAAAGTAGAAGAAGGAGAAGGAGAAGGTGAAGTCTGGAGGGTGAATCAGAAGAAGCAGAAGAAGGAGAAGGAGAAGGTGAAGTCTGGAGGGAGAAGCAGAAGAAGTAGAAGAAGGAGAAGGAGAAGGTGAAGTCTGGAGGGTGAAGCAGAAGAAGTAGAAGAAGGAGAAGGAGAAGGTGAAGTCAGGAGGGTGAATCAGAAGAAGTAGAAGAAGGAGAAGGAGAAGGTGTAGTCAGGAGGGTGAATCAGAAGAAGCAGAAGAAGGAGAAGGAGAAGGTGAAGTCTGGAGCGTGAAACAGAAGAACAAAAGAAGTAGAAGGAGAAGGTGAAGTCTGGAGGGTGAATCAGAAGAAGTAGAAGAAGGAGAAGGAGAAGGTGAGATTTGGAGGGTGAATCAGAAGAAGCAGAAGAAGGAGAAGGAGAAGGTGAAGGCTGGACGGTGAATCAGAAGAAGCAGAAGAAGGAGAAGGAGAAGATGAAGTCTGGAGGATGAATCAGAAGAAGTAGAAGAAAGAGAAGGAGAAGGTGAGGTCTGGAGGGTGAATCAGAAGAAGCAGAAGAAGGAGAAGGAGAAGGTGAAGTCTGGAGGGTGAATCAGAAGAAGCAGAAGAAGGAGAAGGAGAAGGTGAAGTCTGGAGGGTGAATCAGAAGAAGCAGAAGAAGGAGAAGGAGAAGGTGAAGTCAGGAGGGTGAATCAGAAGAAGCAGAAGAAGGAGAAGGAGAAGGTGAAGTTAGGAGGGTGAATCAGAAGAAGCAGAAGAAGGAGAAGGAGAACGTGAAGTCAGGGGGGTGAAGCAGAAGAAGTAGAAGAAGGTGAAGGAGAAGGTGAATTCAGGAGGGTGAAGCAGAAGAAGCAGAAGAAGGACAAGGAGATGGTGAAGTCTGGAGGGCGCAGCAGAAGAAGCAGAAGAAGGAGAAGGAGAAGGTGAAGTCTGGAGGGTGAAGCAGAAGAAGCAGAAGAAGGAGAAGGAGAAGGTGAAGTCTGGAGGGCGAAGCAGAAGAAGCAGAAGAAGGAGAAGGAGAAGGTGAAGTCAGGAGGTTGAAGCAGAAGAAGCAGAAGAAGGAGAAGGAGAAGGTGATGTCTGGAGGGTGAAGCAGCAGCAGCAGCAGAAGGAGAAGGAGAAGGTGAAGTCTGGAGGGTGAAGCAGAAGAAGCAGAAGAAGGAGAAGGAGAAGGTGAAGTCAGGAGGGTGAATCAGAAGAAGTAGAAGAAGGAGAAGGAGAAGGTGAAGTCTGGAGGGTGAATCAGAAAAAGTAGAAGAAGGAGAAGGAGAAGGTGAAGTCTGGAGGGTGAATCAGAAGAAGCAGAAGAAGGAGAAGGAGAAGGTGAAGTATGGAGGGAGAAGCAGAAGAAGTAGAAGAAGGAGAAGGAGAAGGTGAAGTCTGGAGGGTGAAGCAGAAGAAGTAGAAGAAGGAGAAGGAGAAGGTGAAGTCAGGAGGGTGAATCAGAAGAAGTAGAAGAAGGAGAAGGAGAAGGTGTAGTCAGGAGGGTGAATCAGAAGAAGCAGTAAAGGAGAAGGAGAAGGTGAAGTCTGGAGCGTGAAACAGAAGAACAAAAGAAGTAGCAGGAGAAGGTGAAGTCTGGAGGGTGAATCAGAAGAAACAGAAGAAAGAGAAGGAGAAGGTGAAGTCTGGAGGGTGAATCAGAAGAAGTAGAAGAAGGAGAAGGAGAAGGTGAGATCTGGAGGGTGAATCAGAAGAAGCAGAAGAAGGAGAAGGTGAAGGCTGGAGGGTGAATCAGAAGAAGCAGAAGAAGGAGAAGGAGAAGATGAAGTCTGCAGGGTGAATCAGAAGAAGTAGAAGAAAGAGAAGGAGAAGGTGAGGTCTGGAGGGTGAATCAGAAGAAGCAGAAGAAGGAGAAGGAGAAGGTGAAGTCTGGAGGGTGAATCAGAAGAAGCAGAAGAAGGAGAAGGAGAAGATGAAGTCTGGAGGGTGAATCAGAAGAAGCAGAAGAAGGAGAAGGAGAAGGTGAAGTCAGGAGGGTGAATCAGAAGAAGCAGAAGAAGGAGAAGGAGAAGGTGAAGTCTGGAGGGCGAAGCAGAAGAAGCAGAAGAAGGAGAAGGAGAAGGTGAAGTCAGGAGGTTGAAGCAGAAGAAGCAGAAGAAGGAGAAGGAGAAGGTGAAGTCTGGAGGGTGAAGCAGCAGCAGCAGCAGAAGGAGAAGGAGAAGGTGAAGACTGGAGGGTGAAGCAGAAGAAGCAGAAGAAGGAGAAGGAGAAGGTGAAGTCAGGAGGGTGAATCAGAAGAAGTAGAAGAAGGAGAAGGAGAAGGTGAAGTCTGGAGGGTGAATCAGAAGAAGTAGAAGAAGGAGAAGGTGAAGTCTGGAGGGTGAATCAGAAGAAGTAGAAAAAGGAGAAGGAGAAGGTGAAGTCTGGAGGGTGAATCAGAAGAAGCAGAAGAAGGAGAAGGAGAAGGTGAAGTCTGGAGGGAGAAGCAGAAGAAGTAGAAGAAGGAGAAGGAGAAGGTGAAGTCTGGAGGGTGAATCAGAAGAAGTAGAAGAAGGAGAAGGAGAAGGTGAAGTCTGGAGGGTGAATCAGAAGAAGTAGAAGAAGGAGAAGGAGAAGGTGAAGCCTGGAGGGTGAACAAGAAGAAGCAGAAGAAGGAGAAGGAGAAGGTGAAGTCTGAAGGGTGAATCAGAAGAAGTAGAAGAAGGAGAAGGAGAAGGTGTAGTCTGGAGGGTGAATCAGAAGAAGTAGACGAAGGAGAAGGAGAAGGTGAAGTCTGGAGGGTGAATCAGAAGAAGCAGAAGAAGGAGAAGGAGAAGGTGAAGTCTGGAGGGTGAATCAGAAGAAGCAGAAGAAGGAGAAGGAGAGGGTGAAGTCTGGAGGGTGAATCAGAAGAAGCAGAAGAAGGAGAAGGAGAAGTTAAAGTCAGGAGGGTGAATCAGAAGAAGTAGAAGAAGGAGAAGGAGAAGGTGAAGTCTGGAGGGTGAATCAGAAGAAGTAGAAGAAGGAGAAGGAGAAGGTGAAGTCTGGAGGGTGAATCAGAAGAAGTAGAAGAAGGAGAAGGAGAAGGTGAAGTCTGGAGGGTGAATCAGAAGAAGCAGAAGAAGCAGAAGGAGAAGGTGAAGTCTGGAGGGAGAAGCAGAAGAAGTAGAAGAATGAGAAGGAGAAGGTGAAGTCTGGAGGGTGAATCAGAAGAAGTAGAAGAAGGAGAAGGAGAAGGAGAAGTCTGGAGGGTGAAGCAGAAGAAGTAGAAGAAGTAGAAGGAGAAGGTGAAGTCTGGAGGATGAATCAGAAGAAGTAGAAGAAGGAGAAGGAGAAGGTGAAGTCAGGAGGGTGAATCAGAAGAAGTAGAAGAAGGAGAAGGAGAAGATCAAGTCAGGAGGGTGAATCAGAAGAAGCACAAGAAGGAGAAGGAGAAGGTGAAGTCTGGAGGGTGAAGCAGAAGAAGTAGAAGAAGGAGAAGGAGAAGGTGAAGTCTGGAGGGTGAATCAGAAGAAGTAGAAGAAGGAGAAGGAGAAGGAGAAGTCTGGAGGGTGAATCAGAAGAAGCAGAAGAAGGAGAAGGAGAAGGTGAAGTCTGGAGGGTGAATCAGAAGAAGCAGAAGAAGGAGAAGGAGAAGGTGAAGACTGAAGGGTGAAGCAGAAGAAGCAGAAGAAGGAGAAGGAGAAGGTGAAGTCTGGAGGGCGAAGCAGAAGAAGCAGAAGAAGGAGAAGGAGAAGGTGAAGTCGGGAGGGTGAAGCAGAAGAAGCAGAAGAAGGAGAAGGAGAAGGTGAAGTCTGGAGGGCGAAGCAGAAGAAGCAGAAGAAGGAGAAGTAGAAGGTGAAGTCTGGAGGGTGTAGCAGAAGAAGCAGAAGAAGGAGAAGGAGAAGGTGAAGTCTGGAGGGTGAATCAGAAGAAGTAGAAGAAGGAGAACGAGAAGTTGAAGTCAGGAGTGTGAAGCAGAAGAAGTAGAAGAAGGAGAAGGAGAAGGTGAAGTCTGGAGGTTGAAGCAGAAGAAGTAGAAGAAGGAGAAGGAGAAGGTGAAGTCTGGAGGGTGAATCAGAAGAAGTAGAAGAAGGAGAAGGAGAAGGAGAAGTCTGGAGGGTGAATCAGAAGAAGCAGAAGAAGGAGAAGGAGAAGGTGAAGTCTGGAGGGTGAATCAGAAGAAGCAGAAGAAGGAGAAGGAGAAGGTGAAGTCAGGAGGGTGAATCAGAAGAAGCAGAAGAAGGAGAAGGAGAAGGTGAAGTCTGGAGGGTGAATCAGAAGAAGCAGAAGAAGGAGAAGGAGAAGGTGAAGACTGGAGGGTGAATCAGAAGAAGTAGAAGAAGGAGAAGGAGAAGGTGAAGTCTGGAGGGTGAATCAGAAGAAGCAGAAGAAGGAGAAGGAGAAGATGAAGTCTGGAGGGTGAATCAGAAGAAGTAGAAGAAGGAGAAGGAGAAGGTGAGGTCTGGAGGCTGAATCAGAAGAAGCAGAAGAAGGAGAAGGAGAAGGTGAAGTCTGAAGGGTGAATCAGAAGAAGCAGAAGAAGTAGAAGGAGAAGGTGAAGTCTGGAGGGTGAATCAGAAGAAGCAGAAGAAGGAGAAGGAGAAGGTGAAGACTGGAGGGTGAATCAGAAGAAGTAGAAGAAGGAGAAGGAGAAGGTGAAGTCTGGAGGGTGAATCAGAAGAAGCAGAAGAAGGAGAAGGAGAAGATGAAGTCTGGAGGGTGAATCAGAAGAAGTAGAAGAAGGAGAAGGAGAAGGTGAGGTCTGGAGGCTGAATCAGAAGAAGCAGAAGAAGGAGAAGGAGAAGGTGAAGTCTGAAGGGTGAATCAGAAGAAGCAGAAGAAGGAGAAGGAGAAGGTGAAGTCTGGAGGGTGAATCAGAAGAAGCAGAAGAAGGAGAAGGAGAAGGTGAAGTCTGGAGGGTGAATCAGAAGAAGCAGAAGAAGGAGAAGGAGAAAGTGAAGTCTGGAGAGTGAATAAGAAGAAGCAGAAGAAGGAGAAGGAGAAGGTGATGTCTGGAGGGTGAATCAGAAGAAGCTGAATAAGGAGAAGGAGAAGGTGAAGTCTGGAGGTTGAATCAGAAGAAGCAGAAGAAGGAGAAGGAGAAGGGGAAGTATGCAGTGTGAATCAGAAGAAGCAGAAGAAGGAGAAGGAGAAGATGAAGTCTGGAGGGTGAATCAGAAGAAGTAGAAGAAGGAGAAGGAGAAGGTGAGGTCTGGAGGGTGAATCAGAAGAAGCAGAAGAAGGAGAAGGAGAAGGTGAAGTCTGGAGGGTGAATCAGAAGAAGCAGAAGAAGGAGAAGGAGAAGGTGAAGTCTGGAGGGTGAATCAGAAGAAGCAGAAGAAGGAGAAGGAGAAGGTGAAGTCAGGAGGGTGAATCAGAAGAAGCAGAAGAAGGAGAAGGAGAAGGTGAAGTTAGGAGGGTGAATCAGAAGAAGCAGAAGAAGGAGAAGGAGAAGGTGAAGTCAGGGGGGTGAAGCAGAAGAAGTAGAAGAAGGAGAAGGAGAAGGTGAAGTCAGGAGGGTGAAGCAGAAGAAGCAGAAGAAGGAGAAGGAGAAGCTGAAGTCAGGAGGGTGAATCCGAAGAAGTAGAAGAAGGAGAAGGAGAAGGTGAAGTCTGGAGGGTGAATCAGAAGAAGTAGAAGAAGGAGAAGGAGAAGGTGAAGTCTGGAGGGTGAATGAGAAGAAGCAGAAGAAGGAGTAGGAGAAGGTGAAGTCTGGAGGGTGAATCAGAAGAAGTAGAAGAAGGAGAAGGAGAAGGTGTAGTCTGGAGGGTGAATCAGAAGAAGTAGACTAAGGAGAAGGAGAAGGTGAAGTCTGGAGGGTGAAGCAGAAGAAGCAGAAGAAGGAGAAGGAGAAGGTGAAGTCTGGAGGGTGAATCAGAAGAAGTAGAAGAAGGAGAAGGAGAAGGTGAAGTCTGGAGGGTGAATCAGAAGAAGCAGAAGAAGGAGAAGGAGAAGGTGAAGTCTGGAGGGTGAATCAGAAGAAGCAGAAGAAGGAGAACGAGAAGGTGAAGTCTGGAGGGCGAATCAGAAGAAGCAGAAGAAGGAGAAGGAGAAGGTGAAGTCTGGAGGGTGAATCAGAAGAAGCAGAAGAAGTAGAAGGAGAAGGTGAAGTCTGGAGGGTGAATCAGAAGAAGTAGAAGAAGGAGAAGGAGAAGGTGAAGTTAGGAGGGTGAATCAGAAGAAGCTGAAGAAGGAGAAGGAGAAGGTGAAGTCAGGGGGGTGAAGCAGAAGAAGTAGAAGAAGGAGAAGGAGAAGGTGAAGTCAGGAGGGTGAAGCAGAAGAAGGAGAAGGAAAAGCTGAAGTCAGGAGGGTGAATCAGAAGAAGTACAAAAAGGAGAAGGAGAAGGTGAAGCCTGGAGGGTGAATCAGAAGAAGTAGAAGAAGGAGAAGGAGAAGGTGAAGTCTGGAGGGTGAATCAGAAGAAGTAGAAGAAGGAGAAGGAGAAGGTGAAGTCTGGAGGGTGAATCAGAAGAAGCAGAAGAAGGAGAAGGAGAAGGTGAAGTCTGGAGGGAGAAGCAGAAGAAGTAGAAGAAGGAGAAGGAGAAGGTGAAGTCTGGAGGGTGAATCAGAAGAAGTAGAAGAAGGAGAAGGAGAAGGTGAAGTCTGGAGGGTGAATCAGAAGAAGTAGAAGAAGGAGAAGGAGAAGGTGAAGTCTGGAGGGTGAATGAGAAGAAGCAGAAGAAGGAGAAGGAGAAGGTGAAGTCTGGAGGGTGAATCAGAAGAAGTAGAAGAAGGAGAAGGAGAAGGTGTAGTCTGGAGGGTGAATCAGAAGAAGTAGACGAAGGAGAAGGAGAAGGTGAAGTCTGGAGGGTGAAGCAGAAGAAGCAGAAGAAGGAGAAGGAGAAGGTGAAGTCTGGAGGGTGAATCAGAAGAAGTAGAAGAAGGAGAAGGAGAAGGTGAAGTCTGGAGGGTGAATCAGAAGAAGCAGAAGAAGTAGAAGGAGAAGGTGAAGTCTGGAGGGTGAATCAGAAGAAGTAGAAGAAGGAGAAGGAGAAGGTGAAGTCTGGAGGGTGAATCATAAGAAGCAGAAGAAGGAGAAGGAGAAGGTGAAGTCAGGAGGGTGAATCAGAAGAAGCAGAAGAAGGATAAGGAGAAGGTGAAGTCTGGAGGGTGAATCAGAAGAAGTAGAAGAAGGAGAAGGAGAAGGTGAAGATTGGAGGGTGAATCAGAAGAAGTAGAAGAAGGAGAAGGAGAAGGTGAAGTCTGGAGGGTGAATCAGAAGAAGTAGAAGAAGGAGAAGGAGAAGGCGAAGTCTGGAGGGTGAATCAGAAGAAGCAGAAGAAGGAGAAGGAGATGGTGAAGTCTGGAGGGTGAATCAGAAGAAGCAGAAGAAGGAGAAGGTGAAGATGAAGTCTGGAGGGTGAATCAGAAGAAGTAGAAGAAGGAGAAGGAGAAGGTGTGGTCTGGAGGGTGAATCAGAAGAAGCAGAAGAAGGAGAAGGAGAAGGTGAAGTCTGAAGGGTGAATCAGAAGAAGCAGAAGAAGGAGAAGGAGAAAGTGAAGTCTGGAGGGTGAATCAGAAGAAGCAGAAAAGGAGAAGGAGAAGGTGAAGTCTGGAGGGTGAATCAGAAGAAGCAGAAGAAGGAGAAGGAGAAGGTTAAGTCTGGAGGGTGAATCAGAAGAAGTAGAAGAAGGAGAAGGAGAAGGTGAAGTCTGGAGGGTGAATCAGAAGAAGTAGAAGAAGGAGAAGGAGAAGGTGAAGTCTGGAGGGTGAATCAGAAGAAGCAGAAGAAGGAGAAGGATATGATGAAGTCTGGATGGTGAATCAGAAGAAGCAGAAGAAGGAGAAGGAGAAGATGAAGTCTGGAGGGTGAATCAGAAGAAGTAGAAGAAGGAGAAGGATATGATGAAGTCTGGAGGGTGAATCAGAAGAAGCAGAAGAAGGAGAAGGAGAAGGTGAAGTCTGGAGGGTGAATCAGAAGAAGCTGAATAAGGAGAAGGAGAAGGTGAAGTCTGCAGGGAGAATCAGAAGAAGCAGAAGAAGGAGAAGGAGAAGGTGAAGTCTGGAGGGTGAATCAGAAGAAGCAGAAGAAGGAGAAGGAGAAGGTGAAGTCTGGAGGGTGAATCAGAAGAAGCAGAAGAAGGAGAAGGAGAAGGTGAAGTCTGGAGGGTGAATCAGAAGAAGCAGAAGAAGGAGAAGGAGAAGGTGAAGTCAGGAGGGTGAATCAGAAGAAGCAGAAGAAGGAGAAGGAGAAGGTGAAGTTAGGAGGGTGAATCAGAAGAAGCAGAAGAAGGAGAAGGAGAAGGTGAAGTCAGGGGGTGAAGCAGAAGAAGTAGAAGAAGGAGAAGGAGAAGGTGAAGTCAGGAGGGTGAAGCAGAAGAAGCAGAAGAAGGAGAAGGAGAAGCTGAAGTCAGGAGGGTGAATCCGAAGAAGTACAAGAAGGAGAAGTAGAAGGTGAAGCCTGGAGGGTGAATCAGAAGAAGTAGAAGAAGGAGAAGGAGAAGGTGAAGTCTGGAGGGTGAATCAGAAGAAGTAGAAGAAGGAGAAGGAGAAGGTGAAGTCTGGAGGGTGAATCAGAAGAAGCAGAAGAAGGAGAAGGAGAAGGTGAAGTCTGGAGGGAGAAGCAGAAGAAGTAGAAGAAGGAGAAGGAGATGGTGAAGTCTGGAGGGTGAATCAGAAGAAGTAGAAGAAGGAGAAGGAGAAGGTGAAGTCTGGAGGGTGAATCAGAAGAAGTAGAAGAAGGAGAAGGAGAAGGTGAAGTCTGGAGGGTGAATGAGAAGAAGCAGAAGAAGGAGAAGGAGAAGGTGAAGTCTGGAGGGTGAATCAGAAGAAGTAGAAGAAGGAGAAGGAGAAGGTGAAGTCAGGGTGGTGAAGCAGAAGAAGTAGAAGAAGGAGAAGGAGAAGGTGAAGTCAGGAGGGTGAAGCAGAAGAAGCAGAAGAAGGAGAAGGAAAAGCTGAAGTCAGGAGGGTGAATCAGAAGAAGTACAAAAAGGAGAAGGAGAAGGTGAAGCCTGGAGGGTGAATCAGAAGAAGTAGAAGAAGGAGAAGGAGAAGGTGAAGTCTGGAGGGTGAATCAGAAAAAGTAGAAGAAGGAGAAGGAGAAGGTGAAGTCTGGAGGGTGAATCAGAAGAAGCAGAAGAAGGAGAAGGAGAAGGTGAAGTCTGGAGGGAGAAGCAGAAGAAGTAGAAGAAGGAGAAGGAGAAGGTGAAGTCTGGAGGGTGAAGCAGAAGAAGTAGAAGAAGGAGAAGGAGAAGGTGAAGTCAGGAGGGTGAATCAGAAGAAGTAGAAGAAGGAGAAGGAGAAGGTGTAGTCAGGAGGGTGAATCAGAAGAAGCAGAAGAAGGAGAAGGAGAAGGTGAAGTCTGGAGCGTGAAACAGAAGAACAAAAGAAGTAGAAGGAGAAGGTGAAGTCTGGAGGGTGAATCAGAAGAAGTAGAAGAAGGAGAAGGAGAAGGTGAGATTTGGAGGGTGAATCAGAAGAAGCAGAAGAAGGAGAAGGAGAAGGTGAAGGCTGGACGGTGAATCAGAAGAAGCAGAAGAAGGAGAAGGAGAAGATGAAGTCTGGAGGATGAATCAGAAGAAGTAGAAGAAAGAGAAGGAGAAGGTGAGGTCTGGAGGGTGAATCAGAAGAAGCAGAAGAAGGAGAAGGAGAAGGTGAAGTCTGGAGGGTGAATCAGAAGAAGCAGAAGAAGGAGAAGGAGAAGGTGAAGTCTGGAGGGTGAATCAGAAGAAGCAGAAGAAGGAGAAGGAGAAGGTGAAGTCAGGAGGGTGAATCAGAAGAAGCAGAAGAAGGAGAAGGAGAAGGTGAAGTTAGGAGGGTGAATCAGAAGAAGCAGAAGAAGGAGAAGGAGAACGTGAAGTCAGGGGGGTGAAGCAGAAGAAGTAGAAGAAGGTGAAGGAGAAGGTGAATTCAGGAGGGTGAAGCAGAAGAAGCAGAAGAAGGACAAGGAGATGGTGAAGTCTGGAGGGCGCAGCAGAAGAAGCAGAAGAAGGAGAAGGAGAAGGTGAAGTCTGGAGGGTGAAGCAGAAGAAGCAGAAGAAGGAGAAGGAGAAGGTGAAGTCTGGAGGGCGAAGCAGAAGAAGCAGAAGAAGGAGAAGGAGAAGGTGAAGTCAGGAGGTTGAAGCAGAAGAAGCAGAAGAAGGAGAAGGAGAAGGTGATGTCTGGAGGGTGAAGCAGCAGCAGCAGCAGAAGGAGAAGGAGAAGGTGAAGTCTGGAGGGTGAAGCAGAAGAAGCAGAAGAAGGAGAAGGAGAAGGTGAAGTCAGGAGGGTGAATCAGAAGAAGTAGAAGAAGGAGAAGGAGAAGGTGAAGTCTGGAGGGTGAATCAGAAGAAGTAGAAGAAGGAGAAGGAGAAGGTGAAGTCTGGAGGGTGAATCAGAAGAAGTAGAAGAAGGAGAAGGAGAAGGTGAAGTCTGGAGGGTGAATCAGAAGAAGCAGAAGAAGGAGAAGGAGAAGGTGAAGTCTGGAGGGAGAAGCAGAAGAAGTAGAAGAAGGAGAAGGAGAAGGTGAAGTCTGGAGGGTGAATCAGAAGAAGTAGAAGAAGGAGAAGGAGAAGGTGAAGTCTGGAGGGTGAATCAGAAGAAGTAGAAGAAGGAGAAGGAGAAGGTGAAGCCTGGAGGGTGAACCAGAAGAAGCAGAAGAAGGAGAAGGAGAAGGTGAAGTCTGGAGGGTGAATCAGAAGAAGTAGAAGAAGGAGAAGGAGAAGGTGTAGTCTGGAGGGTGAATCAGAAGAAGTAGACGAAGGAGAAGGAGAAGGTGAAGTCTGGAGGGTGAATCAGAAGAAGCAGAAGAAGGAGAAGGAGAAGGTGAAGTCTGGAGGGTGAATCAGAAGAAGCAGAAGAAGGAGAAGGAGAGGGTGAAGTCTGGAGGGTGAATCAGAAGAAGCAGAAGAAGGAAAAGGAGAAGTTAAAGTCAGGAGGGTGAACCAGAAGAAGCAGAAGAAGGAGAAGGAGAAGGTGAAGTCTGGAGGGTGAATCAGAAGAAGTAGAAGAAGGAGAAGGAGAAGGTGTAGTCTGGAGGGTGAATCAGAAGAAGTAGACGAAGGAGAAGGAGAAGGTGAAGTCTGGAGGGTGAATCAGAAGAAGCAGAAGAAGGAGAAGGAGAAGGTGAAGTCTGGAGGGTGAATCAGAAGAAGCAGAAGAAGGAGAAGGAGAGGGTGAAGTCTGGAGGGTGAATCAGAAGAAGCAGAAGAAGGAGAAGGAGAAGTTAAAGTCAGGAGGGTGAATCAGAAGAAGGAGAAGGAGAAGGTGAAGTCTGGAGGGTGAATCAGAAGAAGTAGAAGAAGGAGAAGGAGAAGGTGAAGTCTGGAGGGTGAATCAGAAGAAGTAGAAGAAGGAGAAGGAGAAGGTGAAGTCTGGAGGGTGAATCAGAAGAAGCAGAAGAAGGAGAAGGAGAAGGTGAAGTCAGGAGGGTGAATCAGAAGAAGCAGAAGAAGGAGAAGGAGAAGGTGAAGTTAGGAGGGTGAATCAGAAGAAGCAGAAGAAGGAGAAGGAGAACGTGAAGTCAGGGGGGTGAAGCAGAAGAAGTAGAAGAAGGTCAAGGAGAAGGTGAATTCAGGAGGGTGAAGCAGAAGAAGCAGAAGAAGGACAAGGAGATGGTGAAGTCTGGAGGGCGCAGCAGAAGAAGCAGAAGAAGGAGAAGGAGAAGGTGAAGTCTGGAGGGTGAAGCAGAAGAAGCAGAAGAAGGAGAAGGAGAAGGTGAAGTCTGGAGGGCGAAGCAGAAGAAGCAGAAGAAGGAGAAGGAGAAGGTGAAGTCAGGAGGTTGAAGCAGAAGAAGCAGAAGAAGGAGAAGGAGAAGGTGATGTCTGGAGGGTGAAGCAGCAGCAGCAGCAGAAGGAGAAGGAGAAGGTGAAGTCTGGAGGGTGAAGCAGAAGAAGCAGAAGAAGGAGAAGGAGAAGGTGAAGTCAGGAGGGTGAATCAGAAGAAGTAGAAGAAGGAGAAGGAGAAGGTGAAGTCTGGAGGGTGAATCAGAAGAAGTAGAAGAAGGAGAAGGAGAAGGTGAAGTCTGGAGGGTGAATCAGAAGAAGTAGAAGAAGGAGAAGGAGAAGGTGAAGTCTGGAGGGTGAATCAGAAGAAGCAGAAGAAGGAGAAGGAGAAGGTGAAGTCTGGAGGGAGAAGCAGAAGAAGTAGAAGAAGGAGAAGGAGAAGGTGAAGTCTGGAGGGTGAATCAGAAGAAGTAGAAGAAGGACAAGGAGAAGTTGAAGTCTGGAGGGTGGATCAGAAGAAGTAGAAGAAGGAGAAGGAGAAGGTGAAGCCTGGAGGGTGAACCAGAAGAAGCAGAAGAAGGAGAAGGAGAAGGTGAAGTCTGGAGGGTGAATCAGAAGAAGTAGAAGAAGGAGAAGGAGAAGGTGTAGTCTGGAGGGTGAATCAGAAGAAGTAGACGAAGGAGAAGGAGAAGGTGAAGTCTGGAGGGTGAATCAGAAGAAGCAGAAGAAGGAGAAGAAGAAGGTGAAGTCTGGAGGGTGAATCAGAAGAAGCAGAAGAAGGAGAAGGAGAGGGTGAAGTCTGGAGGGTGAATCAGAAGAAGCAGAAGAAGGAGAAGGAGAAGTTACAGTCAGGAGGGTGAATCAGAAGAAGGAGAAGGAGAAGGTGAAGTCTGGAGGTGAATCAGAAGAAGTAGAAGAAGGAGAAGGAGAAGGTGAAGTCTGGAGGGTGAATCAGAAGAAGTAGAAGAAGGAGAAGGAGAAGGTGAAGTCTGGAGGGTGAATCAGAAGAAGCAGAAGAAGGAGAAGGAGAAGGTGAAGTCTGGAGGGAGAAGCAGAAGAAGTAGAAGAATGAGAAGGAGAAGGTGAAGTCTGGAGGGTGAATCAGAAGAAGTAGAAGAAGGAGAAGGAGAAGGAGAAGTCTGGAGGGTGAAGCAGAAGAAGTAGAAGAAGTAGAAGGAGAAGGTGAAGTCTGGAGGATGAATCAGAAGAAGTAGAAGAAGGAGAAGGTGAAGTCAGGAGGGTGAATCAGAAGAAGCAGAAGAAGGAGAAGGAGAAGATCAAGTCAGGAGGGTGAATCAGAAGAAGCACAAGAAGGAGAAGGAGAAGGTGAAGTCTGGAGGGTGAAGCAGAAGAAGTAGAAGAAGGAGAAGGAGAAGGTGAAGTCTGGAGGGTGAATCAGAAGAAGTAGAAGAAGGAGAAGGAGAAGGAGAAGTCTGGAGGGTGAATCAGAAGAAGCAGAAGAAGGAGAAGGAGAAGGTGAAGTCTGGAGGGTGAATCAGAAGAAGCAGAAGAAGGAGAAGGAGAAGGTGAAGACTGGAGGGTGAAGCAGAAGAAGCAGAAGAAGGAGAAGGAGAAGGTGAAGTCTGGAGGGCGAAGCAGAAGAAGCAGAAGAAGGAGAAGGAGAAGGTGAAGTCTGGAGGGTGAAGCAGAAGAAGCAGAAGAAGGAGAAGGAGAAGGTGATGTCTGGAGGGTGAAGCAGCAGCAGCAGCAGAAGGAGAAGGAGAAGGTGAAGTCTGGAGGGTGAAGCAGAAGAAGCAGAAGAAGGAGAAGGAGAAGGTGAAGTCAGGAGGGTGAATCAGAAGAAGTAGAAGAAGGAGAAGGAGAAGGTGAAGTCTGGAGGGTGAATCAGAAGAAGTAGAAGAAGGAGAAGGAGAAGGTGAAGTCTGGAGGGTGAATCAGAAGAAGTAGAAGAAGGAGAAGGAGAAGGTGAAGTCTGGAGGGTGAATCAGAAGAAGCAGAAGAAGGAGAAGGAGAAGGTGAAGTCTGGAGGGAGAAGCAGAAGAAGTAGAAGAAGGAGAAGGAGAAGGTGAAGTCTGGAGGGTGAATCAGAAGAAGTAGAAGAAGGAGAAGGAGAAGGAGAAGTCTGGAGGGTGAAGCAGAAGAAGTAGAAGAAGTAGAAGGAGAAGGTGAAGTCTGGAGGATGAATCAGAAGAAGTAGAAGAAGGAGAAGGTGAAGTCAGGAGGGTGAATCAGAAGAAGTAGAAGAAGGAGAAGGAGAAGATCAAGTCAGGAGGGTGAATCAGAAGAAGCACAAGAAGGAGAAGGAGAAGGTGAAGTCTGGAGGGTGAAGCAGAAGAAGTAGAAGAAGGAGAAGGAGAAGGTGAAGTCTGGAGGGTGAATCAGAAGAAGTAGAAGAAGGAGAAGGAGAAGGAGAAGTCTGGAGGGTGAATCAGAAGAAGCAGAAGAAGGAGAAGGAGAAGGTGAAGTCTGGAGGGTGATTCAGAAGAAGCAGAAGAAGGAGAAGGAGAAGGTGAAGACTGGAGGGTGAAGCAGAAGAAGCAGAAGAAGGAGAAGGAGAAGGTGAAGTCTGGAGGGCGAAGCAGAAGAAGCAGAAGAAGGAGAAGGAGAAGGTGAAGTCTGGAGGGTGAAGCAGAAGAAGCAGAAGAAGGAGAAGGAGAAGGTGAAGTCTGGAGGGCGAAGCAGAAGAAGCAGAAGAAGGAGAAGGAGAAGGTGAAGTCTGGAGGGTGAAGCAGAAGAAGCAGAAGAAGGAGAAGGAGAAGGTGAAGTCTGGAGGGTGAATCAGAAGAAGTAGAAGAAAGAGAAGGAGAAGGTGAGGTCTGGAGGGTGAATCAGAAGAAGCAGAAGAAGGAGAAGGAGAAGGTGAAGTCTGGAGGGTGAATCAGAAGAAGCAGAAGAAGGAGAAGGAGAAGGTGAAGTCTGGAGGGTGAATCAGAAGAAGCAGAAGAAGGAGAAGGAGAAGGTTAAGTCAGGAGGGTGAATCAGAAGAAGCAGAAGAAGGAGAAGGAGAAGGTGAAGTTAGGAGGGTGAATCAGAAGAAGCAGAAGAAGGAGAAGGAGAACGTGAAGTCAGGGGGGTGAAGCAGAAGAAGTAGAAGAAGGTGAAGGAGAAGGTGAATTCAGGAGGGTGAAGCAGAAGAAGCAGAAGAAGGACAAGGAGATGGTGAAGTCTGGAGGGCGCAGCAGAAGAAGCAGAAGAAGGAGAAGGAGAAGGTGAAGTCTGGAGGGTGAAGCAGAAGAAGCAGAAGAAGGAGAAGGAGAAGGTGAGGTCTGGAGGGCGAAGCAGAAGAAGCAGAAGAAGGAGAAGGAGAAGGTGAAGTCAGGAGGTTGAAGCAGAAGAAGCAGAAGAAGGAGAAGGAGAAGGTGATGTCTGGAGGGTGAAGCAGCAGCAGCAGCAGAAGGAGAAGGAGAAGGTGAAGTCTGGAGGGTGAAGCAGAAGAAGCAGAAGAAGGAGAAGGAGAAGGTGAAGTCAGGAGGGTGAATCAGAAGAAGTAGAAGAAGGAGAAGGAGAAGGTGAAGTCTGGAGGGTGAATCAGAAGAAGTAGAAGAAGGAGAAGGTGAAGTCTGGAGGGTGAATCAGAAGAACTGAATAAGGAGAAGGAGAAGGTGAAGTCTGCAGGGTGAATCAGAAGAAGCAGAAGAAGGAGAAGGAGAAGGTGAAGACTGGAGGGTGAATCAGAAGAAGCAGAAGAAGGAGAAGGAGAAGGTGAAGTCTGGAGGGTGAATCAGAAGAAGCAGAAGAAGGAGAAGGAGAAGGTGAAGTCTGGAGGGTGAATCAGAAGAAGCAGAAGAAGGAGAAGGAGAAGGTGAAGTCAGGAGGGTGAATCAGAAGAAGCAGAAGAAGGAGAAGGAGAAGGTGAAGTTAGGAGGGTGAATCAGAAGAAGCAGAAGAAGGAGAAGGAGAACGTGAAGTCAGGGGGGTGAAGCAGAAGAAGTAGAAGAAGGTCAAGGAGAAGGTGAATTCAGGAGGGTGAAGCAGAAGAAGCAGAAGAAGGACAAGGAGATGGTGAAGTCTGGAGGGCGCAGCAGAAGAAGCAGAAGAAGGAGAAGGAGGAGGTGAAGTCTGGAGGGTGAAGCAGAAGAAGCAGAAGAAGGAGAAGGAGAAGGTGAAGTCTGGAGGGCGAAGCAGAAGAAGCAGAAGAAGGAGAAGGAGAAGGTGAAGTCAGGAGGTTGAAGCAGAAGAAGCAGAAGAAGGAGAAGGAGAAGGTGATGTCTGGAGGGTGAAGCAGCAGCAGCAGCAGAAGGAGAAGGAGAAGGTGAAGTCTGGAGGGTGAAGCAGAAGAAGCAGAAGAAGGAGAAGGAGAAGGTGAAGTCAGGAGGGTGAATCAGAAGAAGTAGAAGAAGGAGAAGGAGAAGGTGAAGTCTGGAGGGTGAATCAGAAGAAGTAGAGGAAGGAGAAGGAGAAGGTGAAGTCTGGAGGGTGAATCAGAAGAAGTAGAAAAAGGAGAAGGAGAAGGTGAAGTCTGGAGGGTGAATCAGAAGAAGCAGAAGAAGGAGAAGGAGAAGGTGAAGTCTGGAGGGAGAAGCAGAAGAAGTAGAAGAAGGAGAAGGAGAAGGTGAAGTCTGGAGGGTGAATCAGAAGAAGTAGAAGAAGGAGAAGGAGAAGGTGAAGTCTGGAAGGTGAATCAGAAGAAGCAGAAGAAGGAGAAGGAGAGGGTGAAGTCTGGAGGGTGAATCAGAAGAAGCAGAAGAAGGAGAAGGAGAAGTTAAAGTCAGGAGGGTGAATCAGAAGAAGGAGAAGGAGAAGGTGAAGTCTGGAGGGTGAATCAGAAGAAGTAGAAGAAGGAGAAGGAGAAGGTGAAGTCTGGAGGGTGAATCAGAAGAAGTAGAAGAAGGAGAAGGAGAAGGTGAAGTCTGGAGGGTGAATCAGAAGAAGCAGAAGAAGGAGAAGGAGAAGGTGAAGTCTGGAGGGAGAAGCAGAAGAAGTAGAAGAATGAGAAGGAGAAGGTGAAGTCTGGAGGGTGAATCAGAAGAAGTAGAAGAAGGAGAAGGAGAAGGAGAAGTCTGGCGGGTGAAGCAGAAGAAGTAGAAGAAGTAGAAGGAGAAGGTGAAGTCTGGAGGATGAATCAGAAGAAGTAGAAGAAGGAGAAGGTGAAGTCAGGAGGGTGAATCAGAAGAAGTAGAAGAAGGAGAAGGAGAAGATCAAGTCAGGAGGGTGAATCAGAAGAGGCACAAGAAGGAGAAGGAGAAGGTGAAGTCTGGAGGGTGAAGCAGAAGAAGTAGAAGAAGGAGAAGGAGAAGGTGAAGTCTGGAGGGTGAATCAGAAGAAGTAGAAGAAGGAGAAGGAGAAGGAGAAGTCTGGAGGGTGAATCAGAAGAAGCAGAAAAAGGAGAAGGAGAAGGTGAAGTCTGGAGGGTGAATCAGAAGAAGCAGAAGAAGGAGAAGGAGAAGGTGAAGACTGGAGGGTGAAGCAGAAGAAGCAGAAGAAGGAGAAGGAGAAGGTGAAGTCTGGAGGGCGAAGCAGAAGAAGCAGAAGAAGGAGAAGGAGAAGGTGAAGTCTGGAGGGTGAAGCAGAAGAAGCAGAAGAAGGAGAAGGAGAAGGTGAAGTCTGGAGGGCGAAGCAGAAGAAGCAGAAGAAGGAGAAGGAGAAGGTGAAGTCTGGAGGGTGAAGCAGAAGAAGCAGAAGAAGGAGAAGGAGAAGGTGAAGTCTGGAGGGTGAATCAGAAGAAGTAGAAGAAAGAGAAGGAGAAGGTGAGGTCTGGAGGGTGAATCAGAAGAAGCAGAAGAAGGAGAAGGAGAAGGTGAAGTCTGGAGGGTGAATCAGAAGAAGCAGAAGAAGGAGAAGGAGAAGGTGAAGTCTGGAGGGTGAATCAGAAGAAGCAGAAGAAGGAGAAGGAGAAGGTGAAGTCAGGAGGGTGAATCAGAAGAAGCAGAAGAAGGAGAAGGAGAAGGTGAAGTTAGGAGGGTGAATCAGAAGAAGCAGAAGAAGGAGAAGGAGAACGTGAAGTCAGGGGGGTGAAGCAGAAGAAGTAGAAGAAGGTGAAGGAGAAGGTGAATTCAGGAGGGTGAAGCAGAAGAAGCAGAAGAAGGACAAGGAGATGGTGAAGTCTGGAGGGCGCAGCAGAAGAAGCAGAAGAAGGAGAAGGAGAAGGTGAAGTCTGGAGGGTGAAGCAGAAGAAGCAGAAGAAGGAGAAGGAGAAGGTGAAGTCTGGAGGGCGAAGCAGAAGAAGCAGAAGAAGGAGAAGGTGAAGCCTGGAGGGTGAACCAGAAGAAGCAGAAGAAGGAGAAGGAGAAGGTGAAGTCTGGAGGGTGAATCAGAAGAAGTAGAAGAAGGAGAAGGAGAAGGTGTAGTCTGGAGGGTGAATCAGAAGAAGTAGACGAAGGAGAAGGAGAAGGTGAAGTCTGGAGGGTGAATCAGAAGAAGCAGAAGAAGGAGAAGGAGAAGGTGAAGTCTGGAGGGTGAATCAGAAGAAGCAGAAGAAGGAGAAGGAGAGGGTGAAGTCTGGAGGGTGAATCAGAAGAAGCAGAAGAAGGAGAAGGAGAAGTTACAGTCAGGAGGGTGAATCAGAAGAAGGAGAAGGAGAAGGTGAAGTCTGGAGGGTGAATCAGAAGAAGTAGAAGAAGGAGAAGGAGAAGGTGAAGTCTGGAGGGTGAATCAGAAGAAGTAGAAGAAGGAGAAGGAGAAGGTGAAGTCTGGAGGGTGAATCAGAAGAAGCAGAAGAAGGAGAAGGAGAAGGTGAAGTCTGGAGGGAGAAGCAGAAGAAGTAGAAGAATGAGAAGGAGAAGGTGAAGTCTGGAGGGTGAATCAGAAGAAGTAGAAGAAGGAGAAGGAGAAGGAGAAGTCTGGAGGGTGAAGCAGAAGAAGTAGAAGAAGTAGAAGGAGAAGGTGAAGTCTGGAGGATGAATCAGAAGAAGTAGAAGAAGGAGAAGGTGAAGTCAGGAGGGTGAATCAGAAGAAGTAGAAGAAGGAGAAGGAGAAGATCAAGTCAGGAGGGTGAATCAGAAGAAGCAGAAGAAGGAGAAGGAGAAGGTGAAGTCTGGAGGGTGAATCAGAAGAAGTAGAAGAAAGAGAAGGAGAAGGTGAGGTCTGGAGGGTGAATCAGAAGAAGCAGAAGAAGGAGAAGGAGAAGGTGAAGTCTGGAGGGTGAATCAGAAGAAGTAGAAGAAAGAGAAGGAGAAGGTGAGGTCTGGAGGGTGAATCAGAAGAAGCAGAAGAAGGAGAAGGAGAAGGTGAAGTCTGGAGGGTGAATCAGAAGAAGCAGAAGAAGGAGAAGGAGAAGGTGAAGTCTGGAGGGTGAATCAGAAGAAGCAGAAGAAGGAGAAGGAGAAGGTGAAGTCAGGAGGGTGAATCAGAAGAAGCAGAAGAAGGAGAAGGAGAAGGTGAAGTTAGGAGGGTGAATCAGAAGAAACAGAAGAAGGAGAAGGAGAACGTGAAGTCAGGGGGGTGAAGCAGAAGAAGTAGAAGAAGGTGAAGGAGAAGGTGAATTCAGGAGGGTGAAGCAGAAGAAGCAGAAGAAGGACAAGGAGATGGTGAAGTCTGGAGGGCGCAGCAGAAGAAGCAGAAGAAGGAGAAGGAGAAGGTGAAGTCTGGAGGGTGAAGCAGAAGATGCAGAAGAAGGAGAAGGAGAAGGTGAAGTCTGGAGGGCGAAGCAGAAGAAGCAGAAGAAGGAGAAGGTGAAGCCTGGAGGGTGAACCAGAAGAAGCAGAAGAAGGAGAAGGAGAAGGTGAAGTCTGGAGGGTGAATCAGAAGAAGTAGAAGAAGGAGAAGGAGAAGGTGTAGTCTGGAGGGTGAATCAGAAGAAGTAGACGAAGGAGAAGGAGAAGGTGAAGTCTGGAGGGTGAATCAGAAGAAGCAGAAGAAGGAGAAGGAGAAGGTGAAGTCTGGAGGGTGAATCAGAAGAAGCAGAAGAAGGAGAAGGAGAGGGTGAAGTCTGGAGGGTGAATCAGAAGAAGCAGAAGAAGGAGAAGGAGAAGTTACAGTCAGGAGGGTGAATCAGAAGAAGGAGAAGGAGAAGGTGAAGTCTGGAGGGTGAATCAGAAGAAGTAGAAGAAGGAGAAGGAGAAGGTGAAGTCTGGAGGGTGAATCAGAAGAAGTAGAAGAAGGAGAAGGAGAAGGTGAAGTCTGGAGGGTGAATCAGAAGAAGCAGAAGAAGGAGAAGGAGAAGGTGAAGTCTGGAGGGAGAAGCAGAAGAAGTAGAAGAATGAGAAGGAGAAGGTGAAGTCTGGAGGGTGAATCAGAAGAAGTAGAAGAAGGAGAAGGAGAAGGAGAAGTCTGGAGGGTGAAGCAGAAGAAGTAGAAGAAGTAGAAGGAGAAGGTGAAGTCTGGAGGATGAATCAGAAGAAGTAGAAGAAGGAGAAGGTGAAGTCAGGAGGGTGAATCAGAAGAAGTAGAAGAAGGAGAAGGAGAAGATCAAGTCAGGAGGGTGAATCAGAAGAAGCACAAGAAGGAGAAGGAGAAGGTGAAGTCTGGAGGGTGAAGCAGAAGAAGTAGAAGAAGGAGAAGGAGAAGGTGAAGTCTGGAGGGTGAATCAGAAGAAGTAGAAGAAGGAGAAGGAGAAGGAGAAGTCTGGAGGGTGAATCAGAAGAAGCAGAAGAAGGAGAAGGAGAAGGTGAAGTCTGGAGGGTGAATCAGAAGAAGCAGAAGAAGGAGAAGGAGAAGGTGAAGACTGGAGGGTGAAGCAGAAGAAGCAGAAGAAGGAGAAGGAGAAGGTGAAGTCTGGAGGGCGAAGCAGAAGAAGCAGAAGAAGGAGAAGGAGAAGGTGAAGTCTGGAGGGTGAAGCAGAAGAAGCAGAAGAAGGAGAAGGAGAAGGTGAAGTCTGGAGGGCGAAGCAGAAGAAGCAGAAGAAGGAGAAGGAGAAGGTGAAGTCTGGAGGGTGAAGCAGAAGAAGCAGAAGAAGGAGAAGGAGAAGGTGAAGTCTGGAGGGTGAATCAGAAGAAGTAGAAGAAGGAGAAGGTGAAGTCTGGAGGGTGAATCAGAAGAAGCAGAAGAAGGAGAAGGAGAAGGTGAAGTCTGGAGGGTGAATCAGAAGAAGCAGAAGAAGGAGAAGGAGAAGATGAAGTCTGGAGGGTGAATCAGAAGAAGAAGGAGAAGGAGAAGGTGAAGTCTGGAGGGTGAATCAGAAGAAGCAGAAGAAGGAGAAGGAGAAGGTGAAGTCTGGAGGGTGAATCAGAAGAAGTAGAAGAAGGAGAAGGTGAAGTCTGGAGGGTGAATCAGAAGAAGCAGAAGAAGGAGAAGGAGAGGGTGAAGTCTGGAGGGTGAATCAGAAGAAGCAGAAGAAGGAGAAGGAGAAGTTAAAGTCAGGAGGGTGAATCAGAAGAAGGAGAAGGAGAAGGTGAAGTCTGGAGGGTGAATCAGAAGAAGTAGAAGAAGGAGAAGGAGAAGGTGAAGTCTGGAGGGTGAATCAGAAGAAGTAGAAGAAGGAGAAGGAGAAGGTGAAGTCTGGAGGGTGAATCAGAAGAAGCAGAAGAAGGAGAAGGAGAAGGTGAAGTCAGGAGGGTGAATCAGAAGAAGCAGAAGAAGGAGAAGGAGAAGGTGAAGTTAGGAGGGTGAATCAGAAGAAGCAGAAGAAGGAGAAGGAGAACGTGAAGTCAGGGGGGTGAAGCAGAAGAAGTAGAAGAAGGTCAAGGAGAAGGTGAATTCAGGAGGGTGAAGCAGAAGAAGCAGAAGAAGGACAAGGAGATGGTGAAGTCTGGAGGGCGCAGCAGAAGAAGCAGAAGAAGGAGAAGGAGAAGGTGAAGTCTGGAGGGTGAAGCAGAAGAAGCAGAAGAAGGAGAAGGAGAAGGTGAAGTCTGGAGGGCGAAGCAGAAGAAGCAGAAGAAGGAGAAGGAGAAGGTGAAGTCAGGAGGTTGAAGCAGAAGAAGCAGAAGAAGGAGAAGGAGAAGGTGATGTCTGGAGGGTGAAGCAGCAGCAGCAGCAGAAGGAGAAGGAGAAGGTGAAGTCTGGAGGGTGAAGCAGAAGAAGCAGAAGAAGGAGAAGGAGAAGGTGAAGTCAGGAGGGTGAATCAGAAGAAGTAGAAGAAGGAGAAGGAGAAGGTGAAGTCTGGAGGGTGAATCAGAAGAAGTAGAAGAAGGAGAAGGAGAAGGTGAAGTCTGGAGGGTGAATCAGAAGAAGTAGAAGAAGGAGAAGGAGAAGGTGAAGTCTGGAGGGTGAATCAGAAGAAGCAGAAGAAGGAGAAGGAGAAGGTGAAGTCTGGAGGGAGAAGCAGAAGAAGTAGAAGAAGGAGAAGGAGAAGGTGAAGTCTGGAGGGTGAATCAGAAGAAGTAGAAGAAGGACAAGGAGAAGGTGAAGTCTGGAGGGTGGATCAGAAGAAGTAGAAGAAGGAGAAGGAGAAGGTGAAGCCTGGAGGGTGAACCAGAAGAAGCAGAAGAAGGAGAAGGAGAAGGTGAAGTCTGGAGGGTGAATCAGAAGAAGTAGAAGAAGGAGAAGGAGAAGGTGTAGTCTGGAGGGTGAATCAGAAGAAGTAGATGAAGGAGAAGGAGAAGGTGAAGTCTGGAGGGTGAATCAGAAGAAGCAGAAGAAGGAGAAGGAGAAGGTGAAGTCTGGAGGGTGAATCAGAAGAAGCAGAAGAAGGAGAAGGAGAGGGTGAAGTCTGGAGGGTGAATCAGAAGAAGCAGAAGAAGGAGAAGGAGAAGTTACAGTCAGGAGGGTGAATCAGAAGAAGGAGAAGGAGAAGGTGAAGTCTGGAGGTGAATCAGAAGAAGTAGAAGAAGGAGAAGGAGAAGGTGAAGTCTGGAGGGTGAATCAGAAGAAGTAGAAGAAGGAGAAGGAGAAGGTGAAGTCTGGAGGGTGAATCAGAAGAAGCAGAAGAAGGAGAAGGAGAAGGTGAAGTCTGGAGGGAGAAGCAGAAGAAGTAGAAGAATGAGAAGGAGAAGGTGAAGTCTGGAGGGTGAATCAGAAGAAGTAGAAGAAGGAGAAGGAGAAGGAGAAGTCTGGAGGGTGAAGCAGAAGAAGTAGAAGAAGTAGAAGGAGAAGGTGAAGTCTGGAGGATGAATCAGAAGAAGTAGAAGAAGGAGAAGGTGAAGTCAGGAGGGTGAATCAGAAGAAGCAGAAGAAGGAGAAGGAGAAGATCAAGTCAGGAGGGTGAATCAGAAGAAGCACAAGAAGGAGAAGGAGAAGGTGAAGTCTGGAGGGTGAAGCAGAAGAAGTAGAAGAAGGAGAAGGAGAAGGTGAAGTCTGGAGGGTGAATCAGAAGAAGAAGAAGAAGGAGAAGGAGAAGGAGAAGTCTGGAGGGTGAATCAGAAGAAGCAGAAGAAGGAGAAGGAGAAGGTGAAGTCTGGAGGGTGAATCAGAAGAAGCAGAAGAAGGAGAAGGAGAAGGTGAAGACTGGAGGGTGAAGCAGAAGAAGCAGAAGAAGGAGAAGGAGAAGGTGAAGTCTGGAGGGCGAAGCAGAAGAAGCAGAAGAAGGAGAAGGAGAAGGTGAAGTCTGGAGGGTGAAGCAGAAGAAGCAGAAGAAGGAGAAGGAGAAGGTGATGTCTGGAGGGTGAAGCAGCAGCAGCAGCAGAAGGAGAAGGAGAAGGTGAAGTCTGGAGGGTGAAGCAGAAGAAGCAGAAGAAGGAGAAGGAGAAGGTGAAGTCAGGAGGGTGAATCAGAAGAAGTAGAAGAAGGAGAAGGAGAAGGTGAAGTCTGGAGGGTGAATCAGAAGAAGTAGAAGAAGGAGAAGGAGAAGGTGAAGTCTGGAGGGTGAATCAGAAGAAGTAGAAGAAGGAGAAGGAGAAGGTGAAGTCTGGAGGGTGAATCAGAAGAAGCAGAAGAAGGAGAAGGAGAAGGTGAAGTCTGGAGGGAGAAGCAGAAGAAGTAGAAGAAGGAGAAGGAGAAGGTGAAGTCTGGAGGGTGAATCAGAAGAAGTAGAAGAAGGAGAAGGAGAAGGAGAAGTCTGGAGGGTGAAGCAGAAGAAGTAGAAGAAGTAGAAGGAGAAGGTGAAGTCTGGAGGATGAATCAGAAGAAGTAGAAGAAGGAGAAGGTGAAGTCAGGAGGGTGAATCAGAAGAAGTAGAAGAAGGAGAAGGAGAAGATCAAGTCAGGAGGGTGAATCAGAAGAAGCACAAGAAGGAGAAGGAGAAGGTGAAGTCTGGAGGGTGAAGCAGAAGAAGTAGAAGAAGGAGAAGGAGAAGGTGAAGTCTGGAGGGTGAATCAGAAGAAGTAGAAGAAGGAGAAGGAGAAGGAGAAGTCTGGAGGGTGAATCAGAAGAAGCAGAAGAAGGAGAAGGAGAAGGTGAAGTCTGGAGGGTGATTCAGAAGAAGCAGAAGAAGGAGAAGGAGAAGGTGAAGACTGGAGGGTGAAGCAGAAGAAGCAGAAGAAGGAGAAGGAGAAGGTGAAGTCTGGAGGGCGAAGCAGAAGAAGCAGAAGAAGGAGAAGGAGAAGGTGAAGTCTGGAGGGTGAAGCAGAAGAAGCAGAAGAAGGAGAAGGAGAAGGTGAAGTCTGGAGGGCGAAGCAGAAGAAGCAGAAGAAGGAGAAGGAGAAGGTGAAGTCTGGAGGGTGAAGCAGAAGAAGCAGAAGAAGGAGAAGGAGAAGGTGAAGTCTGGAGGGTGAATCAGAAGAAGTAGAAGAAAGAGAAGGAGAAGGTGAGGTCTGGAGGGTGAATCAGAAGAAGCAGAAGAAGGAGAAGGAGAAGGTGAAGTCTGGAGGGTGAATCAGAAGAAGCAGAAGAAGGAGAAGGAGAAGGTGAAGTCTGGAGGGTGAATCAGAAGAAGCAGAAGAAGGAGAAGGAGAAGGTTAAGTCAGGAGGGTGAATCAGAAGAAGCAGAAGAAGGAGAAGGAGAAGGTGAAGTTAGGAGGGTGAATCAGAAGAAGCAGAAGAAGGAGAAGGAGAACGTGAAGTCAGGGGGGTGAAGCAGAAGAAGTAGAAGAAGGTGAAGGAGAAGGTGAATTCAGGAGGGTGAAGCAGAAGAAGCAGAAGAAGGACAAGGAGATGGTGAAGTCTGGAGGGCGCAGCAGAAGAAGCAGAAGAAGGAGAAGGAGAAGGTGAAGTCTGGAGGGTGAAGCAGAAGAAGCAGAAGAAGGAGAAGGAGAAGGTGAGGTCTGGAGGGCGAAGCAGAAGAAGCAGAAGAAGGAGAAGGAGAAGGTGAAGTCAGGAGGTTGAAGCAGAAGAAGCAGAAGAAGGAGAAGGAGAAGGTGATGTCTGGAGGGTGAAGCAGCAGCAGCAGCAGAAGGAGAAGGAGAAGGTGAAGTCTGGAGGGTGAAGCAGAAGAAGCAGAAGAAGGAGAAGGAGAAGGTGAAGTCAGGAGGGTGAATCAGAAGAAGTAGAAGAAGGAGAAGGAGAAGGTGAAGTCTGGAGGGTGAATCAGAAGAAGTAGAAGAAGGAGAAGGTGAAGTCTGGAGGGTGAATCAGAAGAAGCTGAATAAGGAGAAGGAGAAGGTGAAGTCTGCAGGGTGAATCAGAAGAAGCAGAAGAAGGAGAAGGAGAAGGTGAAGACTGGAGGGTGAATCAGAAGAAGCAGAAGAAGGAGAAGGAGAAGGTGAAGTCTGGAGGGTGAATCAGAAGAAGCAGAAGAAGGAGAAGGAGAAGGTGAAGTCTGGAGGGTGAATCAGAAGAAGCAGAAGAAGGAGAAGGAGAAGGTGAAGTCAGGAGGGTGAATCAGAAGAAGCAGAAGAAGGAGAAGGAGAAGGTGAAGTTAGGAGGGTGAATCAGAAGAAGCAGAAGAAGGAGAAGGAGAACGTGAAGTCAGGGGGGTGAAGCAGAAGAAGTAGAAGAAGGTCAAGGAGAAGGTGAATTCAGGAGGGTGAAGCAGAAGAAGCAGAAGAAGGACAAGGAGATGGTGAAGTCTGGAGGGCGCAGCAGAAGAAGCAGAAGAAGGAGAAGGAGGAGGTGAAGTCTGGAGGGTGAAGCAGAAGAAGCAGAAGAAGGAGAAGGAGAAGGTGAAGTCTGGAGGGCGAAGCAGAAGAAGCAGAAGAAGGAGAAGGAGAAGGTGAAGTCAGGAGGTTGAAGCAGAAGAAGCAGAAGAAGGAGAAGGAGAAGGTGATGTCTGGAGGGTGAAGCAGCAGCAGCAGCAGAAGGAGAAGGAGAAGGTGAAGTCTGGAGGGTGAAGCAGAAGAAGCAGAAGAAGGAGAAGGAGAAGGTGAAGTCAGGAGGGTGAATCAGAAGAAGTAGAAGAAGGAGAAGGAGAAGGTGAAGTCTGGAGGGTGAATCAGAAGAAGTAGAGGAAGGAGAAGGAGAAGGTGAAGTCTGGAGGGTGAATCAGAAGAAGTAGAAGAAGGAGAAGGAGAAGGTGAAGTCTGGAGGGTGAATCAGAAGAAGCAGAAGAAGGAGAAGGAGAAGGTGAAGTCTGGAGGGAGAAGCAGAAGAAGTAGAAGAAGGAGAAGGAGAAGGTGAAGTCTGGAGGGTGAATCAGAAGAAGTAGAAGAAGGAGAAGGAGAAGGTGAAGTCTGGAAGGTGAATCAGAAGAAGCAGAAGAAGGAGAAGGAGAGGGTGAAGTCTGGAGGGTGAATCAGAAGAAGCAGAAGAAGGAGAAGGAGAAGTTAAAGTCAGGAGGGTGAATCAGAAGAAGGAGAAGGAGAAGGTGAAGTCTGGAGGGTGAATCAGAAGAAGTAGAAGAAGGAGAAGGAGAAGGTGAAGTCTGGAGGGTGAATCAGAAGAAGTAGAAGAAGGAGAAGGAGAAGGTGAAGTCTGGAGGGTGAATCAGAAGAAGCAGAAGAAGGAGAAGGAGAAGGTGAAGTCTGGAGGGAGAAGCAGAAGAAGTAGAAGAATGAGAAGGAGAAGGTGAAGTCTGGAGGGTGAATCAGAAGAAGTAGAAGAAGGAGAAGGAGAAGGAGAAGTCTGGAGGGTGAAGCAGAAGAAGTAGAAGAAGTAGAAGGAGAAGGTGAAGTCTGGAGGATGAATCAGAAGAAGTAGAAGAAGGAGAAGGTGAAGTCAGGAGGGTGAATCAGAAGAAGTAGAAGAAGGAGAAGGAGAAGATCAAGTCAGGAGGGTGAATCAGAAGAAGCACAAGAAGGAGAAGGAGAAGGTGAAGTCTGGAGGGTGAAGCAGAAGAAGTAGAAGAAGGAGAAGGAGAAGGTGAAGTCTGGAGGGTGAATCAGAAGAAGTAGAAGAAGGAGAAGGAGAAGGAGAAGTCTGGAGGGTGAATCAGAAGAAGCAGAAAAAGGAGAAGGAGAAGGTGAAGTCTGGAGGGTGAATCAGAAGAAGCAGAAGAAGGAGAAGGAGAAGGTGAAGACTGGAGGGTGAAGCAGAAGAAGCAGAAGAAGGAGAAGGAGAAGGTGAAGTCTGGAGGGCGAAGCAGAAGAAGCAGAAGAAGGAGAAGGAGAAGGTGAAGTCTGGAGGGTGAAGCAGAAGAAGCAGAAGAAGGAGAAGGAGAAGGTGAAGTCTGGAGGGCGAAGCAGAAGAAGCAGAAGAAGGAGAAGGAGAAGGTGAAGTCTGGAGGGTGAAGCAGAAGAAGCAGAAGAAGGAGAAGGAGAAGGTGAAGTCTGGAGGGTGAATCAGAAGAAGTAGAAGAAAGAGAAGGAGAAGGTGAGGTCTGGAGGGTGAATCAGAAGAAGCAGAAGAAGGAGAAGGAGAAGGTGAAGTCTGGAGGGTGAATCAGAAGAAGCAGAAGAAGGAGAAGGAGAAGGTGAAGTCTGGAGGGTGAATCAGAAGAAGCAGAAGAAGGAGAAGGAGAAGGTGAAGTCAGGAGGGTGAATCAGAAGAAGCAGAAGAAGGAGAAGGAGAAGGTGAAGTTAGGAGGGTGAATCAGAAGAAGCAGAAGAAGGAGAAGGAGAACGTGAAGTCAGGGGGGTGAAGCAGAAGAAGTAGAAGAAGGTGAAGGAGAAGGTGAATTCAGGAGGGTGAAGCAGAAGAAGCAGAAGAAGGACAAGGAGATGGTGAAGTCTGGAGGGCGCAGCAGAAGAAGCAGAAGAAGGAGAAGGAGAAGGTGAAGTCTGGAGGGTGAAGCAGAAGAAGCAGAAGAAGGAGAAGGAGAAGGTGAAGTCTGGAGGGCGAAGCAGAAGAAGCAGAAGAAGGAGAAGGTGAAGCCTGGAGGGTGAACCAGAAGAAGCAGAAGAAGGAGAAGGAGAAGGTGAAGTCTGGAGGGTGAATCAGAAGAAGTAGAAGAAGGAGAAGGAGAAGGTGTAGTCTGGAGGGTGAATCAGAAGAAGTAGACGAAGGAGAAGGAGAAGGTGAAGTCTGGAGGGTGAATCAGAAGAAGCAGAAGAAGGAGAAGGAGAAGGTGAAGTCTGGAGGGTGAATCAGAAGAAGCAGAAGAAGGAGAAGGAGAGGGTGAAGTCTGGAGGGTGAATCAGAAGAAGCAGAAGAAGGAGAAGGAGAAGTTACAGTCAGGAGGGTGAATCAGAAGAAGGAGAAGGAGAAGGTGAAGTCTGGAGGGTGAATCAGAAGAAGTAGAAGAAGGAGAAGGAGAAGGTGAAGTCTGGAGGGTGAATCAGAAGAAGTAGAAGAAGGAGAAGGAGAAGGTGAAGTCTGGAGGGTGAATCAGAAGAAGCAGAAGAAGGAGAAGGAGAAGGTGAAGTCTGGAGGGAGAAGCAGAAGAAGTAGAAGAATGAGAAGGAGAAGGTGAAGTCTGGAGGGTGAATCAGAAGAAGTAGAAGAAGGAGAAGGAGAAGGAGAAGTCTGGAGGGTGAAGCAGAAGAAGTAGAAGAAGTAGAAGGAGAAGGTGAAGTCTGGAGGATGAATCAGAAGAAGTAGAAGAAGGAGAAGGTGAAGTCAGGAGGGTGAATCAGAAGAAGTAGAAGAAGGAGAAGGAGAAGATCAAGTCAGGAGGGTGAATCAGAAGAAGCAGAAGAAGGAGAAGGAGAAGGTGAAGTCTGGAGGGTGAATCAGAAGAAGTAGAAGAAAGAGAAGGAGAAGGTGAGGTCTGGAGGGTGAATCAGAAGAAGCAGAAGAAGGAGAAGGAGAAGGTGAAGTCTGGAGGGTGAATCAGAAGAAGTAGAAGAAAGAGAAGGAGAAGGTGAGGTCTGGAGGGTGAATCAGAAGAAGCAGAAGAAGGAGAAGGAGAAGGTGAAGTCTGGAGGGTGAATCAGAAGAAGCAGAAGAAGGAGAAGGAGAAGGTGAAGTCTGGAGGGTGAATCAGAAGAAGCAGAAGAAGGAGAAGGAGAAGGTGAAGTCAGGAGGGTGAATCAGAAGAAGCAGAAGAAGGAGAAGGAGAAGGTGAAGTTAGGAGGGTGAATCAGAAGAAACAGAAGAAGGAGAAGGAGAACGTGAAGTCAGGGGGGTGAAGCAGAAGAAGTAGAAGAAGGTGAAGGAGAAGGTGAATTCAGGAGGGTGAAGCAGAAGAAGCAGAAGAAGGACAAGGAGATGGTGAAGTCTGGAGGGCGCAGCAGAAGAAGCAGAAGAAGGAGAAGGAGAAGGTGAAGTCTGGAGGGTGAAGCAGAAGATGCAGAAGAAGGAGAAGGAGAAGGTGAAGTCTGGAGGGCGAAGCAGAAGAAGCAGAAGAAGGAGAAGGTGAAGCCTGGAGGGTGAACCAGAAGAAGCAGAAGAAGGAGAAGGAGAAGGTGAAGTCTGGAGGGTGAATCAGAAGAAGTAGAAGAAGGAGAAGGAGAAGGTGTAGTCTGGAGGGTGAATCAGAAGAAGTAGACGAAGGAGAAGGAGAAGGTGAAGTCTGGAGGGTGAATCAGAAGAAGCAGAAGAAGGAGAAGGAGAAGGTGAAGTCTGGAGGGTGAATCAGAAGAAGCAGAAGAAGGAGAAGGAGAGGGTGAAGTCTGGAGGGTGAATCAGAAGAAGCAGAAGAAGGAGAAGGAGAAGTTACAGTCAGGAGGGTGAATCAGAAGAAGGAGAAGGAGAAGGTGAAGTCTGGAGGGTGAATCAGAAGAAGTAGAAGAAGGAGAAGGAGAAGGTGAAGTCTGGAGGGTGAATCAGAAGAAGTAGAAGAAGGAGAAGGAGAAGGTGAAGTCTGGAGGGTGAATCAGAAGAAGCAGAAGAAGGAGAAGGAGAAGGTGAAGTCTGGAGGGAGAAGCAGAAGAAGTAGAAGAATGAGAAGGAGAAGGTGAAGTCTGGAGGGTGAATCAGAAGAAGTAGAAGAAGGAGAAGGAGAAGGAGAAGTCTGGAGGGTGAAGCAGAAGAAGTAGAAGAAGTAGAAGGAGAAGGTGAAGTCTGGAGGATGAATCAGAAGAAGTAGAAGAAGGAGAAGGTGAAGTCAGGAGGGTGAATCAGAAGAAGTAGAAGAAGGAGAAGGAGAAGATCAAGTCAGGAGGGTGAATCAGAAGAAGCACAAGAAGGAGAAGGAGAAGGTGAAGTCTGGAGGGTGAAGCAGAAGAAGTAGAAGAAGGAGAAGGAGAAGGTGAAGTCTGGAGGGTGAATCAGAAGAAGTAGAAGAAGGAGAAGGAGAAGGAGAAGTCTGGAGGGTGAATCAGAAGAAGCAGAAGAAGGAGAAGGAGAAGGTGAAGTCTGGAGGGTGAATCAGAAGAAGCAGAAGAAGGAGAAGGAGAAGGTGAAGACTGGAGGGTGAAGCAGAAGAAGCAGAAGAAGGAGAAGGAGAAGGTGAAGTCTGGAGGGCGAAGCAGAAGAAGCAGAAGAAGGAGAAGGAGAAGGTGAAGTCTGGAGGGTGAAGCAGAAGAAGCAGAAGAAGGAGAAGGAGAAGGTGAAGTCTGGAGGGCGAAGCAGAAGAAGCAGAAGAAGGAGAAGGAGAAGGTGAAGTCTGGAGGGTGAAGCAGAAGAAGCAGAAGAAGGAGAAGGAGAAGGTGAAGTCTGGAGGGTGAATCAGAAGAAGTAGAAGAAAGAGAAGGAGAAGGTGAGGTCTGGAGGGTGAATCAGAAGAAGCAGAAGAAGGAGAAGGAGAAGGTGAAGTCTGGAGGGTGAATCAGAAGAAGCAGAAGAAGGAGAAGGAGAAGGTGAAGTCTGGAGGGTGAATCAGAAGAAGCAGAAGAAGGAGAAGGAGAAGGTGAAGTCAGGAGGGTGAATCAGAAGAAGCAGAAGAAGGAGAAGGAGAAGGTGAAGTTAGGAGGGTGAATCAGAAGAAGCAGAAGAAGGAGAAGGAGAACGTGAAGTCAGGGGGGTGAAGCAGAAGAAGTAGAAGAAGGTGAAGGAGAAGGTGAATTCAGGAGGGTGAAGCAGAAGAAGGACAAGGAGATGGTGAAGTCTGGAGGGCGCAGCAGAAGAAGCAGAAGAAGGAGAAGGAGAAGGTGAAGTCTGGAGGGTGAAGCAGAAGAAGCAGAAGAAGGAGAAGGAGAAGGTGAAGTCTGGAGGGCGAAGCAGAAGAAGCAGAAGAAGGAGAAGGTGAAGCCTGGAGGGTGAACCAGAAGAAGCAGAAGAAGGAGAAGGAGAAGGTGAAGTCTGGAGGGTGAATCAGAAGAAGTAGAAGAAGGAGAAGGAGAAGGTGTAGTCTGGAGGGTGAATCAGAAGAAGTAGACGAAGGAGAAGGAGAAGGTGAAGTCTGGAGGGTGAATCAGAAGAAGCAGAAGAAGGAGAAGGAGAGGGTAAAGTCTGGAGGGTGAATCAGAAGAAGCAGAAGAAGGAGAAGGAGAAGGTGAAGTCTGGAGGGTGAATCAGAAGAAGTAGAAGAAGGAGAAGGTGAAGTCAGGAGGGTGAATCAGAAGAAGTAGAAGAAGGAGAAGGAGAAGGTGAAGTCTGGAGGGTGAATCAGAAGAAGTAGAAGAAGGAGAAGGAGAAGGTGAAGTCTGGAGGGTGAATCAGAAGAAGCAGAAGAAGGAGAAGGAGAAGGTGAAGTCTGGAGGGAGAAGCAGAAGAAGTAGAAGAATGAGAAGGAGAAGGTGAAGTCTGGAGGGTGAATCAGAAGAAGTAGAAGAAGGAGAAGGAGAAGGAGAAGTCTGGAGGGTGAAGCAGAAGAAGTAGAAGAAGTAGAAGGAGAAGGTGAAGTCTGGAGGATGAATCAGAAGAAGTAGAAGAAGGAGAAGGTGAAGTCAGGAGGGTGAATCAGAAGAAGTAGAAGAAGGAGAAGGAGAAGATCAAGTCAGGAGGGTGAATCAGAAGAAGCACAAGAAGGAGAAGGAGAAGGTGAAGTCTGGAGGGTGAAGCAGAAGAAGTAGAAGAAGGAGAAGGAGAAGGTGAAGTCTGGAGGGTGAATCAGAAGAAGTAGAAGAAGGAGAAGGAGAAGGAGAAGTCTGGAGGGTGAATCAGAAGAAGCAGAAGAAGGAGAAGGAGAAGGTGAAGTCTGGAGGGTGAATCAGAAGAAGCAGAAGAAGGAGAAGGAGAAGGTGAAGACTGGAGGGTGAAGCAGAAGAAGCAGAAGAAGGAGAAGGAGAAGGTGAAGTCTGGAGGGCGAAGCAGAAGAAGCAGAAGAAGGAGAAGGAGAAGGTGAAGTCTGGAGGGTGAAGCAGAAGAAGCAGAAGAAGGAGAAGGAGAAGGTGATGTCTGGAGGGTGAAGCAGCAGCAGCAGCAGAAGGAGAAGGAGAAGGTGAAGTCTGGAGGGTGAAGCAGAAGAAGAAGAAGAAGGAGAAGGAGAAGGTGAAGTCAGGAGGGTGAATCAGAAGAAGTAGAAGAAGGAGAAGGAGAAGGTGAAGTCTGGAGGGTGAATCAGAAGAAGTAGAAGAAGGAGAAGGAGAAGGTGAAGTCTGGAGGGTGAATCAGAAGAAGTAGAAGAAGGAGAAGGAGAGGGTGAAGTCTGGAGGGTGAATCAGAAGAAGCAGAAGAAGGAGAAGGAGAAGGTGAAGTCTGGAGGGAGAAGCAGAAGAAGTAGAAGAAGGAGAAGGAGAAGGTGAAGTCTGGAGGGTGAATCAGAAGAAGTAGAAGAAGGAGAAGGAGAAGGTGAAGTCTGGAGGGTGAATCAGAAGAAGTAGAAGAAGGAGAAGGAGAAGGTGAAGCCTGGAGGGTGAACCAGAAGAAGCAGAAGAAGGAGAAGGAGAAGGTGAAGTCTGGAGGGTGAATCAGAAGAAGTAGAAGAAGGAGAAGGAGAAGGTGTAGTCTGGAGGGTGAATCAGAAGAAGTAGACGAAGGAGAAGGAGAAGGTGAAGTCTGGAGGGTGAATCAGAAGAAGTAGACGAAGGAGAAGGAGAAGGTGAAGTCTGGAGGGTGAATCAGAAGAAGCAGAAGAAGGAGAAGGAGAAGTTACAGTCAGGAGGGTGAATCAGAAGAAGGAGAAGGAGAAGGTGAAGTCTGGAGGGTGAATCAGAAGAAGTAGAAGAAGGAGAAGGAGAAGGTGAAGTCTGGAGGGTGAATCAGAAGAAGTAGAAGAAGGAGAAGGAGAAGGTGAAGTCTGGAGGGTGAATCAGAAGAAGCAGAAGAAGGAGAAGGAGAAGGTGAAGTCTGGAGGGAGAAGCAGAAGAAGTAGAAGAATGAGAAGGAGAAGGTGAAGTCTGGAGGGTGAATCAGAAGAAGTAGAAGAAGGAGAAGGAGAAGGAGAAGTCTGGAGGGTGAAGCAGAAGAAGTAGAAGAAGTAGAAGGAGAAGGTGAAGTCTGGAGGATGAATCAGAAGAAGTAGAAGAAGGAGAAGGTGAAGTCAGGAGGGTGAATCAGAAGAAGTAGAAGAAGGAGAAGGAGAAGATCAAGTCAGGAGGGTGAATCAGAAGAAGCACAAGAAGGAGAAGGAGAAGGTGAAGTCTGGAGGGTGAAGCAGAAGAAGCAGAAGAAGGAGAAGGAGAAGGTGAAGTCTGGAGGGAGAAGCAGAAGAAGTAGAAGAAGGAGAAGGAGAAGGTGAAGTCTGGAGGGTGAATCAGAAGAAGTAGAAGAAGGAGAAGGAGAAGGTGAAGTCTGGAGGGTGAATCAGAAGAGGTAGAAGAAGGAGAAGGAGAAGGTGAAGCCTGGAGGGTGAACCAGAAGAAGCAGAAGAAGGAGAAGGAGAAGGTGAAGTCTGGAGGGTGAATCAGAAGAAGTAGAAGAAGGAGAAGGAGAAGGTGTAGTCTGGAGGGTGAATCAGAAGAAGTAGACGAAGGAGAAGGAGAAGGTGAAGTCTGGAGGGTGAATCAGAAGAAGCAGAAGAAGGAGAAGGAGAAGGTGAAGTCTGGAGGGTGAATCAGAAGAAGTAGAAGAAAGAGAAGGAGAAGGTGAGGTCTGGAGGGTGAATCAGAAGAAGCAGAAGAAGGAGAAGGAGAAGGTGAAGTCTGGAGGGTGAATCAGAAGAAGCAGAAGAAGGAGAAGGAGAAGGTGAAGTCTGGAGGGTGAATCAGAAGAAGCAGAAGAAGGAGAAGGAGAAGGTGAAGTCAGGAGGGTGAATCAGAAGAAGCAGAAGAAGGAGAAGGAGAAGGTGAAGTTAGGAGGGTGAATCAGAAGAAGCAGAAGAAGGAGAAGGAGAACGTGAAGTCAGGGGGGTGAAGCAGAAGAAGTAGAAGAAGGTGAAGGAGAAGGTGAATTCAGGAGGGTGAAGCAGAAGAAGCAGAAGAAGGACAAGGAGATGGTGAAGTCTGGAGGGCGCAGCAGAAGAAGCAGAAGAAGGAGAAGGAGAAGGTGAAGTCTGGAGGGTGAAGCAGAAGAAGCAGAAGAAGGAGAAGGAGAAGGTGAAGTCTGGAGGGCGAAGCAGAAGAAGCAGAAGAAGGAGAAGGTGAAGCCTGGAGGGTGAACCAGAAGAAGCAGAAGAAGGAGAAGGAGAAGGTGAAGTCTGGAGGGTGAATCAGAAGAAGTAGAAGAAGGAGAAGGAGAAGGTGTAGTCTGGAGGGTGAATCAGAAGAAGTAGACGAAGGAGAAGGAGAAGGTGAAGTCTGGAGGGTGAATCAGAAGAAGCAGAAGAAGGAGAAGGAGAAGGTGAAGTCTGGAGGGTGAATCAGAAGAAGCAGAAGAAGGAGAAGGAGAGGGTAAAGTCTGGAGGGTGAATCAGAAGAAGCAGAAGAAGGAGAAGGAGAAGGTGAAGTCTGGAGGGTGAATCAGAAGAAGTAGAAGAAGGAGAAGGTGAAGTCAGGAGGGTGAATCAGAAGAAGTAGAAGAAGGAGAAGGAGAAGGTGAAGTCTGGAGGGTGAATCAGAAGAAGTAGAAGAAGGAGAAGGAGAAGGTGAAGTCTGGAGGGTGAATCAGAAGAAGCAGAAGAAGGAGAAGGAGAAGGTGAAGTCTGGAGGGAGAAGCAGAAGAAGTAGAAGAATGAGAAGGAGAAGGTGAAGTCTGGAGGGTGAATCAGAAGAAGTAGAAGAAGGAGAAGGAGAAGGAGAAGTCTGGAGGGTGAAGCAGAAGAAGTAGAAGAAGTAGAAGGAGAAGGTGAAGTCTGGAGGATGAATCAGAAGAAGTAGAAGAAGGAGAAGGTGAAGTCAGGAGGGTGAATCAGAAGAAGTAGAAGAAGGAGAAGGAGAAGATCAAGTCAGGAGGGTGAATCAGAAGAAGCACAAGAAGGAGAAGGAGAAGGTGAAGTCTGGAGGGTGAAGCAGAAGAAGTAGAAGAAGGAGAAGGAGAAGGTGAAGTCTGGAGGGTGAATCATAAGAAGTAGAAGAAGGAGAAGGAGAAGGAGAAGTCTGGAGGGTGAATCAGAAGAAGCAGAAGAAGGAGAAGGAGAAGGTGAAGTCTGGAGGGTGAATCAGAAGAAGCAGAAGAAGGAGAAGGAGAAGGTGAAGACTGGAGGGTGAAGCAGAAGAAGCAGAAGAAGGAGAAGGAGAAGGTGAAGTCTGGAGGGCGAAGCAGAAGAAGCAGAAGAAGGAGAAGGAGAAGGTGAAGTCTGGAGGGTGAAGCAGAAGAAGCAGAAGAAGGAGAAGGAGAAGGTGATGTCTGGAGGGTGAAGCAGCAGCAGCAGCAGAAGGAGAAGGAGAAGGTGAAGTCTGGAGGGTGAAGCAGAAGAAGCAGAAGAAGGAGAAGGAGAAGGTGAAGTCAGGAGGGTGAATCAGAAGAAGTAGAAGAAGGAGAAGGAGAAGGTGAAGTCTGGAGGGTGAATCAGAAGAAGTAGAAGAAGGAGAAGGAGAAGGTGAAGTCTGGAGGGTGAATCAGAAGAAGTAGAAGAAGGAGAAGGAGAAGGTGAAGTCTGGAGGGTGAATCAGAAGAAGCAGAAGAAGGAGAAGGAGAAGGTGAAGTCTGGAGGGAGAAGCAGAAGAAGTAGAAGAAGGAGAAGGAGAAGGTGAAGTCTGGAGGGTGAATCAGAAGCAGTAGAAGAAGGAGAAGGAGAAGGTGAAGTCTGGAGGGTGAATCAGAAGAAGTAGAAGAAGGAGAAGGAGAAGGTGAAGCCTGGAGGGTGAACCAGAAGAAGCAGAAGAAGGAGAAGGAGAAGGTGAAGTCTGGAGGGTGAATCAGAAGAAGTAGAAGAAGGAGAAGGAGAAGGTGTAGTCTGGAGGGTGAATCAGAAGAAGTAGACGAAGGAGAAGGGGAAGGTGAAGTCTGGAGGGTGAATCAGAAGAAGCAGAAGAAGGAGAAGGAGAAGGTGAAGTCTGGAGGGTGAATCAGAAGAAGCAGAAGAAGGAGAAGGAGAGGGTGAAGTCTGGAGGGTGAATCAGAAGAAGCAGAAGAAGGAGAAGGAGAAGTTACAGTCAGGAGGGTGAATCAGAAGAAGGAGAAGGAGAAGGTGAAGTCTGGAGGGTGAATCAGAAGAAGTAGAAGAAGGAGAAGGAGAAGGTGAAGTCTGGAGGGTGAATCAGAAGAAGTAGAAGAAGGAGAAGGAGAAGGTGAAGTCTGGAGGGTGAATCAGAAGAAGCAGAAGAAGGAGAAGGAGAAGGTGAAGTCTGGAGGGAGAAGCAGAAGAAGTAGAAGAATGAGAAGGAGAAGGTGAAGTCTGGAGGGTGAATCAGAAGAAGTAGAAGAAGGAGAAGGAGAAGGAGAAGTCTGGAGGGTGAAGCAGAAGAAGTAGAAGAAGTAGAAGGAGAAGGTGAAGTCTGGAGGATGAATCAGAAGAAGTAGAAGAAGGAGAAGGTGAAGTCAGGAGGGTGAATCAGAAGAAGTAGAAGAAGGAGAAGGAGAAGATCAAGACAGGAGGGTGAATCAGAAGAAGCACAAGAAGGAGAAGGAGAAGGTGAAGTCTGGAGGGTGAAGCAGAAGAAGTAGAAGAAGGAGAAGGAGAAGGTGAAGTCTGGAGGGTGAATCAGAAGAAGTAGAAGAAGGTGAAGGAGAAGGAGAAGTCTGGAGGGTGAATCAGAAGAAGCAGAAGAAGGAGAAGGAGAAGGTGAAGTCTGGAGGGTGAATCAGAAGAAGCAGAAGAAGGAGAAGGAGAAGGTGAAGACTGGAGGGTGAAGCAGAAGAAGCAGAAGAAGGAGAAGGAGAAGGTGAAGTCTGGAGGGCGAAGCAGAAGAAGCAGAAGAAGGAGAAGGAGAAGGTGAAGTCTGGAGGGTGAAGCAGAAGAAGCAGAAGAAGGAGAAGGAGAAGGTGAAGTCTGGAGGGCGAAGCAGAAGAAGCAGAAGAAGGAGAAGGAGAAGGTGAAGTCTGGAGGGTGAAGCAGAAGAAGCAGAAGAAGGAGAAGGAGAAGGTGAAGTCTGGAGGGTGAATCAGAAGAAGTAGAAGAAAGAGAAGGAGAAGGTGAGGTCTGGAGGGTGAATCAGAAGAAGCAGAAGAAGGAGAAGGAGAAGGTGAAGTCTGGAGGGTGAATCAGAAGAAGCAGAAGAAGGAGAAGGAGAAGGTGAAGTCTGGAGGGTGAAGCAGAAGAAGCAGAAGAAGGAGAAGGAGAAGGTGAGGTCTGGAGGGCGAAGCAGAAGAAGCAGAAGAAGGAGAAGGTGAAGTCAGGAGGTTGAAGCAGAAGAAGCAGAAGAAGGAGAAGGAGAAGGTGATGTCTGGAGGGTGAAGCAGCAGCAGCAGCAGAAGGAGAAGGAGAAGGTGAAGTCTGGAGGGTGAAGCAGAAGAAGCAGAAGAAGGAGAAGGAGAAGGTGAAGTCAGGAGGGTGAATCAGAAGAAGTAGAAGAAGGAGAAGGAGAAGGTGAAGTCTGGAGGGTGAATCAGAAGAAGTAGAAGAAGGAGAAGGAGAAGGTGAAGTCTGGAGGGTGAATCAGAAGAAGCTGAATAAGGAGAAGGAGAAGGTGAAGTCTGCAGGGTGAATCAGAAGAAGCAGAAGAAGGAGAAGGAGAAGGTGAAGTCTGGAGGGTGAATCAGAAGAAGCAGAAGAAGGAGAAGGAGAAGGTGAAGTCTGGAGGGTGAATCAGAAGAAGCAGAAGAAGGAGAAGGAGAAGGTGAAGTCTGGAGGGTGAATCAGAAGAAGCAGAAGAAGGAGAAGGAGAAGGTGAAGTCAGGAGGGTGAATCAGAAGAAGCAGAAGAAGGAGAAGGAGAAGGTGAAGTTAGGAGGGTGAATCAGAAGAAGCAGAAGAAGGAGAAGGAGAACGTGAAGTCAGGGGGGTGAAGCAGTAGAAGTAGAAGAAGGTCAAGGAGAAGGTGAATTCAGGAGGGTGAAGCAGAAGAAGCAGAAGAAGAACAAGGAGATGGTGAAGTCTGGAGGGCGAAGCAGAAGAAGCAGAAGAAGGAGAAGGAGAAGGTGAAGTCTGGAGGGTGAATCAGAAGAAGCAGAAGAAGGAGAAGGAGAAGTTAAAGTCAGGAGGGTGAATCAGAAGAAGGAGAAGGAGAAGGTGAAGTCTGGAGGGTGAATCAGAAGAAGTAGAAGAAGGAGAAGGAGAAGGTGAAGTCTGGAGGGTGAATCAGAAGAAGTAGAAGAAGGAGAAGGAGAAGGTGAAGTCTGGAGGGTGAATCAGAAGAAGCAGAAGAAGGAGAAGGAGAAGGTGAAGTCTGGAGGGAGAAGCAGAAGAAGTAGAAGAATGAGAAGGAGAAGGTGAAGTCTGGAGGGTGAATCAGAAGAAGTAGAAGAAGGAGAAGGAGAAGGAGAAGTCTGGAGGGTGAAGCAGAAGAAGTAGAAGAAGTAGAAGGAGAAGGTGAAGTCTGGAGGATGAATCAGAAGAAGTAGAAGAAGGAGAAGGTGAAGTCAGGAGGGTGAATCAGAAGAAGTAGAAGAAGGAGAAGGAGAAGATCAAGTCAGGAGGGTGAATCAGAAGAAGCACAAGAAGGAGAAGGAGAAGGTGAAGTCTGGAGGGTGAAGCAGAAGAAGTAGAAGAAGGAGAAGGAGAAGGTGAAGTCTGGAGGGTGAATCAGAAGAAGTAGAAGAAGGAGAAGGAGAAGGAGAAGTCTGGAGGGTGAATCAGAAGAAGCAGAAGAAGGAGAAGGAGAAGGTGAAGTGTGGAGGGTGAATCAGAAGAAGCAGAAGAAGGAGAAGGAGAAGGTGAAGACTGGAGGGTGAAGCAGAAGAAGCAGAAGAAGGAGAAGGAGAAGGTGAAGTCTGGAGGGCGAAGCAGAAGAAGCAGAAGAAGGAGAAGGAGAAGGTGAAGTCTGGAGGGTGAAGCAGAAGAAGCAGAAGAAGGAGAAGGAGAAGGTGAAGTCTGGAGGGCGAAGCAGAAGAAGCAGAAGAAGGAGAAGGAGAAGGTGAAGTCTGGAGGGTGAAGCAGAAGAAGCAGAAGAAGGAGAAGGAGAAGGTGAAGTCTGGAGGGTGAATCAGAAGAAGTAGAAGAAAGAGAAGGAGAAGGTGAGGTCTGGAGGGTGAATCAGAAGAAGCAGAAGAAGGAGAAGGAGAAGGTGAAGTCTGGAGGGTGAATCAGAAGAAGCAGAAGAAGGAGAAGGAGAAGGTGAAGTCTGGAGGGTGAATCAGAAGAAGCAGAAGAAGGAGAAGGAGAAGGTGAAGTCAGGAGGGTGAATCAGAAGAAGCAGAAGAAGGAGAAGGAGAAGGTGAAGTTAGGAGGGTGAATCAGAAGAAGCAGAAGAAGGAGAAGGAGAACGTGAAGTCAGGGGGGTGAAGCAGAAGAAGTAGAAGAAGGTGAAGGAGAAGGTGAATTCAGGAGGGTGAAGCAGAAGAAGCAGAAGAAGGACAAGGAGATGGTGAAGTCTGGAGGGCGCAGCAGAAGAAGCAGAAGAAGGAGAAGGAGAAGGTGAAGTCTGGAGGGTGAAGCAGAAGAAGCAGAAGAAGGAGAAGGAGAAGGTGAAGTCTGGAGGGCGAAGCAGAAGAAGCAGAAGAAGGAGAAGGAGAAGGTGAAGTCAGGAGGTTGAAGCAGAAGAAGCAGAAGAAGGAGAAGGAGAAGGTGATGTCTGGAGGGTGAAGCAGCAGCAGCAGCAGAAGGAGAAGGAGAAGGTGAAGTCTGGAGGGTGAAGCAGAAGAAGCAGAAGAAGGAGAAGGAGAAGGTGAAGTCAGGAGGGTGAATCAGAAGAAGTAGAAGAAGGAGAAGGAGAAGGTGAAGTCTGCAGGGTGAATCAGAAGAAGTAGAAGAAGGAGAAGGAGAAGGTGAAGTCTGGAGGGTGAATCAGAAGAAGCTGAATAAGGAGAAGGAGAAGGTGAAGTCTGCAGGGTTAATCAGAAGAAGCAGAAGAAGGAGAAGGAGAAGGTGAAGTCTGGAGGGTGAATCAGAAGAAGCAGAAGAAGGAGAAGGAGAAGGTGATGTCTGGAGGGTGAATCAGAAGAAGCAGAAGAAGGAGAAGGAGAAGGTGAAGTCTGGAGGGTGAATCAGAAGAAGCAGAAGAAGGAGAAGGAGAAGGTGAAGTCAGGAGGGTGAAGCAGAAGAAGCAGAAGAAGGAGAAGGAGAAGGTGAAGTCAGGAGGGTGAATCAGAAGAAGCAGAAGAAGGAGAAGGAGAAGGTGAAGTTAGGAGGGTGAATCAGAAGAAGCAGAAGAAGGAGAAGGAGAAGGTGAAGTCAGGGGGTGAAGCAGAAGAAGTAGAAGAAGGAGAAGGAGAAGGTGAAGTCAGGAGGGTGAAGCAGAAGAAGCAGAAGAAGGAGAAGGAGAAGCTGAAGTCAGGAGGGTGAATCCGAAGAAGTACAAGAAGGAGAAGGAGAAGGTGAAGCCTGGAGGGTGAATCAGAAGAAGTAGAAGAAGGAGAAGGAGAAGGTGAAGTCTGGAGGGTGAATCAGAAGAAGTAGAAGAAGGAGAAGGAGAAGGTGAAGTCTGGAGGGTGAATCAGAAGAAGCAGAAGAAGGAGAAGGAGAAGGTGAAGTCTGGAGGGAGAAGCAGAAGAAGTAGAAGAAGGAGAAGGATAAGGTGAAGTCTGGAGGGTGAATCAGAAGAAGTAGAAGAAGGAGAAGGAGAAGGTGAAGTCTGGAGGGTGAATCAGAAGAAGTAGAAGAAGGAGAAGGAGAAGGTGAAGTCTGGAGGGTGAATGAGAAGAAGCAGAAGAAGGAGAAGGAGAAGGTGAAGTCTGGAGGGTGAATCAGAAGAAGTAGAAGAAGGAGAAGGAGAAGGTGTAGTCAGGGGGGTGAAGCAGAAGAAGTAGAAGAAGGAGAAGGAGAAGGTGAAGTCAGGAGGGTGAAGCAGAAGAAGCAGAAGAAGGAGAAGGAAAAGCTGAAGTCAGGAGGGTGAATCAGAAGAAGTACAAAAAGGAGAAGGAGAAGGTGAAGCCTGGAGGGTGAATCAGAAGAAGTAGAAGAAGGAGAAGGAGAAGGTGAAGTCTGGAGGGTGAATCAGAAAAAGTAGAAGAAGGAGAAGGAGAAGGTGAAGTCTGGAGGGTGAATCAGAAGAAGCAGAAGAAGGAGAAGGAGAAGGTGAAGTCTGGAGGGAGAAGCAGAAGAAGTAGAAGAAGGAGAAGGAGAAGGTGAAGTCTGGAGGGTGAAGCAGAAGAAGTAGAAGAAGGAGAAGGAGAAGGTGAAGTCAGGAGGGTGAATCAGAAGAAGTAGAAGGAGAAGGAGAAGGTGTAGTCAGGAGGGTGAATCAGAAGAAGCAGAAGAAGGAGAAGGAGAAGGTGAAGTCTGGAGCGTGAAACAGAAGAACAAAAGAAGTAGAAGGAGAAGGTGAAGTCTGGAGGGTGAATCAGAAGAAGCAGAAGAAAGAGAAGGAGAAGGTGAAGTCTGGAGGGTGAATCAGAAGAAGTAGAAGAAGGAGAAGTAGAAGGTGAGATCTGGAGGGTGAATCAGAAGAAGCAGAAGAAGGAGAAGGAGAAGGTGAAGGCTGGAGGGTGAATCAGAAGAAGCAGAAGAAGGAGAAGGAGAAGATGAAGTCTGGAGGGTGAATCAGAAGAAGTAGAAGAAAGAGAAGGAGACGGTGAGGTCTGGAGGGTGAATCAGAAGAAGCAGAAGAAGGAGAAGGAGAAGGTGAAGTCTGGAGGGTGAATCAGAAGAAGCAGAAGAAGGAGAAGGAGAAGGTGAAGTCTGGAGGGTGAATCAGAAGAAGCAGAAGAAGGAGAAGGAGAAGGTGAAGTCAGGAGGGTGAATCAGAAGAAGCAGAAGAAGGAGAAGGAGAAGGTGAAGTTAGGAGGGTGAATCAGAAGAAGCAGAAGAAGGAGAAGGAGAACGTGAAGTCAGGGGGGTGAAGCAGAAGAAGTAGAAGAAGGTGAAGGAGAAGGTGAATTCAGGAGGGTGAAGCAGAAGAAGCAGAAGAAGGACAAGGAGATGGTGAAGTCTGGAGGGCGCAGCAGAAGAAGCAGAAGAAGGAGAAGGAGAAGGTGAAGTCTGGAGGGCGAAGCAGAAGAAGCAGAAGAAGGAGAAGGAGAAGGTGAAGTCAGGAGGTTGAAGCAGAAGAAGCAGAAGAAGGAGAAGGAGAAGGTGATGTCTGGAGGGTGAAGCAGCAGCAGCAGCAGAAGGAGAAGGAGAAGGTGAAGTCTGGAGGGTGAAGCAGAAGAAGCAGAAGAAGGAGAAGGAGAAGGTGAAGTCAGGAGGGTGAATCAGAAGAAGTAGAAGAAGGAGAAGGAGAAGGTGAAGTCTGGAGGGTGAATCAGAAGAAGTAGAAGAAGGAGAAGGAGAAGGTGAAGTCTGGAGGGTGAATCAGAAGAAGTAGAAGAAGGAGAAGGAGAAGGTGAAGTCTGGAGGGTGAATCAGAAGAAGCAGAAGAAGGAGAAGGAGAAGGTGAAGTCTGGAGGGAGAAGCAGAAGAAGTAGAAGAAGGAGAAGGAGAAGGTGAAGTCTGGAGGGTGAATCAGAAGAAGTAGAAGAAGGAGAAGGAGAAGGTGAAGTCTGGAGGGTGAATCAGAAGAAGTAGAAGAAGGAGAAGGAGAAGGTGAAGCCTGGAGGGTGAACCAGAAGAAGCAGAAGAAGGAGAAGGAGAAGGTGAAGTCTGGAGGGTGAATCAGAAGAAGTAGACGAAGGAGAAGGAGAAGGTGAAGTCTGGAGGGTGAATCAGAAGAAGCAGAAGAAGGAGAAGGAGAAGGTGAAGTCTGGAGGGTGAATCAGAAGAAGCAGAAGAAGGAGAAGGAGAGGGTGAAGTCTGGAGGGTGAATCAGAAGAAGCAGAAGAAGGAGAAGGAGAAGTTAAAGTCAGGAGGGTGAACCAGAAGAAGCAGAAGAAGGAGAAGGAGAAGGTGAAGTCTGGAGGGTGAATCAGAAGAAGTAGAAGAAGGAGAAGGAGAAGGTGTAGTCTGGAGGGTGAATCAGAAGAAGTAGACGAAGGAGAAGGAGAAGGTGAAGTCTGGAGGGTGAATCAGAAGAAGCAGAAGAAGGAGAAGGAGAAGGTGAAGTCTGGAGGGTGAATCAGAAGAAGCAGAAGAAGGAGAAGGAGAGGGTGAAGTCTGGAGGGTGAATCAGAAGAAGCAGAAGAAGGAGAAGGAGAAGTTAAAGTCAGGAGGGTGAATCAGAAGAAGGAGAAGGAGAAGGTGAAGTCTGGAGGGTGAATCAGAAGAAGTAGAAGAAGGAGAAGGAGAAGGTGAAGTCTGGAGGGTGAATCAGAAGAAGTAGAAGAAGGAGAAGGAGAAGGTGAAGTCTGGAGGGTGAATCAGAAGAAGCAGAAGAAGGAGAAGGAGAAGGTGAAGTCAGGAGGGTGAATCAGAAGAAGCAGAAGAAGGAGAAGGAGAAGGTGAAGTTAGGAGGGTGAATCAGAAGAAGCAGAAGAAGGAGAAGGAGAACGTGAAGTCAGGGGGGTGAAGCAGAAGAAGTAGAAGAAGGTGAAGGAGAAGGTGAATTCAGGAGGGTGAAGCAGAAGAAGCAGAAGAAGGACAAGGAGATGGTGAAGTCTGGAGGGCGCAGCAGAAGAAGCAGAAGAAGGAGAAGGAGAACGTGAAGTCTGGAGGGTGAAGCAGAAGAAGCAGAAGAAGGAGAAGGAGAAGCTGAAGTCTGGAGGGCGAAGCAGAAGAAGCAGAAGAAGGAGAAGGAGAAGGTGAAGTCAGGAGGTTGAAGCAGAAGAAGCAGAAGAAGGAGAAGGAGAAGGTGATGTCTCGAGGGTGAAGCAGCAGCAGCAGCAGAAGGAGAAGGAGAAGGTGAAGTCTGGAGGGTGAAGCAGAAGAAGCAGAAGAAGGAGAAGGAGAAGGTGAAGTCAGGAGGGTGAATCAGAAGAAGTAGAAGAAGGAGAAGGAGAAGGTGAAGTCTGGAGGGTGAATCAGAAGAAGTAGAAGAAGGAGAAGGAGAAGGTGAAGTCTGGAGGGTGAATCAGAAGAAGTAGAAGAAGGAGAAGGAGAAGGTGAAGTCTGGAGGGTGAATCAGAAGAAGCAGAAGAAGGAGAAGGAGAAGGTGAAGTCTGGAGGGAGAAGCAGAAGAAGTAGAAGAAGGAGAAGGAGAAGGTGAAGTCTGGAGGGTGAATCAGAAGAAGTAGAAGAAGGAGAAGGAGAAGGTGAAGTCTGGAGGGTGAATCAGAAGAAGTAGAAGAAGGAGAAGGAGAAGGTGAAGCCTGGAGGGTGAACCAGAAGAAGCAGATGAAGGAGAAGGAGAAGGTGAAGTCTGTAGGGTGAATCAGAAGAAGTAGAAGAAGGAGAAGGAGAAGGTGTAGTCTGGAGGGTGAATCAGAAGAAGTAGACGAAGGAGAAGGAGAAGGTGAAGTCTGGAGGGTGAATCAGAAGAAGCAGAAGAAGGAGAAGGAGAAGGTGAAGTCTGGAGGGTGAATCAGAAGAAGCAGAAGAAGGAGAAGGAGAGGGTGAAGTCTGGAGGGTGAATCAGAAGAAGCAGAAGAAGGAGAAGGAGAAGTTAAAGTCAGGAGGGTGAATCAGAAGAAGGAGAAGGAGAAGGTGAAGTCTGGAGGGTGAATCAGAAGAAGTAGAACAAGGAGAAGGAGAAGGTGAAGTCTGGAGGGTGAATCAGAAGAAGTAGAAGAAGGAGAAGGAGAAGGTGAAGTCTGGAGGGTGAATCAGAAGAAGCAGAAGAAGGAGAAGGAGAAGGTGAAGTCTGGAGGGAGAAGCAGAAGAAGTAGAAGAATGAGAAGGAGAAGGTGAAGTCTGGAGGGTGAATCAGAAGAAGTAGAAGAAGGAGAAGGAGAAGGAGAAGTCTGGAGGGTGAAGCAGAAGAAGTAGAAGAAGTAGAAGGAGAAGGTGAAGTCTGGAGGATGAATCAGAAGAAGTAGAAGAAGGAGAAGGTGAAGTCAGGAGGGTGAATCAGAAGAAGTAGAAGAAGGAGAAGGAGAAGATCAAGTCAGGAGGGTGAATCAGAAGAAGCACAAGAAGGTGAAGGAGAAGGTGAAGTCTGGAGGGTGAAGCAGAAGAAGTAGAAGAAGGAGAAGGAGAAGGTGAAGTCTGGAGGGTGAATCAGAAGAAGTAGAAGAAGGAGAAGGAGAAGGAGAAGTCTGGAGGGTGAATCAGAAGAAGCAGAAGAAGGAGAAGGAGAAGGTGAAGTCTGGAGGGTCAATCAGAAGAAGCAGAAGAAGGAGAAGGAGAAGGTGAAGTCTGGAGGGTGAATCAGAAGAAGTAGAAGAAGGAGAAGGAGAAGGTGAAGTCAGGGGGTGAAGCAGAAGAAATAGAAGAAGGAGAAGGAGAAGGTGAAGTCAGGAGGGTGAAGCAGAAGAAGCAGAAGAAGGAGAAGGAGAAGCTGAAGTCAGGAGGGTGAATCCGAAGAAGTACAAGAAGGAGAAGGAGAAGGTGAAGCCTGGAGGGTGAATCAGAAGAAGTAGAAGAAGGAGAAGGAGAAGGTGAAGTCTGGAGGGTGAATCAGAAGAAGTAGAAGAAGGAGAAGGAGAAGGTGAAGTCTGGAGGGTGAATCAGAAGAAGCAGAAGAAGGAGAAGGAGAAGGTGAAGTCTGGAGGGAGAAGCAGAAGAAGTAGAAGAAGGAGAAGGATAAGGTGAAGTCTGGAGGGTGAATCAGAAGAAGTAGAAGAAGGAGAAGGAGAAGGTGAAGTCTGGAGGGTGAATCAGAAGAAGTAGAAGAAGGAGAAGGAGAAGGTGAAGTCTGGAGGGTGAATGAGAAGAAGCAGAAGAAGGAGAAGGAGAAGGTGAAGTCTGGAGGGTGAATCAGAAGAAGTAGAAGAAGGAGAAGGAGAAGGTGTAGTCAGGGGGGTGAAGCAGAAGAAGTAGAAGAAGGAGAAGGAGAGGGTGAAGTCTGGAGGGTGAATCAGAAGAAGCAGAAGAAGGAGAAGGAGAAGTTAAAGTCAGGAGGGTGAATCAGAAGAAGCAGAAGAAGGAGAAGGAGAACGTGAAGTCAGGGGGGTGAAGCAGAAGAAGTAGAAGAAGGTGAAGGAGAAGGTGAATTCAGGAGGGTGAAGCAGAAGAAGCAGAAGAAGGACAAGGAGATGGTGAAGTCTGGAGGGCGCAGCAGAAGAAGCAGAAGAAGGAGAAGGAGAACGTGAAGTCTGGAGGGTGAAGCAGAAGAAGCAGAAGAAGGAGAAGGAGAAGGTGAAGTCTGGAGGGCGAAGCAGAAGAAGCAGAAGAAGGAGAAGGAGAAGGTGAAGTCAGGAGGTTGAAGCAGAAGAAGCAGAAGAAGGAGAAGGAGAAGGTGATGTCTCGAGGGTGAAGCAGCAGCAGCAGCAGAAGGAGAAGGAGAAGGTGAAGTCTGGAGGGTGAAGCAGAAGAAGCAGAAGAAGGAGAAGGAGAAGGTGAAGTCAGGAGGGTGAATCAGAAGAAGTAGAAGAAGGAGAAGGAGAAGGTGAAGTCTGGAGGGTGAATCAGAAGAAGTAGAAGAAGGAGAAGGAGAAGGTGAAGTCTGGAGGGTGAATCAGAAGAAGTAGAAGAAGGAGAAGGAGAAGGTGAAGTCTGGAGGGTGAATCAGAAGAAGCAGAAGAAGGAGAAGGAGAAGGTGAAGTCTGGAGGGAGAAGCAGAAGAAGTAGAAGAAGGAGAAGGAGAAGGTGAAGTCTGGAGGGTGAATCAGAAGAAGTAGAAGAAGGAGAAGGAGAAGGTGAAGTCTGGAGGGTGAATCAGAAGAAGTAGAAGAAGGAGAAGGAGAAGGTGAAGCCTGGAGGGTGAACCAGAAGAAGCAGAAGAAGGAGAAGGAGAAGGTGAAGTCTGTAGGGTGAATCAGAAGAAGTAGAAGAAGGAGAAGGAGAAGGTGTAGTCTGGAGGGTGAATCAGAAGAAGTAGACGAAGGAGAAGGAGAAGGTGAAGTCTGGAGGGTGAATCAGAAGAAGCAGAAGAAGGAGAAGGAGAAGGTGAAGTCTGGAGGTTGAATCAGAAGAAGCAGAAGAAGGAGAAGGAGAGGGTGAAGTCTGGAGGGTGAATCAGAAGAAGCAGAAGAAGGAGAAGGAGAAGTTAAAGTCAGGAGGGTGAATCAGAAGAAGGAGAAGGAGAAGGTGAAGTCTGGAGGGTGAATCAGAAGAAGTAGAACAAGGAGAAGGAGAAGGTGAAGTCTGGAGGGTGAATCAGAAGAAGTAGAAGAAGGAGAAGGAGAAGGTGAAGTCTGGAGGGTGAATCAGAAGAAGCAGAAGAAGGAGAAGGAGAAGGTGAAGTCTGGAGGGAGAAGCAGAAGAAGTAGAAGAATGAGAAGGAGAAGGTGAAGTCTGGAGGGTGAATCAGAAGAAGTAGAAGAAGGAGAAGGAGAAGGAGAAGTCTGGAGGGTGAAGCAGAAGAAGTAGAAGAAGTAGAAGGAGAAGGTGAAGTCTGGAGGATGAATCAGAAGAAGTAGAAGAAGGAGAAGGTGAAGTCAGGAGGGTGAATCAGAAGAAGTAGAAGAAGGAGAAGGAAAAGATCAAGTCAGGAGGGTGAATCAGAAGAAGCACAAGAAGGAGAAGGAGAAGGTGAAGTCTGGAGGGTGAAGCAGAAGAAGTAGAAGAAGGAGAAGGAGAAGGTGAAGTCTGGAGGGTGAATCAGAAGAAGTAGAAGAAGGAGAAGGAGAAGGAGAAGTCTGGAGGGTGAATCAGAAGAAGCAGAAGAAGGAGAAGGAGAAGGTGAAGTCTGGAGGGTGAATCAGAAGAAGTAGAAGAAGGAGAAGGAGAAGGTGAAGTCAGGGGGTGAAGCAGAAGAAGTAGAAGAAGGAGAAGGAGAAGGTGAAGTCAGGAGGGCGAAGCAGAAGAAGCAGAAGAAGGAGAAGGAGAAGCTGAAGTCAGGAGGGTGAATCCGAAGAAGTATAAGAAGGAGAAGGAGAAGGTGAAGCCTGGAGGGTGAATCAGAAGAAGTAGAAGAAGGAGAAGGAGAAGGTGAAGTCTGGAGGGTGAATCAGAAGAAGTAGAAGAAGGAGAAGGAGAAGGTGAAGTCTGGAGGGTGAATCAGAAGAAGCAGAAGAAGGAGAAGGAGAAGGTGAAGTCTGGAGGGAGAAGCAGAAGAAGTAGAAGAAGGAGAAGGATAAGGTGAAGTCTGGAGGGTGAATCAGAAGAAGTAGAAGAAGGAGAAGGAGAAGGTGAAGTCTGGAGGGTGAATCAGAAGAAGCAGAAGAAGGAGAAGGAGAAGGTGAAGTCTGGAGGGTGAATCAGAAGAAGTAGAAGAAGGAGAAGGAGAAGGTGTAGTCAGGGGGGTGAAGCAGAAGAAGTAGAAGAAGGAGAAGGAGAGGGTGAAGTCTGGAGGGTGAATCAGAAGAAGCAGAAGAAGGAGAAGGAGAAGTTAAAGTCAGGAGGGTGAATCAGAAGAAGGAGAAGGAGAAGGTGAAGTCTGGAGGGTGAATCAGAAGAAGTAGAACAAGGAGAAGGAGAAGGTGAAGTCTGGAGGGTGAATCAGAAGAAGTAGAAGAAGGAGAAGGAGAAGGTGAAGTCTGGAGGGTGAATCAGAAGAAGCAGAAGAAGGAGAAGGAGAAGGTGAAGTCTGGAGGGAGAAGCAGAAGAAGTAGAAGAATGAGAAGGAGAAGGTGATGTCTGGAGGGTGAATCAGAAGAAGTAGAAGAAGGAGAAGGAGAAGGAGAAGTCTGGAGGGTGAAGCAGAAGAAGTAGAAGAAGTAGAAGGAGAAGGTGAAGTCTGGAGGATGAATCAGAAGAAGTAGAAGAAGGAGAAGGTGAAGTCAGGAGGGTGAATCAGAAGAAGTAGAAGAAGGAGAAGGAGAAGATCAAGTCAGGAGGGTGAATCAGAAGAAGCACAAGAAGGAGAAGGAGAAGGTGAAGTCTGGAGGGTGAAGCAGAAGAAGTAGAAGAAGGAGAAGGAGAAGGTGAAGTCTGGAGGGTGAATCAGAAGAAGTAGAAGAAGGAGAAGGAGAAGGAGAAGTCTGGAGGGTGAATCAGAAGAAGCAGAAGAAGGAGAAGGAGAAGGTGAAGTCTGGAGGGTCAATCAGAAGAAGCAGAAGAAGGAGAAGGAGAAGGTGAAGTCTGGAGGGTGAATCAGAAGAAGTAGAAGAAGGAGAAGGAGAAGGTGAAGTCAGGGGGTGAAGCAGAAGAAGTAGAAGAAGGAGAAGGAGAAGGTGAAGTCAGGAGGGTGAAGCAGAAGAAGCAGAAGAAGGAGAAGGAGAAGCTGAAGTCAGGAGGGTGAATCCGAAGAAGTACAAGAAGGAGAAGGAGAAGGTGAAGCCTGGAGGGTGAATCAGAAGAAGTAGAAGAAGGAGAAGGAGAAGGTGAAGTCTGGAGGGTGAATCAGAAGAAGTAGAAGAAGGAGAAGGAGAAGGTGAAGTCTGGAGGGTGAATCAGAAGAAGCAGAAGAAGGAGAAGGAGAAGGTGAAGTCTGGAGGGAGAAGCAGAAGAAGTAGAAGAAGGAGAAGGATAAGGTGAAGTCTGGAGGGTGAATCAGAAGAAGTAGAAGAAGGAGAAGGAGAAGGTGAAGTCTGGAGGGTGAATCAGAAGAAGTAGAAGAAGGAGAAGGAGAAGGTGAAGTCTGGAGGGTGAATGAGAAGAAGCAGAAGAAGGAGAAGGAGAAGGTGAAGTCTGGAGGGTGAATCAGAAGAAGTAGAAGAAGGAGAAGGAGAAGGTGTAGTCAGGGGGGTGAAGCAGAAGAAGTAGAAGAAGGAGAAGGAGAAGGTGAAGTCAGGAGGGTGAAGCAGAAGAAGCAGAAGAAGGAGAAGGAAAAGCTGAAGTCAGGAGGGTGAATCAGAAGAAGTACAAAAAGGAGAAGGAGAAGGTGAAGCCTGGAGGGTGAATCAGAAGAAGTAGAAGAAGGAGAAGGAGAAGGTGAAGTCTGGAGGGTGAATCAGAAAAAGTAGAAGAAGGAGAAGGAGAAGGTGAAGTCTGGAGGGTGAATCAGAAGAAGCAGAAGAAGGAGAAGGAGAAGGTGAAGTCTGGAGGGAGAAGCAGAAGAAGTAGAAGAAGGAGAAGGAGAAGGTGAAGTCTGGAGGGTGAAGCAGAAGAAGTAGAAGAAGGAGAAGGAGAAGGTGAAGTCAGGAGGGTGAATCAGAAGAAGTAGAAGAAGGAGAAGGAGAAGGTGTAGTCAGGAGGGTGAATCAGAAGAAGCAGAAGAAGGAGAAGGAGAAGGTGAAGTCTGGAGCGTGAAACAGAAGAACAAAAGAAGTAGAAGGAGAAGGTGAAGTCTGGAGGGTGAATCAGAAGAAGCAGAAGAAAGAGAAGGAGAAGGTGAAGTTTGGAGGGTGAATCAGAAGAAGTAGAAGAAGGAGAAGTAGAAGGTGAGATCTGGAGGGTGAATCAGAAGAAGCAGAAGAAGGAGAAGGAGAAGGTGAAGGCTGGAGGGTGAATCAGAAGAAGCAGAAGAAGGAGAAGGAGAAGATGAAGTCTGGAGGGTGAATCAGAAGAAGTAGAAGAAAGAGAAGGAGACGGTGAGGTCTGGAGGGTGAATCAGAAGAAGCAGAAGAAGGAGAAGGAGAAGGTGAAGTCTGGAGGGTGAATCAGAAGAAGCAGAAGAAGGAGAAGGAGAAGGTGAAGTCTGGAGGGTGAATCAGAAGAAGCAGAAGAAGGAGAAGGAGAAGGTGAAGTCAGGAGGGTGAATCAGAAGAAGCAGAAGAAGGAGAAGGAGAAGGTGAAGTTAGGAGGGTGAATCAGAAGAAGCAGAAGAAGGAGAAGGAGAACGTGAAGTCGGGGGGGTGAAGCAGAAGAAGTAGAAGAAGGTGAAGGAGAAGGTGAATTCAGGAGGGTGAAGCAGAAGAAGCAGAAGAAGGACAAGGAGATGGTGAAGTCTGGAGGGCGCAGCAGAAGAAGCAGAAGAAGGAGAAGGAGAAGGTGAAGTCTGGAGGGTGAAGCAGAAGAAGCAGAAGAAGGAGAAGGAGAAGGTGAAGTCTGGAGGGCGAAGCAGAAGAAGCAGAAGAAGGAGAAGGAGAAGGTGAAGTCAGGAGGTTGAAGCAGAAGAAGCAGAAGAAGGAGAAGGAGAAGGTGATGTCTGGAGGGTGAAGCAGCAGCAGCAGCAGAAGGAGAAGGAGAAGGTGAAGTCTGGAGGGTGAAGCAGAAGAAGCAGAAGAAGGAGAAGGAGAAGGTGAAGTCAGGAGGGTGAATCAGAAGAAGTAGAAGAAGGAGAAGGAGAAGGTGAAGTCTGGAGGGTGAATCAGAAGAAGTAGAAGAAGGAGAAGGAGAAGGTGAAGTCTGGAGGGTGAATCAGAAGAAGTAGAAGAAGGAGAAGGAGAAGGTGAAGTCTGGAGGGTGAATCAGAAGAAGCAGAAGAAGGAGAAGGAGAAGGTGAAGTCTGGAGGGAGAAGCAGAAGAAGTAGAAGAAGGAGAAGGAGAAGGTGAAGTCTGGAGGGTGAATCAGAAGAAGTAGAAGAAGGAGAAGGAGAAGGTGAAGTCTGGAGGGTGAATCAGAAGAAGTAGAAGAAGGAGAAGGAGAAGGTGAAGCCTGGAGGGTGAACCAGAAGAAGCAGAAGAAGGAGAAGGAGAAGGTGAAGTCTGGAGGGTGAATCAGAAGAAGTAGACGAAGGAGAAGGAGAAGGTGAAGTCTGGAGGGTGAATCAGAAGAAGCAGAAGAAGGAGAAGGAGAAGGTGAAGTCTGGAGGGTGAATCAGAAGAAGCAGAAGAAGGAGAAGGAGAGGGTGAAGTCTGGAGGGTGAATCAGAAGAAGCAGAAGAAGGAGAAGGAGAAGTTAAAGTCAGGAGGGTGAACCAGAAGAAGCAGAAGAAGGAGAAGGAGAAGGTGAAGTCTGGAGGGTGAATCAGAAGAAGCAGAAGAAGGAGAAGGAGAGGGTGAAGTCTGGAGGGTGAATCAGAAGAAGCAGAAGAAGGAGAAGGAGAAGGTGAAGTCTGGAGGGTGAATCAGAAGAAGCAGAAGAAGGAGAAGGAGAGGGTGAAGTCTGGAGGGTGAATCAGAAGAAGCAGAAGAAGGAGAAGGAGAAGTTAAAGTCAGGAGGGTGAATCAGAAGAAGGAGAAGGAGAAGGTGAAGTCTGGAGGGTGAATCAGAAGAAGTAGAACAAGGAGAAGGAGAAGGTGAAGTCTGGAGGGTGAATCAGAAGAAGTAGAAGAAGGAGAAGGAGAAGGTGAAGTCTGGAGGGTGAATCAGAAGAAGCAGAAGAAGGAGAAGGAGAAGGTGAAGTCTGGAGGGAGAAGCAGAAGAAGTAGAAGAATGAGAAGGAGAAGGTGAAGTCTGGAGGGTGAATCAGAAGAAGTAGAAGAAGGAGAAGGAGAAGGAGAAGTCTGGAGGGTGAAGCAGAAGAAGTAGAAGAAGTAGAAGGAGAAGGTGAAGTCTGGAGGATGAATCAGAAGAAGTAGAAGAAGGAGAAGGTGAAGTCAGGAGGGTGAATCAGAAGAAGTAGAAGAAGGAGAAGGAGAAGATCAAGTCAGGAGGGTGAATCAGAAGAAGCACAAGAAGGAGAAGGAGAAGGTGAAGTCTGGAGGGTGAAGCAGAAGAAGTAGAAGAAGGAGAAGGAGAAGGTGAAGTCTGGAGGGTGAATCAGAAGAAGTAGAAGAAGGAGAAGGAGAAGGAGAAGTCTGGAGGGTGAATCAGAAGAAGCAGAAGAAGGAGAAGGAGAAGGTGAAGTCTGGAGGGTCAATCAGAAGAAGCAGAAGAAGGAGAAGGAGAAGGTGAAGTCTGGAGGGTGAATCAGAAGAAGTAGAAGAAGGAGAAGGAGAAGGTGAAGTCAGGGGGTGAAGCAGAAGAAGTAGAAGAAGGAGAAGGAGAAGGTGAAGTCAGGAGGGTGAAGCAGAAGAAGCAGAAGAAGGAGAAGGAGAAGCTGAAGTCAGGAGGGTGAATCCGAAGAAGTACAAGAAGGAGAAGGAGAAGGTGAAGCCTGGAGGGTGAATCAGAAGAAGTAGAAGAAGGAGAAGGAGAAGGTGAAGTCTGGAGGGTGAATCAGAAGAAGTAGAAGAAGGAGAAGGAGAAGGTGAAGTCTGGAGGGTGAATCAGAAGAAGCAGAAGAAGGAGAAGGAGAAGGTGAAGTCTGGAGGGAGAAGCAGAAGAAGTAGAAGAAGGAGAAGGATAAGGTGAAGTCTGGAGGGTGAATCAGAAGAAGTAGAAGAAGGAGAAGGAGAAGGTGAAGTCTGGAGGGTGAATCAGAAGAAGTAGAAGAAGGAGAAGGAGAAGGTGAAGTCTGGAGGGTGAATGAGAAGAAGCAGAAGAAGGAGAAGGAGAAGGTGAAGTCTGGAGGGTGAATCAGAAGAAGTAGAAGAAGGAGAAGGAGAAGGTGTAGTCAGGGGGGTGAAGCAGAAGAAGTAGAAGAAGGAGAAGGAGAAGGTGAAGTCAGGAGGGTGAAGCAGAAGAAGCAGAAGAAGGAGAAGGAAAAGCTGAAGTCAGGAGGGTGAATCAGAAGAAGTACAAAAAGGAGAAGGAGAAGGTGAAGCCTGGAGGGTGAATCAGAAGAAGTAGAAGAAGGAGAAGGAGAAGGTGAAGTCTGGAGGGTGAATCAGAAAAAGTAGAAGAAGGAGAAGGAGAAGGTGAAGTCTGGAGGGTGAATCAGAAGAAGCAGAAGAAGGAGAAGGAGAAGGTGAAGTCTGGAGGGAGAAGCAGAAGAAGTAGAAGAAGGAGAAGGAGAAGGTGAAGTCTGGAGGGTGAAGCAGAAGAAGTAGAAGAAGGAGAAGGAGAAGGTGAAGTCAGGAGGGTGAATCAGAAGAAGTAGAAGAAGGAGAAGGAGAAGGTGTAGTCAGGAGGGTGAATCAGAAGAAGCAGAAGAAGGAGAAGGAGAAGGTGAAGTCTGGAGCGTGAAACAGAAGAACAAAAGAAGTAGAAGGAGAAGGTGAAGTCTGGAGGGTGAATCAGAAGAAGCAGAAGAAAGAGAAGGAGAAGGTGAAGTTTGGAGGGTGAATCAGAAGAAGTAGAAGAAGGAGAAGTAGAAGGTGAGATCTGGAGGGTGAATCAGAAGAAGCAGAAGAAGGAGAAGGAGAAGGTGAAGGCTGGAGGGTGAATCAGAAGAAGCAGAAGAAGGAGAAGGAGAAGATGAAGTCTGGAGGGTGAATCAGAAGAAGTAGAAGAAAGAGAAGGAGACGGTGATGTCTGGAGGGTGAATCAGAAGAAGCAGAAGAAGGAGAAGGAGAAGGTGAAGTCTGGAGGGTGAATCAGAAGAAGCAGAAGAAGGAGAAGGAGAAGGTGAAGTCTGGAGGGTGAATCAGAAGAAGCAGAAGAAGGAGAAGGAGAAGGTGAAGTCAGGAGGGTGAATCAGAAGAAGCAGAAGAAGGAGAAGGAGAAGGTGAAGTTAGGAGGGTGAATCAGAAGAAGCAGAAGAAGGAGAAGGAGAACGTGAAGTCAGGGGGGTGAAGCAGAAGAAGTAGAAGAAGGTGAAGGAGAAGGTGAATTCAGGAGGGTGAAGCAGAAGAAGCAGAAGAAGGACAAGGAGATGGTGAAGTCTGGAGGGCGCAGCAGAAGAAGCAGAAGAAGGAGAAGGAGAAGGTGAAGTCTGGAGGGTGAAGCAGAAGAAGCAGAAGAAGGAGAAGGAGAAGGTGAAGTCTGAAGGGCGAAGCAGAAGAAGCAGAAGAAGGAGAAGGAGAAGGTGAAGTCAGGAGGTTGAAGCAGAAGAAGCAGAAGAAGGAGAAGGAGAAGGTGATGTCTGGAGGGTGAAGCAGCAGCAGCAGCAGAAGGAGAAGGAGAAGGTGAAGTCTGGAGGGTGAAGCAGAAGAAGCAGAAGAAGGAGAAGGAGAAGGTGAAGTCAGGAGGGTGAATCAGAAGAAGTAGAAGAAGGAGAAGGAGAAGGTGAAGTCTGGAGGGTGAATCAGAAGAAGTAGAAGAAGGAGAAGGAGAAGGTGAAGTCTGGAGGGTGAATCAGAAGAAGTAGAAGAAGGAGAAGGAGAAGGTGAAGTCTGGAGGGTGAATCAGAAGAAGCAGAAGAAGGAGAAGGAGAAGGTGAAGTCTGGAGGGAGAAGCAGAAGAAGTAGAAGAAGGAGAAGGAGAAGGTGAAGTCTGGAGGGTGAATCAGAAGAAGTAGAAGAAGGAGAAGGAGAAGGTGAAGTCTGGAGGGTGAATCAGAAGAAGTAGAAGAAGGAGAAGGAGAAGGTGAAGCCTGGAGGGTGAACCAGAAGAAGCAGAAGAAGGAGAAGGAGAAGGTGAAGTCTGGAGGGTGAATCAGAAGAAGTAGACGAAGGAGAAGGAGAAGGTGAAGTCTGGAGGGTGAATCAGAAGAAGCAGAAGAAGGAGAAGGAGAAGGTGAAGTCTGGAGGGTGAATCAGAAGAAGCAGAAGAAGGAGAAGGAGAGGGTGAAGTCTGGAGGGTGAATCAGAAGAAGCAGAAGAAGGAGAAGGAGAAGTTAAAGTCAGGAGGGTGAACCAGAAGAAGCAGAAGAAGGAGAAGGAGAAGGTGAAGTCTGGAGGGTGAATCAGAAGAAGTAGAAGAAGGAGAAGGAGAAGGTGTAGTCTGGAGGGTGAATCAGAAGAAGTAGACGAAGGAGAAGGAGAAGGTGAAGTCTGGAGGGTGAATCAGAAGAAGCAGAAGAAGGAGAAGGAGAAGGTGAAGTCTGGAGGGTGAATCAGAAGAAGCAGAAGAAGGAGAAGGAGAGGGTGAAGTCTGGAGGGTGAATCAGAAGAAGCAGAAGAAGGAGAAGGAGAAGTTAAAGTCAGGAGGGTGAATCAGAAGAAGGAGAAGGAGAAGGTGAAGTCTGGAGGGTGAATCAGAAGAAGTAGAAGAAGGAGAAGGAGAAGGTGAAGTCTGGAGGGTGAATCAGAAGAAGTAGAAGAAGGAGAAGGAGAAGGTGAAGTCTGGAGGGTGAATCAGAAGAAGCAGAAGAAGGAGAAGGAGAAGGTGAAGTCAGGAGGGTGAATCAGAAGAAGCAGAAGAAGGAGAAGGAGAAGGTGAAGTTAGGAGGGTGAATCAGAAGAAGCAGAAGAAGGAGAAGGAGAACGTGAAGTCAGGGGGGTGAAGCAGAAGAAGTAGAAGAAGGTGAAGGAGAAGGTGAATTCAGGAGGGTGAAGCAGAAGAAGCAGAAGAAGGACAAGGAGATGGTGAAGTCTGGAGGGCGCAGCAGAAGAAGCAGAAGAAGGAGAAGGAGAACGTGAAGTCTGGAGGGTGAAGCAGAAGAAGCAGAAGAAGGAGAAGGAGAAGGTGAAGTCTGGAGGGCGAAGCAGAAGAAGGAGAAGGAGAAGGTGAAGTCAGGAGGTTGAAGCAGAAGAAGCAGAAGAAGGAGAAGGAGAAGGTGATGTCTCGAGGGTGAAGCAGCAGCAGCAGCAGAAGGAGAAGGAGAAGGTGAAGTCTGGAGGGTGAAGCAGAAGAAGCAGAAGAAGGAGAAGGAGAAGGTGAAGTCAGGAGGGTGAATCAGAAGAAGTAGAAGAAGGAGAAGGAGAAGGTGAAGTCTGGAGGGTGAATCAGAAGAAGTAGAAGAAGGAGAAGGAGAAGGTGAAGTCTGGAGGGTGAATCAGAAGAAGTAGAAGAAGGAGAAGGAGAAGGTGAAGTCTGGAGGGTGAATCAGAAGAAGCAGAAGAAGGAGAAGGAGAACGTGAAGTCAGGGGGGTGAAGCAGAAGAAGTAGAAGAAGGTGAAGGAGAAGGTGAATTCAGGAGGGTGAAGCAGAAGAAGCAGAAGAAGGACAAGGAGATGGTGAAGTCTGGAGGGCGCAGCAGAAGAAGCAGAAGAAGGAGAAGGAGAAGGTGAAGTCTGGAGGGTGAAGCAGAAGAAGTAGAAGAAGGAGAAGGAGAAGGTGAAGTCAGGAGGGCGAAGCAGAAGAAGCAGAAGAAGGAGAAGGAGAAGCTGAAGTCAGGAGGGTGAATCCGAAGAAGTATAAGAAGGAGAAGGAGAAGGTGAAGCCTGGAGGGTGAATCAGAAGAAGTAGAAGAAGGAGAAGGAGAAGGTGAAGTCTGGAGGGTGAATCAGAAGAAGTAGAAGAAGGAGAAGGAGAAGGTGAAGTCTGGAGGGTGAATCAGAAGAAGCAGAAGAAGGAGAAGGAGAAGGTGAAGTCTGGAGGGAGAAGCAGAAGAAGTAGAAGAAGGAGAAGGATAAGGTGAAGTCTGGAGGGTGAATCAGAAGAAGTAGAAGAAGGAGAAGGAGAAGGTGAAGTCTGGAGGGTGAATCAGAAGAAGCAGAAGAAGGAGAAGGAGAAGGTGAAGTCTGGAGGGTGAATCAGAAGAAGTAGAAGAAGGAGAAGGAGAAGGTGTAGTCAGGGGGGTGAAGCAGAAGAAGTAGAAGAAGGAGAAGGAGAGGGTGAAGTCTGGAGGGTGAATCAGAAGAAGCAGAAGAAGGAGAAGGAGAAGTTAAAGTCAGGAGGGTGAATCAGAAGAAGGAGAAGGAGAAGGTGAAGTCTGGAGGGTGAATCAGAAGAAGTAGAACAAGGAGAAGGAGAAGGTGAAGTCTGGAGGGTGAATCAGAAGAAGTAGAAGAAGGAGAAGGAGAAGGTGAAGTCTGGAGGGTGAATCAGAAGAAGCAGAAGAAGGAGAAGGAGAAGGTGAAGTCTGGAGGGAGAAGCAGAAGAAGTAGAAGAATGAGAAGGAGAAGGTGAAGTCTGGAGGGTGAATCAGAAGAAGTAGAAGAAGGAGAAGGAGAAGGAGAAGTCTGGAGGGTGAAGCAGAAGAAGTAGAAGAAGTAGAAGGAGAAGGTGAAGTCTGGAGGATGAATCAGAAGAAGTAGAAGAAGGAGAAGGTGAAGTCAGGAGGGTGAATCAGAAGAAGTAGAAGAAGGAGAAGGAGAAGATCAAGTCAGGAGGGTGAATCAGAAGAAGCACAAGAAGGAGAAGGAGAAGGTGAAGTCTGGAGGGTGAAGCAGAAGAAGTAGAAGAAGGAGAAGGAGAAGGTGAAGTCTGGAGGGTGAATCAGAAGAAGTAGAAGAAGGAGAAGGAGAAGGAGAAGTCTGGAGGGTGAATCAGAAGAAGCAGAAGAAGGAGAAGGAGAAGGTGAAGTCTGGAGGGTCAATCAGAAGAAGCAGAAGAAGGAGAAGGAGAAGGTGAAGTCTGGAGGGTGAATCAGAAGAAGTAGAAGAAGGAGAAGGAGAAGGTGAAGTCAGGGGGTGAAGCAGAAGAAGTAGAAGAAGGAGAAGGAGAAGGTGAAGTCAGGAGGGTGAAGCAGAAGAAGCAGAAGAAGGAGAAGGAGAAGCTGAAGTCAGGAGGGTGAATCCGAAGAAGTACAAGAAGGAGAAGAGAAGGTGAAGCCTGGAGGGTGAATCAGAAGAAGTAGAAGAAGGAGAAGGAGAAGGTGAAGTCTGGAGGGTGAATCAGAAGAAGTAGAAGAAGGAGAAGGAGAAGGTGAAGTCTGGAGGGTGAATCAGAAGAAGCAGAAGAAGGAGAAGGAGAAGGTGAAGTCTGGAGGGAGAAGCAGAAGAAGTAGAAGAAGGAGAAGGATAAGGTGAAGTCTGGAGGGTGAATCAGAAGAAGTAGAAGAAGGAGAAGGAGAAGGTGAAGTCTGGAGGGTGAATCAGAAGAAGTAGAAGAAGGAGAAGGAGAAGGTGAAGTCTGGAGGGTGAATGAGAAGAAGCAGAAGAAGGAGAAGGAGAAGGTGAAGTCTGGAGGGTGAATCAGAAGAAGTAGAAGAAGGAGAAGGAGAAGGTGTAGTCAGGGGGGTGAAGCAGAAGAAGTAGAAGAAGGAGAAGGAGAAGGTGAAGTCAGGAGGGTGAAGCAGAAGAAGCAGAAGAAGGAGAAGGAAAAGCTGAAGTCAGGAGGGTGAATCAGAAGAAGTACAAAAAGGAGAAGGAGAAGGTGAAGCCTGGAGGGTGAATCAGAAGAAGTAGAAGAAGGAGAAGGAGAAGGTGAAGTCTGGAGGGTGAATCAGAAAAAGTAGAAGAAGGAGAAGGAGAAGGTGAAGTCTGGAGGGTGAATCAGAAGAAGCAGAAGAAGGAGAAGGAGAAGGTGAAGTCTGGAGGGAGAAGCAGAAGAAGTAGAAGAAGGAGAAGGAGAAGGTGAAGTCTGGAGGGTGAAGCAGAAGAAGTAGAAGAAGGAGAAGGAGAAGGTGAAGTCAGGAGGGTGAATCAGAAGAAGTAGAAGAAGGAGAAGGAGAAGGTGTAGTCAGGAGGGTGAATCAGAAGAAGCAGAAGAAGGAGAAGGAGAAGGTGAAGTCTGGAGCGTGAAACAGAAGAACAAAAGAAGTAGAAGGAGAAGGTGAAGTCTGGAGGGTGAATCAGAAGAAGCAGAAGAAAGAGAAGGAGAAGGTGAAGTTTGGAGGGTGAATCAGAAGAAGTAGAAGAAGGAGAAGTAGAAGGTGAGATCTGGAGGGTGAATCAGAAGAAGCAGAAGAAGGAGAAGGAGAAGGTGAAGGCTGGAGGGTGAATCAGAAGAAGCAGAAGAAGGAGAAGGAGAAGATGAAGTCTGGAGGGTGAATCAGAAGAAGTAGAAGAAAGAGAAGGAGACGGTGAGGTCTGGAGGGTGAATCAGAAGAAGCAGAAGAAGGAGAAGGAGAAGGTGAAGTCTGGAGGGTGAATCAGAAGAAGCAGAAGAAGGAGAAGGAGAAGGTGAAGTCTGGAGGGTGAATCAGAAGAAGCAGAAGAAGGAGAAGGAGAAGGTGAAGTCAGGAGGGTGAATCAGAAGAAGCAGAAGAAGGAGAAGGAGAAGGTGAAGTTAGGAGGGTGAATCAGAAGAAGCAGAAGAAGGAGAAGGAGAACGTGAAGTCAGGGGGGTGAAGCAGAAGAAGTAGAAGAAGGTGAAGGAGAAGGTGAATTCAGGAGGGTGAAGCAGAAGAAGCAGAAGAAGGACAAGGAGATGGTGAAGTCTGGAGGGCGCAGCAGAAGAAGCAGAAGAAGGAGAAGGAGAAGGTGAAGTCTGGAGGGTGAAGCAGAAGAAGCAGAAGAAGGAGAAGGAGAAGGTGAAGTCTGGAGGGCGAAGCAGAAGAAGCAGAAGAAGGAGAAGGAGAAGGTGAAGTCAGGAGGTTGAAGCAGAAGAAGCAGAAGAAGGAGAAGGAGAAGGTGATGTCTGGAGGGTGAAGCAGCAGCAGCAGCAGAAGGAGAAGGAGAAGGTGAAGTCTGGAGGGTGAAGCAGAAGAAGCAGAAGAAGGAGAAGGAGAAGGTGAAGTCAGGAGGGTGAATCAGAAGAAGTAGAAGAAGGAGAAGGAGAAGGTGAAGTCTGGAGGGTGAATCAGAAGAAGTAGAAGAAGGAGAAGGAGAAGGTGAAGTCTGGAGGGTGAATCAGAAGAAGTAGAAGAAGGAGAAGGAGAAGGTGAAGTCTGGAGGGTGAATCAGAAGAAGCAGAAGAAGGAGAAGGAGAAGGTGAAGTCTGGAGGGAGAAGCAGAAGAAGTAGAAGAAGGAGAAGGAGAAGGTGAAGTCTGGAGGGTGAATCAGAAGAAGTAGAAGAAGGAGAAGGAGAAGGTGAAGTCTGGAGGGTGAATCAGAAGAAGTAGAAGAAGGAGAAGGAGAAGGTGAAGCCTGGAGAGTGAACCAGAAGAAGCAGAAGAAGGAGAAGGAGAAGGTGAAGTCTGGAGGGTGAATCAGAAGAAGTAGACGAAGGAGAAGGAGAAGGTGAAGTCTGGAGGGTGAATCAGAAGAAGCAGAAGAAGGAGAAGGAGAAGGTGAAGTCTGGAGGGTGAATCAGAAGAAGCAGAAGAAGGAGAAGGAGAGGGTGAAGTCTGGAGGGTGAATCAGAAGAAGCAGAAGAAGGAGAAGGAGAAGTTAAAGTCAGGAGGGTGAACCAGAAGAAGCAGAAGAAGGAGAAGGAGAAGGTGAAGTCTGGAGGGTGAATCAGAAGAAGCAGAAGAAGGAGAAGGAGAGGGTGAAGTCTGGAGGGTGAATCAGAAGAAGCAGAAGAAGGAGAAGGAGAAGGTGAAGTCTGGAGGGTGAATCAGAAGAAGCAGAAGAAGGAGAAGGAGAGGGTGAAGTCTGGAGGGTGAATCAGAAGAAGCAGAAGAAGGAGAAGGAGAAGTTAAAGTCAGGAGGGTGAATCAGAAGAAGGAGAAGGAGAAGGTGAAGTCTGGAGGGTGAATCAGAAGAAGTAGAACAAGGAGAAGGAGAAGGTGAAGTCTGGAGGGTGAATCAGAAGAAGTAGAAGAAGGAGAAGGAGAAGGTGAAGTCTGGAGGGTGAATCAGAAGAAGCAGAAGAAGGAGAAGGAGAAGGTGAAGTCTGGAGGGAGAAGCAGAAGAAGTAGAAGAATGAGAAGGAGAAGGTGAAGTCTGGAGGGTGAATCAGAAGAAGTAGAAGAAGGAGAAGGAGAAGGAGAAGTCTGGAGGGTGAAGCAGAAGAAGTAGAAGAAGTAGAAGGAGAAGGTGAAGTCTGGAGGATGAATCAGAAGAAGTAGAAGAAGGAGAAGGTGAAGTCAGGAGGGTGAATCAGAAGAAGTAGAAGAAGGAGAAGGAGTAGATCAAGTCAGGAGGGTGAATCAGAAGAAGCACAAGAAGGAGAAGGAGAAGGTGAAGTCTGGAGGGTGAAGCAGAAGAAGTAGAAGAAGGAGAAGGAGAAGGTGAAGTCTGGAGGGTGAATCAGAAGAAGTAGAAGAAGGAGAAGGAGAAGGAGAAGTCTGGAGGGTGAATCAGAAGAAGCAGAAGAAGGAGAAGGAGAAGGTGAAGTCTGGAGGGTCAATCAGAAGAAGCAGAAGAAGGAGAAGGAGAAGGTGAAGTCTGGAGGGTGAATCAGAAGAAGTAGAAGAAGGAGAAGGAGAAGGTGAAGTCAGGGGGTGAAGCAGAAGAAGTAGAAGAAGGAGAAGGAGAAGGTGAAGTCAGGAGGGTGAAGCAGAAGAAGCAGAAGAAGGAGAAGGAGAAGCTGAAGTCAGGAGGGTGAATCCGAAGAAGTACAAGAAGGAGAAGGAGAAGGTGAAGCCTGGAGGGTGAATCAGAAGAAGTAGAAGATGGAGAAGGAGAAGGTGAAGTCTGGAGGGTGAATCAGAAGAAGTAGAAGAAGGAGAAGGAGAAGGTGAAGTCTGGAGGGTGAATCAGAAGAAGCAGAAGAAGGAGAAGGAGAAGGTGAAGTCTGGAGGGAGAAGCAGAAGAAGTAGAAGAAGGAGAAGGATAAGGTGAAGTCTGGAGGGTGAATCAGAAGAAGTAGAAGAAGGAGAAGGAGAAGGTGAAGTCTGGAGGGTGAATCAGAAGAAGTAGAAGAAGGAGAAGGAGAAGGTGAAGTCTGGAGGGTGAATGAGAAGAAGCAGAAGAAGGAGAAGGAGAAGGTGAAGTCTGGAGGGTGAATCAGAAGAAGTAGAAGGAGAAGGAGAAGGTGTAGTCAGGGGGGTGAAGCAGAAGAAGTAGAAGAAGGAGAAGGAGAAGGTGAAGTCAGGAGGGTGAAGCAGAAGAAGCAGAAGAAGGAGAAGGAAAAGCTGAAGTCAGGAGGGTGAATCAGAAGAAGTACAAAAAGGAGAAGGAGAAGGTGAAGCCTGGAGGGTGAATCAGAAGAAGTAGAAGAAGGAGAAGGAGAAGGTGAAGTCTGGAGGGTGAATCAGAAAAAGTAGAAGAAGGAGAAGGAGAAGGTGAAGTCTGGAGGGTGAATCAGAAGAAGCAGAAGAAGGAGAAGGAGAAGGTGAAGTCTGGAGGGAGAAGCAGAAGAAGTAGAAGAAGGAGAAGGAGAAGGTGAAGTCTGGAGGGTGAAGCAGAAGAAGTAGAAGAAGGAGAAGGAGAAGGTGAAGTCAGGAGGGTGAATCAGAAGAAGTAGAAGAAGGAGAAGGAGAAGGTGTAGTCAGGAGGGTGAATCAGAAGAAGCAGAAGAAGGAGAAGGAGAAGGTGAAGTCTGGAGCGTGAAACAGAAGAACAAAAGAAGTAGAAGGAGAAGGTGAAGTCTGGAGGGTGAATCAGAAGAAGCAGAAGAAAGAGAAGGAGAAGGTGAAGTTTGGAGGGTGAATCAGAAGAAGTAGAAGAAGGAGAAGTAGAAGGTGAGATCTGGAGGGTGAATCAGAAGAAGCAGAAGAAGGAGAAGGAGAAGGTGAAGGCTGGAGGGTGAATCAGAAGAAGCAGAAGAAGGAGAAGGAGAAGATGAAGTCTCGAGGGTGAATCAGAAGAAGTAGAAGAAAGAGAAGGAGACGGTGAGGTCTGGAGGGTGAATCAGAAGAAGCAGAAGAAGGAGAAGGAGAAGGTGAAGTCTGGAGGGTGAATCAGAAGAAGCAGAAGAAGGAGAAGGAGAAGGTGAAGTCTGGAGGGTGAATCAGAAGAAGCAGAAGAAGGAGAAGGAGAAGGTGAAGTCAGGAGGGTGAATCAGAAGAAGCAGAAGAAGGAGAAGGAGAAGGTGAAGTTAGGAGGGTGAATCAGAAGAAGCAGAAGAAGGAGAAGGAGAACGTGAAGTCAGGGGGGTGAAGCAGAAGAAGTAGAAGAAGGTGAAGGAGAAGGTGAATTCAGGAGGGTGAAGCAGAAGAAGCAGAAGAAGGACAAGGAGATGGTGAAGTCTGGAGGGCGCAGCAGAAGAAGCAGAAGAAGGAGAAGGAGAAGGTGAAGTCTGGAGGGTGAAGCAGAAGAAGCAGAAGAAGGAGAAGGAGAAGGTGAAGTCTGGAGGGCGAAGCAGAAGAAGCAGAAGAAGGAGAAGGAGAAGGTGAAGTCAGGAGGTTGAAGCAGAAGAAGCAGAAGAAGGAGAAGGAGAAGGTGATGTCTGGAGGGTGAAGCAGCAGCAGCAGCAGAAGGAGAAGGAGAAGGTGAAGTCTGGAGGGTGAAGCAGAAGAAGCAGAAGAAGGAGAAGGAGAAGGTGAAGTCAGGAGGGTGAATCAGAAGAAGTAGAAGAAGGAGAAGGAGAAGGTGAAGTCTGGAGGGTGAATCAGAAGAAGTAGAAGAAGGAGAAGGAGAAGGTGAAGTCTGGAGGGTGAATCAGAAGAAGTAGAAGAAGGAGAAGGAGAAGGTGAAGTCTGGAGGGTGAATCAGAAGAAGCAGAAGAAGGAGAAGGAGAAGGTGAAGTCTGGAGGGAGAAGCAGAAGAAGTAGAAGAAGGAGAAGGAGAAGGTGAAGTCTGGAGGGTGAATCAGAAGAAGTAGAAGAAGGAGAAGGAGAACGTGAAGTCTGGAGGGTGAATCAGAAGAAGTAGAAGAAGGAGAAGGAGAAGGTGAAGCCTGGAGGGTGAACCAGAAGAAGCAGAAGAAGGAGAAGGAGAAGGTGAAGTCTGGAGGGTGAATCAGAAGAAGTAGACGAAGGAGAAGGAGAAGGTGAAGTCTGGAGGGTGAATCAGAAGAAGCAGAAGAAGGAGAAGGAGAAGGTGAAGTCTGGAGGGTGAATCAGAAGAAGCAGAAGAAGGAGAAGGAGAGGGTGAAGTCTGGAGGGTGAATCAGAAGAAGCAGAAGAAGGAGAAGGAGAAGTTAAAGTCAGGAGGGTGAACCAGAAGAAGCAGAAGAAGGAGAAGGAGAAGGTGAAGTCTGGAGGGTGAATCAGAAGAAGCAGAAGAAGGAGAAGGAGAGGGTGAAGTCTGGAGGGTGAATCAGAAGAAGCAGAAGAAGGAGAAGGAGAAGGTGAAGTCTGGAGGGTGAATCAGAAGAAGCAGAAGAAGGAGAAGGAGAGGGTGAAGTCTGGAGGGTGAATCAGAAGAAGCAGAAGAAGGAGAAGGAGAAGTTAAAGTCAGGAGGGTGAATCAGAAGAAGGAGAAGGAGAAGGTGAAGTCTGGAGGGTGAATCAGAAGAAGTAGAACAAGGAGAAGGAGAAGGTGAAGTCTGGAGGGTGAATCAGAAGAAGTAGAAGAAGGAGAAGGAGAAGGTGAAGTCTGGAGGGTGAATCAGAAGAAGCAGAAGAAGGAGAAGGAGAAGGTGAAGTCTGGAGGGAGAAGCAGAAGAAGTAGAAGAATGAGAAGGAGAAGGTGAAGTCTGGAGGGTGAATCAGAAGAAGTAGAAGAAGGAGAAGGAGAAGGAGAAGTCTGGAGGGTGAAGCAGAAGAAGTAGAAGAAGTAGAAGGAGAAGGTGAAGTCTGGAGGATGAATCAGAAGAAGTAGAAGAAGGAGAAGGTGAAGTCAGGAGGGTGAATCAGAAGAAGTAGAAGAAGGAGAAGGAGAAGATCAAGTCAGGAGGGTGAATCAGAAGAAGCACAAGAAGGAGAAGGAGAAGGTGAAGTCTGGAGGGTGAAGCAGAAGAAGTAGAAGAAGGAGAAGGAGAAGGTGAAGTCTGGAGGGTGAATCAGAAGAAGTAGAAGAAGGAGAAGGAGAAGGAGAAGTCTGGAGGGTGAATCAGAAGAAGCAGAAGAAGGAGAAGGAGAAGGTGAAGTCTGGAGGGTCAATCAGAAGAAGCAGAAGAAGGAGAAGGAGAAGGTGAAGTCTGGAGGGTGAATCAGAAGAAGTAGAAGAAGGAGAAGGAGAAGGTGAAGTCAGGGGGTGAAGCAGAAGAAGTAGAAGAAGGAGAAGGAGAAGGTGAAGTCAGGAGGGTGAAGCAGAAGAAGCAGAAGAAGGAGAAGGAGAAGCTGAAGTCAGGAGGGTGAATCCGAAGAAGTACAAGAAGGAGAAGGAGAAGGTGAAACCTGGAGGGTGAATCAGAAGAAGTAGAAGATGGAGAAGGAGAAGGTGAAGTCTGGAGGGTGAATCAGAAGAAGTAGAAGAAGGAGAAGGAGAAGGTGAAGTCTGGAGGGTGAATCAGAAGAAGCAGAAGAAGGAGAAGGAGAAGGTGAAGTCTGGAGGGAGAAGCAGAAGAAGTGGAAGAAGGAGAAGGATAAGGTGAAGTCTGGAGGGTGAATCAGAAGAAGTAGAAGAAGGAGAAGGAGAAGGTGAAGTCTGGAGGGTGAATCAGAAGAAGTAGAAGAAGGAGAAGGAGAAGGTGAAGTCTGGAGGGTGAATGAGAAGAAGCAGAAGAAGGAGAAGGAGAAGGTGAAGTCTGGAGGGTGAATCAGAAGAAGTAGAAGGAGAAGGAGAAGGTGTAGTCAGGGGGGTGAAGCAGAAGAAGTAGAAGAAGGAGAAGGAGAAGGTGAAGTCAGGAGGGTGAAGCAGAAGAAGCAGAAGAAGGAGAAGGAAAAGCTGAAGTCAGGAGGGTGAATCAGAAGAAGTACAAAAAGGAGAAGGAGAAGGTGAAGCCTGGAGGGTGAATCAGAAGAAGTAGAAGAAGGAGAAGGAGAAGGTGAAGTCTGGAGGGTGAATCAGAAAAAGTAGAAGAAGGAGAAGGAGAAGGTGAAGTCTGGAGGGTGAATCAGAAGAAGCAGAAGAAGGAGAAGGAGAAGGTGAAGTCTGGAGGGAGAAGCAGAAGAAGTAGAAGAAGGAGAAGGAGAAGGTGAAGTCTGGAGGGTGAAGCAGAAGAAGTAGAAGAAGGAGAAGGAGAAGGTGAAGTCAGGAGGGTGAATCAGAAGAAGTAGAAGAAGGAGAAGGAGAAGGTGTAGTCAGGAGGGTGAATCAGAAGAAGCAGAAGAAGGAGAAGGAGAAGGTGAAGTCTGGAGCGTGAAACAGAAGAACAAAAGAAGTAGAAGGAGAAGGTGAAGTCTGGAGGGTGAATCAGAAGAAGCAGAAGAAAGAGAAGGAGAAGGTGAAGTTTGGAGGGTGAATCAGAAGAAGTAGAAGAAGGAGAAGTAGAAGGTGAGATCTGGAGGGTGAATCAGAAGAAGCAGAAGAAGGAGAAGGAGAAGGTGAAGGCTGGAGGGTGAATCAGAAGAAGCAGAAGAAGGAGAAGGAGAAGATGAAGTCTGGAGGGTGAATCAGAAGAAGTAGAAGAAAGAGAAGGAGACGGTGAGGTCTGGAGGGTGAATCAGAAGAAGCAGAAGAAGGAGAAGGAGAAGGTGAAGTCTGGAGGGTGAATCAGAAGAAGCAGAAGAAGGAGAAGGAGAAGGTGAAGTCTGGAGGGTGAATCAGAAGAAGCAGAAGAAGGAGAAGGAGAAGGTGAAGTCAGGAGGGTGAATCAGAAGAAGCAGAAGAAGGAGAAGGAGAAGGTGAAGTTAGGAGGGTGAATCAGAAGAAGCAGAAGAAGGAGAAGGAGAACGTGAAGTCAGGGGGGTGAAGCAGAAGAAGTAGAAGAAGGTGAAGGAGAAGGTGAATTCAGGAGGGTGAAGCAGAAGAAGCAGAAGAAGGACAAGGAGATGGTGAAGTCTGGAGGGCGCAGCAGAAGAAGCAGAAGAAGGAGAAGGAGAAGGTGAAGTCTGGAGGGTGAAGCAGAAGAAGCAGAAGAAGGAGAAGGAGAAGGTGAAGTCTGGAGGGCGAAGCAGAAGAAGCAGAAGAAGGAGAAGGAGAAGGTGAAGTCAGGAGGTTGAAGCAGAAGAAGCAGAAGAAGGAGAAGGAGAAGGTGATGTCTGGAGGGTGAAGCAGCAGCAGCAGCAGAAGGAGAAGGAGAAGGTGAAGTCTGGAGGGTGAAGCAGAAGAAGCAGAAGAAGGAGAAGGAGAAGGTGAAGTCAGGAGGGTGAATCAGAAGAAGTAGAAGAAGGAGAAGGAGAAGGTGAAGTCTGGAGGGTGAATCAGAAGAAGTAGAAGAAGGAGAAGGAGAAGGTGAAGTCTGGAGGGTGAATCAGAAGAAGTAGAAGAAGGAGAAGGAGAAGGTGAAGTCTGGAGGGTGAATCAGAAGAAGCAGAAGAAGGAGAAGGAGAAGGTGAAGTCTGGAGGGAGAAGCAGAAGAAGTAGAAGAAGGAGAAGGAGAAGGTGAAGTCTGGAGGGTGAATCAGAAGAAGTAGAAGAAGGAGAAGGAGAAGGTGAAGTCTGGAGGGTGAATCAGAAGAAGTAGAAGAAGGAGAAGGAGAAGGTGAAGCCTGGAGGGTGAACCAGAAGAAGCAGAAGAAGGAGAAGGAGAAGGTGAAGTCTGGAGGGTGCATCAGAAGAAGTAGACGAAGGAGAAGGAGAAGGTGAAGTCTGGAGGGTGAATCAGAAGAAGCAGAAGAAGGAGAAGGAGAAGGTGAAGTCTGGAGGGTGAATCAGAAGAAGCAGAAGAAGGAGAAGGAGAGGGTGAAGTCTGGAGGGTGAATCAGAAGAAGCAGAAGAAGGAGAAGGAGAAGTTAAAGTCAGGAGGGTGAACCAGAAGAAGCAGAAGAAGGAGAAGGAGAAGGTGAAGTCTGGAGGGTGAATCAGAAGAAGTAGAAGAAGGAGAAGGAGAAGGTGTAGTCTGGAGGGTGAATCAGAAGAAGTAGACGAAGGAGAAGGAGAAGGTGAAGTCTGGAGGGTGAATCAGAAGAAGCAGAAGAAGGAGAAGGAGAAGGTGAAGTCTGGAGGGTGAATCAGAAGAAGCAGAAGAAGGAGAAGGAGAGGGTGAAGTCTGGAGGGTGAATCAGAAGAAGCAGAAGAAGGAGAAGGAGAAGTTAAAGTCAGGAGGGTGAATCAGAAGAAGGAGAAGGAGAAGGTGAAGTCTGGAGGGTGAATCAGAAGAAGTAGAAGAAGGAGAAGGAGAAGGTGAAGTCTGGAGGGTGAATCAGAAGAAGTAGAAGAAGGAGAAGGAGAAGGTGAAGTCTGGAGGGTGAATCAGAAGAAGCAGAAGAAGGAGAAGGAGAAGGTGAAGTCAGGAGGGTGAATCAGAAGAAGCAGAAGAAGGAGAAGGAGAAGGTGAAGTCTGGAGGGTGAATCAGAAGAAGCAGAAGAAGGAGAAGGAGAAGGTGAAGTCAGGAGGGTGAATCAGAAGAAGCAGAAGAAGGAGAAGGAGAAGGTGAAGTCAGGAGGGTGAAGCAGAAGAAGCAGAAGAAGGACAAGGAGATGGTGAAGTCTGGAGGGCGCAGCAGAAGAAGCAGAAGAAGGAGAAGGAGAACGTGAAGTCTGGAGGGTGAAGCAGAAGAAGCAGAAGAAGGAGAAGGAGAAGGTGAAGTCTGGAGGGCGAAGCAGAAGAAGCAGAAGAAGGAGAAGGAGAAGGTGAAGTCAGGAGGTTGAAGCAGAAGAAGCAGAAGAAGGAGAAGGAGAAGGTGATGTCTCGAGGGTGAAGCAGCAGCAGCAGCAGAAGGAGAAGGAGAAGGTGAAGTCTGGAGGGTGAAGCAGAAGAAGCAGAAGAAGGAGAAGGAGAAGGTGAAGTCAGGAGGGTGAATCAGAAGAAGTAGAAGAAGGAGAAGGAGAAGGTGAAGTCTGGAGGGTGAATCAGAAGAAGTAGAAGAAGGAGAAGGAGAAGGTGAAGTCTGGAGGGTGAATCAGAAGAAGTAGAAGAAGGAGAAGGAGAAGGTGAAGTCTGGAGGGTGAATCAGAAGAAGCAGAAGAAGGAGAAGGAGAAGGTGAAGTCTGGAGGGAGAAGCAGAAGAAGTAGAAGAAGGAGAAGGAGAAGGTGAAGTCTGGAGGGTGAATCAGAAGAAGTAGAAGAAGGAGAAGGAGAAGGTGAAGTCTGGAGGGTGAATCAGAAGAAGTAGAAGAAGGAGAAGGAGAAGGTGAAGCCTGGAGGGTGAACCAGAAGAAGCAGAAGAAGGAGAAGGAGAAGGTGAAGTCTGGAGGGTGAATCAGAAGAAGTAGAAGAAGGAGAAGGAGAAGGTGTAGTCTGGAGGGTGAATCAGAAGAAGTAGACGAAGGAGAAGGAGAAGGTGAAGTCTGGAGGGTGAATCAGAAGAAGCAGAAGAAGGAGAAGGAGAAGGTGAAGTCTGGAGGGTGAATCAGAAGAAGCAGAAGAAGGAGAAGGAGAGGGTGAAGTCTGGAGGGTGAATCAGAAGAAGCAGAAGAAGGAGAAGGAGAAGTTAAAGTCAGGAGGGTGAATCAGAAGAAGGAGAAGGAGAAGGTGAAGTCTGGAGGGTGAATCAGAAGAAGTAGAACAAGGAGAAGGAGAAGGTGAAGTCTGGAGGGTGAATCAGAAGAAGTAGAAGAAGGAGAAGGAGAAGGTGAAGTCTGGAGGGTGAATCAGAAGAAGCAGAAGAAGGAGAAGGAGAAGGTGAAGTCTGGAGGGAGAAGCAGAAGAAGTAGAAGAATGAGAAGGAGAAGGTGAAGTCTGGAGGGTGAATCAGAAGAAGTAGAAGAAGGAGAAGGAGAAGGAGAAGTCTGGAGGGTGAAGCAGAAGAAGTAGAAGAAGTAGAAGGAGAAGGTGAAGTCTGGAGGATGAATCAGAAGAAGTAGAAGAAGGAGAAGGTGAAGTCAGGAGGGTGAATCAGAAGAAGTAGAAGAAGGAGAAGGAGAAGATCAAGTCAGGAGGGTGAATCAGGAGAAGCACAAGAAGGAGAAGGAGAAGGTGAAGTCTGGAGGGTGAAGCAGAAGAAGTAGAAGAAGGAGAAGGAGAAGGTGAAGTCTGGAGGGTGAATCAGAAGAAGTAGAAGAAGGAGAAGGAGAAGGAGAAGTCTGGAGGGTGAATCAGAAGAAGCAGAAGAAGGAGAAGGATAAGGTGAAGTCTGGAGGGTGAATCAGAAGAAGCAGAAGAAGGAGAAGGAGAAGGTGAAGACTGGAGGGTGAAGCAGAAGAAGCAGAAGAAGGAGAAGGAGAAGGTGAAGTCTGGAGGGCGAAGCAGAAGAAGCAGAAGAAGGAGAAGGAGAAGGTGAAGTCTGGAGGGTGAAGCAGAAGAAGCAGAAGAAGGAGAAGGAGAAGGTGAAGTCTGGAGGGCGAAGCAGAAGAAGCAGAAGAAGGAGAAGGAGAAGGTGAAGTCTGGAGGGTGAAGCAGAAGAAGCAGAAGAAGGAGAAGGAGAAGGTGAAGTCTGGAGGGTGAATCAGAAGAAGTAGAAGAAAGAGAAGGAGAAGGTGAGGTCTGGAGGGTGAATCAGAAGAAGCAGAAGAAGGAGAAGGAGAAGGTGAAGTCTGGAGGGTGAATCAGAAGAAGCAGAAGAAGGAGAAGGAGAAGGTGAAGTCTGGAGGGTGAATCAGAAGAAGCAGAAGAAGGAGAAGGAGAAGGTGAAGTCAGGAGGGTGAATCAGAAGAAGCAGAAGAAGGAGAAGGAGAAGGTGAAGTTAGGAGGGTGAATCAGAAGAAGCAGAAGAAGGAGAAGGAGAACGTGAAGTCAGGGGGGTGAAGCAGAAGAAGTAGAAGAAGGTGAAGGAGAAGGTGAATTCAGGAGGGTGAAGCAGAAGAAGCAGAAGAAGGACAAGGAGATGGTGAAGTCTGGAGGGCGCAGCAGAAGAAGCAAAAGAAGGAGAAGGAGAAGGTGAAGTCTGGAGGGCGAAGCAGAAGAAGCAGAAGAAGGAGAAGGAGAAGGTGAAGTCTGGAGGGCGAAGCAGAAGAAGCAGAAGAAGGAGAAGGAGAAGGTGAAGTCAGGAGGTTGAAGCAGAAGAAGCAGAAGAAGGAGAAGGAGAAGGTGATGTCTGGAGGGTGAAGCAGCAGCAGCAGCAGAAGGAGAAGGAGAAGGTGAAGTCTGGAGGGTGAAGCAGAAGAAGCAGAAGAAGGAGAAGGAGAAGGTGAAGTCAGGAGGGTGAATCAGAAGAAGTAGAAGAAGGAGAAGGAGAAGGTGAAGTCTGGAGGGTGAATCAGAAGAAGTAGAAGAAGGAGAAGGAGAAGGTGAAGTCTGGAGGGTGAATCAGAAGAAGTAGAAGATGGAGAAGGAGAAGGTGAAGTCTGGAGGGTGAATCAGAAGAAGCAGAAGAAGGAGAAGGAGAAGGTGAAGTCTGGAGGGAGAAGCAGAAGAAGTAGAAGAAGGAGAAGGAGAAGGTGAAGTCTGGAGGGTGAATCAGAAGAAGTAGAAGAAGGAGAAGGAGAAGGTGAAGTCTGGAGGGTGAATCAGAAGAAGTAGAAGAAGGAGAAGGAGAAGGTGAAGCCTGGAGGGTGAACCAGAAGAAGCAGAAGAAGGAGAAGGAGAAGGTGAAGTCTGGAGGGTGAATCAGAAGAAGTAGAAGAAGGAGAAGGAGAAGGTGTAGTCTGGAGGGTGAATCAGAAGAAGTAGACGAAGGAGAAGGAGAAGGTGAAGTCTGGAGGGTGAATCAGAAGAAGCAGAAGAAGGAGAAGGAGAAGGTGAAGTCTGGAGGGTGAATCAGAAGAAGCAGAAGAAGGAGAAGGAGAGGGTGAACTCTGGAGGGTGAATCAGAAGAAGCAGAAGAAGGAGAAGGAGAAGTTAAAGTCAGGAGGGTGAATCAGAAGAAGGAGAAGGAGAAGGTGAAGTCTGGAGGGTGAATCAGAAGAAGTAGAAGAAGGAGAAGGAGAAGGTGAAGTCTGGAGGGTGAATCAGAAGAAGTAGAAGAAGGAGAAGGAGAAGGTGAAGTCTGGAGGGTGAATCAGAAGAAGTAGAAGAAGGAGAAGGAGAAGGAGAAGTCTGGAGGGTGAAGCAGAAGAAGTAGAAGAAGTAGAAGGAGAAGGTGAAGTATGGAGGATGAATCAGAAGAAGTAGAAGAAGGAGAAGGTGAAGTCAGGAGGGTGAATCAGAAGAAGGAGAAGGAGAAGGTGAAGTCTGGAGGGTGAATCAGAAGAAGTAGAAGAAGGAGAAGGAGAAGGTGAAGTCTGGAGGGTGAATCAGAAGAAGTAGAAGAAGGAGAAGGAGAAGGTGAAGTCTGGAGGGTGAATCAGAAGAAGCAGAAGAAGGAGAAGGAGAAGGTGAAGTCTGGAGGGAGAAGCAGAAGAAGTAGAAGAATGAGAAGGAGAAGGTGAAGTCTGGAGGGTGAATCAGAAGAAGTAGAAGAAGGAGAAGGAGAAGGAGAAGTCTGGAGGGTGAAGCAGAAGAAGTAGAAGAAGTAGAAGGAGAAGGTGAAGTATGGAGGATGAATCAGAAGAAGTAGAAGAAGGAGAAGGTGAAGTCAGGAGGGTGAATCAGAAGAAGTAGAAGAAGGAGAAGGAGAAGATCAAGTCAGGAGGGTGAATCAGAAGAAGCACAAGAAGGAGAAGGAGAAGGTGAAGTATGGAGGGTGAAGCAGAAGAAGTAGAAGAAGGAGAAGGAGAAGGTGAAGTCTGGAGGGTGAATCAGAAGAAGTAGAAGAAGGAGAAGGAGAAGGAAAAGTCTGGAGGGTGAATCAGAAGAAGCAGAAGAAGGAGAAGGAGAAGGTGAAGTCTGGAGGGTGAATCAGAAGAAGCAGAAGAAGGAGAAGGAGAAGTTGAAGACTGGAGGGTGAAGCAGAAGAAGCAGAAGAAGGAGAAGGAGAAGGTGAAGTCTGGAGGGCGAAGCAGAAGAAGCAGAAGAAGGAGAAGGAGAAGGTGAAGTCTGGAGGGTGAAGCAGAAGAAGCAGAAGAAGGAGAAGGAGAAGGTGAAGTCTGGAGGGCGAAGCAGAAGAAGCAGAAGAAGGAGAAGGAGAAGGTGAAGTCTGGAGGGTGAAGCAGAAGAAGCAGAAGAAGGAGAAGGAGAAGGTGAAGTCTGGAGGGTGAATCAGAAGAAGTAGAAGAAGGAGAACGAGAAGGTGAAGTCAGGAGTGTGAAGCAGAAGAAGTAGAAGAAGGAGAAGGAGAAGGTGAAGTCTGGAGGTTGAAGCAGAAGAAGTAGAAGAAGGAGAAGGAGAAGGTGAAGTCTGGAGGGTGAATCAGAAGAAGTAGAAGAAGGAGAAGGAGAAGGAGAAGTCTGGAGGGTGAATCAGAAGAAGCAGAAGAAGGAGAAGGAGAAGGTGAAGTCAGGAGGGTGAATCAGAAGAAGCAGAGGAAGGAGAAGGAGAAGGTGAAGTCTGGAGGGTGAATCAGAAGAAGCAGAAGAAGGAGAAGGAGAAGGTGAAGACTGGAGGGTGAATCAGAAGAAGTAGAAGAAGGAGAAGGAGAAGGTGAAGTCTGGAGGGTGAATCAGAAGAAGCAGAAGAAGGAGAAGGAGAAGATGAAGTCTGGAGGGTGAATCAGAAGAAGTAGAAGAAGGAGAAGGAGAAGGTGAGGTCTGGAGACTGAATCAGAAGAAGCAGAAGAAGGAGAAGGAGAAGGTGAAGTCTGAAGGGTGAATCAGAAGAAGCAGAAGAAGGAGAAGGAGAAGGTGAAGTCTGGAGGGTGAATCAGAAGAAGCAGAAGAAGGAGAAGGAGAAGGTGAAGTCTGGAGGGTGAATCAGAAGAAGCAGAAGAAGGAGAAGGAGAAGGTGAAGTCTGGAGAGTGAATAAGAAGAAGCAGAAGAAGGAGAAGGAGAAGGTGAAGTCTGGAGGGTGAATCAGAAGAAGCTGAATAAGGAGAAGGAGAAGGTGAAGTCTGGAGGGTGAATCAGAAGAAGTAGAAGAAGGAGAAGGAGAAGGTGAAGTCTGGAGGTTGAATCAGAAGAAGCAGAAGAAGGAGAAGGAGAAGGGGAAGTATGCAGGGTGAATCAGAAGAAGCAGAAGAAGGAGAAGGAGAAGATGAAGTCTGGAGGGTGAATCAGAGGAAGTAGAAGAAGGAGAAGGAGAAGGTGAGGTCTGGAGGGTGAATCAGAAGAAGCAGAAGAAGGAGAAGGAGAAGGTGAAGTCTGGAGGGTGAATCAGAAGAAGCAGAAGAAGGAGAAGGAGAAGGTGAAGTCTGGAGGGTGAATCAGAAGAAGCAGAAGAAGGAGAAGGAGAAGGTGGAGTCAGGAGGGTGAATCAGAAGAAGCAGAAGAAGGAGAAGGAGAAGGTGAAGTTAGGAGGGTGAATCAGAAGAAGCAGAAGAAGGAGAAGGAGAAGGTGAAGTCAGGGGGTGAAGCAGAAGAAGTAGAAGAAGGAGAAGGAGAAGGTGAAGTCAGGAGGGTGAAGCAGAAGAAGCAGAAGAAGGAGAAGGAGAAGCTGAAGTCAGGAGGGTGAATCCGAAGAAGTACAAGAAGGAGAAGGAGAAGGTGAAGCCTGGAGGGTGAATCAGAAGAAGTAGAAGAAGGAGAAGGAGAAGGTGAAGTCTGGAGGGTGAATCAGAAGAAGTAGAAGAAGGAGAAGGAGAAGGTGAAGTCTGGAGGGTGAATCAGAAGAAGCAGAAGAAGGAGAAGGAGAAGGTGAAGTCTGGAGGGAGAAGCAGAAGAAGTAGAAGAAGGAGAAGGAGAAGGTGAAGTCTGGAGGGTGAATCAGAAGAAGTAGAAGAAGGAGAAGGAGAAGGTGAAGTCTGGAGGGTGACTCAGAAGAAGTAGAAGAAGGAGAAGGAGAAGGTGAAGTCTGGAGGGTGAATGAGAAGAAGCAGAAGAAGGAGAAGGAGAAGGTGAAGTCTGGAGGGTCAATCAGAAGAAGTAGAAGAACGAGAAGGAGAAGGTGAAGTCTGGAGGGTGAATCAGAAGAAGTAGAAGAAGGAGAAGGAGAAGGTGAGATATGGAGGGTGAATCAGAAGAAGCAGAAGAAGGAGAAGGAGGAGGTGAAGGCTGGAGGGTGAATCAGAAGAAGCAGAAGAAGGAGAAGGAGAAGATGAAGTCTGGAGGGTGAATCAGAAGAAGTAGAAGAAAGAGAAGGAGAAGGTGAGGTCTGGAGGGTGAATCAGAAGAAGCAGAAGAAGGAGAAGGAGAAGGTGAAGTCTGGAGGGTGAATCAGAAGAAGCAGAAGAAGGAGAAGGTGAAGTCTGGAGGGTGAATCAGAAGAAGCAGAAGAAGGAGAAGGAGAAGGTGAAGTCAGGAGGGTGAATCAGAAGAAGCAGAAGAAGGAGAAGGAGAAGGTGAAGTTAGGAGGGTGAATCAGAAGAAGCAGAAGAAGGAGAAGGAGAACGTGTAGTCAGGGGGGTGAAGCAGAAGAAGTAGAAGAAGGTGAAGGAGAAGGTGAATTCAGGAGGGTGAAGCAGAAGAAGCAGAAGAAGGACAAGGAGATGGTGAAGTCTGGAGGGCGCAGCAGAAGAAGCAGAAGAAGGAGAAGGAGAAGGTGAAGTCTGGAGGGTGAAGCAGAAGAAGCAGAAGAAGGAGAAGGAGAAGGTGAAGTCTGGAGGGCGAAGCAGAAGAAGCAGAAGAAGGAGAAGGAGAAGGTGAAGTCAGGAGGTTGAAGCAGAAGAAGCAGAAGAAGGAGAAGGAGAAGGTGATGTCTGGAGGGTGAAGCAGCAGCAGCAGCAGAAGGAGAAGGAGAAGGTGAAGTCTGGAGGGTGAAGCAGAAGAAGCAGAAGAAGGAGAAGGAGAAGGTGAAGTCAGGAGGGTGAATCAGAAGAAGTAGAAGAAGGAGAAGGAGAAGGTGAAGTCTGGAGGGTGAATCAGAAGAAGTAGAAGAAGGAGAAGGAGAAGGTGAAGTCTGGAGGGTGAATCAGAAGAAGCAGAAGAAGGAGAAGGATATGATGAAGTCTGGATGGTGAATCAGAAGAAGCAGAAGAAGGAGAAGGAGAAGATGAAGTCTGGAGGGTGAATCAGAAGAAGTAGAAGAAGGAGAAGGATATGATGAAGTCTGGAGGGTGAATCAGAAGAAGCAGAAGAAGTAGAAGGAGAAGGTGAAGTCTGGAGGGTGAATCAGAAGAAGCTGAATAAGGAGAAGGAGAAGGTGAAGTCTGGAGTGTGAATCAGAAGAAGCAGAAGAAGGAGAAGGAGAAGGTTAAGTCTGGAGGGTGAATCAGAAGAAGTAGAAGAAGGAGAAGGAGAAGGTGAAGTCTGGAGGGTGAATCAGAAGAAGTAGAAGAAGGAGAAGGAGAAGGTGAAGTCTGGAGGGTGAATCAGAAGAAGTAGAAGAAGGAGAAGGATATGATGAAGTCTGGATGGTGAATCAGAAGAAGCAGAAGAAGGAGAAGGAGAAGATGAAATCTGGAGGGTGAATCAGAAGAAGTAGAAGAAGGAGAAGGATATGATGAAGTCTGGAGGGTGAATCAGAAGAAGCAGAAGAAGGAGAAGGAGAAGGTGAAGTCTGGAGGGTGAATCAGAAGAAGCTGAATAAGGAGAAGGAGAAGGTGAAGTCTGCAGGGAGAATCAGAAGAAGCAGAAGAAGGAGAAGGAGAAGGTGAAGTCTGGAGGGTGAATCAGAAGAAGCAGAAGAAGGAGAAGGAGACGGTGAAGTCTGGAGGGTGAATCAGAAGAAGCAGAAGAAGGAGAAGGAGAAGGTGAAGTCTGGAGGGTGAATCAGAAGAAGCAGAAGAAGGAGAAGGAGAAGGTGAAGTCAGGAGGGTGAATCAGAAGAAGCAGAAGAAGGAGAAGGAGAAGGTGAAGTTAGGAGGGTGAATCAGAAGAAGCAGAAGAAGGAGAAGGAGAAGGTGAAGTCAGGGGGTGAAGCAGAAGAAGTAGAAGAAGGAGAAGGAGAAGGTGAAGTCAGGAGGGTGAAGCAGAAGAAGCAGAAGAAGGAGAAGGAGAAGCTGAAGTCAGGAGGGTGAATCCGAAGAAGTACAAGAAGGAGAAGGAGAAGGTGAAGCCTGGAGGGTGAATCAGAAGAAGTAGAAGAAGGAGAAGGAGAAGGTGAAGTCTGGAGGGTGAATCAGAAGAAGTAGAAGAAGGAGAAGGAGAAGGTGAAGTCTGGAGGGTGAATCAGAAGAAGCAGAAGAAGGAGAAGGAGAAGGTGAAGTCTGGAGGGAGAAGCAGAAGAAGTAGAAGAAGGAGAAGGAGATGGTGAAGTCTGGAGGGTGAATCAGAAGAAGTAGAAGAAGGAGAAGGAGAAGGTGAAGTCTGGAGGGTGAATCAGAAGAAGTAGAAGAAGGAGAAGGAGAAGGTGAAGTCTGGAGGGTGAATGAGAAGAAGCAGAAGAAGGAGAAGGAGAAGGTGAAGTCTGGAGGGTGAATCAGAAGAAGTAGAAGAAGGAGAAGGAGAAGGTGAAGTCAGGGGGGTGAAGCAGAAGAAGTAGAAGAAGGAGAAGGAGAAGGTGAAGTCAGGAGGGTGAAGCAGAAGAAGCAGAAGAAGGAGAAGGAAAAGCTGAAGTCAGGAGGGTGAATCAGAAGAAGTACAAAAAGGAGAAGGAGAAGGTGAAGCCTGGAGGGTGAATCAGAAGAAGTAGAAGAAGGAGAAGGAGAAGGTGAAGTCTGGAGGGTGAATCAGAAAAAGTAGAAGAAGGAGAAGGAGAAGGTGAAGTCTGGAGGGTGAATCAGAAGAAGCAGAAGAAGGAGAAGGAGAAGGTGAAGTCTGGAGGGAGAAGCAGAAGAAGTAGAAGAAGGAGAAGGAGAAGGTGAAGTCTGGAGGGTGAAGCAGAAGAAGTAGAAGAAGGAGAAGGAGAAGGTGAAGTCAGGAGGGTGAATCAGAAGAAGTAGAAGAAGGAGTAGGAGAAGGTGTAGTCAGGAGGGTGAATCAGAAGAAGCAGAAGAAGGAGAAGGAGAAGGTGAAGTCTGGAGCGTGAAACAGAAGAACAAAAGAAGTAGAAGGAGAAGGTGAAGTCTGGAGGGTGAATCAGAAGAAGCAGAAGAAAGAGAAGGAGAAGGTGAAGTCTGGAGGGTGAATCAGAAGAAGTAGAAGAAGGAGAAGGAGAAGGTGAGATCTGGAGGGTGAATCAGAAGAAGCAGAAGAAGGAGAAGGAGAAGGTGAAGGCTGGAGGGTGAATCAGAAGAAGCAGAAGAAGGAGAAGGAGAAGATGAAGTCTGGAGGGTGAATCAGAAGAAGTAGAAGAAAGAGAAGGAGAAGGTGAGGTCTGGAGGGTGAATCAGAAGAAGCAGAAGAAGGCGAAGGAGAAGGTGAAGTCTGGAGGGTGAATCAGAAGAAGCAGAAGAAGGAGAAGGAGAAGGTGAAGTCTGGAGGGTGAATCAGAAGAAGCAGAAGAAGGAGAAGGAGAAGGTGAAGTCAGGAGGGTGAATCAGAAGAAGCAGAAGAAGGAGAAGGAGAAGGTGAAGTTAGGAGGGTGTATCAGAAGAAGCAGAAGAAGGAGAAGGAGAACGTGAAGTCAGGGGGGTGAAGCAGAAGAACTAGAAGAAGGTGAAGGAGAAGGTGAATTCAGGAGGGTGAAGCAGAAGAAGCAGAAGAAGGACAAGGAGATGGTGAAGTATGGAGGGCGCAGCAGAAGAAGCAGAAGAAGGAGAAGGAGAAGGTGAAGTCTGGAGGGTGAAGCAGAAGAAGCAGAAGAAGGAGAAGGAGAAGGTGAAGTCTGGAGGGCGAAGCAGAAGAAGCAGAAGAAGGAGAAGGAGAAGGTGAAGTCAGGAGGTTGAAGCAGAAGAAGCAGAAGAAGGAGAAGGAGAAGGTGATGTCTGGAGGGTGAAGCAGCAGCAGCAGCAGAAGGAGAAGGAGAAGGTGAAGTCTGGAGGGTGAAGCAGAAGAAGCAGAAGAAGGAGAAGGAGAAGGTGAAGTCAGGAGGGTGAATCAGAAGAAGTAGAAGAAGGACAAGGAGAAGGTGAAGTCTGGAGGGTGAATCAGAAGAAGTAGAAGAAGGAGAAGGAGAAGGTGAAGTCTGGAGGGTGAATCAGAAGAAGTAGAAGAAGGAGAAGGAGAAGGTGAAGTCTGGAGGGTGAATCAGAAGAAGCAGAAGAAGGAGAAGGAGAAGGTGAAGTCTGGAGGGAGAAGCAGAAGAAGTAGAAGAAGGAGAAGGAGAAGGTGAAGTCTGGAAGGTGAATCAGAAGAAGTAGAAGAAGGAGAAGGAGAAGGTGAAGTCTGGAGGGTGAATCAGAAGAAGTAGAAGAAGGAGAAGGAGAAGGTGAAGCCTGGAGGGTGAACCAGAAGAAGCAGAAGAAGGAGAAGGAGAAGGTGAAGTCTGGAGGGTGAATCAGAAGAAGTAGAAGAAGGAGAAGGAGAAGGTGTAGTCTGGAGGGTGAATCAGAAGAAGTAGACGAAGGAGAAGGAGAAGGTGAAGTCTGGAGGGTGAATCAGAAGAAGCAGAAGAAGGAGAAGGAGAAGGTGAAGTCTGGAGGGTGAATCAGAAGAAGCAGAAGAAGGAGAAGGAGAGGGTGAAGTCTGGAGGGTGAATCAGAAGAAGCAGAAGAAGGAGAAGGAGAAGTTAAAGTCAGGAGGGTGAACCAGAAGAAGCAGAAGAAGGAGAAGGAGAAGGTGAAGTCTGGAGGGTGAATCAGAAGAAGTAGAAGAAGGAGAAGGAGAAGGTGTAGTCTGGAGGGTGAATCAGAAGAAGTAGACGAAGGAGAAGGAGAAGGTGAAGTCTGGAGGGTGAATCAGAAGAAGCAGAAGAAGGAGAAGGAGAAGGTGAAGTCTGGAGGGTGAATCAGAAGAAGCAGAAGAAGGAGAAGGAGAGGGTGAAGTCTGGAGGGTGAATCAGAAGAAGCAGAAGAAGGAGAAGGAGAAGTTAAAGTCAGGAGGGTGAATCAGAAGAAGGAGAAGGAGAAGGTGAAGTCTGGAGGGTGAATCAGAAGAAGTAGAAGAAGGAGAAGGAGAAGGTGAAGTCTGGAGGGTGAATCAGAAGAAGTAGAAGAAGGAGAAGGAGAAGGTGAAGTCTGGAGGGTGAATCAGAAGAAGCAGAAGAAGGAGAAGGAGAAGGTGAAGTCAGGAGGGTGAATCAGAAGAAGTAGAAGAAGGACAAGGAGAAGGTGAAGTCTGGAGGGTGAATCAGAAGAAGTAGAAGAAGGAGAAGGAGAAGGTGAAGTCTGGAGGGTGAATCAGAAGAAGTAGAAGAAGGAGAAGGAGAAGGTGAAGTCTGGAGGGTGAATCAGAAGAAGCAGAAGAAGGAGAAGGAGAAGGTGAAGTCTGGAGGGAGAAGCAGAAGAAGTAGAAGAAGGAGAAGGAGATGGTGAAGTCTGGAAGGTGAATCAGAAGAAGTAGAAGAAGGAGAAGGAGAAGGTGAAGTCTGGAGGGTGAATCAGAAGAAGTAGAAGAAGGAGAAGGAGAAGGTGAAGCCTGGAGGGTGAACCAGAAGAAGCAGAAGAAGGAGAAGGAGAAGGTGAAGTCTGGAGGGTGAATCAGAAGAAGTAGAAGAAGGAGAAGGAGAAGGTGTAGTCTGGAGGGTGAATCAGAAGAAGTAGACGAAGGAGAAGGTGAAGTCTGGAGGGTGAATCAGAAGAAGCAGAAGAAGGAGAAGGAGAAGGTGAAGTCTGGAGGGTGAATCAGAAGAAGCAGAAGAAGGAGAAGGAGAGGGTGAAGTCTGGAGGGTGAATCAGAAGAAGCAGAAGAAGGAGAAGGAGAAGTTAAAGTCAGGAGGGTGAACCAGAAGAAGCAGAAGAAGGAGAAGGAGAAGGTGAAGTCTGGAGGGTGAATCAGAAGAAGTAGAAGAAGGAGAAGGAGAAGATGTAGTCTGGAGGGTGAATCAGAAGAAGTAGACGAAGGAGAAGGAGAAGGTGAAGTCTGGAGGGTGAATCAGAAGAAGCAGAAGAAGGAGAAGGAGAAGGTGAAGTCTGGAGGGTGAATCAGAAGAAGCAGAAGAAGGAGAAGGAGAGGGTGAAGTCTGGAGGGTGAATCAGAAGAAGCAGAAGAAGGAGAAGGAGAAGTTAAAGTCAGGAGGGTGAATCAGAAGAAGGAGAAGGAGAAGGTGAAGTCTGGAGGGTGAATCAGAAGAAGTAGAAGAAGGAGAAGGAGAAGGTGAAGTCTGGAGGGTGAATCAGAAGAAGTAGAAGAAGGAGAAGGAGAAGGTGAAGTCTGGAGGGTGAATCAGAAGAAGCAGAAGAAGGAGAAGGAGAAGGTGAAGTCAGGAGGGTGAATCAGAAGAAGCAGAAGAAGGAGAAGGAGAAGGTGAAGTTAGGAGGGTGAATCAGAAGAAGCAGAAGAAGGAGAAGGAGAACGTGAAGTCAGGGGGGTGAAGCAGAAGAAGTAGAAGAAGGTCAAGGAGAAGGTGAATTCAGGAGGGTGAAGCAGAAGAAGCAGAAGAAGGACAAGGAGATGGTGAAGTCTGGAGGGCGCAGCAGAAGAAGCAGAAGAAGGAGAAGGAGAAGGTGAAGTCTGGAGGGTGAAGCAGAAGAAGCAGAAGAAGGAGAAGGAGAAGGTGAAGTCTGGAGGGCGAAGCAGAAGAAGCAGAAGAAGGAGAAGGAGAAGGTGAAGTCAGGAGGTTGAAGCAGAAGAAGCAGAAGAAGGAGAAGGAGAAGGTGATGTCTGGAGGGTGAAGCAGCAGCAGCAGCAGAAGGAGAAGGAGAAGGTGAAGTCTGGAGGGTGAAGCAGAAGAAGCAGAAGAAGGAGAAGGAGAAGGTGAAGTCAGGAGGGTGAATCAGAAGAAGTAGAAGAAGGAGAAGGAGAAGGTGAAGTCTGGAGGGTGAATCAGAAGAAGTAGAGGAAGGAGAAGAAGAAGGTGAAGTCTGGAGGGTGAATCAGAAGAAGTAGAAGAAGGAGAAGGAGAAGGTGAAGTCTGGAGGGTGAATCAGAAGAAGCAGAAGAAGGAGAAGGAGAAGGTGAAGTCTGGAGGGAGAAGCAGAAGAAGTAGAAGAAGGAGAAGGAGAAGGTGAAGTCTGGAGGGTGAATCAGAAGAAGTAGAAGAAGGAGAAGGAGAAGGTGAAGTCTGGAGGGTGAATCAGAAGAAGTAGAAGAAGGAGAAGGAGAAGGTGAAGCCTGGAGGGTGAACCAGAAGAAGCAGAAGAAGGAGAAGGAGAAGGTGAAGTCTGGAGGGTGAATCAGAAGAAGTAGAAGAAGGAGAAGGAGAAGGTGTAGTCTGGAGGGTGAATCAGAAGAAGTAGACGAAGGAGAAGGAGAAGGTGAAGTCTGGAGGGTGAATCAGAAGAAGCAGAAGAAGGAGAAGGAGAAGGTGAAGTCTGGAGGGTGAATCAGAAGAAGCAGAAGAAGGAGAAGGAGAGGGTGAAGTCTGGAGGGTGAATCAGAAGAAGTTTACGAAGGAGAAGGAGAAGGTGAAGTCTGGAGGGTGAATCAGAAGAAGCAGAAGAAGGAGAAGGAGAAGGTGAAGTCTGGAGGGTGAATCACAAGAAGCAGAAGAAGGAGAAGGAGAGGGTGAAGTCTGGAGGGTGAATCAGAAGAAGCAGAAGAAGGAGAAGGAGAAGTTAAAGTCAGGAGGGTGAATCAGAAGAAGGAGAAGGAGAAGGTGAAGTCTGGAGGGAGAAGCAGAAGAAGTAGAAGAATGAGAAGGAGAAGGTGAAGTCTGGAGGGTGAATCAGAAGAAGTAGAAGAAGGAGAAGGAGAAGGAGAAGTCTGGAGGGTGAAGCAGAAGAAGTAGAAGAAGTAGAAGGAGAAGGTGAAGTCTGGAGGATGAATCAGAAGAAGTAGAAGAAGGAGAAGGTGAAGTCAGGAGGGTGAATCAGAAGAAGTAGTAGAAGGAGAAGGAGAAGATCAAGTCAGGAGGGTGAATCAGAAGAAGCACAAGAAGGAGAAGGAGAAGGTGAAGTCTGGAGGGTGAAGCAGAAGAAGTAGAAGAAGGAGAAGGAGAAGGTGAAGTCTGGAGGGTGAATCAGAAGAAGTAGAAGAAGGAGAAGGAGAAGGAGAAGTCTGGAGGGTGAATCAGAAGAAGCAGAAGAAGGAGAAGGAGAAGGTGAAGTCTGGAGGGTGAATCAGAAGAAGCAGAAGAAGGAGAAGGAGAAGGTGAAGAATGGAGGGTGAAGCAGAAGAAGCAGAAGAAGGAGAAGGAGAAGGTGAAGTCTGGAGGGCGAAGCAGAAGAAGCAGAAGAAGGAGAAGGAGAAGGTGAAGTCTGGAGGGTGAAGCAGAAGAAGCAGAAGAAGGAGAAGGAGAAGGTGAAGTCTGGAGGGCGAAGCAGAAGAAGCAGAAGAAGGAGAAGGAGAAGGTGAAGTCTGGAGGGTGAAGCAGAAGAAGCAGAAGAAGGAGAAGGAGAAGGTGAAGTCTGGAGGGTGAATCAGAAGAAGTAGAAGAAAGAGAAGGAGAAGGTGAGGTCTGGAGGGTGAATCAGAAGAAGCAGAAGAAGGAGAAGGAGAAGGTGAAGTCTGGAGGGTGAATCAGAAGAAGCAGAAGAAGGAGAAGGAGAAGGTGAAGTCTGGAGGGTGAATCAGAAGAAGCAGAAGAAGGAGAAGGAGAAGGTGAAGTCAGGAGGGTGAATCAGAAGAAGCAGAAGAAGGAGAAGGAGAAGGTGAAGTTAGGAGGGTGAATCAGAAGAAGCAGAAGAAGGAGAAGGAGAACGTGAAGTCAGGGGGGTGAAGCAGAAGAAGTAGAAGAAGGTGAAGGAGAAGGTGAATTCAGGAGGGTGAAGCAGAAGAAGCAGAAGAAGGACAAGGAGATGGTGAAGTCTGGAGGGCGCAGCAGAAGAAGCAGAAGAAGGAGAAGGAGAAGGTGAAGTCTGGAGGGTGAAGCAGAAGAAGCAGAAGAAGGAGAAGGAGAAGGTGAAGTCTGGAGGGCGAAGCAGACGAAGCAGAAGAAGGAGAAGGAGAAGGTGAAGTCAGGAGGTTGAAGCAGAAGAAGCAGAAGAAGGAGAAGGAGAAGGTGATGTCTGGAGGGTGAAGCAGCAGCAGCAGCAGAAGGAGAAGGAGAAGGTGAAGTCTGGAGGGTGAAGCAGAAGAAGCAGAAGAAGGAGAAGGAGAAGGTGAAGTCAGGAGGGTGAATCAGAAGAAGTAGAAGAAGGAGAAGGAGAAGGTGAAGTCTGGAGGGTGAATCAGAAGAAGTAGAAGAAGGAGAAGGAGAAGGTGAAGTCTGGAGGGTGAATCAGAAGAAGCTGAATAAGGAGAAGGAGAAGGTGAAGTCTGCAGGGTGAATCAGAAGAAGCAAAAGAAGGAGAAGGAGAAGGTGAAGTCTGGAGGGTGAATCAGAAGAAGCAGAAGAAGGAGTAGGAGAAGGTGAAGTCTGGAGGGTGAATCAGAAGAAGCAGAAGAAGGAGAAGGAGAAGGTGAAGTCTGGAGGGTGAATCAGAAGAAGCAGAAGAAGGAGAAGGAGAAGGTGAAGTCAGGAGGGTGAATCAGAAGAAGCAGAAGAAGGAGAAGGAGAAGGTGAAGTCAGGAGGGTGAATCAGAAGAAGCAGAAGAAGGAGAAGGAGAAGGTGAAGTTAGGAGGGTGAATCAGAAGAAGCAGAAGAAGGAGAAGGAGAAGGTGAAGTCAGGGGGTGAAGCAGAAGAAGTAGAAGAAGGAGAAGGAGAAGGTGAAGTCAGGAGGTTGAAGCAGAAGAAGCAGAAGAAGGAGAAGGAGAAGGTGATGTCTGGAGGGTGAAGCAGCAGCAGCAGCAGAAGGAGAAGGAGAAGGTGAAGTCTGGAGGGTGAAGCAGAAGAAGCAGAAGAAGGAGAAGGAGAAGGTGAAGTCAGGAGGGTGAATCAGAAGAAGTAGAAGAAGGAGAAGGAGAAGGTGAAGTCTGGAGGGTGAATCAGAAGAAGTAGAAGAAGGAGAAGGAGGAGGTGAAGTCTGGAGGGTGAATCATAAGAAGCTGAATAAGGAGAAGGAGAAGGTGAAGTCTGCAGGGTGAATCAGAAGAAGCAGAAGAAGGAGAAGGAGAAGGTGAAGTCTGGAGGGTGAATCAGAAGAAGCAGAAGAAGGAGAAGGAGAAGGTGAAGTCTGGAGGGTGAATCAGAAGAAGCAGAAGAAGGAGAAGGAGAAGGTGAAGTCTGGAGGGTGAATCAGAAGAAGCAGAAGAAGGAGAAGGAGAAGGTGAAGTCAGGAGGGTGAATCAGAAGAAGCAGAAGAAGGAGAAGGAGAAGGTGAAGTCAGGAGGGTGAATCAGAAGAAGCAGAAGAAGGAGAAGGAGAAGGTGAAGTTAGGAGGGTGAATCAGAAGAAGCAGAAGAAGGAGAAGGAGAAGGTGAAGTCAGGGGGTGAAGCAGAAGAAGTAGAAGAAGGAGAAGGAGAAGGTGAAGTCAGGAGGGTGAAGCAGAAGAAGCAGAAGAAGGAGAAGGAGAAGCTGAAGTCAGGAGGGTGAATCGAAGAAGTACAAGAAGGAGAAGGAGAAGGTGAAGCTGGAGGGTGAATCAGAAGAAGTAGAAGAAGGAGAAGGAGAAGGTGAAGTCTGGAGGGTGAATCAGAAGAAGTAGAAGAAGGAGAAGGAGAAGGTGAAGTCTGGAGGGTGAATCAGAAGAAGCAGAAGAAGGAGAAGGAGAAGGTGAAGTCTGGAGGGAGAAGCAGAAGAAGTAGAAGAAGGAGAAGGAGAAGGTGAAGTCTGGAGGGTGAATCAGAAGAAGTAGAAGAAGGAGAAGGAGAAGGTGAAGTCTGGAGGGTGAATCAGAAGAAGTAGAAGAAGGAGAAGGAGAAGGTGAAGTCTGGAGGGTGAATGAGAAGAAGCAGAAGAAGGAGAAGGAGAAGGTGAAGTCTGGAGGGTGAATCAGAAGAAGTAGAAGAAGGAGAAGGAGAAGGTGAAGTCAGGGGGGTGAAGCAGAAGAAGTAGAAGAAGGAGAAGGAGAAGGTGAAGTCAGGAGGGTGAAGCAGAAGAAGCAGAAGAAGGAGAAGGAAAAGCTGAAGTCAGGAGGGTGAATCAGAAGAAGTACAAAAAGGAGAAGGAGAAGGTGAAGCCTGGAGGGTGAATCAGAAGAAGTAGAAGAAGGAGAAGGAGAAGGTGAAGTCTGGAGGGTGAATCAGAAAAAGTAGAAGAAGGAGAAGGAGAAGGTGAAGTCTGGAGGGTGAATCAGAAGAAGCAGAAGAAGGAGAAGGAGAAGGTGAAGTCTGGAGGGAGAAGCAGAAGAAGTAGAAGAAGGAGAAGGAGAAGGTGAAGTCTGGAGGGTGAAGCAGAAGAAGTAGAAGAAGGAGAAGGAGAAGGTGAAGTCAGGAGGGTGAATCAGAAGAAGTAGAAGAAGGAGAAGGAGAAGGTGTAGTCAGGAGGGTGAATCAGAAGAAGCAGAAGAAGGAGAAGGAGAAGGTGAAGTCTGGAGCGTGAAACAGAAGAACAAAAGAAGTAGAAGGAGAAGGTGAAGTCTGGAGGGTGAATCAGAAGAAGCAGAAGAAAGAGAAGGAGAAGGTGAAGTCTGGAGGGTGAATCAGAAGAAGTAGAAGAAGGAGAAGGAGAAGGTGAGATCTGGAGGGTGAATCAGAAGAAGCAGAAGAAGGAGAAGGAGAAGGTGAAGGCTGGAGGGTGAATCAGAAGAAGCAGAAGGAGAAGGAGAAGATGAAGTCTGGAGGGTGAATCAGAAGAAGTAGAAGAAAGAGAAGGAGACGGTGAGGTCTGGAGGGTGAATCAGAAGAAGCAGAAGAAGGAGAAGGAGAAGGTGAAGTCTGGAGGGTGAATCAGAAGAAGCAGAAGAAGGAGAAGGAGAAGGTGAAGTCTGGAGGGTGAATCAGAAGAAGCAGAAGAAGGAGAAGGAGAAGGTGAAGTCAGGAGGGTGAATCAGAAGAAGCAGAAGAAGGAGAAGGAGAAGGTGAAGTTAGGAGGGTGAATCAGAAGAAGCAGAAGAAGGAGAAGGAGAACGTGAAGTCAGGGGGGTGAAGCAGAAGAAGTAGAAGAAGGTGAAGGAGAAGGTGAATTCAGGAGGGTGAAGCAGAAGAAGCAGAAGAAGGACAAGGAGATGGTGAAGTCTGGAGGGCGCAGCAGAAGAAGCAGAAGAAGGAGAAGGAGAAGGTGAAGTCTGGAGGGTGAAGCAGAAGAAGCAGAAGAAGGAGAAGGAGAAGGTGAAGTCTGGAGGGCGAAGCAGAAGAAGCAGAAGAAGGAGAAGGAGAAGGTGAAGTCAGGAGGTTGAAGCAGAAGAAGCAGAAGGAGGAGAAGGAGAAGGTGATGTCTGGAGGGTGAAGCAGCAGCAGCAGCAGAAGGAGAAGGAGAAGGTGAAGTCTGGAGGGTGAAGCAGAAGAAGCAGAAGAAGGAGAAGGAGAAGGTGAAGTCAGGAGGGTGAATCAGAAGAAGTAGAAGAAGGAGAAGGAGAAGGTGAAGTCTGGAGGGTGAATCAGAAGAAGTAGAAGAAGGAGAAGGAGAAGGTGAAGTCTGGAGGGTGAATCAGAAGAAGTAGAAGAAGGAGAAGGAGAAGGTGAAGTCTGGAGGGTGAATCAGAAGAAGCAGAAGAAGGAGAAGGAGAAGGTGAAGTCTGGAGGGAGAAGCAGAAGAAGTAGAAGAAGGAGAAGGAGAAGGTGAAGTCTGGAGGGTGAATCAGAAGAAGTAGAAGAAGGAGAAGGAGAAGGTGAAGTCTGGAGGGTGAATCAGAAGAAGTAGAAGAAGGAGAAGGAGAAGGTGAAGCCTGGAGGGTGAACCAGAAGAAGCAGAAGAAGGAGAAGGAGAAGGTGAAGTCTGGAGGGTGAATCAGAAGAAGTAGAAGAAGGAGAAGGAGAAGGTGTAGTCTGGAGGGTGAATCAGAAGAAGTAGACGAAGGAGAAGGAGAAGGTGAAGTCTGGAGGGTGAATCAGAAGAAGCAGAAGAAGGAGAAGGAGAAGGTGAAGTCTGGAGGGTGAATCAGAAGAAGCAGAAGAAGGAGAAGGAGAAGGTGAAGTCTGGAGGGTGAAGCAGAAGAAGCAGAAGGAGAAGGTGAAGTCTGGAGGGCGAAGCAGAAGAAGCAGAAGAAGGAGAAGGAGAAGGTGAAGTCTGGAGGGTGAAGCAGAAGAAGCAGAAGAAGGAGAAGGAGAAGGTGAAGTCTGGAGGGTGAATCAGAAGAAGTAGAAGAAAGAGAAGGAGAAGGTGAGGTCTGGAGGGTGAATCAGAAGAAGCAGAAGAAGGAGAAGGAGAAGGTGAAGTCTGGAGGGTGAATCAGAAGAAGCAGAAGAAGGAGAAGGAGAAGGTGAAGTCTGGAGGGTGAATCAGAAGAAGCAGAAGAAGGAGAAGGAGAAGGTGAAGTCAGGAGGGTGAATCAGAAGAAGCAGAAGAAGGAGAAGGAGAAGGTGAAGTTAGGAGGGTGAATCAGAAGAAGCAGAAGAAGGAGAAGGAGAACGTGAAGTCAGGGGGGTGAAGCAGAAGAAGTAGAAGAAGGTGAAGGAGAAGGTGAATTCAGGAGGGTGAAGCAGAAGAAGCAGAAGAAGGACAAGGAGATGGTGAAGTCTGGAGGGCGCAGCAGAAGAAGCAAAAGAAGGAGAAGGAGAAGGTGAAGTCTGGAGGGTGAAGCAGAAGAAGCAGAAGAAGGAGAAGGAGAAGGTGAAGTCTGGAGGGCGAAGCAGAAGAAGCAGAAGAAGGAGAAGGAGAAGGTGAAGTCAGGAGGTTGAAGCAGAAGAAGCAGAAGAAGGAGAAGGAGAAGGTGATGTCTGGAGGGTGAAGCAGCAGCAGCAGCAGAAGGAGAAGGAGAAGGTGAAGTCTGGAGGGTGAAGCAGAAGAAGCAGAAGAAGGAGAAGGAGAAGGTGAAGTCAGGAGGGTGAATCAGAAGAAGTAGAAGATGGAGAAGGAGAAGGTGAAGTCTGGAGGGTGAATCAGAAGAAGCAGAAGAAGGAGAAGGAGAAGGTGAAGTCTGGAGGGAGAAGCAGAAGAAGTAGAAGAAGGAGAAGGAGAAGGTGAAGTCTGGAGGGTGAACCAGAAGAAGCAGAAGAAGGAGAAGGAGAAGGTGAAGTCTGGAGGGTGAATCAGAAGAAGTAGAAGAAGGAGAAGGAGAAGGTGTAGTCTGGAGGGTGAATCAGAAGAAGTAGACGAAGGGGAAGGAGAAGGTGAAGTCTGGAGGGTGAATCAGAAGAAGCAGAAGAAGGAGAAGGAGAAGGTGAAGTCTGGAGGGTGAATCAGAAGAAGCAGAAGAAGGAGAAGGAGAGGGTGAAGTCTGGAGGGTGAATCAGAAGAAGCAGAAGAAGGAGAAGGAGAAGTTAAAGTCAGGAGGGTGAATCAGAAGAAGGAGAAGGAGAAGGTGAAGTCTGGAGGGTGAATCAGAAGAAGTAGAAGAAGGAGAAGGAGATGGTGAAGTCTGGAGGGTGAATCAGAAGAAGTAGAAGAAGGAGAAGGAGAAGGTGAAGTCTGGAGGGTGAATCAGAAGAAGCAGAAGAAGGAGAAGGAGAAGGTGAAGTCTGGAGGGAGAAGCAGAAGAAGTAGAAGAATGAGAAGGAGAAGGTGAAGTCTGGAGGGTGAATCAGAAGAAGTAGAAGAAGGAGAAGGAGAAGGAGAAGTCTGGAGGGTGAAGCAGAAGAAGTAGAAGAAGTAGAAGGAGAAGGTGAAGTCTGGAGGATGAATCAGAAGAAGTAGAAGAAGGAGAAGGTGAAGTCAGGAGGGTGAATCAGAAGAAGTAGAAGAAGGAGAAGGAGAAGATCAAGTCAGGAGGGTGAATCAGAAGAAGCACAAGAAGGAGAAGGAGAAGGTGAAGTATGGAGGGTGAAGCAGAAGAAGTAGAAGAAGGAGAAGGAGAAGGTGAAGTCTGGAGGGTGAATCAGAAGAAGTAGAAGAAGGAGAAGGAGAAGGAGAAGTCTGGAGGGTGAATCAGAAGAAGCAGAAGAAGGAGAAGGAGAAGGTGAAGTCTGGAGGGTGAATCAGAAGAAGCAGAAGAAGGAGAAGGAGAAGTTGAAGACTGGAGGGTGAAGCAGAAGAAGCAGAAGAAGGAGAAGGAGAAGGTGAAGTCTGGAGGGCGAAGCAGAAGAAGCAGAAGAAGGAGAAGGAGAAGGTGAAGTCTGGAGGGTGAAGCAGAAGAAGCAGAAGAAGGAGAAGGAGAAGGTGAAGTCTGGAGGGCGAAGCAGAAGAAGCAGAAGAAGGAGAAGGAGAAGGTGAAGTCTGAAGGGTGAAGCAGAAGAAGCAGAAGAAGGAGAAGGAGAAGGTGAAGTCTGGAGGGTGAATCAGAAGAAGTAGAAGAAGGAGATCGAGAAGGTGAAGTCAGGAGTGTGAAGCAGAAGAAGTAGAAGAAGGAGAAGTAGAAGGTGAAGTCTGGAGGTTGAAGCAGAAGAAGTAGAAGAAGGAGAAGGAGAAGGTGAAGTCTGGAGGGTGAATCTGAAGAAGTAGAAGAAGGAGAAGGAGAAGGCGAAGTCTGGAGGGTGAATCAGAAGAAGCAGAAGAAGGAGAAGGAGAAGGTGAAGTCAGGAGGGTGAATCAGAAGAAGCAGAAGAAGGAGAAGGAGAAGGTGAAGTCTGGAGGGTGAATCAGAAGAAGCAGAAGAAGGAGAAGGAGAAGGTGAAGACTGGAGGGTGAATCAGAAGAAGTAGAAGAAGGAGAAGGAGAAGGTGAAGTCTGGAGGGTGAATCACAAGAAGCAGAAGAAGGAGAAGATGAAGTCTGGAGGGTGAATCAGAAGAAGTAGAAGAAGGAGAAGGAGAAGGTGAGGTCTGGAGGCTGAATCAGAAGAAGCAGAAGAAGGAGAAGGAGAAGGTGAAGTCTGAAGGGTGAATCAGAAGAAGCAGAAGAAGGAGAAGGAGAAGGTGAAGTCTGGAGGGTGAATCAGAAGAAGCAGAAGAAGGAGAAGGAGAAGGTGAAGTCTGGAGGGTGAATCAGAAGAAGCAGAAGAAGGAGAAGGAGAAGGTGAAGTCTGGAGAGTGAATAAGAAGAAGCAGAAGAAGGAGAAGGAGAAGGTGAAGTCTGGAGGGTGAATCAGAAGAAGCTGAATAAGGAGAAGGAGAAGGTGAAGTCTGGAGGGTGAATCAGAAGAAGTAGAAGAAGGAGAAGGAGAAGGTGAAGTCTGGAGGTTGAATCAGAAGAAGCAGAAGAAGGAGAAGGAGAAGGGGAAGTATGCAGGGTGAATCAGAAGAAGCAGAAGAAGGAGAAGGAGAAGATGAAGTCTGGAGGGAGAATCAGAGGAAGTATAAGAAGGAGAAGGAGAAGGTGAGGTCTGGAGGGTGAATCAGAAGAAGCAGAAGAAGGAGAAGGAGAAGGTGAAGTCTGGAGGGTGAATCAGAAGAAGCAGAAGAAGGAGAAGGAGAAGGTGAAGTCTGGAGGGTGAATCAGAAGAAGCAGAAGAAGGAGAAGGAGAAGGTGAAGTCAGGAGGGTGAATCAGAAGAAGCAGAAGAAGGAGAAGGAGAAGGGGAAGTATGCAGGGTGAATCAGAAGAAGCAGAAGAAGGAGAAGGAGAAGATGAAGTCTGGAGGGAGAATCAGAGGAAGTATAAGAAGGAGAAGGAGAAGGTGAGGTCTGGAGGGTGAATCAGAAGAAGCAGAAGAAGGAGAAGGAGAAGGTGAAGTCTGGAGGGTGAATCAGAAGAAGCAGAAGAAGGAGAAGGAGAAGGTGAAGTCTGGAGGGTGAATCAGAAGAAGCAGAAGAAGGAGAAGGAGAAGGTGAAGTCAGGAGGGTGAATCAGAAGAAGCAGAAGAAGGAGAAGGAGAAGGTGAAGTTAGGAGGGTGAATCGGAAGAAGCAGAAGAAGGAGAAGGAGAAGGTGAAGTCAGGGGGTGAAGCAGAAGAAGTAGAAGAAGGAGAAGGAGAAGGTGAAGTCAGGAGGGTGAAGCAGAAGAAGCAGAAGAAGGAGAAGGAGAAGCTGAAGTCAGGAGGGTGAATCCGAAGAAGTACAAGAAGGAGAAGGAGAAGGTGAAGCCTGGAGGGTGAATCAGAAGAAGTAGAAGAAGGAGAAGGAGAAGGTGAAGTCTGGAGGGTGAATCAGAAGAAGTAGAAGAAGGAGAAGGAGAAGGTGAAGTCTGGAGGGTGAATCAGAAGAAGCAGAAGAAGGAGAAGGAGAAGGTGAAGTCTGGAGGGAGAAGCAGAAGGAGTAGAAGAAGGAGAAGGAGAAGGTGAAGTCTGGAGGGTGAATCAGAAGAAGTAGAAGAAGGAGAAGGAGAAGGTGAAGTCTGGAGGGTGACTCAGAAGAAGTAGAAGAAGGAGAAGGAGAAGGTGAAGTCTGGAGGGTGAATGAGAAGAAGCAGAAGAAGGAGAAGGAGAAGGTGAAGTCTGGAGGGTCAATCAGAAGAAGTAGAAGAACGAGAAGGAGAAGGTGAAGTCTGGAGGGTGAATCAGAAGAAGTAGAAGAAGGAGAAGGAGAAGGTGAGATCTGGAGGGTGAATCAGAAGAAGCAGAAGAAGGAAAAGGAGAAGGTGAAGGCTGGAGGGTGAATCAGAAGAAGCAGAAGAAGGAGAAGGAGAAGATGAAGTCTGGAGGGTGAATCAGAAGAAGTAGAAGAAAGAGAAGGAGAAGGTGAGGTCTGGAGGGTGAATCAGAAGAAGCAGAAGAAGGAGAAGGAGAAGGTGAAGTCTGGAGGGTGAATCAGAAGAAGCAGAAGAAGGAGAAGGAGAAGGTGAAGTCTGGAGGGTGAATCAGAAGAAGCAGAAGAAGGAGAAGGAGAAGGTGAAGTCAGGAGGGTGAATCAGAAGAAGCAGAAGAAGGAGAAGGAGAAGGTGAAGTTAGGAGGGTGAATCAGAAGAAGCAGAAGAAGGAGAAGGAGAACGTGAAGTCAGGGGGGTGAAGCAGAAGAAGTAGAAGAAGGTGAAGGAGAAGGTGAATTCAGGAGGGTGAAGCAGAAGAAGCAGAAGAAGGACAAGGAGATGGTGAAGTCTGGAGGGCGCAGCAGAAGAAGCAGAAGAAGGAGAAGGAGAAGGTGAAGTCTGGAGGGTGAAGCAGAAGAAGCAGAAGAAGGAGAAGGTGAAGTCTGGAGGGCGAAGCAGAAGAAGCAGAAGAAGGAGAAGGAGAAGGTGAAGTCAGGAGGTTGAAGCAGAAGAAGCAGAAGAAGGAGAAGGAGAAGGTGAAGTCAGGAGGGTGAATCAGAAGAAGTAGAAGAAGGAGAAGGAGAAGGTGAAGTCTGGAGGGTGAATCAGAAGAAGTAGAAGAAGGAGAAGGAGAAGGTGAAGTCTGGAGGGTGAATCAGAAGAAGTAGAAGATGGAGAAGGAGAAGGTGAAGTCTGGAGGGTGAATCAGAAGAAGCAGAAGAAGGAGAAGGAGAAGGTGAAGTCTGGAGGGAGAAGCAGAAGAAGTAGAAGAAGGAGAAGGAGAAGGTGAATTCTGGAGGGTGAATCAGAAGAAGTAGAAGAAGGAGAAGGAGAAGGTGAAGTCTGGAGGGTGAATCAGAAGAAGTAGAAGAAGGAGAAGGAGAAGGTGAAGCCTGGAGGGTGAACCAGAAGAAGCAGAAGAAGGAGAAGGAGAAGGTGAAGTCTGGAGGGTGAATCAGAAGAAGTAGAAGAAGGAGAAGGAGAAGGTGTAGTCTGGAGGGTGAATCAGAAGAAGTAGACGAAGGAGAAGGAGAAGGTGAAGTCTGGAGGGTGAATCAGAAGAAGCAGAAGAAGGAGAAGGAGAAGGTGAAGTCTGGAGGGTGAATCAGAAGAAGCAGAAGAAGGAGAAGGAGAGGGTGAAGTCTGGAGGGTGAATCAGAAGAAGCAGAAGAAGGAGAAGGAGAAGTTAAAGTCAGGAGGGTGAATCAGAAGAAGGAGAAGGAGAAGGTGAAGTCTGGAGGGTGAATCAGAAGAAGTAGAAGAAGGAGAAGGAGAAGGTGAAGTCTGGAGGGTGAAGCAGAAGAAGCAGAAGAAGGAGAAGGTGAAGTCTGGAGGGCGAAGCAGAAGAAGCAGAAGAAGGAGAAGGAGAAGGTGAAGTCAGGAGGTTGAAGCAGAAGAAGCAGAAGAAGGAGAAGGAGAAGGTGATGTCTGGAGGGTGAAGCAGCAGCAGCAGCAGAAGGAGAAGGAGAAGGTGAAGTCTGGAGGGTGAAGCAGAAGAAGCAGAAGAAGGAGAAGGAGAAGGTGAAGTCAGGAGGGTGAATCAGAAGAAGTAGAAGAAGGAGAAGGAGAAGGTGAAGTCTGGAGGGTGAATCAGAAGAAGTAGAAGAAGGAGAAGGAGAAGGTGAAGTCTGGAGGGTGAATCAGAAGAAGTAGAAGAAGGAGAAGGAGAAGGTGAAGTCTGGAGGGTGAATCAGAAGAAGCAGAAGAAGGAGAAGGAGAAGGTGAAGTCTGGAGGGTGAAGCAGAAGAAGTAGAAGAAGGAGAAGGAGAAGGTGAAGTCTGGAGGGTGAATCAGAAGAAGTAGAAGAAGGAGAAGGAGAAGGTGAAGTCTGGAGGGTGAATCAGAAGAAGTAGAAGAAGGAGAAGGAGAAGGTGAAGCCTGGAGGGTGAACCAGAAGAAGCAGAAGAAGGAGAAGGAGAAGGTGAAGTCTGGAGGGTGAATCAGAAGAAGTAGAAGAAGGAGAAGGAGAAGTTGTAGTCTGGAGGGTGAATCAGAAGAAGTAGACGAAGGAGAAGGAGAAGGTGAAGTCTGGAGGGTGAATCAGAAGAAGCAGAAGAAGGAGAAGGAGAAGGTGAAGTCTGGAGGGTGAATCAGAAGAAGCAGAAGAAGGAGAAGGAGAGGGTGAAGTCTGGAGGGTGAATCAGAAGAAGCAAAAGAAGGAGAAGGAGAAGTTAAAGTCAGGAGGGTGAACCAGAAGAAGCAGAAGAAGGAGAAGGAGAAGGTGAAGTCTGGAGGGTGAATCAGAAGAAGTAGAAGAAGGAGAAGGAGAAGGTGTAGTCTGGAGGGTGAATCAGAAGAAGCAGACGAAGGAGAAGGAGAAGGTGAAGTCTGGAGGGTGAATCAGAAGAAGCAGAAGAAGGAGAAGGAGAAGGTGAAGTCTGGAGGGTGAATCAGAAGAAGCAGAAGAAGGAGAAGGAGAGGGTGAAGTCTGGAGGGTGAATCAGAAGAAGCAGAAGAAGGAGAAGGAGAAGTTAAAGTCAGGAGGGTGAATCAGAAGAAGGAGAAGGAGAAGGTGAAGTCTGGAGGGTGAATCAGAAGAAGTAGAAGAAGGAGAAGGAGAAGGTGAAGTCTGGAGGGTGAATCAGAAGAAGTAGAAGAAGGAGAAGGAGAAGGTGAAGTCTGGAGGGTGAATCAGAAGAAGCAGAAGAAGGAGAAGGAGAAGGTGAAGTCAGGAGGGTGAATCAGAAGAAGCAGAAGAAGGAGAAGGAGAAGGTGAAGTTAGGAGGGTGAATCAGAAGAAGCAGAAGAAGGAGAAGGAGAACGTGAAGTCAGGGGGTGAAGCAGAAGAAGTAGAAGAAGGTGAAGGAGAAGGTGAATTCAGGAGGGTGAAGCAGAAGAAGCAGAAGAAGGACAAGGAGATGGTGAAGTCTGGAGGGCGCAGCAGAAGAAGCAGAAGAAGGAGAAGGAGAAGGTGAAGTCTGGAGGGTGAAGCAGAAGAAGCAGAAGAAGGAGAAGGAGAAGGTGAAGTCTGGAGGGCGAAGCAGAAGAAGCAGAAGAAGGAGAAGGAGAAGGTGAAGTCAGGAGGTTGAAGCAGAAGAAGCAGAAGAAGGAGAAGGAGAAGGTGATGTCTGGAGGGTGAAGCAGCAGCAGCAGCAGAAGGAGAAGGAGAAGGTGAAGTCTGGAGGGTGAAGCAGAAGAAGCAGAAGAAGGAGAAGGAGAAGGTGAAGTCAGGAGGGTGAATCAGAAGAAGTAGAAGAAGGAGAAGGAGAAGGTGAAGTCTGGAGGGTGAATCAGAAGAAGTAGAAGAAGGAGAAGGAGAAGGTGAAGTCTGGAGGGTGAATCAGAAGAAGTAGAAGAAGGAGAAGGAGAAGGTGAAGTCTGGAGGGTGAATCAGAAGAAGCAGAAGAAGGAGAAGGAGAAGGTGAAGTCTGGAGGGAGAAGCAGAAGAAGTAGAAGAAGGAGAAGGAGAAGGTGAAGTCTGGAGGGTGAATCAGAAGAAGTAGAAGAAGGAGAAGGAGAAGGTGAAGTCTGGAGGGTGAATCAGAAGAAGTAGAAGAAGGAGAAGGAGAAGGTTAAGCCTGGAGGGTGAACCAGAAGAAGCAGAAGAAGGAGAAGGAGAAGGTGAAGTCAGGAGGGTGAATCAGAAGAAGCAGAAGAAGGAGAAGGAGAAGGTGAAGTCTGGAGGGTGAATCAGAAGAAGCAGAAGAAGGAGAAGGAGAAGGTGAAGTCAGGAGGGTGAATCAGAAGAAGCAGAAGAAGGAGAAGGAGAAGGTGAAGTTAGGAGGGTGAATCAGAAGAAGCAGAAGAAGGAGAAGGAGAACGTGAAGTCAGGGGGGTGAAGCAGAAGAAGTAGAAGAAGGTGAAGGAGAAGGTGAATTCAGGAGGGTGAAGCAGAAGAAGCAGAAGAAGGACAAGGAGATGGTGAAGTCTGGAGGGCGCAGCAGAAGAAGCAGAAGAAGGAGAAGGAGAAGGTGAAGTCTGGAGGGTGAAGCAGAAGAAGCAGAAGAAGGAGAAGGAGAAGGTGAAGTCTGGAGGGCGAAGCAGAAGAAGCAGAAGAAGGAGAAGGAGAAGGTGAAGTCAGGAGGTTGAAGCAGAAGAAGCAGAAGAAGGAGAAGGAGAAGGTGATGTCTGGAGGGTGAAGCAGCAGCAGCAGCAGAAGGAGAAGGAGAAGGTGAAGTCTGGAGGGTGAAGCAGAAGAAGCAGAAGAAGGAGAAGCAGAAGGTGAAGTCAGGAGGGTGAATCAGAAGAAGTAGAAGAAGGAGAAGGAGAAGGTGAAGTCTGGAGGGTGAATCAGAAGAAGTAGAAGAAGGAGAAGGAGAAGGTGAAGTCTGGAGGGTGAATCAGAAGAAGTAGAAGATGGAGAAGGAGAAGGTGAAGTCTGGAGGGTGAATCAGAAGAAGCAGAAGAAGGAGAAGGAGAAGGTGAAGTCTGGAGGGAGAAGCAGAAGAAGTAGAAGAAGGAGAAGGAGAAGGTGAATTCTGGAGGGTGAATCAGAAGAAGTAGAAGAAGGAGAAGGAGAAGGTGAAGTCTGGAGGGTGAATCAGAAGAAGTAGAAGAAGGAGAAGGAGAAGGTGAAGCCTGGAGGGTGAACCAGAAGAAGCAGAAGAAGGAGAAGGAGAAGGTGAAGTCTGGAGGGTGAATCAGAAGAAGTAGAAGAAGGAGAAGGAGAAGGTGTAGTCTGGAGGGTGAATCAGAAGAAGTAGACGAAGGAGAAGGAGAAGGTGAAGTCTGGAGGGTGAATCAGAAGAAGCAGAAGAAGGAGAAGGAGAAGGTGAAGTCTGGAGGGTGAATCAGAAGAAGCAGAAGAAGGAGAAGGAGAGGGTGAAGTCTGGAGGGTGAATCAGAAGAAGCAGAAGAAGGAGAAGGAGAAGTTAAAGTCAGGAGGGTGAATCAGAAGAAGGAGAAGGAGAAGGTGAAGTCTGGAGGGTGAATCAGAAGAAGTAGAAGAAGGAGAAGGAGAAGGTGAAGTCTGGAGGGTGAAGCAGAAGAAGCAGAAGAAGGAGAAGGTGAAGTCTGGAGGGCGAAGCAGAAGAAGCAGAAGAAGGAGAAGGAGAAGGTGAAGTCAGGAGGTTGAAGCAGAAGAAGCAGAAGAAGGAGAAGGAGAAGGTGATGTCTGGAGGGTGAAGCAGCAGCAGCAGCAGAAGGAGAAGGAGAAGGTGAAGTCTGGAGGGTGAAGCAGAAGAAGCAGAAGAAGGAGAAGGAGAAGGTGAAGTCAGGAGGGTGAATCAGAAGAAGTAGAAGAAGGAGAAGGAGAAGGTGAAGTCTGGAGGGTGAATCAGAAGAAGTAGAAGAAGGAGAAGGAGAAGGTGAAGTCTGGAGGGTGAATCAGAAGAAGTAGAAGAAGGAGAAGGAGAAGGTGAAGTCTGGAGGGTGAATCAGAAGAAGCAGAAGAAGGAGAAGGAGAAGGTGAAGTCTGGAGGGTGAAGCAGAAGAAGTAGAAGAAGGAGAAGGAGAAGGTGAAGTCTGGAGGGTGAATCAGAAGAAGTAGAAGAAGGAGAAGGAGAAGGTGAAGTCTGGAGGGTGAATCAGAAGAAGTAGAAGAAGGAGAAGGAGAAGGTGAAGCCTGGAGGGTGAACCAGAAGAAGCAGAAGAAGGAGAAGGAGAAGGTGAAGTCTGGAGGGTGAATCAGAAGAAGTAGAAGAAGGAGAAGGAGAAGTTGTAGTCTGGAGGGTGAATCAGAAGAAGTAGACGAAGGAGAAGGAGAAGGTGAAGTCTGGAGGGTGAATCAGAAGAAGCAGAAGAAGGAGAAGGAGAAGGTGAAGTCTGGAGGGTGAATCAGAAGAAGCAGAAGAAGGAGAAGGAGAGGGTGAAGTCTGGAGGGTGAATCAGAAGAAGCAAAAGAAGGAGAAGGAGAAGTTAAAGTCAGGAGGGTGAACCAGAAGAAGCAGAAGAAGGAGAAGGAGAAGGTGAAGTCTGGAGGGTGAATCAGAAGAAGTAGAAGAAGGAGAAGGAGAAGGTGTAGTCTGGAGGGTGAATCAGAAGAAGCAGACGAAGGAGAAGGAGAAGGTGAAGTCTGGAGGGTGAATCAGAAGAAGCAGAAGAAGGAGAAGGAGAAGGTGAAGTCTGGAGGGTGAATCAGAAGAAGCAGAAGAAGGAGAAGGAGAGGGTGAAGTCTGGAGGGTGAATCAGAAGAAGCAGAAGATGGAGAAGGAGAAGTTAAAGTCAGGAGGGTGAATCAGAAGAAGGAGAAGGAGAAGGTGAAGTCTGGAGGGTGAATCAGAAGAAGTAGAAGAAGGAGAAGGAGAAGGTGAAGTCTGGAGGGTGAATCAGAAGAAGTAGAAGAAGGAGAAGGAGAAGGTGAAGTCTGGAGGGTGAATCAGAAGAAGCAGAAGAAGGAGAAGGAGAAGGTGAAGTCAGGAGGGTGAATCAGAAGAAGCAGAAGAAGGAGAAGGAGAAGGTGAAGTTAGGAGGGTGAATCAGAAGAAGCAGAAGAAGGAGAAGGAGAACGTGAAGTCAGGGGTGAAGCAGAAGAAGTAGAAGAAGGTGAAGGAGAAGGTGAATTCAGGAGGGTGAAGCAGAAGAAGCAGAAGAAGGACAAGGAGATGGTGAAGTCTGGAGGGCGCAGCAGAAGAAGCAGAAGAAGGAGAAGGAGAAGGTGAAGTCTGGAGGGTGAAGCAGAAGAAGCAGAAGAAGGAGAAGGAGAAGGTGAAGTCTGGAGGGCGAAGCAGAAGAAGCAGAAGAAGGAGAAGGAGAAGGTGAAGTCAGGAGGTTGAAGCAGAAGAAGCAGAAGAAGGAGAAGGAGAAGGTGATGTCTGGAGGGTGAAGCAGCAGCAGCAGCAGAAGGAGAAGGAGAAGGTGAAGTCTGGAGGGTGAAGCAGAAGAAGCAGAAGAAGGAGAAGGAGAAGGTGAAGTCAGGAGGGTGAATCAGAAGAAGTAGAAGAAGGAGAAGGAGAAGGTGAAGTCTGGAGGGTGAATCAGAAGAAGTAGAAGAAGGAGAAGGAGAAGGTGAAGTCAGGGGGTGAAGCAGAAGAAGTAGAAGAAGGTGAAGGAGAAGGTGAATTCAGGAGGGTGAAGCAGAAGAAGCAGAAGAAGGACAAGGAGATGGTGAAGTCTGGAGGGCGCAGCAGAAGAAGCAGAAGAAGGAGAAGGAGAAGGTGAAGTCTGGAGGGTGAAGCAGAAGAAGCAGAAGAAGGAGAAGGAGAAGGTGAAGTCTGGAGGGTGAAGCAGAAGAAGCAGAAGAAGGAGAAGGAGAAGGTGAAGTCTGGAGGGCGAAGCAGAAGAAGCAGAAGAAGGAGAAGGAGAAGGTGAAGTCAGGAGGTTGAAGCAGAAGAAGCAGAAGAAGGAGAAGGAGAAGGTGATGTCTGGAGGGTGAAGCAGCAGCAGCAGCAGAAGGAGAAGGAGAAGGTGAAGTCTGGAGGGTGAAGCAGAAGAAGCAGAAGAAGGAGAAGGAGAAGGTGAAGTCAGGAGGGTGAATCAGAAGAAGTAGAAGAAGGAGAAGGAGAAGGTGAAGTCTGGAGGGTGAATCAGAAGAAGTAGAAGAAGGAGAAGGAGGAGGTGTAGTCTGGAGGGTGAATCAGAAGAAGCAGACGAAGGAGAAGGAGAAGGTGAAGTCTGGAGGGTGAATCAGAAGAAGCAGAAGAAGGAGAAGGAGAAGGTGAAGTCTGGAGGGTGAATCAGAAGAAGCAGAAGAAGGAGAAGGAGAGGGTGAAGTCTGGAGGGTGAATCAGAAGAAGCAGAAGAAGGAGAAGGAGAAGTTAAAGTCAGGAGGGTGAATCAGAAGAAGGAGAAGGAGAAGGTGAAGTCTGGAGGGTGAATCAGAAGAAGTAGAAGAAGGAGAAGGAGAAGGTGAAGTCTGGAGGGTGAATCAGAAGAAGTAGAAGAAGGAGAAGGAGAAGGTGAAGTCTGGAGGGTGAATCAGAAGAAGCAGAAGAAGGAGAAGGAGAAGGTGAAGTCAGGAGGGTGAATCAGAAGAAGCAGAAGAAGGAGAAGGAGAAGGTGAAGTTAGGAGGGTGAATCAGAAGAAGCAGAAGAAGGAGAAGGAGAACGTGAAGTCAGGGGGTGAAGCAGAAGAAGTAGAAGAAGGTGAAGGAGAAGGTGAATTCAGGAGGGTGAAGCAGAAGAAGCAGAAGAAGGACAAGGAGATGGTGAAGTCTGGAGGGCGCAGCAGAAGAAGCAGAAGAAGGAGAAGGAGAAGGTGAAGTCTGGAGGGTGAAGCAGAAGAAGCAGAAGAAGGAGAAGGAGAAGGTGAAGTCTGGAGGGCGAAGCAGAAGAAGCAGAAGAAGGAGAAGGAGAAGGTGAAGTCAGGAGGTTGAAGCAGAAGAAGCAGAAGAAGGAGAAGGAGAAGGTGATGTCTGGAGGGTGAAGCAGCAGCAGCAGCAGAAGGAGAAGGAGAAGGTGAAGTCTGGAGGGTGAAGCAGAAGAAGCAGAAGAAGGAGAAGGAGAAGGTGAAGTCAGGAGGGTGAATCAGAAGAAGTAGAAGAAGGAGAAGGAGAAGGTGAAGTCTGGAGGGTGAATCAGAAGAAGTAGAAGAAGGAGAAGGAGAAGGTGAAGTCTGGAGGGTGAATCAGAAGAAGTAGAAGAAGGAGAAGGAGAAGGTGAAGTCTGGAGGGTGAAGCAGAAGAAGCAGAAGAAGGAGAAGCAGAAGGTGAAGTCAGGAGGGTGAATCAGAAGAAGTAGAAGAAGGAGAAGGAGAAGGTGAAGTCTGGAGGGTGAATCAGAAGAAGTAGAAGAAGGAGAAGGAGAAGGTGAAGTCTGGAGGGTGAATCAGAAGAAGTAGAAGATGGAGAAGGAGAAGGTGAAGTCTGGAGGGTGAATCAGAAGAAGCAGAAGAAGGAGAAGGAGAAGGTGAAGTCTGGAGGGAGAAGCAGAAGAAGTAGAAGAAGGAGAAGGAGAAGGTGAATTCTGGAGGGTGAATCAGAAGAAGTAGAAGAAGGAGAAGGAGAAGGTGAAGTCTGGAGGGTGAATCAGAAGAAGTAGAAGAAGGAGAAGGAGAAGGTGAAGCCTGGAGGGTGAACCAGAAGAAGCAGAAGAAGGAGAAGGAGAAGGTGAAGTCTGGAGGGTGAATCAGAAGAAGTAGAAGAAGGAGAAGGAGAAGGTGTAGTCTGGAGGGTGAATCAGAAGAAGTAGACGAAGGAGAAGGAGAAGGTGAAGTCTGGAGGGTGAATCAGAAGAAGCAGAAGAAGGAGAAGGAGAAGGTGAAGTCTGGAGGGTGAATCAGAAGAAGCAGAAGAAGGAGAAGGAGAGGGTGAAGTCTGGAGGGTGAATCAGAAGAAGCAGAAGAAGGAGAAGGAGAAGTTAAAGTCAGGAGGGTGAATCAGAAGAAGGAGAAGGAGAAGGTGAAGTCTGGAGGGTGAATCAGAAGAAGTAGAAGAAGGAGAAGGAGAAGGTGAAGTCTGGAGGGTGAAGCAGAAGAAGCAGAAGAAGGAGAAGGTGAAGTCTGGAGGGCGAAGCAGAAGAAGCAGAAGAAGGAGAAGGAGAAGGTGAAGTCAGGAGGTTGAAGCAGAAGAAGCAGAAGAAGGAGAAGGAGAAGGTGATGTCTGGAGGGTGAAGCAGCAGCAGCAGCAGAAGGAGAAGGAGAAGGTGAAGTCTGGAGGGTGAAGCAGAAGAAGCAGAAGAAGGAGAAGGAGAAGGTGAAGTCAGGAGGGTGAATCAGAAGAAGTAGAAGAAGGAGAAGGAGAAGGTGAAGTCTGGAGGGTGAATCAGAAGAAGTAGAAGAAGGAGAAGGAGAAGGTGAAGTCTGGAGGGTGAATCAGAAGAAGTAGAAGAAGGAGAAGGAGAAGGTGAAGTCTGGAGGGTGAATCAGAAGAAGCAGAAGAAGGAGAAGGAGAAGGTGAAGTCTGGAGGGTGAAGCAGAAGAAGTAGAAGAAGGAGAAGGAGAAGGTGAAGTCTGGAGGGTGAATCAGAAGAAGTAGAAGAAGGAGAAGGAGAAGGTGAAGTCTGGAGGGTGAATCAGAAGAAGTAGAAGAAGGAGAAGGAGAAGGTGAAGCCTGGAGGGTGAACCAGAAGAAGCAGAAGAAGGAGAAGGAGAAGGTGAAGTCTGGAGGGTGAATCAGAAGAAGTAGAAGAAGGAGAAGGAGAAGTTGTAGTCTGGAGGGTGAATCAGAAGAAGTAGACGAAGGAGAAGGAGAAGGTGAAGTCTGGAGGGTGAATCAGAAGAAGCAGAAGAAGGAGAAGGAGAAGGTGAAGTCTGGAGGGTGAATCAGAAGAAGCAGAAGAAGGAGAAGGAGAGGGTGAAGTCTGGAGGGTGAATCAGAAGAAGCAAAAGAAGGAGAAGGAGAAGTTAAAGTCAGGAGGGTGAACCAGAAGAAGCAGAAGAAGGAGAAGGAGAAGGTGAAGTCTGGAGGGTGAATCAGAAGAAGTAGAAGAAGGAGAAGGAGAAGGTGTAGTCTGGAGGGTGAATCAGAAGAAGCAGACGAAGGAGAAGGAGAAGGTGAAGTCTGGAGGGTGAATCAGAAGAAGCAGAAGAAGGAGAAGGAGAAGGTGAAGTCTGGAGGGTGAATCAGAAGAAGCAGAAGAAGGAGAAGGAGAGGGTGAAGTCTGGAGGGTGAATCAGAAGAAGCAGAAGAAGGAGAAGGAGAAGTTAAAGTCAGGAGGGTGAATCAGAAGAAGGAGAAGGAGAAGGTGAAGTCTGGAGGGTGAATCAGAAGAAGTAGAAGAAGGAGAAGGAGAAGGTGAAGTCTGGAGGGTGAATCAGAAGAAGTAGAAGAAGGAGAAGGAGAAGGTGAAGTCTGGAGGGTGAATCAGAAGAAGCAGAAGAAGGAGAAGGAGAAGGTGAAGTCAGGAGGGTGAATCAGAAGAAGCAGAAGAAGGAGAAGGAGAAGGTGAAGTTAGGAGGGTGAATCAGAAGAAGCAGAAGAAGGAGAAGGAGAACGTGAAGTCAGGGGGTGAAGCAGAAGAAGTAGAAGAAGGTGAAGGAGAAGGTGAATTCAGGAGGGTGAAGCAGAAGAAGCAGAAGAAGGACAAGGAGATGGTGAAGTCTGGAGGGCGCAGCAGAAGAAGCAGAAGAAGGAGAAGGAGAAGGTGAAGTCTGGAGGGTGAAGCAGAAGAAGCAGAAGAAGGAGAAGGAGAAGGTGAAGTCTGGAGGGCGAAGCAGAAGAAGCAGAAGAAGGAGAAGGAGAAGGTGAAGTCAGGAGGTTGAAGCAGAAGAAGCAGAAGAAGGAGAAGGAGAAGGTGATGTCTGGAGGGTGAAGCAGCAGCAGCAGCAGAAGGAGAAGGAGAAGGTGAAGTCTGGAGGGTGAAGCAGAAGAAGCAGAAGAAGGAGAAGGAGAAGGTGAAGTCAGGAGGGTGAATCAGAAGAAGTAGAAGAAGGAGAAGGAGAAGGTGAAGTCTGGAGGGTGAATCAGAAGAAGTAGAAGAAGGAGAAGGAGAAGGTGAAGTCTGGAGGGTGAATCAGAAGAAGTAGAAGAAGGAGAAGGAGAAGGTGAAGTCTGGAGGGTGAATCAGAAGAAGCAGAAGAAGGAGAAGGAGAAGGTGAAGTCTGGAGGGAGAAGCAGAAGAAGTAGAAGAAGGAGAAGGAGAAGGTGAAGTCTGGAGGGTGAATCAGAAGAAGTAGAAGAAGGAGAAGGAGAAGGTGAAGTCTGGAGGGTGAATCAGAAGAAGTAGAAGAAGGAGAAGGAGAAGGTTAAGCCTGGAGGGTGAACCAGAAGAAGCAGAAGAAGGAGAAGGAGAAGGTGAAGTCAGGAGGGTGAATCAGAAGAAGCAGAAGAAGGAGAAGGAGAAGGTGAAGTCTGGAGGGTGAATCAGAAGAAGCAGAAGAAGGAGAAGGAGAAGGTGAAGTCAGGAGGGTGAATCAGAAGAAGCAGAAGAAGGAGAAGGAGAAGGTGAAGTTAGGAGGGTGAATCAGAAGAAGCAGAAGAAGGAGAAGGAGAACGTGAAGTCAGGGGGGTGAAGCAGAAGAAGTAGAAGAAGGTGAAGGAGAAGGTGAATTCAGGAGGGTGAAGCAGAAGAAGCAGAAGAAGGACAAGGAGATGGTGAAGTCTGGAGGGCGCAGCAGAAGAAGCAGAAGAAGGAGAAGGAGAAGGTGAAGTCTGGAGGGTGAAGCAGAAGAAGCAGAAGAAGGAGAAGGAGAAGGTGAAGTCTGGAGGGCGAAGCAGAAGAAGCAGAAGAAGGAGAAGGAGAAGGTGAAGTCAGGAGGTTGAAGCAGAAGAAGCAGAAGAAGGAGAAGGAGAAGGTGATGTCTGGAGGGTGAAGCAGCAGCAGCAGCAGAAGGAGAAGGAGAAGGTGAAGTCTGGAGGGTGAAGCAGAAGAAGCAGAAGAAGGAGAAGGAGAAGGTGAAGTCAGGAGGGTGAATCAGAAGAAGTAGAAGAAGGAGAAGGAGAAGGTGAAGTCTGGAGGGTGAATCAGAAGAAGTAGAAGAAGGAGAAGGAGAAGGTGAAGTCTGGAGGGTGAATCAGAAGAAGTAGAAGATGGAGAAGGAGAAGGTGAAGTCTGGAGGGTGAATCAGAAGAAGCAGAAGAAGGAGAAGGAGAAGGTGAAGTCTGGAGGGAGAAGCAGAAGAAGTAGAAGAAGGAGAAGGAGAAGGTGAATTCTGGAGGGTGAATCAGAAGAAGTAGAAGAAGGAGAAGGAGAAGGTGAAGTCTGGAGGGTGAATCAGAAGAAGTAGAAGAAGGAGAAGGAGAAGGTGAAGCCTGGAGGGTGAACCAGAAGAAGCAGAAGAAGGAGAAGGAGAAGGTGAAGTCTGGAGGGTGAATCAGAAGAAGTAGAAGAAGGAGAAGGAGAAGGTGTAGTCTGGAGGGTGAATCAGAAGAAGTAGACGAAGGAGAAGGAGAAGGTGAAGTCTGGAGGGTGAATCAGAAGAAGCAGAAGAAGGAGAAGGAGAAGGTGAAGTCTGGAGGGTGAATCAGAAGAAGCAGAAGAAGGAGAAGGAGAGGGTGAAGTCTGGAGGGTGAATCAGAAGAAGCAGAAGAAGGAGAAGGAGAAGTTAAAGTCAGGAGGGTGAATCAGAAGAAGGAGAAGGAGAAGGTGAAGTCTGGAGGGTGAATCAGAAGAAGTAGAAGAAGGAGAAGGAGAAGGTGAAGTCTGGAGGGTGAATCAGAAGAAGTAGAAGAAGGAGAAGGAGAAGGTGAAGTCTGGAGGGTGAATCAGAAGAAGCAGAAGAAGGAGAAGGAGAAGGTGAAGTCTGGAGGGAGAAGCAGAAGAAGTAGAAGAATGAGAAGGAGAAGGTGAAGTCTGGAGGGTGAATCAGAAGAAGTAGAAGAAGGAGAAGGAGAAGGAGAAGTCTGGAGGGTGAAGCAGAAGAAGTAGAAGAAGTAGAAGGAGAAGGTGAAGTCTGGAGGATGAATCAGAAGAAGTAGAAGAAGGAGAAGGTGAAGTCAGGAGGGTGAATCAGAAGAAGTAGAAGAAGGAGAAGGAGAAGATCAAGTCAGGAGGGTGAATCAGAAGAAGCACAAGAAGGAGAAGGAGAAGGTGAAGTCTGGAGGGTGAAGCAGAAGAAGTAGAAGAAGGAGAAGGAGAAGGTGAAGTCTGGAGGGTGAATCAGAAGAAGTAGAAGAAGGAGAAGGAGAAGGAGAAGTCTGGAGGGTGAATCAGAAGAAGCAGAAGAAGGAGAAGGAGAAGGTGAAGTCTGGAGGGTGAATCAGAAGAAGCAGAAGAAGGAGAAGGAGAAGTTGAAGACTGGAGGGTGATGCAGAAGAAGCAGAAGAAGGAGAAGGAGAAGGTGAAGTCTGGAGGGCGAAGCAGAAGAAGCAGAAGAAGGAGAAGGAGAAGGTGAAGTCTGGAGGGTGAAGCAGAAGAAGCAGAAGAAGGAGAAGGAGAAGGTGAAGTCTGGAGGGCGAAGCAGAAGAAGCAGAAGAAGGAGAAGGAGAAGGTGAAGTCTGGAGGGTGAAGCAGAAGAAGCAGAAGAAGGAGAAGGAGAAGGTGAAGTCTGGAGGGTGAATCAGAAGAAGTAGAAGAAGGAGAACGAGAAGGTGAAGTCAGGAGTGTGAAGCAGAAGAAGTAGAAGAAGGAGAAGGAGAAGGTGAAGTCTGGAGGTTGAAGCAGAAGAAGTAGAAGAAGGAGAAGGAGAAGGTGAAGTCTGGAGGGTGAATCAGAAGAAGTAGAAGAAGGAGAAGGAGAAGGAGAAGTCTGGAGGGTGAATCAGAAGAAGCAGAAGAAGGAGAAGGAGAAGGTGAAGTCAGGAGGGTGAATCAGAAGAAGCAGAAGAAGGAGAAGGAGAAGGTGAAGTCTGGAGGGTGAATCAGAAGAAGCAGAAGAAGGAGAAGGAGAAGGTGAAGTCAGGAGGGTGAATCAGAAGAAGCAGAAGAAGGAGAAGGAGAAGGTGAAGTCTGGAGGGTGAATCAGAAGAAGCAGAAGAAGGAGAAGGAGAAGGTGAAGACTGGAGGGTGAATCAGAAGAAGTAGAAGAAGGAGAAGGAGAAGGTGAGGTCTGGAGGCTGAATCAGAAGAAGCAGAAGAAGGAGAAGGAGAAGGTGAAGTCTGAAGGGTGAATCAGAAGAAGCAGAAGAAGGAGAAGGAGAAGGTGAAGTCTGGAGGGTGAATCAGAAGAAGCAGAAGAAGGAGAAGGAGAAGGTGAAGTCTGGAGGGTGAATCAGAAGAAGCAGAAGAAGGAGAAGGAGAAGGTGAAGTCTGGAGAGTGAATAAGAAGAAGCAGAAGAAGGAGAAGGAGAAGGTGCAGTCTGGAGGGTGAATCAGAAGAAGCTGAATAAGGAGAAGGAGAAGGTGAAGTCTGGAGGGTGAATCAGAAGAAGTAGAAGAAGGAGAAGGAGAAGGTGAAGTCTGGAGGTTGAATCAGAAGAAGCAGAAGAAGGAGAAGGAGAAGGGGAAGTATGCAGGGTGAATCAGAAGAAGCAGAAGAAGGAGAAGGAGAAGATGAAGTCTGGAGGGTGAATCAGAGGAAGTAGAAGAAGGAGAAGGAGAAGGTGAGGTCTGGAGGGTGAATCAGAAGAAGCAGAAGAAGGAGAAGGAGAAGGTGAAGTCTGGAGGGTGAATCAGAAGAAGCAGAAGAAGGAGAAGGAGAAGGTGAAGTCTGGAGGGTGAATCAGAAGAAGCAGAAGAAGGAGAAGGAGAAGGTGAAGTCAGGAGGGTGAATCAGAAGAAGCAGAAGAAGGAGAAGGAGAAGGTGAAGTTAGGAGGGTGAATCAGAAGAAGCAGAAGAAGGAGAAGGAGAAGGTGAAGTCAGGGGGTGAAGCAGAAGAAGTAGAAGAAGGAGAAGGAGAAGGTGAAGTCAGGAGGGTGAAGCAGAAGAAGCAGAAGGAGAAGGAGAAGCTGAAGTCAGGAGGGTGAATCCGAAGAAGTACAAGATGGAGAAGGAGAAGGTGAAGCCTGGAGGGTGAATCAGAAGAAGTAGAAGAAGGAGAAGGAGAAGGTGAAGTCTGGAGGGTGAATCAGAAGAAGTAGAAGAAGGAGAAGGAGAAGGTGAAGTCTGGAGGGTGAATCAGAAGAAGCAGAAGAAGGAGAAGGAGAAGGTGAAGTCTGGAGGGAGAAGCAGAAGAAGTAGAAGAAGGAGAAGGAGAAGGTGAAGTCTGGAGGGTGAATCAGAAGAAGTAGAAGAAGGAGAAGGAGAAGGTGAAGTCTGGAGGGTGACTCAGAAGAAGTAGAAGAAGGAGAAGGAGAAGGTGAAGTCTGGAGGGTGAATGAGAAGAAGCAGAAGGAGAAGGAGAAGGTGAAGTCTGGAGGGTCAATCAGAAGAAGTAGAAGAACGAGAAGGAGAAGGTGAAGTCTGGAGGGTGAATCAGAAGAAGTAGAAGAAGGAGAAGGAGAAGGTGAGATCTGGAGGGTGAATCAGAAGAAGCAGAAGAAGGAGAAGGAGAAGGTGAAGGCTGGAGGGTGAATCAGAAGAAGCAGAAGAAGGAGAAGGAGAAGATGAAGTCTGGAGGGTGAATCAGAAGAAGTAGAAGAAAGAGAAGGAGAAGGTGAGGTCTGGAGGGTGAATCAGAAGAAGCAGAAGAAGGAGAAGGAGAAGGTGAAGTCTGGAGGGTGAATCAGAAGAAGCAGAAGAAGGAGAAGGAGAAGGTGAAGTCTGGAGGGTGAATCAGAAGAAGCAGAAGAAGGAGAAGGAGAAGGTGAAGTCAGGAGGGTGAATCAGAAGAAGCAGAAGAAGGAGAAGGAGAAGGTGAAGTTAGGAGAGTGAATCAGAAGAAGCAGAAGAATGAGAAGGAGAACGTGAAGTCAGGGGGGTGAATCAGAAGAAGTAGAAGAAGGAGAAGGAGAAGGTGAAGTCTGGAGGGTGAATCAGAAGAAGTAGAAGAAGGAGAAGGAGAAGGTGAAGTCTGGAGGGTGAATCAGAAGAAGCAGAAGAAGGAGAAGGAGAAGGTGAAGTCTGGAGGGAGAAGCAGAAGAAGTAGAAGAAGGAGAAGGAGAAGGTGAAGTCTGGAGGGTGAATCAGAAGAAGTAGAAGAAGGAGAAGGAGAAGGTGAAGTCTGGAGGGTGAATCAGAAGAAGTAGAAGAAGGAGAAGGAGAAGGTGAAGCCTGGAGGGTGAACCAGAAGAAGCAGAAGAAGGAGAAGGAGAAGGTGAAGTCTGGAGGGTGAATCAGAAGAAGTAGAAGAAGGAGAAGGAGAAGGTGTAGTCTGGAGGGTGAATCAGAAGAAGTAGACGAAGGAGAAGGAGAAGGTGAAGTCTGGAGGGTGAATCAGAAGAAGCAGAAGAAGGAGAAGGAGAAGGTGAAGTCTGGAGGGTGAATCAGAAGAAGCAGAAGAAGGAGAAGGAGAGGGTGAAGTCTGGAGGGTGAATCAGAAGAAGCAGAAGAAGGAGAAGGAGAAGTTAAAGTCAGGAGGGTGAATCAGAAGAAGGAGAAGGAGAAGGTGAAGTCTGGAGGGTGAATCAGAAGAAGTAGAAGAAGGAGAAGGAGAAGGTGAAGTCTGGAGGGTGAATCAGAAGAAGTAGAAGAAGGAGAAGGAGAAGGTGAAGTCTGGAGGGTGAATCAGAAGAAGCAGAAGAAGGAGAAGGAGAAGGTGAAGTCTGGAGGGAGAAGCAGAAGAAGTAGAAGAATGAGAAGGAGAAGGTGAAGTCTGGAGGGTGAATCAGAAGAAGTAGAAGAAGGAGAAGGAGAAGGAGAAGTCTGGAGGGTGAAGCAGAAGAAGTAGAAGAAGTAGAAGGAGAAGGTGAAGTCTGGAGGATGAATCAGAAGAAGTAGAAGAAGGAGAAGGTGAAGTCAGGAGGGTGAATCAGAAGAAGTAGAAGAAGGAGAAGGAGAAGATCAAGTCAGGAGGGTGAATCAGAAGAAGCAAAAGAAGGAGAAGGAGAAGGTGAAGTCTGGAGGGTGAAGCAGAAGAAGTAGAAGAAGGAGAAGGAGAAGGTGAAGTCTGGAGGGTGAATCAGAAGAAGTAGAAGAAGGAGAAGGAGAAGGAGAAGTCTGGAGGGTGAATCAGAAGAAGCAGAAGAAGGAGAAGGAGAAGGTGAAGTCTGGAGGGTGAATCAGAAGAAGCAGAAGAAGGAGAAGGAGAAGGTGAAGACTGGAGGGTGAAGCAGAAGAAGCAGAAGAAGGAGAAGGAGAAGGTGAAGTCTGGAGGGCGAAGCAGAAGAAGCAGAAGAAGGAGAAGGAGAAGGTGAAGTCTGGAGGGTGAAGCAGAAGAAGCAGAAGAAGGAGAAGGAGAAGGTGAAGTCTGGAGGGCGAAGCAGAAGAAGCAGAAGAAGGAGAAGGAGAAGGTGAAGTCTGGAGGGTGAAGCAGAAGAAGCAGAAGAAGGAGAAGGAGAAGGTGAAGTCTGGAGGGTGAATCAGAAGAAGTAGAAGAAAGAGAAGGAGAAGGTGAGGTCTGGAGGGTGAATCAGAAGAAGCAGAAGAAGGAGAAGGAGAAGGTGAAGTCTGGAGGGTGAATCAGAAGAAGCAGAAGAAGGAGAAGGAGAAGGTGAAGTCTGGAGGGTGAATCAGAAGAAGCAGAAGAAGGAGAAGGAGAAGGTGAAGTCAGGAGGGTGAATCAGAAGAAGCAGAAGAAGGAGAAGGAGAAGGTGAAGTTAGGAGGGTGAATCAGAAGAAGCAGAAGAAGGAGAAGGAGAACGTGAAGTCAGGGGGGTGAAGCAGAAGAAGTAGAAGAAGGTGAAGGAGAAGGTGAATTCAGGAGGGTGAAGCAGAAGAAGCAGAAGAAGGACAAGGAGATGGTGAAGTCTGGAGGGCGCAGCAGAAGAAGCAGAAGAAGGAGAAGGAGAAGGTGAAGTCTGGAGGGTGAAGCAGAAGAAGCAGAAGAAGGAGAAGGAGAAGGTGAAGTCTGGAGGGCGAAGCAGAAGAAGCAGAAGAAGGAGAAGGAGAAGGTGAAGTCAGGAGGTTGAAGCAGAAGAAGCAGAAGAAGGAGAAGGAGAAGGTGATGTCTGGAGGGTGAAGCAGCAGCAGCAGCAGAAGGAGAAGGAGAAGGTGAAGTCTGGAGGGTGAAGCAGAAGAAGCAGAAGAAGGAGAAGGAGAAGGTGAAGTCAGGAGGGTGAATCAGAAGAAGTAGAAGAAGGAGAAGGAGAAGGTGAAGTCTGGAGGGTGAATCAGAAGAAGTAGAAGAAGGAGAAGGAGAAGGTGAAGTCTGGAGGGGGAATCAGAAGAAGTAGAAGATGGAGAAGGAGAAGGTGAAGTCTGGAGGGTGAATCAGAAGAAGCAGAAGAAGGAGAAGGAGAAGGTGAAGTCTGGAGGGAGAAGCAGAAGAAGTAGAAGAAGGAGAAGGAGAAGGTGAAGTCTGGAGGGTGAATCAGAAGAAGTAGAAGAAGGAGAAGGAGAAGGTGAAGTCTGGAGGGTGAATCAGAAGAAGTAGAAGAAGGAGAAGGAGAAGGTGAAGCCTGGAGGGTGAACCAGAAGAAGCAGAAGAAGGAGAAGGAGAAGGTGAAGTCTGGAGGGTGAATCAGAAGAAGTAGAAGAAGGAGAAGGAGAAGGTGTAGTCTGGAGGGTGAATCAGAAGAAGTAGACGAAGGAGAAGGAGAAGGTGAAGTCTGGAGGGTGAATCAGAAGAAGCAGAAGAAGGAGAAGGAGAAGGTGAAGTCTGGAGGGTGAATCAGAAGAAGCAGAAGAAGGAGAAGGAGAGGGTGAAGTCTGGAGGGTGAATCAGAAGAAGCAGAAGAAGGAGAAGGAGAAGTTAAAGTCAGGAGGGTGAATCAGAAGAAGGAGAAGGAGAAGGTGAAGTCTGGAGGGTGAATCAGAAGAAGTAGAAGAAGGAGAAGGAGAAGGTGAAGTCTGGAGGGAGAAGCAGAAGAAGTAGAAGAAGGAGAAGGAGAAGGTGAAGTCTGGAGGGTGAATCAGAAGAAGTAGAAGAAGGAGAAGGAGAAGGTGAAGTCTGGAGGGTGAATCAGAAGAAGTAGAAGAAGGAGAAGGAGAAGGTGAAGCCTGGAGGGTGAACCAGAAGAAGCAGAAGAAGGAGAAGGAGAAGGTGAAGTCTGGAGGGTGAATCAGAAGAAGTAGAAGAAGGAGAAGGAGAAGGTGTAGTCTGGAGGGTGAATCAGAAGAAGTAGACGAAGGAGAAGGAGAAGGTGAAGTCTGGAGGGTGAATCAGAAGAAGCAGAAGAAGGAGAAGGAGAAGGTGAAGTCTGGAGGGTGAATCAGAAGAAGCAGAAGAAGGAGAAGGAGAAGGTGAAGTCTGGAGGGTGAAGCAGAAGAAGCAGAAGAAGGAGAAGGAGAAGGTGAAGTCTGGAGGGCGAAGCAGAAGAAGCAGAAGAAGGAGAAGGAGAAGGTGAAGTCTGGAGGGTGAAGCAGAAGAAGCAGAAGAAGGAGAAGGAGAAGGTGAAGTCTGGAGGGTGAATCAGAAGAAGTAGAAGAAAGAGAAGGAGAAGGTGAGGTCTGGAGGGTGAATCAGAAGAAGCAGAAGAAGGAGAAGGAGAAGGTGAAGTCTGGAGGGTGAATCAGAAGAAGCAGAAGAAGGAGAAGGAGAAGGTGAAGTCTGGAGGGTGAATCAGAAGAAGCAGAAGAAGGAGAAGGAGAAGGTGAAGTCAGGAGGGTGAATCAGAAGAAGCAGAAGAAGGAGAAGGAGAAGGTGAAGTTAGGAGGGTGAATCAGAAGAAGCAGAAGAAGGAGAAGGAGAACGTGAAGTCAGGGGGGGTGAAGCAGAAGAAGTAGAAGAAGGTGAAGGAGAAGGTGAATTCAGGAGGGTGAAGCAGAAGAAGCAGAAGAAGGACAAGGAGATGGTGAAGTCTGGAGGGCGCAGCAGAAGAAGCAAAAGAAGGAGAAGGAGAAGGTGAAGTCTGGAGGGTGAAGCAGAAGAAGCAGAAGAAGGAGAAGGAGAAGGTGAAGTCTGGAGGGCGAAGCAGAAGAAGCAGAAGGAGAAGGTGAAGTCAGGAGGTTGAAGCAGAAGAAGCAGAAGAAGGAGAAGGAGAAGGTGATGTCTGGAGGGTGAAGCAGCAGCAGCAGCAGAAGGAGAAGGAGAAGGTGAAGTCTGGAGGGTGAAGCAGAAGAAGCAGAAGAAGGAGAAGGAGAAGGTGAAGTCAGGAGGGTGAATCAGAAGAAGTAGAAGATGGAGAAGGAGAAGGTGAAGTCTGGAGGGTGAATCAGAAGAAGCAGAAGAAGGAGAAGGAGAAGGTGAAGTCTGGAGGGAGAAGCAGAAGAAGTAGAAGAAGGAGAAGGAGAAGGTGAAGTCTGGAGGGTGAACCAGAAGAAGCAGAAGAAGGAGAAGGAGATGGTGAAGTCTGGAGGGTGAATCAGAAGAAGTAGAAGAAGGAGAAGGAGAAGGTGTAGTCTGGAGGGTGAATCAGAAGAAGTAGACGAAGGGGAAGGAGAAGGTGAAGTCTGGAGGGTGAATCAGAAGAAGCAGAAGAAGGAGAAGGAGAAGGTGAAGTCTGGAGGGTGAATCAGAAGAAGCAGAAGAAGGAGAAGGAGAGGGTGAAGTCTGGAGGGTGAATCAGAAGAAGCAGAAGAAGGAGAAGGAGAAGTTAAAGTCAGGAGGGTGAATCAGAAGAAGGAGAAGGAGAAGGTGAAGTCTGGAGGGTGAATCAGAAGAAGTAGAAGAAGGAGAAGGAGATGGTGAAGTCTGGAGGGTGAATCAGAAGAAGTAGAAGAAGGAGAAGGAGAAGGTGAAGTCTGGAGGGTGAATCAGAAGAAGCAGAAGAAGGAGAAGGAAAAGGTGAAGTCTGGAGGGAGAAGCAGAAGAAGTAGAAGAATGAGAAGGAGAAGGTGAAGTCTGGAGGGTGAATCAGAAGAAGTAGAAGAAGGAGAAGGAGAAGGAGAAGTCTGGAGGGTGAATCAGAAGAAGTAGAAGAAGGAGAAGGAGAAGGTGAAGTCTGGAGGGTGAATCAGAAGAAGCAGAAGAAGGAGAAGGAGAAGGTGAAGTCAGGAGGTTGAAGCAGAAGAAGCAGAAGAAGGAGAAGGAGAAGGTGATGTCTGGAGGGTGAAGCAGCAGCAGCAGCAGAAGGAGAAGGAGAAGGTGAAGTCTGGAGGGTGAAGCAGAAGAAGCAGAAGAAGGAGAAGGAGAAGGTGAAGTCAGGAGGGTGAATCAGAAGAAGTAGAAGAAGGAGAAGGAGAAGGTGAAGTCTGGAGGGTGAATCAGAAGAAGTAGAAGAAGGAGAAGGAGAAGGTGAAGTCTGGAGGGGGAATCAGAAGAAGTAGAAGATGGAGAAGGAGAAGGTGAAGTCTGGAGGGTGAATCAGAAGAAGCAGAAGAAGGAGAAGGAGAAGGTGAAGTCTGGAGGGAGAAGCAGAAGAAGTAGAAGAAGGAGAAGGAGAAGGTGAAGTCTGGAGGGGGAATCAGAAGAAGTAGAAGAAGGAGAAGGAGAAGGTGAAGTCTGGAGGGTGAATCAGAAGAAGTAGAAGAAGGAGAAGGAGAAGGTGAAGCCTGGAGGGTGAACCAGAAGAAGCAGAAGAAGGAGAAGGAGAAGGTGAAGTCTGGAGGGTGAATCAGAAGAAGTAGAAGAAGGAGAAGGAGAAGGTGTAGTCTGGAGGGTGAATCAGAAGAAGTAGACGAAGGAGAAGGAGAAGGTGAAGTCTGGAGGGTGAATCAGAAGAAGCAGAAGAAGGAGAAGGAGAAGGTGAAGTCTGGAGGGTGAATCAGAAGAAGCAGAAGAAGGAGAAGGAGAGGGTGAAGTCTGGAGGGTGAATCAGAAGAAGCAGAAGAAGGAGAAGGAGAAGTTAAAGTCAGGAGGGTGAATCAGAAGAAGGAGAAGGAGAAGGTGAAGTCTGGAGGGTGAATCAGAAGAAGTAGAAGAAGGAGAAGGAGAAGGTGAAGTCTGGAGGGTGAATCAGAAGAAGTAGAAGAAGGAGAAGGAGAAGGTGAAGTCTGGAGGGTGAATCAGAAGAAGCAGAAGAAGGAGAAGGAGAAGGTGAAGTCTGGAGGGAGAAGCAGAAGAAGTAGAAGAAGGAGAAGGAGAAGGTGAAGTCTGGAGGGTGAATCAGAAGAAGTAGAAGAAGGAGAAGGAGAAGGTGAAGTCTGGAGGGTGAATCAGAAGAAGTAGAAGAAGGAGAAGGAGAAGGTGAAGCCTGGAGGGTGAACCAGAAGAAGCAGAAGAAGGAGAAGGAGAAGGTGAAGTCTGGAGGGTGAATCAGAAGAAGTAGAAGAAGGAGAAGGAGAAGGTGTAGTCTGGAGGGTGAATCAGAAGAAGTAGACGAAGGAGAAGGAGAAGGTGAAGTCTGGAGGGTGAATCAGAAGAAGTAGAAGAAGGAGAAGGAGAAGGTGAAGTCTGGAGGGTGAATCAGAAGAAGCAGAAGAAGGAGAAGGAGAAGGTGAAGTCTGGAGGGTGAAGCAGAAGAAGCAGAAGAAGGAGAAGGAGAAGGTGAAGTCTGGAGGGCGAAGCAGAAGAAGCAGAAGAAGGAGAAGGAGAAGGTGAAGTCTGGAGGGTGAAGCAGAAGAAGCAGAAGAAGGAGAAGGAGAAGGTGAAGTCTGGAGGGTGAATCAGAAGAAGTAGAAGAAAGAGAAGGAGAAGGTGAGGTCTGGAGGGTGAATCAGAAGAAGCAGAAGAAGGAGAAGGAGAAGGTGAAGTCTGGAGGGTGAATCAGAAGAAGCAGAAGAAGGAGAAGGAGAAGGTGAAGTCTGGAGGGTGAATCAGAAGAAGCAGAAGAAGGAGAAGGAGAAGGTGAAGTCAGGAGGGTGAATCAGAAGAAGCAGAAGAAGGAGAAGGAGAAGGTGAAGTTAGGAGGGTGAATCAGAAGAAGCAGAAGAAGGAGAAGGAGAACGTGAAGTCAGGGGGGTGAAGCAGAAGAAGTAGAAGAAGGTGAAGGAGAAGGTGAATTCAGGAGGGTGAAGCAGAAGAAGCAGAAGAAGGACAAGGAGATGGTGAAGTCTGGAGGGCGCAGCAGAAGAAGCAAAAGAAGGAGAAGGAGAAGGTGAAGTCTGGAGGGTGAAGCAGAAGAAGCAGAAGAAGGAGAAGGAGAAGGTGAAGTCTGGAGGGCGAAGCAGAAGAAGCAGAAGGAGAAGGTGAAGTCAGGAGGTTGAAGCAGAAGAAGCAGAAGAAGGAGAAGGAGAAGGTGATGTCTGGAGGGTGAAGCAGCAGCAGCAGCAGAAGGAGAAGGAGAAGGTGAAGTCTGGAGGGTGAAGCAGAAGAAGCAGAAGAAGGAGAAGGAGAAGGTGAAGTCAGGAGGGTGAATCAGAAGAAGTAGAAGATGGAGAAGGAGAAGGTGAAGTCTGGAGGGTGAATCAGAAGAAGCAGAAGAAGGAGAAGGAGAAGGTGAAGTCTGGAGGGAGAAGCAGAAGAAGTAGAAGAAGGAGAAGGAGAAGGTGAAGTCTGGAGGGTGAACCAGAAGAAGCAGAAGAAGGAGAAGGAGATGGTGAAGTCTGGAGGGTGAATCAGAAGAAGTAGAAGAAGGAGAAGGAGAAGGTGTAGTCTGGAGGGTGAATCAGAAGAAGTAGACGAAGGGGAAGGAGAAGGTGAAGTCTGGAGGGTGAATCAGAAGAAGCAGAAGAAGGAGAAGGAGAAGGTGAAGTCTGGAGGGTGAATCAGAAGAAGCAGAAGAAGGAGAAGGAGAGGGTGAAGTCTGGAGGGTGAATCAGAAGAAGCAGAAGAAGGAGAAGGAGAAGTTAAAGTCAGGAGGGTGAATCAGAAGAAGGAGAAGGAGAAGGTGAAGTCTGGAGGGTGAATCAGAAGAAGTAGAAGAAGGAGAAGGAGATGGTGAAGTCTGGAGGGTGAATCAGAAGAAGTAGAAGAAGGAGAAGGAGAAGGTGAAGTCTGGAGGGTGAATCAGAAGAAGCAGAAGAAGGAGAAGGAAAAGGTGAAGTCTGGAGGGAGAAGCAGAAGAAGTAGAAGAATGAGAAGGAGAAGGTGAAGTCTGGAGGGTGAATCAGAAGAAGTAGAAGAAGGAGAAGGAGAAGGAGAAGTCTGGAGGGTGAAGCAGAAGAAGTAGAAGAAGTAGAAGGAGAAGGTGAAGTCTGGAGGATGAATCAGAAGAAGTAGAAGAAGGAGAAGGTGAAGTCAGGAGGGTGAATCAGAAGAAGTAGAAGAAGGAGAAGGAGAAGATCAAGTCAGGAGGGTGAATCAGAAGAAGCACAAGAAGGAGAAGGAGAAGGTGAAGTATGGAGGGTGAAGCAGAAGAAGTAGAAGAAGGAGAAGGAGAAGGTGAAGTCTGGAGGGTGAATCAGAAGAAGTAGAAGAAGGAGAAGGAGAAGGAGAAGTCTGGAGGGTGAATCAGAAGAAGCAGAAGAAGGAGAAGGAGAAGGTGAAGTCTGGAGGGTGAATCAGAAGAAGCAGAAGAAGGAGAAGGAGAAGTTGAAGACTGGAGGGTGAAGCAGAAGAAGCAGAAGAAGGAGAAGGAGAAGGTGAAGTCTGGAGGGCGAAGCAGAAGAAGCAGAAGAAGGAGAAGGAGAAGGTGAAGTCTGGAGGGTGAAGCAGAAGAAGCAGAAGAAGGAGAAGGAGAAGGTGAAGTCTGGAGGGCGAAGCAGAAGAAGCAGAAGAAGGAGAAGGAGAAGGTGAAGTCTGGAGGGTGAAGCAGAAGAAGCAGAAGAAGGAGAAGGAGAAGGTGAAGTCTGGAGGGTGAATCAGAAGAAGTAGAAGAAGGAGATCGAGAAGGTGAAGTCAGGAGTGTGAAGCAGAAGAAGTAGAAGAAGGAGAAGTAGAAGGTGAAGTCTGGAGGTTGAAGCAGAAGAAGTAGAAGAAGGAGAAGGAGAAGGTGAAGTCTGGAGGGTGAATCTGAAGAAGTAGAAGAAGGAGAAGGAGAAGGCGAAGTCTGGAGGGTGAATCAGAAGAAGCAGAAGAAGGAGAAGGAGAAGGTGAAGTCAGGAGGGTGAATCAGAAGAAGCAGAAGAAGGAGAAGGAGAAGGTGAAGTCTGGAGGGTGAATCAGAAGAAGCAGAAGAAGGAGAAGGAGAAGGTGAAGACTGGAGGGTGAATCAGAAGAAGTAGAAGAAGGAGAAGGAGAAGGTGAAGTCTGGAGGGTGAATCACAAGAAGCAGAAGAAGGAGAAGATGAAGTCTGGAGGGTGAATCAGAAGAAGTAGAAGAAGGAGAAGGAGAAGGTGAGGTCTGGAGGCTGAATCAGAAGAAGCAGAAGAAGGAGAAGGAGAAGGTGAAGTCTGAAGGGTGAATCAGAAGAAGCAGAAGAAGGAGAAGGAGAAGGTGAAGTCTGGAGGGTGAATCAGAAGAAGCAGAAGAAGGAGAAGGAGAAGGTGAAGTCTGGAGGGTGAATCAGAAGAAGCAGAAGAAGGAGAAGGAGAAGGTGAAGTCTGGAGAGTGAATAAGAAGAAGCAGAAGAAGGAGAAGGAGAAGGTGAAGTCTGGAGGGTGAATCAGAAGAAGCTGAATAAGGAGAAGGAGAAGGTGAAGTCTGGAGGGTGAATCAGAAGAAGTAGAAGAAGGAGAAGGAGAAGGTGAAGTCTGGAGGTTGAATCAGAAGAAGCAGAAGAAGGAGAAGGAGAAGGGGAAGTATGCAGGGTGAATCAGAAGAAGCAGAAGAAGGAGAAGGAGAAGATGAAGTCTGGAGGGAGAATCAGAGGAAGTATAAGAAGGAGAAGGAGAAGGTGAGGTCTGGAGGGTGAATCAGAAGAAGCAGAAGAAGGAGAAGGAGAAGGTGAAGTCTGGAGGGTGAATCAGAAGAAGCAGAAGAAGGAGAAGGAGAAGGTGAAGTCTGGAGGGTGAATCAGAAGAAGCAGAAGAAGGAGAAGGAGAAGGTGAAGTCAGGAGGGTGAATCAGAAGAAGCAGAAGAAGGAGAAGGAGAAGGGGAAGTATGCAGGGTGAATCAGAAGAAGCAGAAGAAGGAGAAGGAGAAGATGAAGTCTGGAGGGAGAATCAGAGGAAGTTTCAGAAGGAGAAGGAGAAGGTGAGGTCTGGAGGGTGAATCAGAAGAAGCAGAAGAAGGAGAAGGAGAAGGTGAAGTCTGGAGGGTGAATCAGAAGAAGCAGAAGAAGGAGAAGGAGAAGGTGAAGTCTGGAGGGTGAATCAGAAGAAGCAGAAGAAGGAGAAGGAGAAGGTGAAGTCAGGAGGGTGAATCAGAAGAAGCAGAAGAAGGAGAAGGAGAAGGTGAAGTTAGGAGGGTGAATCAGAAGAAGCAGAAGAAGGAGAAGGAGAAGGTGAAGTCAGGGGGTGAAGCAGAAGAAGTAGAAGAAGGAGAAGGAGAAGGTGAAGTCAGGAGGGTGAAGCAGAAGAAGCAGAAGAAGGAGAAGGAGAAGCTGAAGTCAGGAGGGTGAATCCGAAGAAGTACAAGAAGGAGAAGGAGAAGGTGAAGCCTGGAGGGTGAATCAGAAGAAGTAGAAGAAGGAGAAGGAGAAGGTGAAGTCTGGAGGGTGAATCAGAAGAAGTAGAAGAAGGAGAAGGAGAAGGTGAAGTCTGGAGGGTGAATCAGAAGAAGCAGAAGAAGGAGAAGGAGAAGGTGAAGTCTGGAGGGAGAAGCAGAAGAAGTAGAAGAAGGAGAAGGAGAAGGTGAAGTCTGGAGGGTGAATCAGAAGAAGTAGAAGAAGGAGAAGGAAAAGGTGAAGTCTGGAGGGTGACTCAGAAGAAGTAGAAGAAGGAGAAGGAGAAGGTGAAGTCTGGAGGGTGAATGAGAAGAAGCAGAAGAAGGAGAAGGAGAAGGTGAAGTCTGGAGGGTCAATCAGAAGAAGTAGAAGAACGAGAAGGAGAAGGTGAAGTCTGGAGGGTGAATCAGAAGAAGTAGAAGAAGGAGAAGGAGAAGGTGAGATCTGGAGGGTGAATCAGAAGAAGCAGAAGAAGGAAAAGGAGAAGGTGAAGGCTGGAGGGTGAATCAGAAGAAGCAGAAGAAGGAGAAGGAGAAGATGAAGTCTGGAGGGTGAATCAGAAGAAGTAGAAGAAAGAGAAGGAGAAGGTGAGGTCTGGAGGGTGAATCAGAAGAAGCAGAAGAAGGAGAAGGAGAAGGTGAAGTCTGGAGGGTGAATCAGAAGAAGCAGAAGAAGGAGAAGGAGAAGGTGAAGTCTGGAGGGTGAATCAGAAGAAGCAGAAGAAGGAGAAGGAGAAGGTGAAGTCAGGAGGGTGAATCAGAAGAAGCAGAAGAAGGAGAAGGAGAAGGTGAAGTTAGGAGGGTGAATCAGAAGAAGCAGAAGAAGGAGAAGGAGAACGTGAAGTCAGGGGGGTGAAGCAGAAGGAGTAGAAGAAGGTGAAGGAGAAGGTGAATTCAGGAGGGTGAAGCAGAAGAAGCAGAAGAAGGACAAGGAGATGGTGAAGTCTGGAGGGCGCAGCAGAAGAAGCAGAAGAAGGAGAAGGAGAAGGTGAAGTCTGGAGGGTGAAGCAGAAGAAGCAGAAGAAGGAGAAGGTGAAGTCTGGAGGGCGAAGCAGAAGAAGCAGAAGAAGGAGAAGGAGAAGGTGAAGTCAGGAGGTTGAAGCAGAAGAAGCAGAAGAAGGAGAAGGAGAAGGTGATGTCTGGAGGGTGAAGCAGCAGCAGCAGCAGAAGGAGAAGGAGAAGGTGAAGTCTGGAGGGTGAAGCAGAAGAAGCAGAAGAAGGAGAAGGAGAAGGTGAAGTCAGGAGGGTGAATCAGAAGAAGTAGAAGAAGGAGAAGGAGAAGGTGAAGTCTGGAGGGTGAATCAGAAGAAGTAGAAGAAGGAGAAGGAGAAGGTGAAGTCTGGAGGGTGAATCAGAAGAAGTAGAAGAAGGAGAAGGAGAAGGTGAAGTCTGGAGGGTGAATCAGAAGAAGCAGAAGAAGGAGAAGGAGAAGGTGAAGTCTGGAGGGAGAAGCAGAAGAAGTAGAAGAAGGAGAAGGAGAAGGTGAAGTCTGGAGGGTGAATCAGAAGAAGTAGAAGAAGGAGAAGGAGAAGGTGAAGTCTGGAGGGTGAATCAGAAGAAGTAGAAGAAGGAGAAGGAGAAGGTGAAGCCTGGAGGGTGAACCAGAAGAAGCAGAAGAAGGAGAAGGAGAAGGTGAAGTCTGGAGGGTGAATCAGAAGAAGTAGAAGAAGGAGAAGGAGAAGTTGTAGTCTGGAGGGTGAATCAGAAGAAGTAGACGAAGGAGAAGGAGAAGGTGAAGTCTGGAGGTGAATCAGAAGAAGCAGAAGAAGGAGAAGGAGAAGGTGAAGTCTGGAGGGTGAATCAGAAGAAGCAGAAGAAGGAGAAGGAGAGGGTGAAGTCTGGAGGGTGAATCAGAAGAAGCAGAAGAAGGAGAAGGAGAAGTTAAAGTCAGGAGGGTGAACCAGAAGAAGCAGAAGAAGGAGAAGGAGAAGGTGAAGTCTGGAGGGTGAATCAGAAGAAGTAGAAGAAGGAGAAGGAGAAGGTGTAGTCTGGAGGGTGAATCAGAAGAAGCAGACGAAGGAGAAGGAGAAGGTGAAGTCTGGAGGGTGAATCAGAAGAAGCAGAAGAAGGAGAAGGAGAAGGTGAAGTCTGGAGGGTGAATCAGAAGAAGCAGAAGAAGGAGAAGGAGAGGGTGAAGTCTGGAGGGTGAATCAGAAGAAGCAGAAGAAGGAGAAGGAGAAGTTAAAGTCAGGAGGGTGAATCAGAAGAAGGAGAAGGAGAAGGTGAAGTCTGGAGGGTGAATCAGAAGAAGTAGAAGAAGGAGAAGGAGAAGGTGAAGTCTGGAGGGTGAATCAGAAGAAGTAGAAGAAGGAGAAGGAGAAGGTGAAGTCTGGAGGGTGAATCAGAAGAAGCAGAAGAAGGAGAAGGAGAAGGTGAAGTCAGGAGGGTGAATCAGAAGAAGCAGAAGAAGGAGAAGGAGAAGGTGAAGTTAGGAGGGTGAATCAGAAGAAGCAGAAGAAGGAGAAGGAGAACGTGAAGTCAGGGGGTGAAGCAGAAGAAGTAGAAGAAGGTGAAGGAGAAGGTGAATTCAGGAGGGTGAAGCAGAAGAAGCAGAAGAAGGACAAGGAGATGGTGAAGTCTGGAGGGCGCAGCAGAAGAAGCAGAAGAAGGAGAAGGAGAAGGTGAAGTCTGGAGGGTGAAGCAGAAGAAGCAGAAGAAGGAGAAGGAGAAGGTGAAGTCTGGAGGGCGAAGCAGAAGAAGCAGAAGAAGGAGAAGGAGAAGGTGAAGTCAGGAGGTTGAAGCAGAAGAAGCAGAAGAAGGAGAAGGAGAAGGTGATGTCTGGAGGGTGAAGCAGCAGCAGCAGCAGAAGGAGAAGGAGAAGGTGAAGTCTGGAGGGTGAAGCAGAAGAAGCAGAAGAAGGAGAAGGAGAAGGTGAAGTCAGGAGGGTGAATCAGAAGAAGTAGAAGAAGGAGAAGGAGAAGGTGAAGTCTGGAGGGTGAATCAGAAGAAGTAGAAGAAGGAGAAGGAGAAGGTGAAGTCTGGAGGGTGAATCAGAAGAAGTAGAAGAAGGAGAAGGAGAAGGTGAAGTCTGGAGGGTGAATCAGAAGAAGCAGAAGAAGGAGAAGGAGAAGGTGAAGTCTGGAGGGAGAAGCAGAAGAAGTAGAAGAAGGAGAAGGAGAAGGTGAAGTCTGGAGGGTGAATCAGAAGAAGTAGAAGAAGGAGAAGGAGAAGGTGAAGTCTGGAGGGTGAATCAGAAGAAGTAGAAGAAGGAGAAGGAGAAGGTTAAGCCTGGAGGGTGAACCAGAAGAAGCAGAAGAAGGAGAAGGAGAAGGTGAAGTCAGGAGGGTGAATCAGAAGAAGCAGAAGAAGGAGAAGGAGAAGGTGAAGTCTGGAGGGTGAATCAGAAGAAGCAGAAGAAGGAGAAGGAGAAGGTGAAGTCAGGAGGGTGAATCAGAAGAAGCAGAAGAAGGAGAAGGAGAAGGTGAAGTTAGGAGGGTGAATCAGAAGAAGCAGAAGAAGGAGAAGGAGAACGTGAAGTCAGGGGGGTGAAGCAGAAGAAGTAGAAGAAGGTGAAGGAGAAGGTGAATTCAGGAGGGTGAAGCAGAAGAAGCAGAAGAAGGACAAGGAGATGGTGAAGTCTGGAGGGCGCAGCAGAAGAAGCAGAAGAAGGAGAAGGAGAAGGTGAAGTCTGGAGGGTGAAGCAGAAGAAGCAGAAGAAGGAGAAGGAGAAGGTGAAGTCTGGAGGGCGAAGCAGAAGAAGCAGAAGAAGGAGAAGGAGAAGGTGAAGTCAGGAGGTTGAAGCAGAAGAAGCAGAAGAAGGAGAAGGAGAAGGTGATGTCTGGAGGGTGAAGCAGCAGCAGCAGCAGAAGGAGAAGGAGAAGGTGAAGTCTGGAGGGTGAAGCAGAAGAAGCAGAAGAAGGAGAAGGAGAAGGTGAAGTCAGGAGGGTGAATCAGAAGAAGTAGAAGAAGGAGAAGGAGAAGGTGAAGTCTGGAGGGTGAATCAGAAGAAGTAGAAGAAGGAGAAGGAGAAGGTGAAGTCTGGAGGGTGAATCAGAAGAAGTAGAAGATGGAGAAGGAGAAGGTGAAGTCTGGAGGGTGAATCAGAAGAAGCAGAAGAAGGAGAAGGAGAAGGTGAAGTCTGGAGGGAGAAGCAGAAGAAGTAGAAGAAGGAGAAGGAGAAGGTGAATTCTGGAGGGTGAATCAGAAGAAGTAGAAGAAGGAGAAGGAGAAGGTGAAGTCTGGAGGGTGAATCAGAAGAAGTAGAAGAAGGAGAAGGAGAAGGTGAAGCCTGGAGGGTGAACCAGAAGAAGCAGAAGAAGGAGAAGGAGAAGGTGAAGTCTGGAGGGTGAATCAGAAGAAGTAGAAGAAGGAGAAGGAGAAGGTGTAGTCTGGAGGGTGAATCAGAAGAAGTAGACGAAGGAGAAGGAGAAGGTGAAGTCTGGAGGGTGAATCAGAAGAAGCAGAAGAAGGAGAAGGAGAAGGTGAAGTCTGGAGGGTGAATCAGAAGAAGCAGAAGAAGGAGAAGGAGAGGGTGAAGTCTGGAGGGTGAATCAGAAGAAGCAGAAGAAGGAGAAGGAGAAGTTAAAGTCAGGAGGGTGAATCAGAAGAAGGAGAAGGAGAAGGTGAAGTCTGGAGGGTGAATCAGAAGAAGTAGAAGAAGGAGAAGGAGAAGGTGAAGTCTGGAGGGTGAATCAGAAGAAGTAGAAGAAGGAGAAGGAGAAGGTGAAGTCTGGAGGGTGAATCAGAAGAAGCAGAAGAAGGAGAAGGAGAAGGTGAAGTCTGGAGGGAGAAGCAGAAGAAGTAGAAGAATGAGAAGGAGAAGGTGAAGTCTGGAGGGTGAATCAGAAGAAGTAGAAGAAGGAGAAGGAGAAGGAGAAGTCTGAAGGGTGAAGCAGAAGAAGTAGAAGAAGTAGAAGGAGAAGGTGAAGTCTGGAGGATGAATCAGAAGAAGTAGAAGAAGGAGAAGGTGAAGTCAGGAGGGTGAATCAGAAGAAGTAGAAGAAGGAGAAGGAGAAGATCAAGTCAGGAGGGTGAATCAGAAGAAGCACAAGAAGGAGAAGGAGAAGGTGAAGTCTGGAGGGTGAAGCAGAAGAAGTAGAAGAAGGAGAAGGAGAAGGTGAAGTCTGGAGGGTGAATCAGAAGAAGTAGAAGAAGGAGAAGGAGAAGGAGAAGTCTGGAGGGTGAATCAGAAGAAGCAGAAGAAGGAGAAGGAGAAGGTGAAGTCTGGAGGGTGAATCAGAAGAAGCAGAAGAAGGAGAAGGAGAAGTTGAAGACTGGAGGGTGAAGCAGAAGAAGCAGAAGAAGGAGAAGGAGAAGGTGAAGTCTGGAGGGCGAAGCAGAAGAAGCAGAAGAAGGAGAAGGAGAAGGTGAAGTCTGGAGGGTGAAGCAGAAGAAGCAGAAGAAGGAGAAGGAGAAGGTGAAGTCTGGAGGGCGAAGCAGAAGAAGCAGAAGAAGGAGAAGGAGAAGGTGAAGTCTGGAGGGTGAAGCAGAAGAAGCAGATGAAGGAGAAGGAGAAGGTGAAGTCTGGAGGGTGAATCAGAAGAAGTAGAAGAAGGAGAACGAGAAGGTGAAGTCAGGAGTGTGAAGCAGAAGAAGTAGAAGAAGGAGAAGGAGAAGGTGAAGTCTGGAGGTTGAAGCAGAAGAAGTAGAAGAAGGAGAAGGAGAAGGTGAAGTCTGGAGGGTGAATCAGAAGAAGTAGAAGAAGGAGAAGGAGAAGGAGAAGTCTGGAGGGTGAATCAGAAGAAGCAGAAGAAGGAGAAGGAGAAGGTGAAGTCAGGAGGGTGAATCAGAAGAAGCAGAAGAAGGAGAAGGAGAAGGTGAAGTCTGGAGGGTGAATCAGAAGAAGCAGAAGAAGGAGAAGGAGAAGGTGAAGACTGGAGGGTGAATCAGAAGAAGTAGAAGAAGGAGAAGGAGAAGGTGAAGTCTGGAGGGTGAATCAGAAGAAGCAGAAGAAGGAGAAGGAGAAGATGAAGTCTGGAGGGTGAATCAGAAGAAGTAGAAGAAGGAGAAGGAGAAGGTGAGGTCTGGAGGCTGAATCAGAAGAAGCAGAAGAAGGAGAAGGAGAAGGTGAAGTCTGAAGGGTGAATCAGAAGAAGCAGAAGAAGGAGAAGGAGAAGGTGAAGTCTGGAGGGTGAATCAGAAGAAGCAGAAGAAGGAGAAGGAGAAGGTGAAGTCTGGAGGGTGAATCAGAAGAAGCAGAAGAAGGAGAAGGAGAAGGTGAAGTCTGGAGAGTGAATAAGAAGAAGCAGAAGAAGGAGAAGGAGAAGGTGAAGTCTGGAGGGTGAATCAGAAGAAGCTGAATAAGGAGAAGGAGAAGGTGAAGTCTGGAGGGTGAATCAGAAGAAGTAGAAGAAGGAGAAGGAGAAGGTGAAGTCTGGAGGTTGAATCAGAAGAAGCAGAAGAAGGAGAAGGAGAAGGGGAAGTATGCAGGGTGAATCAGAAGAAGCAGAAGAAGGAGAAGGAGAAGATGAAGTCTGGAGGGTGAACCAGAGGAAGTAGAAGAAGGAGAAGGAGAAGGTGAGGTCTGGAGGGTGAATCAGAAGAAGCAGAAGAAGGAGAAGGAGAAGGTGAAGTCTGGAGGGTGAATCAGAAGAAGCAGAAGAAGGAGAAGGAGAAGGTGAAGTCTGGAGGGTGAATCAGAAGAAGCAGAAGAAGGAGAAGGAGAAGGTGAAGTCAGGAGGGTGAATCACAAGAAGCAGAAGAAGGAGAAGGAGAAGGTGAAGTTAGGAGGGTGAATCAGAAGAAGCAGAAGAAGGAGAAGGAGAAGGTGAAGTCAGGGGGTGAAGCAGAAGAAGTAGAAGAAGGAGAAGGAGAAGGTGAAGTCAGGAGGGTGAAGCAGAAGAAGCAGAAGGAGAAGGAGAAGCTGAAGTCAGGAGGGTGAATCCGAAGAAGTACAAGATGGAGAAGGAGAAGGTGAAGCCTGGAGGGTGAATCAGAAGAAGTAGAAGAAGGAGAAGGAGAAGGTGAAGTCTGGAGGGTGAATCAGAAGAAGTAGAAGAAGGAGAAGGAGAAGGTGAAGTCTGGAGGGTGAATCAGAAGAAGCAGAAGAAGGAGAAGGAGAAGGTGAAGTCTGGAGGGAGAAGCAGAAGAAGTAGAAGAAGGAGAAGGAGAAGGTGAAGTCTGGAGGGTGAATCAGAAGAAGTAGAAGAAGGAGAAGGAGAAGGTGAAGTCTGGAGGGTGACTCAGAAGAAGTAGAAGAAGGAGAAGGAGAAGGTGAAGTCTGGAGGGTGAATGAGAAGAAGCAGAAGGAGAAGGAGAAGGTGAAGTCTGGAGGGTCAATCAGAAGAAGTAGAAGAACGAGAAGGAGAAGGTGAAGTCTGGAGGGTGAATCAGAAGAAGTAGAAGAAGGAGAAGGAGAAGGTGAGATCTGGAGGGTGAATCAGAAGAAGCAGAAGAAGGAGAAGGAGAAGGTGAAGGCTGGAGGGTGAATCAGAAGAAGCAGAAGAAGGAGAAGGAGAAGATGAAGTCTGGAGGGTGAATCAGAAGAAGTAGAAGAAAGAGAAGGAGAAGGTGAGGTCTGGAGGGTGAATCAGAAGAAGCAGAAGAAGGAGAAGGAGAAGGTGAAGTCTGGAGGGTGAATCAGAAGAAGCAGAAGAAGGAGAAGGAGAAGGTGAAGTCTGGAGGGTGAATCAGAAGAAGCAGAAGAAGGAGAAGGAGAAGGTGAAGTCAGGAGGGTGAATCAGAAGAAGCAGAAGAAGGAGAAGGAGAAGGTGAAGTTAGGAGAGTGAATCAGAAGAAGCAGAAGAATGAGAAGGAGAACGTGAAGTCAGGGGGGTGAAGCAGAAGAAGTAGAAGAAGGTGAAGGAGAAGTTGAATTCAGGAGGGTGAAGCAGAAGAAGCAGAAGAAGGACAAGGAGATGGTGAAGTCTGGAGGGCGCATCAGAAGAAGCAGAAGAAGGAGAAGGAGAAGGTGAAGTCTGGAGGGTGAAGCAGAAGAAGCAGAAGAAGGAGAAGGAGAAGGTGAAGTCTGGAGGGCGAAGCAGAAGAAGCAGAAGAAGGAGAAGGAGAAGGTGAAGTCAGGAGGTTGAAGCAGAAGAAGCAGAAGAAGGAGAAGGAGAAGGTGATGTCTGGAGGGTGAAGCAGCAGCAGCAGCAGAAGGAGAAGGTGAAGTCTGGAGGGTGAAGCAGAAGAAGCAGAAGAAGGAGAAGGAGAAGGTGAAGTCAGGAGGGTGAATCAGAAGAAGTAGAAGGAGAAGGAGAAGGTGAAGTCTGGAGGGTGAATCAGAAGAAGTAGAAGAAGGAGAAGGAGAAGGTGAAGTCTGGAGGGTGAATCAGAAGAAGTAGAAGAAGGAGAAGGAGAAGGTGAAGTCTGGAGGGTGAATCAGAAGAAGCAGAAGAAGGAGAAGGAGAAGGTGAAGTCTGGAGGGAGAAGCAGAAGAAGTAGAAGAAGGAGAAGGAGAAGGTGAAGTCTGGAGGGTGAATCAGAAGAAGTAGAAGAAGGAGAAGGAGAAGGTGTAGTCTGGAGGGTGAATCAGAAGAAGTAGAAGAAGGAGAAGGAGAAGGTGAAGCCTGGAGGGTGAACCAGAAGAAGCAGAAGAAGGAGAAGGAGAAGGTGAAGTCTGGAGGGTGAATCAGAAGAAGTAGAAGAAGGAGAAGGAGAAGGTGTAGTCTGGAGGGTGAATCAGAAGAAGTAGACGAAGGAGAAGGAGAAGGTGAAGTCTGGAGGGTGAATCAGAAGAAGCAGAAGAAGGAGAAGGAGAAGGTGAAGTCTGGAGGGTGAATCAGAAGAAGCAGAAGAAGGAGAAGGAGAGGGTGAAGTCTGGAGGGTGAATCAGAAGAAGCAGAAGAAGGAGAAGGAGAAGTTAAAGTCAGGAGGGTGAACCAGAAGAAGCAGAAGAAGGAGAAGGAGAAGGTGAAGTCTGGAGGGTGAATCAGAAGAAGTAGAAGAAGGAGAAGGAGAAGGTGTAGTCTGGAGGGTGAATCAGAAGAAGTAGACGAAGGAGAAGGAGAAGGTGAAGTCTGGAGGGTGAATCAGAAGCAGCAGAAGAAGGAGAAGGAGAAGGTGAAGTCTGGAGGGTGAATCAGAAGAAGCAGAAGAAGGAGAAGGAGAGGGTGAAGTCTGGAGGGTGAATCAGAAGAAGCAGAAGAAGGAGAAGGAGAAGTTAAAGTCAGGAGGGTGAATCAGAAGAAGGAGAAGGAGAAGGTGAAGTCTGGAGGGTGAATCAGAAGAAGTAGAAGAAGGAGAAGGAGAAGGTGAAGTCTGGAGGGTGAATCAGAAGAAGTAGAAGAAGGAGAAGGAGAAGGTGAAGTCTGGAGGGTGAATCAGAAGAAGCAGAAGAAGGAGAAGGAGAAGGTGAAGTCAGGAGGGTGAATCAGAAGAAGCAGAAGAAGGAGAAGGAGAAGGTGAAGTTAGGAGGGTGAATCAGAAGAAGCAGAAGAAGGAGAAGGAGAACGTGAAGTCAGGGGGGTGAAGCAGAAGAAGTAGAAGAACGTGAAGGAGAAGGTGAATTCAGGAGGGTGAAGCAGAAGAAGCAGAAGAAGGACAAGGAGATGGTGAAGTCTGGAGGGCGCAGCAGAAGAAGCAGAAGAAGGAGAAGGAGAAGGTGAAGTCTGGAGGGTGAAGCAGAAGAAGCAGAAGAAGGAGAAGGAGAAGGTGAAGTCTGGAGGGCGAAGCAGAAGAAGCAGAAGAAGGAGAAGGAGAAGGTGAAGTCAGGAGGTTGAAGCAGAAGAAGCAGAAGAAGGAGAAGGAGAAGGTGATGTCTGGAGGGTGAAGCAGCAGCAGCAGCAGAAGGAGAAGGAGAAGGTGAAGTCTGGAGGGTGAAGCAGAAGAAGCAGAAGAAGGAGAAGGAGAAGGTGAAGTCAGGAGGGTGAATCAGAAGAAGTAGAAGAAGGAGAAGGAGAAGGTGAAGTCTGGAGGGTGAATCAGAAGAAGTAGAAGAAGGAGAAGGAGAAGGTGAAGTCTGGAGGGTGAATCAGAAGAAGTAGAAGAAGGAGAAGGAGAAGGTGAAGTCTGGAGGGTGAATCAGAAGAAGCAGAAGAAGGAGAAGGAGAAGGTGAAGTCTGGAGGGATAAGCAGAAGAAGTAGAAGAAGGAGAAGGAGAAGGTGAAGTCTGGAGGGTGAATCAGAAGAAGTAGAAGAAGGAGAAGGAGAAGGTGAAGTCTGGAGGGTGAATCAGAAGAAGTAGAAGAAGGAGAAGGAGAAGTTGAAGCCTGGAGGGTGAACCAGAAGAAGCAGAAGGAGAAGGAGAAGGAGAAGGTGAAGTCTGGAGGGTGAATCAGAAGAAGTAGAAGAAGGAGAAGGAGAAGGTGTAGTCTGGAGGGTGAATCAGAAGAAGTAGACGAAGGAGAAGGAGAAGGTGAAGTCTGGAGGGTGAATCAGAAGAAGCAGAAGAAGGAGAAGGAGAAGGTGAAGTCTGGAGGGTGAATCAGAAGAAGCAGAAGAAGGAGAAGGAGAGGGTGAAGTCTGGAGGGTGAATCAGAAGAAGCAGAAGAAGGAGAAGGAGAAGTTAAAGTCAGGAGGGTGAATCAGAAGAAGGAGAAGGAGAAGGTGAAGTCTGGAGGGTGAATCAGAAGAAGTAGAAGAAGGAGAAGGAGAAGGTGAAGTCTGGAGGGTGAATCAGAAGAAGTAGAAGAAGGAGAAGGAGAAGGTGAAGTCTGGAGGGTGAATCAGAAGAAGCAGAAGAAGGAGAAGGAGAAGGTGAAGTCTGGAGGGAGAAGCAGAAGAAGTAGAAGAATGAGAAGGAGAAGGTGAAGTCTGGAGGGTGAATCAGAAGAAGTAGAAGAAGGAGAAGGAGAAGGAGAAGTCTGGAGGGTGAAGCAGAAGAAGTAGAAGAAGTAGAAGGAGAAGGTGAAGTCTGGAGGATGAATCAGAAGAAGTAGAAGAAGGAGAAGGTGAAGTCAGGAGGGTGAATCAGAAGAAGTAGAAGAAGGAGAAGGAGAAGATCAAGTCAGGAGGGTGAATCAGAAGAAGCAAAAGAAGGAGAAGAGAAGGTGAAGTCTGGAGGGTGAAGCAGAAGAAGTAGAAGAAGGAGAAGGAGAAGGTGAAGTCTGGAGGGTGAATCAGAAGAAGTAGAAGAAGGAGAAGGAGAAGGAGAAGTCTGGAGGGTGAATCAGAAGAAGCAGAAGAAGGAGAAGGAGAAGGTGAAGTCTGGAGGGTGAATCAGAAGAAGCAGAAGAAGGAGAAGGAGAAGGTGAAGACTGGAGGGTGAAGCAGAAGAAGCAGAAGAAGGAGAAGGAGAAGGTGAATTCTGGAGGGCGAAGCAGAAGAAGCAGAAGAAGGAGAAGGAGAAGGTGAAGTCTGGAGGGTGAAGCAGAAGAAGCAGAAGAAGGAGAAGGAGAAGGTGAAGTCTGGAGGGCGAAGCAGAAGAAGCAGAAGAAGGAGAAGGAGAAGGTGAAGTCTGGAGGGTGAAGCAGAAGAAGCAGAAGAAGGAGAAGGAGAAGGTGAAGTCTGGAGGGTGAATCAGAAGAAGTAGAAGAAAGAGAAGGAGAAGGTGAGGTCTGGAGGGTGAATCAGAAGAAGCAGAAGAAGGAGAAGGAGAAGGTGAAGTCTGGAGGGTGAATCAGAAGAAGCAGAAGAAGGAGAAGGAGAAGGTGAAGTCTGGAGGGTGAATCAGAAGAAGCAGAAGAAGGAGAAGGAGAAGGTGAAGTCAGGAGGGTGAATCAGAAGAAGCAGAAGAAGGAGAAGGAGAAGGTGAAGTTAGGAGGGTGAATCAGAAGAAGCAGAAGAAGGAGAAGGAGAACGTGAAGTCAGGGGGGTGAAGCAGAAGAAGTAGAAGAAGGTGAAGGAGAAGGTGAATTCAGGAGGGTGAAGCAGAAGAAGCAGAAGAAGGACAAGGAGATGGTGAAGTCTGGAGGGCGCAGCAGAAGAAGCAGAAGAAGGAGAAGGAGAAGGTGAAGTCTGGAGGGTGAAGCAGAAGAAGCAGAAGAAGGAGAAGGAGAAGGTGAAGTCTGGAGGGCGAAGCAGAAGAAGCAGAAGAAGGAGAAGGAGAAGGTGAAGTCAGGAGGTTGAAGCAGAAGAAGCAGAAGAAGGAGAAGGAGAAGGTGATGTCTGGAGGGTGAAGCAGCAGCAGCAGCAGAAGGAGAAGGAGAAGGTGAAGTCTGGAGGGTGAAGCAGAAGAAGCAGAAGAAGGAGAAGGAGAAGGTGAAGTCAGGAGGGTGAATCAGAAGAAGTAGAAGAAGGAGAAGGAGAAGGTGAAGTCTGGAGGGTGAATCAGAAGAAGTAGAAGAAGGAGAAGGAGAAGGTGAAGTCTGGAGGGGGAATCAGAAGAAGTAGAAGATGGAGAAGGAGAAGGTGAAGTCTGGAGGGTGAATCAGAAGAAGCAGAAGAAGGAGAAGGAGAAGGTGAAGTCTGGAGGGAGAAGCAGAAGAAGTAGAAGAAGGAGAAGGAGAAGGTGAAGTCTGGAGGGTGAATCAGAAGAAGTAGAAGAAGGAGAAGGAGAAGGTGAAGTCTGGAGGGTGAATCAGAAGAAGTAGAAGAAGGAGAAGGAGAAGGTGAAGCCTGGAGGGTGAACCAGAAGAAGCAGAAGAAGGAGAAGGAGAAGGTGAAGTCTGGAGGGTGAATCAGAAGAAGTAGAAGAAGGAGAAGGAGAAGGTGTAGTCTGGAGGGTGAATCAGAAGAAGTAGACGAAGGAGAAGGAGAAGGTGAAGTCTGGAGGGTGAATCAGAAGAAGCAGAAGAAGGAGAAGGAGAAGGTGAAGTCTGGAGGGTGAATCAGAAGAAGCAGAAGAAGGAGAAGGAGAGGGTGAAGTCTGGAGGGTGAATCAGAAGAAGCAGAAGAAGGAGAAGGAGAAGTTAAAGTCAGGAGGGTGAATCAGAAGAAGGAGAAGGAGAAGGTGAAGTCTGGAGGGTGAATCAGAAGAAGTAGAAGAAGGAGAAGGAGAAGGTGAAGTCTGGAGGGTGAATCAGAAGAAGTAGAAGAAGGAGAAGGAGAAGGTGAAGTCTGGAGGGTGAATCAGAAGAAGCAGAAGAAGGAGAAGGAGAAGGTGAAGTCTGGAGGGAGAAGCAGAAGAAGTAGAAGATTGAGAAGGAGAAGGTGAAGTCTGGAGGGTGAATCAGAAGAAGTAGAAGAAGGAGAAGGAGAAGGAGAAGTCTGGAGGGTGAAGCAGAAGAAGTAGAAGAAGTAGAAGGAGAAGGTGAAGTCTGGAGGATGAATCAGAAGAAGTAGAAGAAGGAGAAGGTGAAGTCAGGAGGGTGAATCAGAAGAAGTAGAAGAAGGAGAAGGAGAAGATCAAGTCAGGAGGGTGAATCAGAAGAAGCACAAGAAGGAGAAGGAGAAGGTGAAGTCTGGAGGGTGAAGCAGAAGAAGTAGAAGAAGGAGAAGGAGAAGGTGAAGTCTGGAGGGTGAATCAGAAGAAGCAGAAGAAGGAGAAGGAGAAGGTGAAGTCAGGAGGGTGAATCAGAAGAAGTAGAAGAAGGAGAAGGAGAAGATCAAGTCAGGAGGGTGAATCAGAAGAAGCACAAGAAGGAGAAGGAGAAGGTGAAGTCTGGAGGGTGAAGCAGAAGAAGTAGAAGAAGGAGAAGGAGAAGGTGAAGTCTGGAGGGTGAATCAGAAGAAGCAGAAGAAGGAGAAGGAGAAGGTGAAGTCTGGAGGGTGAATCAGAAGAAGCAGAAGAAGGAGAAGGAGAAGGTGAAGTCTGGAGAGTGAATAAGAAGAAGCAGAAGAAGGAGAAGGAGAAGGTGAAGTCTGGAGGGTGAATCAGAAGAAGCTGAATAAGGAGAAGGAGAAGGTGAAGTCTGGAGGGTGAATCAGAAGAAGTAGAAGAAGGAGAAGGAGAAGGTGAAGTCTGGAGGTTGAATCAGAAGAAGCAGAAGAAGGAGAAGGAGAAGGGGAAGTATGCAGGGTGAATCAGAAGAAGCAGAAGAAGGAGAAGGAGAAGATGAAGTCTGGAGGGTGAATCAGAGGAAGTAGAAGAAGGAGAAGGAGAAGGTGAGGTCTGGAGGGTGAATCAGAAGAAGCAGAAGAAGGAGAAGGTGAAGTCTGGAGGGTGAATCAGAAGAAGCAGAAGAAGGAGAAGGAGAAGGTGAAGTCTGGAGGGTGAATCAGAAGAAGCAGAAGAAGGAGAAGGAGAAGGTGAAGTCAGGAGGGTGAATCAGAAGAAGCAGAAGAAGGAGAAGGAGAAGGTGAAGTTAGGAGGGTGAATCAGAAGAAGCAGAAGAAGGAGAAGGAGAAGGTGAAGTCAGGGGGTGAAGCAGAAGAATTAGAAGAAGGAGAAGGAGAAGGTGAAGTCAGGAGGGTGAAGCAGAAGAAGCAGAAGAAGGAGAAGGAGAAGTTAAAGTCAGGAGGGTGAATCAGAAGAAGGAGAAGGAGAAGGTGAAGTCTGGAGGGTGAATCAGAAGAAGTAGAAGAAGGAGAAGGAGAAGGTGAAGTCTGGAGGGTGAATCAGAAGAAGTAGAAGAAGGAGAAGGAGAAGGTGAAGTCTGGAGGGTGAATCAGAAGAAGCAGAAGAAGGAGAAGGAGAAGGTGAAGTCTGGAGGGAGAAGCAGAAGAAGTAGAAGAATGAGAAGGAGAAGGTGAAGTCTGGAGGGTGAATCAGAAGAAGTAGAAGAAGGAGAAGGAGAAGGAGAAGTCTGAAGGGTGAAGCAGAAGAAGTAGAAGAAGTAGAAGGAGAAGGTGAAGTCTGGAGGATGAATCAGAAGAAGTAGAAGAAGGAGAAGGTGAAGTCAGGAGGGTGAATCAGAAGAAGTAGAAGAAGGAGAAGGAGAAGATCAAGTCAGGAGGGTGAATCAGAAGAAGCACAAGAAGGAGAAGGAGAAGGTGAAGTCTGGAGGGTGAAGCAGAAGAAGTAGAAGAAGGAGAAGGAGAAGGTGAAGTCTGGAGGGTGAATCAGAAGAAGTAGAAGAAGGAGAAGGAGAAGGAGAAGTCTGGAGGGTGAATCAGAAGAAGCAGAAGAAGGAGAAGGAGAAGGTGAAGTCTGGAGGGTGAATCAGAAGAAGCAGAAGAAGGAGAAGGAGAAGTTGAAGACTGGAGGGTGAAGCAGAAGAAGCAGAAGAAGGAGAAGGAGAAGGTGAAGTCTGGAGGGCGAAGCAGAAGAAGCAGAAGAAGGAGAAGGAGAAGGTGAAGTCTGGAGGGTGAAGCAGAAGAAGCAGAAGAAGGAGAAGGAGAAGGTGAAGTCTGGAGGGCGAAGCAGAAGAAGCAGAAGAAGGAGAAGGAGAAGGTGAAGTCTGGAGGGTGAAGCAGAAGAAGCAGATGAAGGAGAAGGAGAAGGTGAAGTCTGGAGGGTGAATCAGAAGAAGTAGAAGAAGGAGAACGAGAAGGTGAAGTCAGGAGTGTGAAGCAGAAGAAGTAGAAGAAGGAGAAGGAGAAGGTGAAGTCTGGAGGTTGAAGCAGAAGAAGTAGAAGAAGGAGAAGGAGAAGGTGAAGTCTGGAGGGTGAATCAGAAGAAGTAGAAGAAGGAGAAGGAGAAGGAGAAGTCTGGAGGGTGAATCAGAAGAAGCAGAAGAAGGAGAAGGAGAAGGTGAAGTCAGGAGGGTGAATCAGAAGAAGCAGAAGAAGGAGAAGGAGAAGGTGAAGTCTGGAGGGTGAATCAGAAGAAGCAGAAGAAGGAGAAGGAGAAGGTGAAGACTGGAGGGTGAATCAGAAGAAGTAGAAGAAGGAGAAGGAGAAGGTGAAGTCTGGAGGGTGAATCAGAAGAAGCAGAAGAAGGAGAAGGAGAAGATGAAGTCTGGAGGGTGAATCAGAAGAAGTAGAAGAAGGAGAAGGAGAAGGTGAGGTCTGGAGGCTGAATCAGAAGAAGCAGAAGAAGGAGAAGGAGAAGGTGAAGTCTGAAGGGTGAATCAGAAGAAGCAGAAGAAGGAGAAGGAGAAGGTGAAGTCTGGAGGGTGAATCAGAAGAAGCAGAAGAAGGAGAAGGAGAAGGTGAAGTCTGGAGGGTGAATCAGAAGAAGCAGAAGAAGGAGAAGGAGAAGGTGAAGTCTGGAGAGTGAATAAGAAGAAGCAGAAGAAGGAGAAGGAGAAGGTGAAGTCTGGAGGGTGAATCAGAAGAAGCTGAATAAGGAGAAGGAGAAGGTGAAGTCTGGAGGGTGAATCAGAAGAAGTAGAAGAAGGAGAAGGAGAAGGTGAAGTCTGGAGGTTGAATCAGAAGAAGCAGAAGAAGGAGAAGGAGAAGGGGAAGTATGCAGGGTGAATCAGAAGAAGCAGAAGAAGGAGAAGGAGAAGATGAAGTCTGGAGGGTGAACCAGAGGAAGTAGAAGAAGGAGAAGGAGAAGGTGAGGTCTGGAGGGTGAATCAGAAGAAGCAGAAGAAGGAGAAGGAGAAGGTGAAGTCTGGAGGGTGAATCAGAAGAAGCAGAAGAAGGAGAAGGAGAAGGTGAAGTCTGGAGGGTGAATCAGAAGAAGCAGAAGAAGGAGAAGGAGAAGGTGAAGTCAGGAGGGTGAATCACAAGAAGCAGAAGAAGGAGAAGGAGAAGGTGAAGTTAGGAGGGTGAATCAGAAGAAGCAGAAGAAGGAGAAGGAGAAGGTGAAGTCAGGGGGTGAAGCAGAAGAAGTAGAAGAAGGAGAAGGAGAAGGTGAAGTCAGGAGGGTGAAGCAGAAGAAGCAGAAGGAGAAGGAGAAGCTGAAGTCAGGAGGGTGAATCCGAAGAAGTACAAGATGGAGAAGGAGAAGGTGAAGCCTGGAGGGTGAATCAGAAGAAGTAGAAGAAGGAGAAGGAGAAGGTGAAGTCTGGAGGGTGAATCAGAAGAAGTAGAAGAAGGAGAAGGAGAAGGTGAAGTCTGGAGGGTGAATCAGAAGAAGCAGAAGAAGGAGAAGGAGAAGGTGAAGTCTGGAGGGAGAAGCAGAAGAAGTAGAAGAAGGAGAAGGAGAAGGTGAAGTCTGGAGGGTGAATCAGAAGAAGTAGAAGAAGGAGAAGGAGAAGGTGAAGTCTGGAGGGTGACTCAGAAGAAGTAGAAGAAGGAGAAGGAGAAGGTGAAGTCTGGAGGGTGAATGAGAAGAAGCAGAAGGAGAAGGAGAAGGTGAAGTCTGGAGGGTCAATCAGAAGAAGTAGAAGAACGAGAAGGAGAAGGTGAAGTCTGGAGGGTGAATCAGAAGAAGTAGAAGAAGGAGAAGGAGAAGGTGAGATCTGGAGGGTGAATCAGAAGAAGCAGAAGAAGGAGAAGGAGAAGGTGAAGGCTGGAGGGTGAATCAGAAGAAGCAGAAGAAGGAGAAGGAGAAGATGAAGTCTGGAGGGTGAATCAGAAGAAGTAGAAGAAAGAGAAGGAGAAGGTGAGGTCTGGAGGGTGAATCAGAAGAAGCAGAAGAAGGAGAAGGAGAAGGTGAAGTCTGGAGGGTGAATCAGAAGAAGCAGAAGAAGGAGAAGGAGAAGGTGAAGTCTGGAGGGTGAATCAGAAGAAGCAGAAGAAGGAGAAGGAGAAGGTGAAGTCAGGAGGGTGAATCAGAAGAAGCAGAAGAAGGAGAAGGAGAAGGTGAAGTTAGGAGAGTGAATCAGAAGAAGCAGAAGAATGAGAAGGAGAACGTGAAGTCAGGGGGGTGAAGCAGAAGAAGTAGAAGAAGGTGAAGGAGAAGTTGAATTCAGGAGGGTGAAGCAGAAGAAGCAGAAGAAGGACAAGGAGATGGTGAAGTCTGGAGGGCGCATCAGAAGAAGCAGAAGAAGGAGAAGGAGAAGGTGAAGTCTGGAGGGTGAAGCAGAAGAAGCAGAAGAAGGAGAAGGAGAAGGTGAAGTCTGGAGGGCGAAGCAGAAGAAGCAGAAGAAGGAGAAGGAGAAGGTGAAGTCAGGAGGTTGAAGCAGAAGAAGCAGAAGAAGGAGAAGGAGAAGGTGATGTCTGGAGGGTGAAGCAGCAGCAGCAGCAGAAGGAGAAGGTGAAGTCTGGAGGGTGAAGCAGAAGAAGCAGAAGAAGGAGAAGGAGAAGGTGAAGTCAGGAGGGTGAATCAGAAGAAGTAGAAGGAGAAGGAGAAGGTGAAGTCTGGAGGGTGAATCAGAAGAAGTAGAAGAAGGAGAAGGAGAAGGTGAAGTCTGGAGGGTGAATCAGAAGAAGTAGAAGAAGGAGAAGGAGAAGGTGAAGTCTGGAGGGTGAATCAGAAGAAGCAGAAGAAGGAGAAGGAGAAGGTGAAGTCTGGAGGGAGAAGCAGAAGAAGTAGAAGAAGGAGAAGGAGAAGGTGAAGTCTGGAGGGTGAATCAGAAGAAGTAGAAGAAGGAGAAGGAGAAGGTGTAGTCTGGAGGGTGAATCAGAAGAAGTAGAAGAAGGAGAAGGAGAAGGTGAAGCCTGGAGGGTGAACCAGAAGAAGCAGAAGAAGGAGAAGGAGAAGGTGAAGTCTGGAGGGTGAATCAGAAGAAGTAGAAGAAGGAGAAGGAGAAGGTGTAGTCTGGAGGGTGAATCAGAAGAAGTAGACGAAGGAGAAGGAGAAGGTGAAGTCTGGAGGGTGAATCAGAAGAAGCAGAAGAAGGAGAAGGAGAAGGTGAAGTCTGGAGGGTGAATCAGAAGAAGCAGAAGAAGGAGAAGGAGAGGGTGAAGTCTGGAGGGTGAATCAGAAGAAGCAGAAGAAGGAGAAGGAGAAGTTAAAGTCAGGAGGGTGAACCAGAAGAAGCAGAAGAAGGAGAAGGAGAAGGTGAAGTCTGGAGGGTGAATCAGAAGAAGTAGAAGAAGGAGAAGGAGAAGGTGTAGTCTGGAGGGTGAATCAGAAGAAGTAGACGAAGGAGAAGGAGAAGGTGAAGTCTGGAGGGTGAATCAGAAGCAGCAGAAGAAGGAGAAGGAGAAGGTGAAGTCTGGAGGGTGAATCAGAAGAAGCAGAAGAAGGAGAAGGAGAGGGTGAAGTCTGGAGGGTGAATCAGAAGAAGCAGAAGAAGGAGAAGGAGAAGTTAAAGTCAGGAGGGTGAATCAGAAGAAGGAGAAGGAGAAGGTGAAGTCTGGAGGGTGAATCAGAAGAAGTAGAAGAAGGAGAAGGAGAAGGTGAAGTCTGGAGGGTGAATCAGAAGAAGTAGAAGAAGGAGAAGGAGAAGGTGAAGTCTGGAGGGTGAATCAGAAGAAGCAGAAGAAGGAGAAGGAGAAGGTGAAGTCAGGAGGGTGAATCAGAAGAAGCAGAAGAAGGAGAAGGAGAAGGTGAAGTTAGGAGGGTGAATCAGAAGAAGCAGAAGAAGGAGAAGGAGAACGTGAAGTCAGGGGGGTGAAGCAGAAGAAGTAGAAGAACGTGAAGGAGAAGGTGAATTCAGGAGGGTGAAGCAGAAGAAGCAGAAGAAGGACAAGGAGATGGTGAAGTCTGGAGGGCGCAGCAGAAGAAGCAGAAGAAGGAGAAGGAGAAGGTGAAGTCTGGAGGGTGAAGCAGAAGAAGCAGAAGAAGGAGAAGGAGAAGGTGAAGTCTGGAGGGCGAAGCAGAAGAAGCAGAAGAAGGAGAAGGAGAAGGTGAAGTCAGGAGGTTGAAGCAGAAGAAGCAGAAGAAGGAGAAGGAGAAGGTGATGTCTGGAGGGTGAAGCAGCAGCAGCAGCAGAAGGAGAAGGAGAAGGTGAAGTCTGGAGGGTGAAGCAGAAGAAGCAGAAGAAGGAGAAGGAGAAGGTGAAGTCAGGAGGGTGAATCAGAAGAAGTAGAAGAAGGAGAAGGAGAAGGTGAAGTCTGGAGGGTGAATCAGAAGAAGTAGAAGAAGGAGAAGGAGAAGGTGAAGTCTGGAGGGTGAATCAGAAGAAGTAGAAGAAGGAGAAGGAGAAGGTGAAGTCTGGAGGGTGAATCAGAAGAAGCAGAAGAAGGAGAAGGAGAAGGTGAAGTCTGGAGGGATAAGCAGAAGAAGTAGAAGAAGGAGAAGGAGAAGGTGAAGTCTGGAGGGTGAATCAGAAGAAGTAGAAGAAGGAGAAGGAGAAGGTGAAGTCTGGAGGGTGAATCAGAAGAAGTAGAAGAAGGAGAAGGAGAAGTTGAAGCCTGGAGGGTGAACCAGAAGAAGCAGAAGAAGGAGAAGGAGAAGGTGAAGTCTGGAGGGTGAATCAGAAGAAGTAGAAGAAGGAGAAGGAGAAGGTGTAGTCTGGAGGGTGAATCAGAAGAAGTAGACGAAGGAGAAGGAGAAGGTGAAGTCTGGAGGGTGAATCAGAAGAAGCAGAAGAAGGAGAAGGAGAAGGTGAAGTCTGGAGGGTGAATCAGAAGAAGCAGAAGAAGGAGAAGGAGAGGGTGAAGTCTGGAGGGTGAATCAGAAGAAGCAGAAGAAGGAGAAGGAGAAGTTAAAGTCAGGAGGGTGAATCAGAAGAAGGAGAAGGAGAAGGTGAAGTCTGGAGGGTGAATCAGAAGAAGTAGAAGAAGGAGAAGGAGAAGGTGAAGTCTGGAGGGTGAATCAGAAGAAGTAGAAGAAGGAGAAGGAGAAGGTGAAGTCTGGAGGGTGAATCAGAAGAAGCAGAAGAAGGAGAAGGAGAAGGTGAAGTCTGGAGGGAGAAGCAGAAGAAGTAGAAGAATGAGAAGGAGAAGGTGAAGTCTGGAGGGTGAATCAGAAGAAGTAGAAGAAGGAGAAGGAGAAGGAGAAGTCTGGAGGGTGAAGCAGAAGAAGTAGAAGAAGTAGAAGGAGAAGGTGAAGTCTGGAGGATGAATCAGAAGAAGTAGAAGAAGGAGAAGGTGAAGTCAGGAGGGTGAATCAGAAGAAGTAGAAGAAGGAGAAGGAGAAGATCAAGTCAGGAGGGTGAATCAGAAGAAGCAAAAGAAGGAGAAGGAGAAGGTGAAGTCTGGAGGGTGAAGCAGAAGAAGTAGAAGAAGGAGAAGGAGAAGGTGAAGTCTGGAGGGTGAATCAGAAGAAGTAGAAGAAGGAGAAGGAGAAGGAGAAGTCTGGAGGGTGAATCAGAAGAAGCAGAAGAAGGAGAAGGAGAAGGTGAAGTCTGGAGGGTGAATCAGAAGAAGCAGAAGAAGGAGAAGGAGAAGGTGAAGACTGGAGGGTGAAGCAGAAGAAGCAGAAGAAGGAGAAGGAGAAGGTGAAGTCTGGAGGGCGAAGCAGAAGAAGCAGAAGAAGGAGAAGGAGAAGGTGAAGTCTGGAGGGTGAAGCAGAAGAAGCAGAAGAAGGAGAAGGAGAAGGTGAAGTCTGGAGGGCGAAGCAGAAGAAGCAGAAGAAGGAGAAGGAGAAGGTGAAGTCTGGAGGGTGAAGCAGAAGAAGCAGAAGAAGGAGAAGGAGAAGGTGAAGTCTGGAGGGTGAATCAGAAGAAGTAGAAGAAAGAGAAGGAGAAGGTGAGGTCTGGAGGGTGAATCAGAAGAAGCAGAAGAAGGAGAAGGAGAAGGTGAAGTCTGGAGGGTGAATCAGAAGAAGCAGAAGAAGGAGAAGGAGAAGGTGAAGTCTGGAGGGTGAATCAGAAGAAGCAGAAGAAGGAGAAGGAGAAGGTGAAGTCAGGAGGGTGAATCAGAAGAAGCAGAAGAAGGAGAAGGAGAAGGTGAAGTTAGGAGGGTGAATCAGAAGAAGCAGAAGAAGGAGAAGGAGAACGTGAAGTCAGGGGGGTGAAGCAGAAGAAGTAGAAGAAGGTGAAGGAGAAGGTGAATTCAGGAGGGTGAAGCAGAAGAAGCAGAAGAAGGACAAGGAGATGGTGAAGTCTGGAGGGCGCAGCAGAAGAAGCAGAAGAAGGAGAAGGAGAAGGTGAAGTCTGGAGGGTGAAGCAGAAGAAGCAGAAGAAGGAGAAGGAGAAGGTGAAGTCTGGAGGGCGAAGCAGAAGAAGCAGAAGAAGGAGAAGGAGAAGGTGAAGTCAGGAGGTTGAAGCAGAAGAAGCAGAAGAAGGAGAAGGAGAAGGTGATGTCTGGAGGGTGAAGCAGCAGCAGCAGCAGAAGGAGAAGGAGAAGGTGAAGTCTGGAGGGTGAAGCAGAAGAAGCAGAAGAAGGAGAAGGAGAAGGTGAAGTCAGGAGGGTGAATCAGAAAAAGTAGAAGAAGGAGAAGGAGAAGGTGAAGTCTGGAGGGTGAATCAGAAGAAGTAGAAGAAGGAGAAGGAGAAGGTGAAGTCTGGAGGGGGAATCAGAAGAAGTAGAAGATGGAGAAGGAGAAGGTGAAGTCTGGAGGGTGAATCAGAAGAAGCAGAAGAAGGAGAAGGAGAAGGTGAAGTCTGGAGGGAGAAGCAGAAGAAGTAGAAGAAGGAGAAGGAGAAGGTGAAGTCTGGAGGGTGAATCAGAAGAAGTAGAAGAAGGAGAAGGAGAAGGTGAAGTCTGGAGGGTGAATCAGAAGAAGTAGAAGAAGGAGAAGGAGAAGGTGAAGCCTGGAGGGTGAACCAGAAGAAGCAGAAGAAGGAGAAGGAGAAGGTGAAGTCTGGAGGGTGAATCAGAAGAAGTAGAAGAAGGAGAAGGAGAAGGTGTAGTCTGGAGGGTGAATCAGAAGAAGTAGACGAAGGAGAAGGAGAAGGTGAAGTCTGGAGGGTGAATCAGAAGAAGCAGAAGAAGGAGAAGGAGAAGGTGAAGTCTGGAGGGTGAATCAGAAGAAGCAGAAGAAGGAGAAGGAGAGGGTGAAGTCTGGAGGGTGAATCAGAAGAAGCAGAAGAAGGAGAAGGAGAAGTTAAAGTCAGGAGGGTGAATCAGAAGAAGGAGAAGGAGAAGGTGAAGTCTGGAGGGTGAATCAGAAGAAGTAGAAGAAGGAGAAGGAGAAGGTGAAGTCTGGAGGGTGAATCAGAAGAAGTAGAAGAAGGAGAAGGAGAAGGTGAAGTCTGGAGGGTGAATCAGAAGAAGCAGAAGAAGGAGAAGGAGAAGGTGAAGTCTGGAGGGAGAAGCAGAAGAAGTAGAAGATTGAGAAGGAGAAGGTGAAGTCTGGAGGGTGAATCAGAAGAAGTAGAAGAAGGAGAAGGAGAAGGAGAAGTCTGGAGGGTGAAGCAGAAGAAGTAGAAGAAGTAGAAGGAGAAGGTGAAGTCTGGAGGATGAATCAGAAGAAGTAGAAGAAGGAGAAGGTGAAGTCAGGAGGGTGAATCAGAAGAAGTAGAAGAAGGAGAAGGAGAAGATCAAGTCAGGAGGGTGAATCAGAAGAAGCACAAGAAGGAGAAGGAGAAGGTGAAGTCTGGAGGGTGAAGCAGAAGAAGTAGAAGAAGGAGAAGGAGAAGGTGAAGTCTGGAGGGTGAATCAGAAGAAGCAGAAGAAGGAGAAGGAGAAGGTGAAGTCTGGAGGGTGAATCAGAAGAAGCAGAAGAAGGAGAAGGAGAAGGTGAAGACTGGAGGGTGAAGCAGAAGAAGCAGAAGAAGGAGAAGGAGAAGGTGAAGTCTGGAGGGCGAAGCAGAAGAAGCAGAAGAAGGAGAAGGAGAAGGTGAAGTCTGGAGGGTGAAGCAGGAGAAGCAGAAGAAGGAGAAGGAGAAGGTGAAGTCTGGAGGGCGAAGCAGAAGAAGCAGAAGAAGGAGAAGGAGAAGGTGAAGTCTGGAGGGTGAAGCAGAAGAAGCAGAAGAAGGAGAAGGAGAAGGTGAAGTCTGGAGGGTGAATCAGAAGAAGTAGAAGAAGGAGAACGAGAAGGTGAAGTCAGGAGTGTGAAGCAGAAGAAGTAGAAGAAGGAGAAGGAGAAGGTGAAGTCTGGAGGTTGAAGCAGAAGAAGTAGAAGAAGGAGAAGGAGAAGGTGAAGTCTGGAGGGTGAATCAGAAGAAGTAGAAGAAGGAGAAGGAGAAGGAGAAGTCTGGAGGGTGAATCAGAAGAAGCAGAAGAAGGAGAAGGAGAAGGTGAAGTCTGGAGGGTGAATCAGAAGAAGCAGAAGAAGGAGAAGGAGAAGGTGAACTCAGGAGGGTGAATCAGAAGAAGCAGAAGAAGGAGAAGGAGAAGGTGAAGTCTGGAGGGTGAATCAGAAGAAGCAGAAGAAGGAGAAGGAGAAGGTGAAGACTGGAGGGTGAATCAGAAGAAGTAGAAGAAGGAGAAGGAGAAGGTGAAGTCTGGAGGGTGAATCAGAAGAAGCAGAAGAAGGAGAAGGAGAAGATGAAGTCTGGAGGGTGAATCAGAAGAAGTAGAAGAAGGAGAAGGAGAAGGTGAGGTCTGGAGGCTGAATCAGAAGAAGCAGAAGAAGGAGAAGGAGTAGGTGAAGTCTGAAGGGTGAATCAGAAGAAGCAGAAGAAGGAGAAGGAGAAGGTGAAGTCTGGAGGGTGAATCAGAAGAAGCAGAAGAAGGAGAAGGAGAAGGTGAAGTCTGGAGGGTGAATCAGAAGAAGCAGAAGAAGGAGAAGGAGAAGGTGAAGTCTGGAGAGTGAATAAGAAGAAGCAGAAGAAGGAGAAGGAGAAGGTGAAGTCTGGAGGGTGAATCAGAAGAAGCTGAATAAGGAGAAGGAGAAGGTGAAGTCTGGAGGGTGATTCAGAAGAAGTAGAAGAAGGAGAAGGAGAAGGTGAAGTCTGGAGGTTGAATCAGAAGAAGCAGAAGAAGGAGAAGGAGAAGGGGAAGTATGCAGGGTGAATCAGAAGAAGCAGAAGAAGGAGAAGGAGAAGATGAAGTCTGGAGGGTGAATCAGAGGAAGTAGAAGAAGGAGAAGGAGAAGGTGAGGTCTGGAGGGTGAATCAGAAGAAGCAGAAGAAGGAGAAGGAGAAGGTGAAGTCTGGAGGGTGAATCAGAAGAAGCAGAAGAAGGAGAAGGAGAAGGTGAAGTCTGGAGGGTGAATCAGAAGAAGCAGAAGAAGGAGAAGGAGAAGGTGAAGTCAGGAGGGTGAATCAGAAGAAGCAGAAGAAGGAGAAGGAGAAGGTGAAGTTAGGAGGGTGAATCAGAAGAAGCAGAAGAAGGAGAAGGAGAAGGTGAAGTCAGGGGGTGAAGCAGAAGAATTAGAAGAAGGAGAAGGAGAAGGTGAAGTCAGGAGGGTGAAGCAGAAGAAGCAGAAGAAGGAGAAGGAGAAGCTGAAGTCAGGAGGGTGAATCCGAAGAAGTACAAGAAGGAGAAGGAGAAGGTGAAGCCTGGAGGGTGAATCAGAAGAAGTAGAAGAAGGAGAAGGAGAAGGTGAAGTCTGGAGGGTGAATCAGAAGAAGTAGAAGAAGGAGAAGGAGAAGGTGAAGTCTGGAGTGTGAATCAGAAGAAGCAGAAGAAGGAGAAGGAGAAGGTGAAGTCTGGAGGGAGAAGCAGAAGAAGTAGAAGAAGGAGAAGGAGAAGGTGAAGTCTGGAGGGTGAATCAGAAGAAGTAGAAGAAGGAGAAGGAGAAGGTGAAGTCTGGAGGGTGACTCAGAAGAAGTAGAAGAAGGAGAAGGAGAAGGTGAAGTCTGGAGGGTGAATGAGAAGAAGCAGAAGAAGGAGAAGGAGAAGGTGAAGTCTGGAGGGTGAATCAGAAGAAGCAGAAGAAGGAGAAGGAGAAGGTGAAGACTGGAGGGTGAAGCAGAAGAAGCAGAAGAAGGAGAAGGAGAAGGTGAAGTCTGGAGGGCGAAGCAGAAGAAGCAGAAGAAGGAGAAGGAGAAGGTGAAGTCTGGAGGGTGAAGCAGGAGAAGCAGAAGAAGGAGAAGGAGAAGGTGAAGTCTGGAGGGCGAAGCAGAAGAAGCAGAAGAAGGAGAAGGAGAAGGTGAAGTCTGGAGGGTGAAGCAGAAGAAGCAGAAGAAGGAGAAGGAGAAGGTGAAGTCTGGAGGGTGAATCAGAAGAAGTAGAAGAAGGAGAACGAGAAGGTGAAGTCAGGAGTGTGAAGCAGAAGAAGTAGAAGAAGGAGAAGGAGAAGGTGAAGTCTGGAGGTTGAAGCAGAAGAAGTAGAAGAAGGAGAAGGAGAAGGTGAAGTCTGGAGGGTGAATCAGAAGAAGTAGAAGAAGGAGAAGGAGAAGGAGAAGTCTGGAGGGTGAATCAGAAGAAGCAGAAGAAGGAGAAGGAGAAGGTGAAGTCTGGAGGGTGAATCAGAAGAAGCAGAAGAAGGAGAAGGAGAAGGTGAACTCAGGAGGGTGAATCAGAAGAAGCAGAAGAAGGAGAAGGAGAAGGTGAAGTCTGGAGGGTGAATCAGAAGAAGCAGAAGAAGGAGAAGGAGAAGGTGAAGACTGGAGGGTGAATCAGAAGAAGTAGAAGAAGGAGAAGGAGAAGGTGAAGTCTGGAGGGTGAATCAGAAGAAGCAGAAGAAGGAGAAGGAGAAGATGAAGTCTGGAGGGTGAATCAGAAGAAGTAGAAGAAGGAGAAGGAGAAGGTGAGGTCTGGAGGCTGAATCAGAAGAAGCAGAAGAAGGAGAAGGAGAAGGTGAAGTCTGAAGGGTGAATCAGAAGAAGCAGAAGAAGGAGAAGGAGAAGGTGAAGTCTGGAGGGTGAATCAGAAGAAGCAGAAGAAGGAGAAGGAGAAGGTGAAGTCTGGAGGGTGAATCAGAAGAAGCAGAAGAAGGAGAAGGAGAAGGTGAAGTCTGGAGAGTGAATAAGAAGAAGCAGAAGAAGGAGAAGGAGAAGGTGAAGTCTGGAGGGTGAATCAGAAGAAGCTGAATAAGGAGAAGGAGAAGGTGAAGTCTGGAGGGTGAATCAGAAGAAGTAGAAGAAGGAGAAGGAGAAGGTGAAGTCTGGAGGTTGAATCAGAAGAAGCAGAAGAAGGAGAAGGAGAAGGGGAAGTATGCAGGGTGAATCAGAAGAAGCAGAAGAAGGAGAAGGAGAAGATGAAGTCTGGAGGGTGAATCAGAGGAAGTAGAAGAAGGAGAAGGAGAAGGTGAGGTCTGGAGGGTGAATCAGAAGAAGCAGAAGAAGGAGAAGGAGAAGGTGAAGTCTGGAGGGTGAATCAGAAGAAGCAGAAGAAGGAGAAGGAGAAGGTGAAGTCTGGAGGGTGAATCAGAAGAAGCAGAAGAAGGAGAAGGAGAAGGTGAAGTCAGGAGGGTGAATCAGAAGAAGCAGAAGAAGGAGAAGGAGAAGGTGAAGTTAGGAGGGTGAATCAGAAGAAGCAGAAGAAGGAGAAGGAGAAGGTGAAGTCAGGGGGTGAAGCAGAAGAATTAGAAGAAGGAGAAGGAGAAGGTGAAGTCAGGAGGGTGAAGCAGAAGAAGCAGAAGAAGGAGAAGGAGAAGCTGAAGTCAGGAGGGTGAATCCGAAGAAGTACAAGAAGGAGAAGGAGAAGGTGAAGCCTGGAGGGTGAATCAGAAGAAGTAGAAGAAGGAGAAGGAGAAGGTGAAGTCTGGAGGGTGAATCAGAAGAAGTAGAAGAAGGAGAAGGAGAAGGTGAAGTCTGGAGTGTGAATCAGAAGAAGCAGAAGAAGGAGAAGGAGAAGGTGAAGTCTGGAGGGAGAAGCAGAAGAAGTAGAAGAAGGAGAAGGAGAAGGTGAAGTCTGGAGGGTGAATCAGAAGAAGTAGAAGAAGGAGAAGGAGAAGGTGAAGTCTGGAGGGTGACTCAGAAGAAGTAGAAGAAGGAGAAGGAGAAGGTGAAGTCTGGAGGGTGAATGAGAAGAAGCAGAAGAAGGAGAAGGAGAAGGTGAAGTCTGGAGGGTCAATCAGAAGAAGTAGAAGAACGAGAAGGAGATGGTGTAGTCTGGAGGGTGAATCAGAAGAAGTAGACGAAGGAGAAGGAGAAGGTGAAGTCTGGAGGGTGAATCAGAAGAAGCAGAAGAAGGAGAAGGAGAAGGTGAAGTCTGGAGGGTGAATCAGAAGAAGCAGAAGAAGGTGAAGTCTGGAGGGTGAATCAGAAGAAGCAGAAGAAGGAGAAGGAGAAGGTGAAGTCAGGAGGGTGAATCAGAAGAAGCAGAAGAAGGAGAAGGAGAAGGTGATGTTAGGAGGGTGAATCAGAAGAAGCAGAAGAAGGAGAAGGAGAAGGTGAAGTCAGGGGGTTGAAGCAGAAGAAGTAGAAGAAGGAGAAGGAGAAGGTGAAGTCAGGAGGGTGAAGCAGAAGAAGCAGAAGAAGGAGAAGGAAAAGCTGAAGTCAGGAGGGTGAATCAGAAGAAGTACAAAAAGGAGAAGGAGAAGGTGAAGCCTGGAGGGTGAATCAGAAGAAGTAGAAGAAGGAGAAGGAGAAGGTGAAGTCTGGAGGGTGAATCAGAAGAAGTAGAAGAAGGAGAAGGAGAAGGTGAAGTCTGGAGGGTGAATCAGATGAAGCAGAAGAAGGAGAAGGAGAAGGTGAAGTCTGGAGGGAGAAGCAGAAGAAGTAGAAGAAGGAGAAGGAGAAGGTGAAGTCTGGAGGGTGAATCAGAAGAAGTAGAAGAAGGAGAAGGAGAAGGTGAAGTCTGGAGGGTGAATCAGAAGAAGTAGAAGAAGGAGAAGGAGAAGGTGATGTCTGGAGGGTGAATGAGAAGAAGCAGAAGAAGGAGAAGGAGAAGGTGAAGTCTGGAGGGTGAATCAGAAGAAGTAGAAGAAGGAGAAGGAGAAGGTGTAGTCTGGAGGGTGAATCAGAAGAAGTAGACGAAGGAGAAGGAGAAGGTGAAGTCTGGAGGGTGAAGCAGAAGAAGCAGAAGAAGGAGAAGGAGAAGGTGAAGTCTGGAGGGTGAATCAGAAGAAGTAGAAGAAGGAGAAGGAGAAGGTGAAGTCTGGAGGGTGAATCAGAAGAAGCAGAAGAAGGAGAAGGAGAAGGTGAAGTCTGGAGGGTGAATCAGAAGAAGCAGAAGAAGGAGAACGAGAAGGAGAAGTCTGGAGGGCGAATCAGAAGAAGCAGAAGAAGGAGAAGGAGAAGGTGAAGTCTGGAGGGTGAATCAGAAGAAGCAGAAGAAGTAGAAGGAGAAGGTGAAGTCTGGAGGGTGAATCAGAAGAAGTAGAAGAAGGAGAAGGAGAAGGTGAAGTCTGGAGGGTGAATCATAAGAAGCAGAAGAAGGAGAAGGAGAAGGTGAAGTCTGGAGGGTGAATCAGAAGAAGCAGAAGAAGGAGAAGGAGAAGGTGAAGATTGGAGGGTGAATCAGAAGAAGTAGAAGAAGGAGAAGGAGAAGGTGAAGTCTGGAGGGTGAACCAGAAGAAGTAGAAGAAGGAGAAGGAGAAGGCGAAGTCTGGAGGGTGAATCAGAAGAAGCAGAAGAAGGAGAAGGAGATGGTGAAGTCTGGAGGGTGAATCAGAAGAAGCAGAAGAAGGAGAAGTTGAAGATGAAGTCTGGAGGGTGAATCAGAAGAAGTAGAAGAAGGAGATGGAAAAGGTGAGGTCTGGAGGGTGAATCAGAAGAAGCAGAAGAAGGAGAAGGAGAAGGTGAAGTCTGAAGGGTGAATCAGAAGAAGCAGAAGAAGGAGAAGGAGAAAGTGAAGTCTGGAGGGTGAATCAGAAGAAGCAGAAGAAGGAGAAGGAGAAGGTGAAGTCTGGAGGGTGAATCAGAAGAAGCAGAAGAAGGAGAAGGAGAAGGTTAAGTCTGGAGGGTGAATCAGAAGAAGTAGAAGAAGGGGAAGGAGAAGGTGAAGTCTGGAGGGTGAATCAGAAGAAGTAGAAGAAGGAGAAGGAGAAGGTGAAGTCTGGAGGGTGAATCAGAAGAAGCAGAAGAAGAAGAAGGATATGATGAAGTCTGGATGGTGAATCAGAAGAAGCAGAAGAAGGAGAAGGAGAAGATGAAGTCTGGAGGGTGAATCAGAAGAAGTAGAAGAAGGAGAAGGAGAAGGTGACGTCTGGAGGGTGAATCAGAAGAAGCAGAAGAAGGAGAAGGAGAAGGTGAAGTCTGGAGGGTGAATCAGAAGAAGCAGAAGAAGGAGAAGGAGAAGGTGAAGTCTGGAGGGTGAATCAGAAGAAGCTGAATAAGGAGAAGGAGAAAGTGAAGTCTGCAGGGTGAATCAGAAGAAGCAGAAGAAGGAGAAGGAGAAGGTGAAGTCTGGAGGGTGAATCAGAAGAAGCAGAAGAAGGAGAAGGAGAAGGTGAAGTCTGGAGGGTGAATCAGAAGAAGCAGAAGAAGGAGAAGGAGAAGGTGAAGTCTGGAGGGTGAATCAGAAGAAGCAGAAGAAGGAGAAGGAGAAGGTGAAGTCAGGAGGGTGAATCAGAAGAAGCAGAAGAAGGAAAAGGAGAAGGTGAAGTCAGGAGGGTGAATCAGAAGAAGCAGAAGAAGGAGAAGGAGAAGGTGAAGTTAGGAGGGTGAATCAGAAGAAGCAGAAGAAGGAGAAGGAGAAGGTGAAGTCAGGGGGTGAAGCAGAAGAAGTAGAAGAAGGAGAAGGAGAAGGTGAAGTCAGGAGGGTGAAGCAGAAGAAGCAGAAGAAGGAGAAGGAGAAGCTGAAGTCAGGAGGGTGAATCCGAAGAAGTACAAGAAGGAGAAGGAGAAGGTGAAGCCTGGAGGGTGAATCAGAAGAAGTAGAAGAAGGAGAAGGAGAAGGTGAAGTCTGGAGGGTGAATCAGAAGAAGTAGAAGAAGGAGAAGGAGAAGGTGAAGTCTGGAGGGTGAATCAGAAGAAGCAGAAGAAGGAGAAGGAGAAGGTGAATTCTGGAGGGAGAAGCAGAAGAAGTAGAAGAAGGAGAAGGAGAAGGTGAAGTCTGGAAGGTGAATCAGAAGAAGTAGAAGAAGGAGAAGGAGAAGGTGAAGTCTGGAGGGTGAATCAGAAGAAGTAGAAGAAGGAGAAGGAGAAGGTGAAGTCTGAAGGGTGAATGAGAAGAAGCAGAAGAAGGAGAAGGAGAAGGTGAAGTCTGGAGGGTGAATCAGAAGAAGTAGAAGAAGGAGAAGGAGAAGGTGAAGTCAGGGGGGTGAAGCAGAAGAAGTAGAAGAAGGAGAAGGAGAAGGTGAAGTCAGGAGGGTGAAGCAGAAGAAGCAGAAGAAGGAGAAGGAAAAGCTGAAGTCAGGAGGGTGAATCAGAAGAAGTACAAAAAGGAGAAGGAGAAGGTGAAGCCTGGAGGGTGAATCAGAAGAAGTAGAAGAAGGAGAAGGAGAAGGTGAAGTCTGGAGGGTGAATCAGAAAAAGTAGAAGAAGGAGAAGGAGAAGGTGAAGTCTGGAGGGTGAATCAGAAGAAGCAGAAGAAGGAGAAGGAGAAGGTGAAGTCTGGAGGGAGAAGCAGAAGAAGTAGAAGAAGGAGAAGGAGAAGGTGAAGTCTGGAGGGTGAAGCAGAAGAAGTAGTAGAAGGAGAAGGAGAACGTGAAGTCAGGAGGGTGAATCAGAAGAAGTAGAAGAAGGAGAAGGAGAAGGTGTAGTCAGGAGGGTGAATCAGAAGAAGCAGAAGAAGGAGAAGGAGAAGGTGAAGTCTGGAGCGTGAAACAGAAGAACAAAAGAAGTAGAAGGAGAAGGTGAAGTCTGGAGGGTGAATCAGAAGAAGCAGAAGAAAGAGAAGGAGAAGGTGAAGTCTGGAGGGTGAATCAGAAGAAGTAGGAGAAGGTGAGATCTGGAGGGTGAATCAGAAGAAGCAGAAGAAGGAGAAGGAGAAGGTGAAGGCTGGAGGGTGAATCAGAAGAAGCAGAAGAAGGAGAAGGAGAAGATGAAGTCTGGAGGGTGAATCAGAAGAAGTAGAAGAAAGAGAAGGAGAAGGTGAGGTCTGGAGGGTGAATCAGAAGAAGCAGAAGAAGGAGAAGGAGAAGGTGAAGTCTGGAGGGTGAATCAGAAGAAGCAGAAGAAGGAGAAGGAGAAGGTGAAGTCTGGAGGGTGAATCAGAAGAAGCAGAAGAAGGAGAAGGAGAAGGTGAAGTCAGGAGGGTGAATCAGAAGAAGCAGAAGAAGGAGAAGGAGAAGGTGAAGTTAGGAGGGTGAATCAGATGAAGCAGAAGAAGGAGAAGGAGAACGTGACGTCAGGGGGGTGAAGCAGAAGAAGTAGAAGAAGGTGAAGGAGAAGGTGAAGTCTGGAGGGTGAAGCAGAAGAAGCAGAAGAAGGAGAAGGAGAAGGTGAAGTCTGGAGGTTGAAGCAGCAGCAGCAGAAGAAGGAGAAGGAGAAGGTGAAGTCTGGAGGGTGAAGCAGCAGCAGCAGCAGAAGGAGAAGGAGAAGGTGAAGTCTGGAGGGTGAAGCAGAAGAAGCAGAAGAAGGAGAAGGAGAAGGTGAAGTCAGGAGGGTGAATCAGAAGGAGTAGAAGAAGGAGAAGGAGAAGGTGAAGTCTGGAGGGTGAATCAGAAGAAGTAGAAGAAGGAGAAGCAGAAGGTGAAGTCTGGAGGGTGAATCAGAAGAAGTAGAAGAAGGAGAAGGAGAAGGTGAAGTCTGGAGGGTGAATCAGAAGAAGCAGAAGAAGGAGAAGGAGAAGGTGAAGTCTGGAGGGAGAAGCAGAAGAAGTAGAAGAAGGAGAAGGAGAAGGTGAAGTCTGGAGGGTGAATCAGAAGAAGTAGAAGAAGGAGAAGGAGAAGGTGAAGTCTGGAGGGTGAATCAGAAGAAGTAGAAGAAGGAGAAGGAGAAGGTGAAGCCTGGAGGGTGAACCAGAAGAAGCAGAAGAAGGAGAAGGAGAAGGAGAAGTCTGCAGGGTGAATCAGAAGAAGTAGAAGAAGGAGAAGGAGAAGGTGTAGTCTGGAGGGTGAATCAGAAGAAGTAGACGAAGGAGAAGGAGAAGGTGAAGTTTGGAGGGTGAATCAGAAGAAGCAGAAGAAGGAGAAGGAGAAGGTGAAGTCTGGAGGGTGAATCAGAAGAAGCAGAAGAAGGAGAAGGAGAGGGTGAAGTCTGGAGGGTGAATCAGAGGAAGCAGAAGAAGGAGAAGGAGAAGTTAAAGTCAGGAGGGTGAATCAGAAGAAGTAGAAGAAGGAGAAGGAGAAGGTGAAGTCTGGAGGGTGAATCAGAAGAAGTAGAAGAAGGAGAAGGAGAAGGTGAAGTCTGGAGGGTGAATCAGAAGAAGTAGAAGAAGGAGAAGGAGAAGGTGAAGTCTAGAGGGTGAATCAGAAGAAGCAGAAGAAGGAGAAGGAGAAGGTGAAGTCTGGAGGGAGAAGCAGAAGAAGTAGAAGAATGAGAAGGAGAAGGTGAAGTCTGGAGGGTGAATCAGAAGAAGTAGAAGAAGGAGAAGGAGAAGGAGAAGTCTGGAGGGTGAAGCAGAAGAAGTAGAAGAAGTAGAAGGAGAAGGTGAAGTCTGGAGGATGAATCAGAAGAAGTAGAAGAAGGAGAAGGAGAAGGTGAAGTCAGGAGGGTGAATCAGAAGAAGTAGAAGAAGGAGAAGGAGAAGATGAAGTCAGGAGGGTGAATCAGAAGAAGCACAAGAAGGAGAAGGAGAAGGTGAAGTCTGGAGGGTGAATCAGAAGAATCAGAAGAAGGAGAGGGAGAAGGTGAAGTCTGGAGGGTGAATCAGAAGAAGTATAAGAAGGAGAAGGAGAAGGTGAAGTCTGGAGGGTGAATCAGAAGAAGTAGAAGAAGGAGAAGGAGAAGGTGAAGTCTGGAGGGTGAATCAGAAGAAGTAGAAGAAGGAGAAGGAGAAGGTGAAGTCTGGAGGGAGAATCAGAAGAAGTAGAAGAAGGAGAAGGAGAAGGTGAAGTCAGGAGGGTGAATCAGAAGAAGTAGAAGAAGGAGAAGGAGAAGGTGAGGTCTGGAGGGTGAATCAGAAGAAGCAGAAGAAGGAGAAGGAGAAGGTGAAGTCTGGAGGGTGAATCAGAAGAAGCAGAAGAAGGAGAAGGAGAAGGTGAAGTCTGGAGGGTGAATCAGAAGAAGCAGAAGAAGGAGAAGGAGAAGGTGAAGTCTGGAGGGTGAATCAGAAGAAGCAGAAGAAGGAGAAGGAGAAGGTGAAGTCTGGAGGGTGAATCAGAAGAAGCAGAAGAAGTAGAAGGAGAAGGTGAAGTCTGGAGGGTGAATCAGAAGAAGTAGAAGAAGGAGAAGGAGAAGGTGAAGTCTGGAGGGTGAATCAGAAGAAGCAGAAGAAGGAGAAGGAGAAGGTGAAGTCAGGAGGGTGAATCAGAAGAAGCAGAAGAAGGAGAAGGAGAAGGTGAAGTCTGGAGGGTGAATCAGAAGAAGCAGAAGAAGGAGAAGGAGACGGTGAAGACTGGAGGGTGATTCAGAAGAAGTAGAAGAAGGAGAAGGAGAAGGTGAAGTCTGGAGGGTGAATCAGAAGAAGTTGAAGAAGGAGAAGGAGAAGGCGAAGTCTGGAGGGTGAAACAGAAGAAGCAGAAGAAGGAGAAGGAGACGGTGAAGTCTGGAGGGTGAATCAGACGAAGCAGAAGAAGGAGAAGGAGAAGATGAAGTCTGGAGGGTGAATCAGAAGAATTAGAAGAAGGAGAAGGAGAAGGTGAGGTCTGGAGGGTGAATCAGAAGAAGCAGAAGAAGGAGAAGGAGAAGGTGAAGTCTGAAGGGTGAATCAGAAGAAGCAGAAGAAGGAGAAGGGGAAGGTGAAGTCTGGAGGGTGAATCAGAAGAAGCAGAAGAAGGAGAAGGAGAAGGTGAAGTCTGGAGGGTGAATCAGAAGAAGCAGAAGAAGGAGAAGGAGAAGGTGAAGTCTGGAGGGTGAATCAGAAGAAGTAGAAGAAGGAGAAGGAGAAGGTGAAGTCTGGAGGGTGAATCAGAAGAAGTCGAAGAAGGAGAAGGAGAAGTTGAAGTCTGGAGGGTGAATCAGAAGAAGCAGAAGAAGGAGAAGGAGAAGGTGAATTCTGGAGGGTGAATCAGAAGAAGCAGAAGAAGGAGAAGGAGAAGGTGAAGTCTGGAGGGTGAATCAGAAGAAGCAGAAGAAGGAGAAGGAGAAGGTGAAGTCTGGAGGGTGAATCAGAAGAAGTAGAAGAAGGAGAAGGAGAAGGTGAAGTCTGGAGGGTGAATCAGAAGAAGCAGAAGAAGGAGAAGGAGAAGGTGAAGTCTGGAGGGTGAATGAGAAGAAGCAGAAGAAGGAGAAGCAGAAGGTGAAGTCTGGAGGGTGAATCAGAAGAAGTAGAAGAAGGAGAAGGAGAAGGTGAAGTCAGGGGGGTGAAGCAGAAGAAGTAGAAGAAGGAGAAGGAGAAGGTGAAGTCAGGAGGGTGAAGCAGAAGAAGCAGAAGAAGGAGAAGGAAAAGCTGAAGTCAGGAGGGTGAATCAGAAGAAGTACAAAAAGGAGAAGGAGAAGGTGAAGCCTGGAGGGTGAATCAGAAGAAGTAGAAGAAGGAGAAGGAGAAGGTGAAGTCTGGAGGGTGAATCAGAAAAAGTAGAAGAAGGAGAAGGAGAAGGTGAAGTCTGGAGGGTGAATGAGAAGAAGCAGAAGAAGGAGAAGCAGAAGGTGAAGTCTGGAGGGTGAATCAGAAGAAGTAGAAGAAGGAGAAGGAGAAGGTGAAGTCAGGGGGGTGAAGCAGAAGAAGTAGAAGAAGGAGAAGGAGAAGGTGAAGTCAGGAGGGTGAATCAGAAGAAGCAGAAGAAGGAGAAGGAGAAGGTGAAGTCTGGAGGGTGAATGAGAAGAAGCAGAAGAAGGAGAAGCAGAAGGTGAAGTCTGGAGGGTGAATCAGAAGAAGTAGAAGAAGGAGAAGGAGAAGGTGAAGTCAGGGGGGTGAAGCAGAAGAAGTAGAAGAAGGAGAAGGAGAAGGTGAAGTCAGGAGGGTGAAGCAGAAGAAGCAGAAGAAGGAGAAGGAAAAGCTGAAGTCAGGAGGGTGAATCAGAAGAAGTACAAAAAGGAGAAGGAGAAGGTGAAGCCTGGAGGGTGAATCAGAAGAAGTAGAAGAAGGAGAAGGAGAAGGTGAAGTCTGGAGGGTGAATCAGAAAAAGTAGAAGAAGGAGAAGGAGAAGGTGAAGTCTGGAGGGTGAATCAGAAGAAGCAGAAGAAGGAGAAGGAGAAGGTGAAGTCTGGAGGGAGAAGCAGAAGAAGTAGAAGAAGGAGAAGGAGAAGGTGAAGTCTGGAGGGTGAAGCAGAAGAAGTAGTAGAAGGAGAAGGAGAACGTGAAGTCAGGAGGGTGAATCAGAAGAAGTAGAAGAAGGAGAAGGAGAAGGTGTTGTCAGGAGGGTGAATCAGAAGAAGCAGAAGAAGGAGAAGGAGAAGGTGAAGTCTGGAGCGTGAAACAGAAGAACAAAAGAAGTAGAAGGAGAAGGTGAAGTCTGGAGGGTGAATCAGAAGAAGCAGAAGAAAGAGAAGGAGAAGGTGAAGTCTGGAGGGTGAATCAGAAGAAGTAGAAGAAGGAGAAGGAGAAGGTGAGATCTGGAGGGTGAATCAGAAGAAGCAGAAGAAGGAGAAGGAGAAGGTGAAGGCTGGAGGGTGAATCAGAAGAAGCAGAAGAAGGAGAAGGAGAAGATGAAGTCTGGAGGGTGAATCAGAAGAAGTAGAAGAAAGAGAAGGAGAAGGTGAGGTCTGGAGGGTGAATCAGAAGAAGCAGAAGAAGGAGAAGGAGAAGGTGAAGTCTGGAGGGTGAATCAGAAGAAGCAGAAGAAGGAGAAGGAGAAGGTGAAGTCTGGAGGGTGAATCAGAAGAAGCAGAAGAAGGAGAAGGAGAAGGTGAAGTCAGGAGGGTGAATCAGAAGAAGCAGAAGAAGGAGAAGGAGAAGGTGAAGTTAGGAGGGTGAATCAGAAGAAGCAGAAGAAGGAGAAGGAGAACGTGACGTCAGGGGGGTGAAGCAGAAGAAGTAGAAGAAGGTGAAGGAGAAGGTGAAGTCAGGAGGGTGAAGCAGAAGAAGCAGAAGAAGGACAAGGAGATGGTGAAGTCTGGAGGGCGCAGCAGAAGAAGCAGAAGAAGGAGAAGGAGAAGGTGAAGTCTGGAGGGTGAAGCAGAAGAAGCAGAAGAAGGAGAAGGAGAAGGTGAAGTCTGGAGGGCGAAGCAGAAGAAGCAGAAGAAGGAGAAGGAGAAGGTGAAGTCAGGAGGTTGAAGCAGAAGAAGCAGAAGAAGGAGAAGGAGAAGGTGAAGTCTGGAGGGTGAAGCAGCAGCAGCAGCAGAAGGAGAAGGAGAAGGTGAAGTCTGGAGGGTGAAGCAGAAGAAGCAGAAGAAGGAGAAGGAGAAGGTGAAGTCAGGAGGGTGAATCAGAAGGAGTAGAAGAAGGAGAAGGAGAAGGTGAAGTCTGGAGGGTGAATCAGAAGAAGTAGAAGAAGGAGAAGCAGAAGGTGAAGTCTGGAGGGTGAATCAGAAGAAGTAGAAGAAGGAGAAGGAGAAGGTGAAGTCTGGAGGGTGAATCAGAAGAAGCAGAAGAAGGAGAAGGAGAAGATGAAGTCTGGAGGGAGAAGCAGAAGAAGTAGAAGAAGGAGAAGGAGAAGGTGAAGTCTGGAGGGTGAATCAGAAGAAGTAGAAGAAGGAGAAGGAGAAGGTGAAGTCTGGAGGGTGAATCAGAAGAAGTAGAAGAAGGAGAAGGAGAAGGTGAAGCCTGGAGGGTGAACCAGAAGAAGCAGAAGAAGGAGAAGGAGAAGGAGAAGTCTGCAGGGTGAATCAGAAGAAGTAGAAGAAGGAGAAGGAGAAGGTGTAGTCTGGAGGGTGAATCAGAAGAAGTAGACGAAGGAGAAGGAGAAGGTGAAGTCTGGAGGGTGAATCAGAAGAAGCAGAAGAAGGAGAAGGAGAAGGTGAAGTCTGGAGGGTGAATCAGAAGAAGCAGAAGAAGGAGAAGGAGAGGGTGAAGTCTGGAGGGTGAATCAGAGGAAGCAGAAGAAGGAGAAGGAGAAGTTAAAGTCAGGAGGGTGAATCAGAAGAAGTAGAAGAAGGAGAAGGAGAAGGTGAAGTCTGGAGGGTGAATCAGAAGAAGTAGAAGAAGGAGAAGGAGAAGGTGAAGTCTGGAGGGTGAATCAGAAGAAGTAGAAGAAGGAGAAGGAGAAGGTGAAGTCTGGAGGGTGAATCAGAAGAAGCAGAAGAAGGAGAAGGAGAGGGTGAAGTCTGGAGGGAGAAGCAGAAGAAGTAGAAGAATGAGAAGGAGAAGGTGAAGTCTGGAGGGTGAATCAGAAGAAGTAGAAGAAGGAGAAGGAGAAGGAGAAGTCTGGAGGGTGAAGCAGAAGAAGTAGAAGAAGTAGAAGGAGAAGGTGAAGTCTGGAGGATGAATCAGAAGAAGTAGAAGAAGGAGAAGGAGAAGGTGAAGTCAGGAGGGTGAATCAGAAGAAGTAGAAGAAGGAGAAGGAGAAGATGAAGTCAGGAGGGTGAATCAGAAGAAGCACAAGAAGGAGAAGGAGAAGGTGAAGTCTGGAGGGTGAATCAGAAGAATCAGAAGAAGGAGAAGGAGAAGGTGAAGTCTGGAGGGTGAATCAGAAGAAGTATAAGAAGGAGAAGGAGAAGGTGAAGTCTGGAGGGTGAATCAGAAGAAGTAGAAGAAGGAGAAGGAGAAGGTGAAGTCTGGAGGGTGAATCAGAAGAAGTAGAAGAAGGAGAAGGAGAAGGTGAAGTCTGGAGGGAGAATCAGAAGAAGTGGAAGAAGTAGAAGGAGAAGGTGAAGTCAGGAGGGTGAATCAGAAGAAGTAGAAGAAGGAGAAGGAGAAGGTGAGGTCTGGAGGGTGAATCAGAAGAAGCAGAAGAAGGAGAAGGAGAAGGTGAAGTCTGGAGGGTGAATCAGAAGAAGCAGAAGAAGGAGAAGGAGAAGGTGAAGTCTGGAGGGTGAATCAGAAGAAGCAGAAGAAGGAGAAGGAGAAGGTGAAGTCTGGAGGGTGAATCAGAAGAAGCAGAAGAAGGAGAAGGAGAAGGTGAAGTCTGGAGGGTGAATCAGAAGAAGCAGAAGAAGTAGAAGGAGAAGGTGAAGTCTGGAGGGTGAATCAGAAGAAGTAGAAGAAGGAGAAGGAGAAGGTGAAGTCTGGAGGGTGAATCAGAAGAAGCAGAAGAAGGAGAAGGAGAAGGTGAAGTCAGGAGGGTGAATCAGAAGAAGCAGAAGAAGGAGAAGGAGAAGGTGAAGTCTGGAGGGTGAATCAGAAGAAGCAGAAGAAGGAGAAGGAGACGGTGAAGACTGGAGGGTGATTCAGAAGAAGTAGAAGAAGGAGAAGGAGAAGGTGAAGTCTGGAGGGTGAATCAGAAGAAGTTGAAGAAGGAGAAGGAGAAGGCGAAGTCTGGAGGGTGAATCAGAAGAAGCAGAAGAAGGAGAAGGAGACGGTGAAGTCTGGAGGGTGAATCAGACGAAGCAGAAGAAGGAGAAGGAGAAGATGAAGTCTGGAGGGTGAATCAGAAGAATTAGAAGAAGGAGAAGGAGAAGGTGAGGTCTGGAGGGTGAATCAGAAGAAGCAGAAGAAGGAGAAGGAGAAGGTGAAGTCTGAAGGGTGAATCAGAAGAAGCAGAAGAAGGAGAAGGGGAAGGTGAAGTCTGGAGGGTGAATCAGAAGAAGCAGAAGAAGGAGAAGGAGAAGGTGAAGTCTGGAGGGTGAATCAGAAGAAGCAGAAGAAGGAGAAGGAGAAGGTGAAGTCTGGAGGGTGAATCAGAAGAAGTAGAAGAAGGAGAAGGAGAAGGTGAAGTCTGGAGGGTGAATCAGAAGAAGTCGAAGAAGGAGAAGGAGAAGTTGAAGTCTGGAGGGTGAATCAGAAGAAGCAGAAGAAGGAGAAGGAGAAGGTGAATTCTGGAGGGTGAATCAGAAGAAGCAGAAGAAGGAGAAGGAGAAGGTGAAGTCTGGAGGGTGAATCAGAAGAAGCAGAAGAAGGAGAAGGAGAAGGTGAAGTCTGGAGGGTGAATCAGAAGAAGTAGAAGAAGGAGAAGGAGAAGGTGAAGTCTGGAGGGTGAATCAGAAGAAGCAGAAGAAGGAGAAGGAGAAGGTGAAGTCTGGAGGGAGAAGCAGAAGAAGTAGAAGAAGGAGAAGGAGAAGGTGAAGTCTGGAGGGTGAATCAGAAGAAGTAGAAGAAGGAGAAGGAGAAGGTGAAGTCTGGAGGGTGAAACAGAAGAAGTAGAAGAAGGAGAAGGAGAAGGTGAAGCCTGGAGGGTGAACCAGAAGAAGCAGAAGAAGGAGAAGGAGAAGGAGAAGTCTGGAGGGTGAATCAGAAGAAGTAGAAGAAGGAGAAGGAGAAGGTTTAGTCTGGAGGGTGAATCAGAAGAAGTAGACGAAGGAGAAGGAGAAGGTGAAGTCTGGAGGGTGAATCAGAAGAAGCAGAAGAAGGAGAAGGAGAAGGTGAAGTCTGGAGGGTGAATCAGAAGAAGCAGAAGAAGGAGAAGGAGAGGGTGAAGTCTGGAGGGTGAATCAGAGGAAGCAGAAGAAGGAGAAGGAGAAGTTAAAGTCAGGAGGGTGAATCAGAAGAAGTAGAAGAAGGAGAAGGAGAAGGTGAAGTCTGGAGGGTGAATCAGAAGAAGTAGAAGAAGGAGAAGGAGAAGGTGAAGTCTGGAGGGTGTATCAGAAGAAGTAGAAGAAGGAGAAGGAGAAGGTGAAGTCTGGAGGGTGAATCAGAAGAAGCAGAAGAAGGAGAAGGAGAAGGTGAAGTCTGGAGGGAGAAGCAGAAGAAGTAGAAGAATGAGAAGGAGAAGGTGAAGTCTGGAGGGTGAATCAGAAGAAGTAGAAGAAGGAGAAGGAGAAGGAGAAGTCTGGAGGGTGAAGCAGAAGAAGTAGAAGAAGTAGAAGGAGAAGGTGAAGTCTGGAGGATGAATCAGAAGAAGTAGAAGAAGGAGAAGGAGAAGGTGAAGTCAGGAGGGTGAATCAGAAGAAGTAGAAGAAGGAGAAGGAGAAGATGAAGTCAGGAGGGTGAATCAGAAGAAGCACAAGAAGGAGAAGGAGAAGGTGAAGTCTGGAGGGTGAATCAGAAGAATCAGAAGAAGGAGAAGGAGAAGGTGAAGTCTGGAGGGTGAATCAGAAGAAGCAGAAGAAAGAGAAGGAGAAGGTGAAGTCTGGAGGGTGAAGCAGAAGAAGCAGAAGAAGGAGAAGGAGAAGGTGAAGACTGGAGGTTGAATGAGAAGAAGTATAAGAAGGAGAAGGAGAAGGTGAAGTCTGGAGGGTGAATCAAATGAAGTAGAAGAAGGAGAAGGAGAAGGTGAAGTCTGGAGGGTGAATCAGAAGAAGTAGAAGAAGGAGAAGGAGAAGGTGAAGTCTGGAGGGAGAATCAGAAGAAGTAGAAGAAGGAGAAGGAGAAGGTGAAGTCAGGAGGGTGAATCAGAAGAAGTAGAAGAAGGAGAAGGAGAAGGTGAGGTCTGAAGGGTGAATCAGAAGAAGCAGAAGAAGGAGAAGGAGAAGGTGAAGTCTGGAGGGTGAATCAGAAGAAGCAGAAGAAGGAGAAGGAGAAGGTGAAGTCTGGAGGGTGAATCAGAAGAAGCAGAAGAAGGAGAAGGAGAAGGTGAAGTCTGGAGGGTGAATCAGAAGAAGCAGAAGAAGGGGAAGGAGAAGGTGAAGTCTGGAGGGTGAATCAGAAGAAGCAGAAGAAGTAGAAGGAGAAGGTGAAGTCTGGAGGGTGAATCAGAAGAAGTAGAAGAAGGAGAAGGAGAAGGTGAAGTCTGGAGGGTGAATCAGAAGAAGCAGAAGAAGGAGAAGGAGAAGGTGAAGTCAGGAGGGTGAATCAGAAGAAGCAGATGAAGGAGAAGGAGAAGGTGAAGTCTGGAGGGTGAATCAGAAGAAGCAGAAGAAGGAGAAGGAGAAGGTGAAGTCTGGAGGGTGAATCAGAAGAAGTAGAAGAAGGAGAAGGAGAAGGTGAAGTCTGGAGGGTGAAGCAGAAGAAGCAGAAGAAGGAGAAGGAGAAGGTGAAGTCTGGAGGGTGAATCAGAAGAAGTAGAAGAAGGAGAAGGAGAAGGTGAAGTCAGGAGTGTGAAGCAGAAGAAGCAGAAGAAGGAGAAAGAGAAGTTGAGGTCTGGAGGGTGAAGCAGAAGAATCAGAAGAAGGAGAAGGAGAAGGTGAAGTCTGGAGGGCGAAGCAGAAGAAGCAGAAGAAGGAGAAGGAGAAGGTGAAGTCTGAAGGGCGAAGCAGAAGAAGCAGAAGAAGGAGAAGGAGAAGGTGAAGTCTGGAGGGTGAATCAAAAGAAGCAGAAGAAGGAGAAGGAGAAGATGATGTCTGGAGGGTGAATCAGAAGAAGTAGAAGAAGGAGAAGGAGATGGTGAGGTCTGGAGGTGAATCAGAAGAAGCAGAAGAAGGAGAAGGAGAAGGTGAAGTCTGGAGGGTGAATCAGAAGAAGCAGAAGAAGGAGAAGGAGAAGGTGAAGTCTGGAGGGTGAATCAGAAGAAGCAGAAGAAGGAGAAGGAGAAGGTGAAGTCTGGAGGGTGAATTAGAAGAAGCAGAAGAAGGAGAAGGAGAAGGTGAAGTCAGGAGGGTGAATCAGAAGAAGCAGAGGAAGGAAAAGGAGAAGGTGAAGTTAGGAGGGTGAATCAGAAGAAGCAGAAGAAGGAGAAGGAGAAGGTGAAGTCAGGGGGGTGAAGCAGAAGAAGTAGAAGAAGGAGAAGGAGAAGGTGAAGTCAGGAGGTTGAAGCAGAAGAAGCAGAAGAAGGAGAAGGAGAAGGTGAAGTCTGGAGGGCGCAGCAGAAGAAGCAGAAGAAGGAGAAGGAGAAGGTGAAGATTGGAGGGTGAAGGAGAAGAAGCAGAAGAAGGAGAAGGAGAAGGTGAAGTCTGGAGGGTGAATCAGAAGAAGTAGAAGAAGGAGAAGGAGAAGGTGAAGTCAGGAGGGTGAATCACAACAAGTAGAAGAAGGAGAAGGAGAAGGTGAAGTCTGGAGGGTGAATCAGAAGAAGCAGAAGAAGGAGAAGGAGAAGGTGAAGTCTGGAGGGAGAAGCAGAAGAAGTAGAAGAAGGAGAAGGAGAAGGTGAAGTCTGGAGGTGAATCAGAAGAAGTAGAAGAAGGAGAAGGAGAAGGTGAAGTCTGGAGGGCGAAGCAGAAGAAGCAGAAGAAGGAGAAGGAGAAGGTGAAGTCAGGAGGTTGAAGCAGAAGAAGCAGAAGAAGGAGAAGGAGAAGGTGATGTCTGGAGGGTGAAGCAGCAGCAGCAGCAGAAGGAGACGGAGAAGGTGAAGTCTGGAGGGTGAAGCAGAAGAAGCAGAAGAAGGAGAAGGAGAAGGTGAAGTCAGGAGGGTGAATCAGAAGAAGTAGAAGAAGGAGAAGGAGAAGGTGAAGTCTGGAGGGTGAATCAGAAGAAGTAGAAGAAGGAGAAGGAGAAGGTGAAGTCTGGAGGGTGAATCAGAAGAAGTAGAAGAAGGAGACGGAGAAGGTGAAGTCTGGAGGGTGAATCAGAAGAAGCAGAAGAAGGAGAAGGAGAAGGTGAAGTCTGGAGGGAGAAGCAGAAGAAGTAGAAGAAGGAGAAGGAGAAGGTGAAGTCTGGAGGGTGAATCAGAAGAAGTAGAAGAAGGAGAAGGAGAAGGTGAAGTCTGGAGGGTGAATCAGAAGAAGTAGAAGAAGGAGAAGGAGAAGGTGAAGCCTGGAGGGTGAACCAGAAGAAGCAGAAGAAGGAGAAGGAGAAGGTGAAGTCTGGAGGGTGAATCAGAAGAAGTAGAAGAAGGAGAAGGAGAAGGTGTAGTCTGGAGGGTGAATCAGAAGAAGTAGACGAAGGAGAAGGAGAAGGTGAAGTCTGGAGGGTGAATCAGAAGAAGCAGAAGAAGGAGAAGGAGAAGGTGAAGTCTGGAGGGTGAATCAGAAGAAGCAGAAGAAGGAGAAGGAGAGGGTGAGGTCTGGAGGGTGAATCAGAAGAAGCAGAAGAAGGAGAAGGAGAAGTTAAAGTCAGGAGGGTGAACCAGAAGAAGCAGAAGAAGGAGAAGGAGAAGGTGAAGTCTGGAGGGTGAATCAGAAGAAGTAGAAGAAGGAGAAGGAGAAGGTGTAGTCTGGAGGGTGAATCAGAAGAAGTAGACGAAGGAGAAGGAGAAGGTGAAGTCTGGAGGGTGAATCAGAAGAAGCAGAAGAAGGAGAAGGAGAAGGTGAAGTCTGGAGGGTGAATCAGAAGAAGCAGAAGAAGGAGAAGGAGAGGGTGAAGTCTGGAGGGTGAATCAGAAGAAGCAGAAGAAGGAGAAGGAGAAGTTAAAGTCAGGAGGGTGAATCAGAAGAAGGAGAAGGAGAAGGTGAAGTCTGGAAGGTGAATCAGAAGAAGTAGAAGAAGGAAAAGGAGAAGGTGAAGTCTGGAGGGTGAATCAGAAGAAGTAGAAGAAGGAGAAGGAGAAGGTGAAGTCTGGAGGGTGAATCAGAAGAAGTAGAAGAAGGAGAAGGAGAAGGTGAAGTCTGGAGGGTGAATCAGAAGAAGTAGAAGAAGGAGACGGAGAAGGTGAAGTCTGGAGGGTGAATCAGAAGAAGCAGAAGAAGGAGAAGGAGAAGGTGAAGTCTGGAGGGAGAAGCAGAAGAAGTAGAAGAAGGAGAAGGAGAAGGTGAAGTCTGGAGGGTGAATCAGAAGAAGTAGAAGAAGGAGAAGGAGAAGGTGAAGTCTGGAGGGTGAATCAGAAGAAGTAGAAGAAGGAGAAGGAGAAGGTGAAGCCTGGAGGGTGAACCAGAAGAAGCAGAAGAAGGAGAAGGAGAAGGTGAAGTCTGGAGGGTGAATCAGAAGAAGTAGAAGAAGGAGAAGGAGAAGGTGTAGTCTGGAGGGTGAATCAGAAGAAGTAGACGAAGGAGAAGGAGAAGGTGAAGTCTGGAGGGTGAATCAGAAGAAGCAGAAGAAGGAGAAGGAGAAGGTGAAGTCTGGAGGGAGAAGCAGAAGAAGTAGAAGAAGGAGAAGGAGAAGGTGAAGTCTGGAGGGTGAATCAGAAGAAGTAGAAGAAGGAGAAGGAGAAGGTGAAGTCTGGAGGGTGAATCAGAAGAAGTAGAAGAAGGAGAAGGAGAAGGTGAAGCCTGGAGGGTGAACCAGAAGAAGCAGAAGAAGGAGAAGGAGAAGGTGAAGTCTGGAGGGTGAATCAGAAGAAGTAGAAGAAGGAGAAGGAGAAGGTGTAGTCTGGAGGGTGAATCAGAAGAAGTAGACGAAGGAGAAGGAGAAGGTGAAGTCTGGAGGGTGAATCAGAAGAAGCAGAAGAAGGAGAAGGAGAAGGTGAAGTCTGGAGGGTGAATCAGAAGAAGCAGAAGAAGGAGAAGGAGAGGGTGAGGTCTGGAGGGTGAATCAGAAGAAGCAGAAGAAGGAGAAGGAGAAGTTAAAGTCAGGAGGGTGAACCAGAAGAAGCAGAAGAAGGAGAAGGAGAAGGTGAAGTCTGGAGGGTGAATCAGAAGAAGTAGAAGAAGGAGAAGGAGAAGGTGTAGTCTGGAGGGTGAATCAGAAGAAGTAGACGAAGGAGAAGGAGAAGGTGAAGTCTGGAGGGTGAATCAGAAGAAGCAGAAGAAGGAGAAGGAGAAGGTGAAGTCTGGAGGGTGAATCAGAAGAAGCAGAAGAAGGAGAAGGAGAGGGTGAAGTCTGGAGGGTGAATCAGAAGAAGCAGAAGAAGGAGAAGGAGAAGTTAAAGTCAGGAGGGTGAATCAGAAGAAGGAGAAGGAGAAGGTGAAGTCTGGAAGGTGAATCAGAAGAAGTAGAAGAAGGAAAAGGAGAAGGTGAAGTCTGGAGGGTGAATCAGAAGAAGTAGAAGAAGGAGAAGGAGAAGGTGAAGTCTGGAGGGTGAATCAGAAGAAGTAGAAGAAGGAGAAGGAGAAGGTGAAGTCTGGAGGGTGAATCAGAAGAAGTAGAAGAAGGAGACGGAGAAGGTGAAGTCTGGAGGGTGAATCAGAAGAAGCAGAAGAAGGAGAAGGAGAAGGTGAAGTCTGGAGGGAGAAGCAGAAGAAGTAGAAGAAGGAGAAGGAGAAGGTGAAGTCTGGAGGGTGAATCAGAAGAAGTAGAAGAAGGAGAAGGAGAAGGTGAAGTCTGGAGGGTGAATCAGAAGAAGTAGAAGAAGGAGAAGGAGAAGGTGAAGCCTGGAGGGTGAACCAGAAGAAGCAGAAGAAGGAGAAGGAGAAGGTGAAGTCTGGAGGGTGAATCAGAAGAAGTAGAAGAAGGAGAAGGAGAAGGTGTAGTCTGGAGGGTGAATCAGAAGAAGTAGACGAAGGAGAAGGAGAAGGTGAAGTCTGGAGGGTGAATCAGAAGAAGCAGAAGAAGGAGAAGGAGAAGGTGAAGTCTGGAGGGTGAATCAGAAGAAGCAGAAGAAGGAGAAGGAGAGGGTGAGGTCTGGAGGGTGAATCAGAAGAAGCAGAAGAAGGAGAAGGAGAAGTTAAAGTCAGGAGGGTGAACCAGAAGAAGCAGAAGAAGGAGAAGGAGAAGGTGAAGTCTGGAGGGTGAATCAGAAGAAGTAGAAGAAGGAGAAGGAGAAGGTGTAGTCTGGAGGGTGAATCAGAAGAAGTAGACGAAGGAGAAGGAGAAGGTGAAGTCTGGAGGGTGAATCAGAAGAAGCAGAAGAAGGAGAAGGAGAAGGTGAAGTCTGGAGGGTGAATCAGAAGAAGCAGAAGAAGGAGAAGGAGAGGGTGAAGTCTGGAGGGTGAATCAGAAGAAGCAGAAGAAGGAGAAGGAGAAGTTAAAGTCAGGAGGGTGAATCAGAAGAAGGAGAAGGAGAAGGTGAAGTCAGGAGGGTGAATCAGAAGAAGCAGAAGAAGGAGAAGGAGAATATGAAGTTAGGAGGGTGAATCAGAAGAAGCAGAAGAAGGAGAAGGAGAACGTGAAGTCAGTGGGGTGAAGCAGAAGAAGTAGAAGAAGGTGAAGGAGAAGGTGAATTCAGGAGGGTGAAGCAGAAGAAGCAGAAGAAGGACAAGGAGATGGTGAAGTCTGGAGGGCGCAGCAGAAGAAGCAGAAGAAGGAGAAGGAGAAGGTGAAGTCTGGAGGGTGAAGCAGAAGAAGCAGAAGAAGGAGAAGGAGAAGGTGAAGTCTGGAGGGCGAAGCAGAAGAAGCAGAAGAAGGAGAAGGAGAAGGTGAAGTCAGGAGGTTGAAGCAGAAGAAGCAGAAGAAGGAGAAGGAGAAGGTGATGTCTGGAGGGTGAAGCAGCAGCAGCAGCAGGAGGAGAAGGAGAAGGTGAAGTCTGGAGGGTGAAGCAGAAGAAGCAGAAGAAGGAGAAGGAGAAGGTGAAGTCAGGAGGGTGAATCAGAAGAAGTAGAAGAAGGAGAAGGAGAAGGTGAAGTCTGGAGGGTGAATCAGAAGAAGTAGAAGAAGGAGAAGGAGAAGGTGAAGTCTGGAGGGTGAATCAGAAGAAGTAGAAGAAGGAGAAGGAGAAGGTGAAGTCTGGAGGGTGAATCAGAAGAAGCAGAAGAAGGAGAAGGAGAAGGTGAAGTCTGGAGGGAGAAGCAGAAGAAGTAGAAGAAGGAGAAGGAGAAGGTGAAGTCTGGAGGGTGAATCAGAAGAAGTAGAAGAAGGAGAAGGAGAAGGTGAAGTCTGGAGGGTGAATCAGAAGAAGTAGAAGAAGGAGAAGGAGAAGGTGAAGCCTGGAGGGTGAACCAGAAGAAGCAGAAGAAGGAGAAGGAGAAGGTGAAGTCTGGAGGGTGAATCAGAAGAAGTAGAAGAAGGAGAAGGAGAAGGTGTAGTCTGGAGGGTGAATCAGAAGAAGTAGACGAAGGAGAAGGAGAAGGTGAAGTCTGGAGGGTGAATCAGAAGAAGCAGAAGAAGGAGAAGGAGAAGGTGAAGTCTGGAGGGTGAATCAGAAGAAGCAGAAGAAGGAGAAGGAGAGGGTGAAGTCTGGAGGGTGAATCAGAAGAAGCAGAAGAAGGAGAAGGAGAAGTTAAAGTCAGGAGGGTGAATCAGAAGAAGGAGAAGGAGAAGGTGAAGTCTGGAGGGTGAATCAGAAGAAGTAGAAGAAGGAGAAGGAGAAGGTGAAGTCTGGAGGGTGAATCAGAAGAAGTAGAAGAAGGAGAAGGAGAAGGTGAAGTCTGGAGGGTGAATCAGAAGAAGCAGAAGAAGGAGAAGGAGAAGGTGAAGTCTTGAGGGAGAAGCAGAAGAAGTAGAAGGATGAGAAGGAGAAGGTGAAGTCTGGAGGGTGAATCAGAAGAAGTAGAAGAAGGAGAAGGAGAAGGAGAAGTCTGGAGGGTGAAGCAGAAGAAGTAGAAGAAGTAGAAGGAGAAGGTGAAGTCTGGAGGATGAATCAGAAGAAGTAGAAGAAGGAGAAGGTGAAGTCAGGAGGGTGAATCAGAAGAAGTAGAAGAAGGAGAAGGAGAAGATCAAGTCAGGAGGGTGAATCAGAAGAAGTAGAAGAAGGAGAAGGAGAAGGTGAAGTCTGGAGGGTGAAGCAGAAGAAGTAGAAGAAGGAGAAGGAGAAGGTGAAGTCTGGAGGGTGAATCAGAAGAAGTAGAAGAAGGAGAAGGAGAAGGAGAAGTCTGGAGGGTGAATCAGAAGAAGCAGAAGAAGGAGAAGGAGAAGGTGAAGTCTGGAGGGTGAATCAGAAGAAGCAGAAGAAGGAGAAGGAGAAGGTGAAGACTGGAGGGTGAAGCAGAAGAAGCAGAAGAAGGAGAAGGAGAAGGTGAAGTCTGGAGGGCGAAGCAGAAGAAGCAGAAGAAGGAGAAGGAGAAGGTGAAGTCTGGAGGGTGAAGCAGAAGAAGCAGAAGAAGGAGAAGGAGAAGGTGAAGTCTGGAGGGCGAAGCAGAAGAAGCAGAAGAAGGAGAAGGACAAGGTGAAGTCTGGAGGGTGAAGCAGAAGAAGCAGAAGAAGGAGAAGGAGAAGGTGAAGTCTGGAGGGTGAATCAGAAGAAGTAGAAGAAAGAGAAGGAGAAGGTGAGGTCTGGAGGGTGAATCAGAAGAAGCAGAAGAAGGAGAAGGAGAAGGTGAAGTCTGGAGGGTGAATCAGAAGAAGCAGAAGAAGGAGAAGGAGAAGGTGAAGTCTGGAGGGTGAATCAGAAGAAGCAGAAGAAGGAGAAGGAGAAGGTGAAGTCAGGAGGGTGAATCAGAAGAAGCAGAAGAAGGAGAAGGAGAAGGTGAAGTTAGGAGGGTGAATCAGAAGAAGCAGAAGAAGGAGAAGGAGAACGTGAAGTCAGGGGGGTGAAGCAGAAGAAGTAGAAGAAGGTGAAGGAGAAGGTGAATTCAGGAGGGTGAAGCAGAAGAAGCAGAAGAAGGACAAGGAGATGGTGAAGTCTGGAGGGCGCAGCAGAAGAAGCAGAAGAAGGAGAAGGAGAAGGTGAAGTCTGGAGGGTGAAGCAGAAGAAGCAGAAGAAGGAGAAGGAGAAGGTGAAGTCTGGAGGGCGAAGCAGAAGAAGCAGAAGAAGGAGAAGGAGAAGGTGAAGTCAGGAGGTTGAAGCAGAAGAAGCAGAAGAAGGAGAAGGAGAAGGTGATGTCTGGAGGGTGAAGCAGCAGCAGCAGCAGAAGGAGAAGGAGAAGGTGATGTCTGGAGGGTGAAGCAGAAGAAGCAGAAGAAGGAGAAGGAGAAGGTGAAGTCAGGAGGGTGAATCAGAAGAAGTAGAAGAAGGAGAAGGAGAAGGTGAAGTCTGGAGGGTGAATCAGAAGAAGCAGAAGAAGGAGAAGGAGAAGGTGAAGTCTGGAGGGTGAATCAGAAGAAGTAGAAGATGGAGAAGGAGAAGGTGAAGTCTGGAGGGTGAATCAGAAGAAGCAGAAGAAGGAGAAGGAGAAGGTGAAGTCTGGAGGGAGAAGCAGAAGAAGTAGAAGAAGGAGAAGGAGAAGGTGAAGTCTGGAGGGTGAATCAGAAGAAGTAGAAGAAGGAGAAGGAGAAGGTGAAGTCTGGAGGGTGAATCAGAAGAAGTAGAAGAAGGAGAAGGAGAAGGTGAAGCCTGGAGGGTGAACCAGAAGAAGCAGAAGAAGGAGAAGGAGAAGGTGAAGTCTGGAGGGTGAATCAGAAGAAGTAGAAGAAGGAGAAGGAGAAGGTGTAGTCTGGAGGGTGAATCAGAAGAAGTAGACGAAGGAGAAGGAGAAGGTGAAGTCTGGAGGGTGAATCAGAAGAAGCAGAAGAAGGAGAAGGAGAAGGTGAAGTCTGGAGGGTGAATCAGAAGAAGCAGAAGAAGGAGAAGGAGAGGGTGAAGTCTGGAGGGTGAATCAGAAGAAGCAGAAGAAGGAGTAGGAGAAGTTAAAGTCAGGAGGGTGAATCAGAAGAAGGAGAAGGAGAAGGTGAAGTCTGGAGGGTGAATCAGAAGAAGTAGAAGAAGGAGAAGGAGAAGGTGAAGTCTGGAGGGTGAATCAGAAGAAGTAGAAGAAGGAGAAGGAGAAGGTGAAGTCTGGAGGGTGAATCAGAAGAAGCAGAAGAAGGAGAAGGAGAAGGTGAAGTCTGGAGGGAGAAGCAGAAGAAGTAGAAGAATGAGAAGGAGAAGGTGAAGTCTGGAGGGTGAATCAGAAGAAGTAGAAGAAGGAGAAGGAGAAGGAGAAGTCTGGAGGGTGAAGCAGAAGAAGTAGAAGAAGTAGAAGGAGAAGGTGAAGTCTGGAGGATGAATCAGAAGAAGTAGAAGAAGGAGAAGGTGAAGTCAGGAGGGTGAATCAGAAGAAGTAGAAGAAGGAGAAGGAGAAGATCAAGTCAGGAGGGTGAATCAGAAGAAGCACAAGAAGGAGAAGGAGAAGGTGAAGTCTGGAGGGTGAAGCAGAAGAAGTAGAAGAAGGAGAAGGAGAAGGTGAAGTCTGGAGGGTGAATCAGAAGAAGTAGAAGAAGGAGAAGGAGAAGGAGAAGTCTGGAGGGTGAATCAGAAGAAGCAGAAGAAGGAGAAGGAGAAGGTGAAGTCTGGAGGGTGAATCAGAAGAAGCAGAAGAAGGAGAAGGAGAAGGTGAAGACTGGAGGGTGAAGCAGAAGAAGCAGAAGAAGGAGAAGGAGAAGGTGAAGTCTGGAGGGCGAAGCAGAAGAAGCAGAAGAAGGAGAAGGAGAAGGTGAAGTCTGGAGGGTGAAGCAGAAGAAGCAGAAGAAGGAGAAGGAGAAGGTGAAGTCTGGAGGGCGAAGCAGAAGAAGCAGAAGAAGGAGAAGGAGAAGGTGAAGTCTGGAGGGTGAAGCAGCAGAAGCAGAAGAAGGAGAAGGAGAAGGTGAAGTCTGGAGGGTGAATCAGAAGAAGTAGAAGAAGGAGAACGAGAAGGTGAAGTCAGGAGTGCGAAGCAGAAGAAGTAGAAGAAGGAGAAGGAGAAGGTGAAGTCTGGAGGTTGAAGCAGAAGAAGTAGAAGAAGGAGAAGGAGAAGGTGAAGTCTGGAGGGTGAATCAGAAGAAGTAGAAGAAGGAGAAGGAGAAGGAGAAGTCTGGAGGGTGAATCAGAAGAAGCAGAAGAAGGAGAAGGAGAAGGTGAAGTCTGGAGGGTGAATCAGAAGAAGCAGAAGAAGGAGAAGGAGAAGGTGAAGTCAGGAGGGTGAATCAGAAGAAGCAGAAGAAGGAGAAGGAGAAGGTGAAGTCTGGAGGGTGAATCAGAAGAAGCAGAAGAAGGAGAAGGAGAAGGTGAAGACTGGAGGGTGAATCAGAAGAAGTAGAAGAAGGAGAAGGGGAAGGTGAAGTCTGGAGGGTGAATCAGAAGAAGCAGAAGAAGGAGAAGGAGAAGGTGAGGTCTGGAGGCTGAATCAGAAGAAGCAGAAGAAGGAGAAGGAGAAGGTGAAGTCTGAAGGGTGAATCAGAAGAAGCAGAAGAAGGAGAAGGAGAAGGTGAAGTCTGGAGGGTGAATCAGAAGAAGCAGAAGAAGGAGAAGGAGAAGGTGATGTCTGGAGGGTGAATCAGAAGAAGCAGAAGAAGGAGAAGGAGAAGGTGAAGTCTGGAGAGTGAATAAGAAGAAGCAGAAGAAGGAGAAGGAGAAGGTGAAGTCTGGAGGGTGAATCAGAAGAAGCTGAATAAGGAGAAGGAGAAGGTGAAGTCTGGAGGGTGAATCAGAAGAAGTAGAAGAAGGAGAAGGAGAAGGTGAAGTCTGGAGGTTGAATCAGAAGAAGCAGAAGAAGGAGAAGGAGAAGGGAAGTATGCAGGGTGAATCAGAAGAAGCAGAAGAAGGAGAAGGAGAAGATGAAGTCTGGAGGGTGAATCAGAGGAAGTAGAAGAAGGAGAAGGAGAAGGTGTGGTCTGGAGGGTGAATCAGAAGAAGCAGAAGAAGGAGAAGGAGAAGGTGAAGTCTGGAGGGTGAATCAGAAGAAGCAGAAGAAGGAGAAGGAGAAGGTGAAGTCTGGAGGGTGAATCAGAAGAAGCAGAAGAAGGAGAAGGAGAAGGTGAAGTCAGGAGGGTGAATCAGAAGAAGCAGAAGAAGGAGAAGGAGAAGGTGAAGTTAGGAGGGTGAATCAGAAGAAGCAGAAGAAGGAGAAGGAGAAGGTGAAGTCAGGGGGTGAAGCAGAAGAAGTAGAAGAAGGAGGAGAAGGTGAAGTCAGGAGGGTGAAGCAGAAGAAGCAGAAGAAGGAGAAGGAGAAGCTGAAGTCAGGAGGGTGAATCCGAAGAAGTACAAGAAGGAGAAGGAGAAGGTTAAGCCTGGAGGGTGAATCAGAAGAAGTAGAAGAAGGAGAAGGAGAAGGTGAAGTCTGGAGGGTGAATCAGAAGAAGTAGAAGAAGGAGAAGGAGAAGGTGAAGTCTGGAGGGTGAATCAGAAGAAGCAGAAGAAGGAGAAGGAGAAGGTGAAGTCTGGAGGGAGAAGCAGAAGAAGTAGAAGAAGGAGAAGGAGAAGGTGAAGTCTGGAGGGTGAATCAGAAGAAGTAGAAGAAGGAGAAGGAGAAGGTGAAGTCTGGAGGGTGACTCAGAAGAAGTAGAAGAAGGAGAAGGAGAAGGTGAAGTCTGGAGGGTGAATGAGAAGAAGCAGAAGAAGGAGAAGGAGAAGGTGAAGTCTGGAGGGTCAATCAGAAGAAGTAGAAGAACGAGAAGGAGATGGTGTAGTCTGGAGGGTGAATCAGAAGAAGTAGACGAAGGAGAAGGAGAAGGTGAAGTCTGGAGGGTGAATCAGAAGAAGCAGAAGAAGGAGAAGGAGAAGGTGAAGTCTGGAGGGTGAATCAGAAGAAGCAGAAGAAGGTGAAGAAGAAGGTGAAGTCTGGAGGGTGAATCAGAAGAAGCAGAAGAAGGAGAAGGAGAAGGTGAAGTCAGGAGGGTGAATCAGAAGAAGCAGAAGAAGGAGAAGGAGAAGGTGAAGTTAGGAGGGTGAATCAGAAGAAGCAGAAGAAGGAGAAGGTGAAGTCAGGGGGTTGAAGCAGAAGAAGTAGAAGAAGGAGAAGGAGAAGGTGAAGTCAGGAGGGTGAAGCAGAAGAAGCAGAAGAAGGAGAAGGAAAAGCTGAAGTCAGGAGGGTGAATCAGAAGAAGTACAAAAAGGAGAAGGAGAAGGTGAAGCCTGGAGGGTGAATCAGAAGAAGTAGAAGAAGGAGAAGGAGAAGGTGAAGTCTGGAGGGTGAATCAGAAGAAGTAGAAGAAGGAGAAGGAGAAGGTGAAGTCTGGAGGGTGAATCAGATGAAGCAGAAGAAGGAGATGGAGAAGGTGAAGTCTGGAGGGAGAAGCAGAAGAAGTAGAAGAAGGAGAAGGATAAGGTGAAGTCTGGAGGGTGAATCAGAAGAAGTAGAAGAAGGAGAAGGAGAAGGTGAAGTCTGGAGGGTGAATCAGAAGAAGTAGAAGAAGGAGAAGGAGAAGGTGAAGTCTGGAGGGTGAATGAGAAGAAGCAGAAGAAGGAGAAGGAGAAGGTGAAGTCTGGAGGGTGAATCAGAAGAAGTAGAAGAAGGAGAAGGAGAAGGTGTAGTCTGGAGGGTGAATCAGAAGAAGTAGACGAAGGAGAAGGAGAAGGTGAAGTCTGGAGGGTGAAGCAGAAGAAGCAGAAGAAGGAGAAGGAGAAGGTGAAGTCTGGAGGGTGAATCAGAAGAAGTAGAAGAAGGAGAAGGAGAAGGTGAAGTCTGGAGGGTGAATCAGAAGAAGTAGAAGAAGGAGAAGGAGAAGGAGAAGTCTGGAGGGTGAATCAGAAGAAGCAGAAGAAGGAGAAGGAGAAGGTGAAGTCTGGAGGGTGAATCAGAAGAAGCAGAAGAAGGAGAAGGAGAAGGTGAAGACTGGAGGGTGAAGCAGAAGAAGCAGAAGAAGGAGAAGGAGAAGGTGAAGTCTGGAGGGCGAAGCAGAAGAAGCAGAAGAAGGAGAAGGAGAAGGTGAAGTCTGGAGGGTGAAGCAGAAGAAGCAGAAGAAGGAGAAGGAGAAGGTGAAGTCTGGAGGGCGAAGCAGAAGAAGCAGAAGAAGGAGAAGGAGAAGGTGAAGTCTGGAGGGTGAAGCAGCAGAAGCAGAAGAAGGAGAAGGAGAAGGTGAAGTCTGGAGGGTGAATCAGAAGAAGTAGAAGAAGGAGAACGAGAAGGTGAAGTCAGGAGTGCGAAGCAGAAGAAGTAGAAGAAGGAGAAGGAGAAGGTGAAGTCTGGAGGTTGAAGCAGAAGAAGTAGAAGAAGGAGAAGGAGAAGGTGAAGTCTGGAGGGTGAATCAGAAGAAGTAGAAGAAGGAGAAGGAGAAGGAGAAGTCTGGAGGGTGAATCAGAAGAAGCAGAAGAAGGAGAAGGAGAAGGTGAAGTCTGGAGGGTGAATCAGAAGAAGCAGAAGAAGGAGAAGGAGAAGGTGAAGTCAGGAGGGTGAATCAGAAGAAGCAGAAGAAGGAGAAGGAGAAGGTGAAGTCTGGAGGGTGAATCAGAAGAAGCAGAAGAAGGAGAAGGAGAAGGTGAAGACTGGAGGGTGAATCAGAAGAAGTAGAAGAAGGAGAAGGAGAAGGTGAAGTCTGGAGGGTGAATCAGAAGAAGCAGAAGAAGGAGAAGGAGAAGGTGAGGTCTGGAGGCTGAATCAGAAGAAGCAGAAGAAGGAGAAGGAGAAGGTGAAGTCTGAAGGGTGAATCAGAAGAAGCAGAAGAAGGAGAAGGAGAAGGTGAAGTCTGGAGGGTGAATCAGAAGAAGCAGAAGAAGGAGAAGGAGAAGGTGAAGTCTGGAGGGTGAATCAGAAGAAGCAGAAGAAGGAGAAGGAGAAGGTGAAGTCTGGAGAGTGAATAAGAAGAAGCAGAAGAAGGAGAAGGAGAAGGTGAAGTCTGGAGGGTGAATCAGAAGAAGCTGAATAAGGAGAAGGAGAAGGTGAAGTCTGGAGGGTGAATCAGAAGAAGTAGAAGAAGGAGAAGGAGAAGGTGAAGTCTGGAGGTTGAATCAGAAGAAGCAGAAGAAGGAGAAGGAGAAGGGAAGTATGCAGGGTGAATCAGAAGAAGCAGAAGAAGGAGAAGGAGAAGATGAAGTCTGGAGGGTGAATCAGAGGAAGTAGAAGAAGGAGAAGGAGAAGGTGTGGTCTGGAGGGTGAATCAGAAGAAGCAGAAGAAGGAGAAGGAGAAGGTGAAGTCTGGAGGGTGAATCAGAAGAAGCAGAAGAAGGAGAAGGAGAAGGTGAAGTCTGGAGGGTGAATCAGAAGAAGCAGAAGAAGGAGAAGGAGAAGGTGAAGTCAGGAGGGTGAATCAGAAGAAGCAGAAGAAGGAGAAGGAGAAGGTGAAGTTAGGAGGGTGAATCAGAAGAAGCAGAAGAAGGAGAAGGAGAAGGTGAAGTCAGGGGGTGAAGCAGAAGAAGTAGAAGAAGGAGGAGAAGGTGAAGTCAGGAGGGTGAAGCAGAAGAAGCAGAAGAAGGAGAAGGAGAAGCTGAAGTCAGGAGGGTGAATCCGAAGAAGTACAAGAAGGAGAAGGAGAAGGTGAAGCCTGGAGGGTGAATCAGAAGAAGTAGAAGAAGGAGAAGGAGAAGGTGAAGTCTGGAGGGTGAATCAGAAGAAGTAGAAGAAGGAGAAGGAGAAGGTGAAGTCTGGAGGGTGAATCAGAAGAAGCAGAAGAAGGAGAAGGAGAAGGTGAAGTCTGGAGGGAGAAGCAGAAGAAGTAGAAGAAGGAGAAGGAGAAGGTGAAGTCTGGAGGGTGAATCAGAAGAAGTAGAAGAAGGAGAAGGAGAAGGTGAAGTCTGGAGGGTGACTCAGAAGAAGTAGAAGAAGGAGAAGGAGAAGGTGAAGTCTGGAGGGTGAATGAGAAGAAGCAGAAGAAGGAGAAGGAGAAGGTGAAGTCTGGAGGGTCAATCAGAAGAAGTAGAAGAACGAGAAGGAGATGGTGTAGTCTGGAGGGTGAATCAGAAGAAGTAGACGAAGGAGAAGGAGAAGGTGAAGTCTGGAGGGTGAATCAGAAGAAGCAGAAGAAGGAGAAGGAGAAGGTGAAGTCTGGAGGGTGAATCAGAAGAAGCAGAAGAAGGTGAAGAAGAAGGTGAAGTCTGGAGGGTGAATCAGAAGAAGCAGAAGAAGGAGAAGGAGAAGGTGAAGTCAGGAGGGTGAATCAGAAGAAGCAGAAGAAGGAGAAGGAGAAGGTGAAGTTAGGAGGGTGAATCAGAAGAAGCAGAAGAAGGAGAAGGAGAAGGTGAAGTCAGGGGGTTGAAGCAGAAGAAGTAGAAGAAGGAGAAGGAGAAGGTGAAGTCAGGAGGGTGAAGCAGAAGAAGCAGAAGAAGGAGAAGGAAAAGCTGAAGTCAGGAGGGTGAATCAGAAGAAGTACAAAAAGGTGAAGGAGAAGGTGAAGCCTGGAGGGTGAATCAGAAGAAGTAGAAGAAGGAGAAGGAGAAGGTGAAGTCTGGAGGGTGAATCAGAAGAAGTAGAAGAAGGAGAAGGAGAAGGTGAAGTCTGGAGGGTGAATCAGATGCAGCAGAAGAAGGAGAAGGAGAAGGTGAAGTCTGGAGGGAGAAGCAGAAGAAGTAGAAGAAGGAGAAGGATAAGGTGAAGTCTGGAGGGTGAATCAGAAGAAGTAGAAGAAGGAGAAGGAGAAGGTGAAGTCTGGAGGGTGAATCAGAAGAAGTAGAAGAAGGAGAAGGAGAAGGTGAAGTCTGGAGGGTGAATGAGAAGAAGCAGAAGAAGGAGAAGGAGAAGGTGAAGTCTGGAGGGTGAATCAGAAGAAGTAGAAGAAGGAGAAGGAGAAGGTGTAGTCTGGAGGGTGAATCAGAAGAAGTAGACGAAGGAGAAGGAGAAGGTGAAGTCTGGAGGGTGAAGCAGAAGAAGCAGAAGAAGGAGAAGGAGAAGGTGAAGTCTGGAGGGTGAATCAGAAGAAGTAGAAGAAGGAGAAGGAGAAGGTGAAGTCTGGAGGGTGAATCAGAAGAAGCAGAAGAAGGAGAAGGAGAAGGTGAAGTCTGGAGGGTGAATCAGAAGAAGCAGAAGAAGGAGAACGAGAAGGTGAAGTCTGGAGGGCGAATCAGAAGAAGCAGAAGAAGGAGAAGGAGAAGGTAAAGTCTGGAGGGTGAATCAGAAGAAGCAGAAGAAGTAGAAGGAGAAGGTGAAGTCTGGAGGGTGAATCAGAAGAAGTAGAAGAAGGAGAAGGAGAAGGTGAAGTCTGGAGGGTGAATCATAAGAAGCAGAAGAAGGAGAAGGAGAAGGTGAAGTCTGGAGGGGGAATCAGAAGAAGCAGAAGAAGGAGAAGGAGAAGGTGAAGATTGGAGGGTGAATCAGAAGAAGTAGAAGAAGGAGAAGGAGAAGGTGAAGTCTGGAGGGTGAATCAGAAGAAGTAGAAGAAGGAGAAGGAGAAGGCGAAGTCTGGAGGGTGAATCAGAAGAAGCAGAAGAAGGAGAAGGAGATGGTGAAGTCTGGAGGGTGAATCAGAAGAAGCAGAAGAAGGAGAAGGTGAAGATGAAGTCTGGAGGGTGAATCAGAAGAAGTAGAAGAAGGAGATGGAAAAGGTGAGGTCTGGAGGGTGAATCAGAAGAAGCAGAAGAAGGAGAAGGAGAAGGTGAAGTCTGAAGGGTGATTCAGAAGAAGCAGAAGAAGGAGAAGGAGAAAGTGAAGTCTGGAGGGTGAATCAGAAGAAGCAGAAGAAGGAGAAGCAGAAGGTGAAGTCTGGAGGGTGAATCAGAAGAAGCAGAAGAAGGAGAAGGAGAAGGTTAAGTCTGGAGGGTGAATCAGAAGAAGTAGAAGAAGGAGAAGGAGAAGGTGAAGTCTGGAGGGTGAATCAGAAGAAGTAGAAGAAGGAGAAGGAGAAGGTGAAGTCTGGAGGGTGAATCAGAAGAAGCAGAAGAAGAAGAAGGATATGATGAAGTCTGGATGGTGAATCAGAAGAAGCAGAAGAAGGAGAAGGAGAAGATGAAGTCTGGAGGGTGAATCAGAAGAAGTAGAAGAAGGAGAAGGAGAAGGTGAAGTCTGGAGGGTGAATCAGAAGAAGCAGAAGAAGGAGAAGGAGAAGGTGAAGTCTGGAGGGTGAATCAGAAGAAGCAGAAGAAGGAGAAGGACAAGGTGAAGTCTGGAGGGTGAATCAGAAGAAGCTGAATAAGGAGAAGGAGAAAGTGAAGTCTGCAGGGTGAATCAGAAGAAGCAGAAGAAGGAGAAGGAGAAGGTGAAGTCTGGAGGGTGAATCAGAAGAAGCAGAAGAAGGAGAAGGAGAAGGTGAAGTCTGGAGGGTGAATCAGAAGAAGCAGATGAAGGAGAAGGAGAAGGTGAAGTCTGGAGGGTGAATCAGAAGAAGCAGAAGAAGGAGAAGGAGAAGGTGAAGTCAGGAGGGTGAATCAGAAGAAGCAGAAGAAGGAGAAGGAGAAGGTGAAGTCAGGAGGGTGAACCAGAAGAAGCAGAAGAAGGAGAAGGAGAAGGTGAAGTTAGGAGGGTGAATCAGAAGAAGCAGAAGAAGGAGAAGGAGAAGGTGAAGTCAGGGGGTGAAGCAGAAGAAGTAGAAGAAGGAGAAGGAGAAGGTGAAGTCAGGAGGGTGAAGCAGAAGAAGCAGAAGAAGGAGAAGGAGAAGCTGAAGTCAGGAGGGTGAATCCGAAGAAGTACAAGAAGGAGAAGGAGAAGGTGAAGCCTGGAGGGTGAATCAGAAGAAGTAGAAGAAGGAGAAGGAGAAGGTGAAGTCTGGAGGGTGAATCAGAAGAAGTAGAAGAAGGAGAAGGAGAAGGTGAAGTCTGGAGGGTGAATCAGAAGAAGCAGAAGAAGGAGAAGGAGAAGGTGAAGTCTGGAGGGAGAAGCAGAAGAAGTAGAAGAAGGAGAAGGAGAAGGTGAAGTCTGGAGGGTGAATCAGAAGAAGTAGAAGAAGGAGAAGGAGAAGGTGAAGTCTGGAGGGTGAATCAGATGAAGCAGAAGAAGGAGAAGGAGAAGGTGAAGTCTGGAGGGAGAAGCAGAAGAAGTAGAAGAAGGAGAAGGATAAGGTGAAGTCTGGAGGGTGAATCAGAAGAAGTAGAAGAAGGAGAAGGAGAAGGTGAAGTCTGGAGGGTGAATCAGAAGAAGTAGAAGAAGGAGAAGGAGAAGGTGAAGTCTGGAGGGTGAATGAGAAGAAGCAGAAGAAGGAGAAGGAGAAGGTGAAGTCTGGAGGGTGAATCAGAAGAAGTAGAAGAAGGAGAAGGAGAAGGTGTAGTCTGGAGGGTGAATCAGAAGAAGTAGACGAAGGAGAAGGAGAAGGTGAAGTCTGGAGGGTGAAGCAGAAGAAGCAGAAGAAGGAGAAGGAGAAGGTGAAGTCTGGAGGGTGAATCAGAAGAAGTAGAAGAAGGAGAAGGAGAAGGTGAAGTCTGGAGGGTGAATCAGAAGAAGCAGAAGAAGGAGAAGGAGATGGTGAAGTCTGGAGGGTGAATCAGAAGAAGCAGAAGAAGGAGAACGAGAAGGTGAAGTCTGGAGGGCGAATCAGAAGAAGCAGAAGAAGGAGAAGGAGAAGGTAAAGTCTGGAGGGTGAATCAGAAGAAGCAGAAGAATTAGAAGGAGAAGGTGAAGTCTGGAGGGTGAATCAGAAGAAGTAGAAGAAGGAGAAGGAGAAGGTGAAGTCTGGAGGGTGAATCATAAGAAGCAGAAGAAGGAGAAGGAGAAGGTGAAGTCTGGAGGGTGAATCAGAAGAAGCAGAAGAAGGAGAAGGAGAAGGTGAAGATTGGAGGGTGAATCAGAAGAAGTAGAAGAAGGAGAAGCAGAAGGTGAAGTCTGGAGGGTGAATCAGAAGAAGCAGAAGAAGGAGAAGGAGAAGGTTAAGTCTGGAGGGTGAATCAGAAGAAGTAGAAGAAGGAGAAGGAGAAGGTGAAGTCTGGAGGGTGAATCAGAAGAAGTAGAAGAAGGAGAAGGAGAAGGTGAAGTCTGGAGGGTGAATCAGAAGAAGCAGAAGAAGAAGAAGGATATGATGAAGTCTGGATGGTGAATCAGAAGAAGCAGAAGAAGGAGAAGGAGAAGATGAAGTCTGGAGGGTGAATCAGAAGAAGTAGAAGAAGGAGAAGGAGAAGGTGAAGTCTGGAGGGTGAATCAGAAGAAGCAGAAGAAGGAGAAGGAGAAGGTGAAGTCTGGAGGGTGAATCAGAAGAAGCAGAAGAAGGAGAAGGACAAGGTGAAGTCTGGAGGGTGAATCAGAAGAAGCTGAATAAGGAGAAGGAGAAAGTGAAGTCTGCAGGGTGAATCAGAAGAAGCAGAAGAAGGAGAAGGAGAAGGTGAAGTCTGGAGGGTGAATCAGAAGAAGCAGAAGAAGGAGAAGGAGAAGGTGAAGTCTGGAGGGTGAATCAGAAGAAGCAGATGAAGGAGAAGGAGAAGGTGAAGTCTGGAGGGTGAATCAGAAGAAGCAGAAGAAGGCGAAGGAGAAGGTGAAGTCAGGAGGGTGAATCAGAAGAAGCAGAAGAAGGAGAAGGAGAAGGTGAAGTCAGGAGGGTGAACCAGAAGAAGCAGAAGAAGGAGAAGGAGAAGGTGAAGTTAGGAGGGTGAATCAGAAGAAGCAGAAGAAGGAGAAGGAGAAGGTGAAGTCAGGGGGTGAAGCAGAAGAAGTAGAAGAAGGAGAAGGAGAAGGTGAAGTCAGGAGGGTGAAGCAGAAGAAGCAGAAGAAGGAGAAGGAGAAGCTGAAGTCAGGAGGGTGAATCCGAAGAAGTACAAGAAGGAGAAGGAGAAGGTGAAGCCTGGAGGGTGAATCAGAAGAAGTAGAAGAAGGAGAAGGAGAAGGTGAAGTCTGGAGGGTGAATCAGAAGAAGTAGAAGAAGGAGAAGGAGAAGGTGAAGTCTGGAGGGTGAATCAGAAGAAGCAGAAGAAGGAGAAGGAGAAGGTGAAGTCTGGAGGGAGAAGCAGAAGAAGTAGAAGAAGGAGAAGGAGAAGGTGAAGTCTGGAGGGTGAATCAGAAGAAGTAGAAGAAGGAGAAGGAGAAGGTGAAGTCTGGAGGGTGAATCAGAAGAAGTAGAAGAAGGAGAAGGAGAAGGTGAAGTCTGGAGGGTGAATGAGAAGAAGCAGAAGAAGGAGAAGGAGAAGGTGAAGGCTGGAGGGTGAATCAGAAGAAGTAGAAGAAGGAGAAGGAGAAGGTGAAGTCAGGAGGGTGAAGCAGAAGAAGCAGAAGAAGGAGAAGGAAAAGCTGAAGTCAGGAGGGTGAATCAGAAGAAGTACAAAAAGGAGAAGGAGAAGGTGAAGCCTGGAGGGTGAATCAGAAGAAGTAGAAGAAGGAGAAGGAGAAGGTGAAGTCTGGAGGGTGAATCAGAAAAAGTAGAAGAAGGAGAAGGAGAAGGTGAAGTCTGGAGGGTGAATCAGAAGAAGCAGAAGAAGGAGAAGGAGAAGGTGAAGTCTGGAGGGAGAAGCAGAAGAAGTAGAAGAAGGAGAAGGAGAAGGTGAAGTCTGGAGGGTTAAGCAGAAGAAGTAGAAGAAGGAGAAGGAGAACGTGAAGTCAGGAGGGTGAATCAGAAGAAGTAGAAGAAGGAGAAGGAGAAGGTGTAGTCAGGAGGGTGAATCAGAAGAAGCAGAAGAAGGAGAAGGAGAAGATGAAGTCTGGAGGGTGAATCAGAAGAAGTAGAAGAAAGAGAAGGAGAAGGTGAGGTCTGGAGGGTGAATCAGAAGAAGCAGAAGAAGGAGAAGGAGAAGATGAAGTCTGGAGGGTGAATCAGAAGAAGCAGAAGAAGGAGAAGGAGAAGGTGAAGTCAGGAGGGTGAATCAGAAGAAGCAGAAGAAGGAGAAGGAGAAGGTGAAGTTAGGAGGGTGAATCAGAAGAAGCAGAAGAAGGAGAAGGAGAACGTGACGTCAGGGGGGTGAAGCAGAAGAAGTAGAAGAAGGTGAAGGAGAAGGTGAAGTCAGGAGGGTGAAGCAGAAGAAGCAGAAGAAGGACAAGGAGATGGTGAAGTCTGGAGGGCGCAGCAGAAGAAGCAGAAGAAGGAGAAGGAGAAGGTGAAGTCTGGAGGGTGAAGCAGAAGAAGCAGAAGAAGGAGAAGGAGAAGGTGAAGTCTGGAGGGCGAAGCAGAAGAAGCAGAAGAAGGAGAAGGAGAAGGTGAAGTCAGGAGGTTGAAGCAGAAGAAGCAGAAGAAGGAGAAGGAGAAGGTGAAGTCTGGAGGGTGAAGCAGCAGCAGCAGCAGAAGGAGAAGGAGAAGGTGAAGTCTGGAGGGTGAAGCAGAAGAAGCAGAAGAAGGAGAAGGAGAAGGTGAAGTCAGGAGGGTGAATCAGAAGAAGTAGAAGAAGGAGAAGGAGAAGGTGAAGTCTGGAGGGTGAATCAGAAGAAGTAGAAGAAGGAGAAGCAGAAGGTGAAGTCTGGAGGGTGAATCAGAAGAAGTAGAAGAAGGAGAAGGAGAAGGTGAAGTCTGGAGGGTGAATCAGAAGAAGCAGAAGAAGGAGAAGGAGAAGGTGAAGTCTGGAGGGAGAAGCAGAAGAAGTAGAAGAAGGAGAAGGAGAAGGTGAAGTCTGGAGGGTGAATCAGAAGAAGTAGACGAAGGAGAAGGAGAAGGTGAAGTCTGGAGGGTGAATCAGAAGAAGCAGAAGAAGGAGAAGGAGAAGGTGAAGTCTGGAGGGTGAATCAGAAGAAGCAGAAGAAGGAGAAGGAGAGTGTGAAGTCTGGAGGGTGAATCAGAGGAAGCAGAAGAAGGAGAAGGAGAAGTTAAAGTCAGGAGGGTGAATCAGAAGAAGTAGAAGAAGGAGAAGGAGAATGTGAAGTCTGGAGGGTGAATCAGAAGAAGTAGAAGAAGGAGAAGGAGAAGGTGAAGTCTGGAGGGTGAATCAGAAGAAGTAGAAGAAGGAGAAGGAGAAGGTGAAGTCTGGAGGGTGAATCAGAAGAAGCAGAAGAAGGAGAAGGAGAAGGTGAAGCCTGGAGGGAGAAGCAGAAGAAGTAGAAGAATGAGAAGGAGAAGGTGAAGTCTGGAGGGTGAATCAGAAGAAGTAGAAGAAGGAGAAGGAGAAGGAGAAGTCTGGAGGGTGAAGCAGAAGAAGTAGAAGAAGTAGAAGGAGAAGGTGAAGTCTGGAGGATGAATCAGAAGAAGTAGAAGAAGGAGAAGGAGAAGGTGAAGTCAGGAGGGTGAATCAGAAGAAGTAGAAGAAGGAGAAGGAGAAGATGAAGTCAGGAGGGTGAATCAGAAGAAGCACAAGAAGGAGAAGGAGAAGGTGAAGTCTGGAGGGTGAATCAGAAGAATCAGAAGAAGGAGAAGGAGAAGGTGAAGTCTGGAGGGTGAATCAGAAGAAGTATAAGAAGGAGAAGGAGAAGGTGAAGTCTGGAGGGTGAATCAGAAGAAGTAGAAGAAGGAGAAGGAGAAGGTGAAGTCTGGAGGGTGAATCAGAAGAAGTAGAAGAAGGAGAAGGAGAAGGTGAAGTCTGGAGGGAGAATCAGAAGAAGTAGAAGAAGGAGAAGGAGAAGGTGAAGTCAGGAGGGTGAATCAGAAGAAGTAGAAGAAGGAGAAGGAGAAGGTGAGGTCTGGAGGGTGAATCAGAAGAAGCAGAAGAAGGAGAAGGAGAAGGTGAAGTCTGGAGGGTGAATCAGAAGAAGCAGAAGAAGGAGAAGGAGAAGGTGAGGTCTGGAGGGTGAATCAGAAGAAGCAGAAGAAGGAGAAGGAGAAGGTGAAGTCTGGAGGGTGAATCAGAAGAAGCAGAGGAAGGAGAAGGAGAAGGTGAAGTCTGGAGGGTGAATCAGAAGAAGCAGAAGAAGTAGAAGGAGAAGGTGAAGTCTGGAGGGTGAATCAGAAGAAGTAGAAGAAGGAGAAGGAGAAGGTGAAGTCTGGAGGGTGAATCAGAAGAAGCAGAAGAAGGAGAAGGAGAAGGTGAAGTCAGGAGGGTGAATCAGAAGAAGCAGAAGAAGGAGAAGGAGAAGGTGAAGTCTGGAGGGTGAATCAGAAGAAGCAGAAGAAGGAGAAGGAGACGGTGAAGACTGGAGGGTGATTCAGAAGAAGTAGAAGAAGGAGAAGGAGAAGGTGAAGTCTGGAGGGTGAATCAGAAGAAGTTGAAGAAGGAGAAGGAGAAGGCGAAGTCTGGAGGGTGAATCAGAAGAAGCAGAAGAAGGAGAAGGAGACAGTGAAGTCTGGAGGGTGAATCAGACGAAGCAGAAGAAGGAGAAGGAGAAGATGAAGTCTGGAGGGTGAATCAGAAGAATTAGAAGAAGGAGAAGGAGAAGGTGAGGTCTGGAGGGTGAATCAGAAGAAGCAGAAGAAGGAGAAGGAGAAGGTGAAGTCTGAAGGGTGAATCAGAAGAAGCAGAAGAAGGAGAAGGAGAAGGTGAAGTCTGGAGGGTGAATCAGAAGAAGCAGAAGAAGGAGAAGGAGAAGGTGAAGTCTGGAGGGTGAATCAGAAGAAGCAGAAGAAGGAGAAGGAGAAGGTGAAGTCTGGAGGGTGAATCAGAAGAAGTAGAAGAAGGAGAAGGAGAAGGTGAAGTCTGGAGGGTGAATCAGAAGAAGTCGAAGAAGGAGAAGGAGAAGGTGAAGTCTGGAGGGTGAATCAGAAGAAGCAGAAGAAGGAGAAGGAGAAGGTGAATTCTGGAGGGTGAATCAGAAGAAGCAGAAGAAGGAGAAGGAGAAGGTGAAGTCTGGAGGGTGAATCAGAAGAAGCAGAAGAAGGAGAAGGAGAAGGTGAAGTCTGGAGGGTGAATCAGAAGAAGTAGAAGAAGGAGAATGAGAAGGTGAAGTCTGGAAGGTGAATCAGAAGAAGCAGAAGAAGGAGAAGGAGAAGGTGAAGTCTGGAGGGAGAAGCAGAAGAAGTAGAAGAAGGAGAAGGAGAAGGTGAAGTCTGGAGGGTGAATCAGAAGAAGTAGAAGAAGGAGAAGGAGAAGGTGAAGTCTGGAGGGTGAATCAGAAGAAGTAGAAGAAGGAGAAGGAGAAGATGAAGTCAGGAGGGTGAATCAGAAGAAGCACAAGAAGGAGAAGGAGAAGGTGAAGTCTGGAGGGTGAATCAGAAGAATCAGAAGAAGGAGAAGGAGAAGGTGAAGTCTGGAGGGTGAATCAGAAGAAGTATAAGAAGGAGAAGGAGAAGGTGAAGTCTGGAGGGTGAATCAGAAGAAGTAGAAGAAGGAGAAGGAGAAGGTGAAGTCTGGAGGGTGAATCAGAAGAAGTAGAAGAAGGAGAAGGAGAAGGTGAAGTCATGAGGGAGAATCAGAAGAAGTAGAAGAAGGAGAAGGAGAAGGTGAAGTCAGGAGGGTGAATCAGAAGAAGTAGAAGAAGGAGAAGGAGAAGGTGAGGTCTGGAGGGTGAATCAGAAGAAGCAGAAGAAGGAGAAGGAGAAGGTGAAGTCTGGAGGGTGAATCAGAAGAAGCAGAAGAAGGAGAAGGAGAAGGTGAGGTCTGGAGGGTGAATCAGAAGAAGCAGAAGAAGGAGAAGGAGAAGGTAAAGTCTGGAGGGTGAATCAGAAGAAGCAGAGGAAGGAGAAGGAGAAGGTGAAGTCTGGAGGGTGAATCAGAAGAAGCAGAAGAAGTAGAAGGAGAAGGTGAAGTCTGGAGGGTGAATCAGAAGAAGTAGAAGAAGGAGAAGGAGAAGGTGAAGTCTGGAGGGTGAATCAGAAGAAGCAGAAGAAGGAGAAGGAGAAGGTGAAGTCAGGAGGGTGAATCAGAAGAAGCAGAAGAAGGAGAAGGAGAAGGTGAAGTCTGGAGGGTGAATCAGAAGAAGCAGAAGAAGGAGAAGGAGACGGTGAAGACTGGAGGGTGATTCAGAAGAAGTAGAAGAAGGAGAAGGAGAAGGTGAAGTCTGGAGGGTGAATCAGAAGAAGTTGAAGAAGGAGAAGGAGAAGGCGAAGTCTGGAGGGTGAATCAGAAGAAGCAGAAGAAGGAGAAGGAGACAGTGAAGTCTGGAGGGTGAATCAGACGAAGCAGAAGAAGGAGAAGGAGAAGATGAAGTCTGGAGGGTGAATCAGAAGAATTAGAAGAAGGAGAAGGAGAAGGTGAGGTCTGGAGGGTGAATCAGAAGAAGCAGAAGAAGGAGAAGGAGAAGGTGAAGTCTGAAGGGTGAATCAGAAGAAGCAGAAGAAGGAGAAGGAGAAGGTGAAGTCTGGAGGGTGAATCAGAAGAAGCAGAAGAAGGAGAAGGAGAAGGTGAAGTCTGGAGGGTGAATCAGAAGAAGCAGAAGAAGGAGAAGGAGAAGGTGAAGTCTGGAGGGTGAATCAGAAGAAGTAGAAGAAGGAGAAGGAGAAGGTGAAGTCTGGAGGGTGAATCAGAAGAAGTCGAAGAAGGAGAAGGAGAAGGTGAAGTCTGGAGGGTGAATCAGAAGAAGCAGAAGAAGGAGAAGGAGAAGGTGAATTCTGGAGGGTGAATCAGAAGAAGCAGAAGAAGGAGAAGGAGAAGGTGAAGTCTGGAGGGTGAATCAGAAGAAGCAGAAGAAGGAGAAGGAGAAGGTGAAGTCTGGAGGGTGAATCAGAAGAAGTAGAAGAAGGAGAATGAGAAGGTGAAGTCTGGAAGGTGAATCAGAAGAAGCAGAAGAAGGAGAAGGAGAAGGTGAAGTCTGGAGGGAGAAGCAGAAGAAGTAGAAGAAGGAGAAGGAGAAGGTGAAGTCTGGAGGGTGAATCAGAAGAAGTAGAAGAAGGAGAAGGAGAAGGTGAAGTCTGGAGGGTGAATCAGAAGAAGTAGAAGAAGGAGAAGGAGAAGGTGAAGCCTGGAGGGTGAACCAGAAGAAGCAGAAGAAGGAGAAGGAGAAGTCTGGAGGGTGAATCAGAAGAAGTAGAAGAAGGAGAAGGAGAAGGTTTAGTCTGGAAGGTGAATCAGAAGAAGTAGAAGAAGGAGAAGGAGAAGGTGAAGTCTGGAGGGTGAATCAGAAGAAGCAGAAGAAGGAGAAGGAGAGGGTGAAGTCTGGAGGGTGAATCAGAGGAAGCAGAAGAAGGAGAAGGAGAAGTTAAAGTCAGGAGGGTGAATCAGAAGAAGTAGAAGAAGGAGAAGGAGAAGGTGAAGTCTGGAGGGTGAATCAGAAGAAGTAGAAGAAGGAGAAGGAGAAGGTGAAGTCTGGAGGGTGTATCAGAAGAAGTAGAAGAAGGAGAAGGAGAAGGTGAAGTCTGGAGGGTGAATCAGAAGAAGCAGAAGAAGGAGAAGGAGAAGGTGAAGTCTGGAGGGAGAAGCAGAAGAAGTAGAAGAATGAGAAGGAGAAGGTGAAGTCTGGAGGGTGAATCAGAAGAAGTAGAAGAAGGAGAAGGAGAAGGAGAAGTCTGGAGGGTGAAGCAGAAGAAGTAGAAGAAGTAGAAGGAGAAGGTGAAGTCTGGAGGATGAATCAGAAGAAGTAGAAGAAGGAGAAGGAGAAGGTGAAGTCAGGAGGGTGAATCAGAAGAAGTAGAAGAAGGAGAAGGAGAAGATGAAGTCAGGAGGGTGAATCAGAAGAAGCACAAGAAGGAGAAGGAGAAGGTGAAGTCTGGAGGGTGAATCAGAAGAATCAGAAGAAGGAGAAGGAGAAGGTGAAGTCTGGAGGGTGAATCAGAAGAAGCAGAAGAAAGAGAAGGAGAAGGTGAAGTCTGGAGGGTGAAGCAGAAGAAGCAGAAGAAGGAGAAGGAGAAGGTGAAGAATGGAGGGTGAATCAGAAGAAGTATAAGAAGGAGAAGGAGAAGGTGAAGTCTGGAGGGTGAATCAGAAGAAGTAGAAGAAGGAGAAGGAGAAGGTGAAGTCTGGAGGGTGAATCAGAAGAAGTAGAAGATGGAGAAGGAGAAGGTGAAGTCTGGAGGGAGAATCAGAAGAAGTAGAAGAAGGAGAAGGAGAAGGTGAAGTCAGGAGGGTGAATCAGAAGAAGTAGAAGAAGGAAAAGGAGAAGGTGAGGTCTGAAGGGTGAATCAGAAGAAGCAGAAGAAGGAGAAGGAGAAGGTGAAGTCTGGAGGGTGAATCAGAAGAAGCAGAAGAAGGAGAAGGAGAAGGTGAAGTCTGGAGGGTGAATCAGAAGAAGCAGAAGAAGGAGAAGGAGAAGGTGAAGTCTGGAGGGTGAATCAGAAGAAGCAGAAGAAGGAGAAGGAGAAGGTGAAGTCTGGAGGGTGAATCAGAAGAAGCAGAAGAAGTAGAAGGAGAAGGTGAAGTCTGGAGGGTGAATCAGAAGAAGTAGAAGAAGGAGAAGGAGAAGGTGAAGTCTGGAGGGTGAATCAGAAGAAGCAGAAGAAGGAGAAGGAGAAGGTGAAGTCAGGAGGGTGAATAAGAAGAAGCAGAAGAAGGAGAAGGAGAAGGTGAAGTCTGGAGGGTGAATCAGAAGAAGCAGAAGAAGGAGAAGGAGAAGGTGAAGTCTGGAGGGTGAATCAGAAGAAGTAGAAGAAGGAGAAGGAGAAGGTGAAGTCTGGAGGGTGAAGCAGAAGAATCAGAAGAAGGAGAAGGAGAAGGTGAAGTCTGGAGGGTGAATCAGAAGAAGTAGAAGAAGGAGAAGGAGAAGGTGAAGTCAGGAGTGTGAAGCAGAAGAAGCAGAAGAAGGAGAAGGAGAAGTTGAGGTCTGGAGGGTGAAGCAGAAGAATCAGAAGAAGGAGAAGGAGAAGGTGAAGTCTGGAGGGCGAAGCAGAAGAAGCAGAAGAAGGAGAAGGAGAAGGTGAAGTCTGAAGGGCGAAGCAGAAGAAGCAGAAGAAGGAGAAGGAGAAGGTGAAGTCTGGAGGGTGAATCAAAAGAAGCAGAAGAAGGAGAAGGAGAAGATGATGTCTGGAGGGTGAATCAGAAGAAGTAGAAGAAGGAGAAGGAGATGGTGAGGTCTGGAGGTGAATCAGAAGAAGCAGAAGAAGGAGAAGGAGAAGGTGAAGTCTGGAGGGTGAATCAGAAGAAGCAGAAGAAGGAGAAGGAGAAGGTGAAGTCTGGAGGGTGAATCGGAAGAAGCAGAAGAAGGAGAAGGAGAAGGTGAAGTCTGGAGGCTGAATTAGAAGAAGCAGAAGAAGGAGAAGGAGAAGGTGAAGTCAGGAGGGTGAATCAGAAGAAGCAGAGGAAGGAAAAGGAGAAGGTGAAGTTAGGAGGGTGAATCAGAAGAAGCAGAAGAAGGAGAAGGAGAAGGTGAAGTCAGGGGGGTGAAGCAGAAGAAGTAGAAGAAGGAGAAGGAGAAGGTGAAGTCAGGAGGTTGAAGCAGAAGAAGCAGAAGAAGGAGAAGGAGAAGGTGAAGTCTGGAGGGCGCAGCAGAAGAAGCAGAAGAAGGAGAAGGAGAAGGTGAAGATTGGAGGGTGAAGCAGAAGAAGCAGAAGAAGGAGAAGGAGAAGGTGAAGTCTGGAGGGTGAATCAGAAGAAGTAGAAGAAGGAGAAGGAGAAGGTGAAGTCAGGAGGGTGAATCAGAACAAGTAGAAGAAGGAGAAGGAGAAGGTGAAGTCTGGAGGGTGAATCAGAAGAAGTAGAAGAAGGAGAAGGAGAAGGTGAAGTCTGGAGGGAGAAGCAGAAGAAGTAGAAGAAGGAGAAGGAGAAGGTGAAGTCTGGAGGTGAATCAGAAGAAGTAGAAGAAGGAGAAGGAGAAGGTGAAGTCTGGAGGGTGAATCAGAAGAAGTAGAAGAAGGAGAAGGAGAAGGTGAAGTCTGGAGGGTGAATCAGAAGAAGCAGAAGAAGGAGAAGGTGAAGGTGAAGTCTGGAGGGTGAATCAGAAGAAGTAGAAGAAGGAGAAGGAGAAGGTGTAGTCTGGAGAGTGAATCAGAAGAAGTAGACGAAGGAGAAGGAGAAGGTGAAGTCTGGAGGGTGAATCAGAAGAAGCAGAAGAAGGAGAAGGAGAAGGTGAAGTCTGGAGGGTGAATCAGAAGAAGTAGAAGAAGGAGAAGGAGAAGGTGAAGTCTGGAGGTTGAATCAGAAGAAGCAGAAGAAGGAGAAGGAGAAGGTGAAGTCTGGAGGGTGAATCAGAAGAAGCAGAAGAAGGAGAAGGGAAGGTGAAGTCTGGAGGGTGAATCAGAAGAAGTAGAAGAAGTAGAAGGAGAAGGCGAAGTCTGGAGGGTGAATCAGAAGAAGCAGAAGAAGGAGCAGGAGGAGGTGAAGTCTGGAGGGTGAATCAGAAGAAGCAGAAGAAGGAGAAGGAGAAGATGAAGTCTGGAGGGTGAATCAGAAGAAGCAGAAGAAGGAGAAGGAGAAGGTGAGGTCTGGAGGGTGAATCAGAAGAAGCAGAAGAAGGAGAAGGAGAAGGTGAAGTCTGAACGGTGATTCAGAAGAAGCAGAAGAAGGAGAAGGAGAAGGTGAAGTCTGGAGGGTGAATCAGAAGAAGCAGAAGAAGGAGAAGGAGAAGGTGAAGTCTGGAGGGTGAATCAGAAGAAGTAGAAGAAGGAGAAGGAGAAGGTGAAGTCTGGAGGGTGAATCAGAAGAAGTAGAAGAAGGAGAAGGAGAAGGTGAAGTCTGGAGGGTGAATCAGAAGAAGCAGAAGAAGGAGAAGGAGAAGGTGAAGTCTGGAGGGTGAATCAGAAGAAGCAGAAGAAGGAGAAGGAGAAGATAAAGTCTGGAGGGTGAATCAGAAGAAGTAGAAGAAGGAGAAGGAGAAGGTGAAGTCTGGAGGGTGAATCAGAAGAAGCAGAAGAAGGAGAAGGAGAAGGTGACGTCTGGAGGGTGAATCAGAAGAAGCAGAAGAAGGAGAAGGAGAAGGTGAAGTCTGGAGGGTGAATCAGAAGAAGCAGAATAAGGAGAAGGAGAAGGTGAACTCTGGAGGGTGAATCAGAAGAAGCAGAAGAAGGAGAAGGAGAAGGTGAAGTCTGGAGGGTGAATCAGAAGAAGTAGAAGAAGGAGAAGGAGAAGGTGAAGTATGGAGGGTGAAGCAGAAGAAGCAGAATAAGGAGAAGGAGAAGGTGAAGTCTGGAGGGTGAATCAGAAGAAGCAGAAGAAGGAGAAGGAGAAGGTGAAGTCTGGAGGGTGAATCAGAAGAAGTAGAAGAAGGAGAAGGAGAAGGTGAAGTCTGGAGGGTGAAGCAGCAGAAGTAGAAGAAGGAGAAGGAGAAGGTGAAGTCAGGAGGGTGAATCAGAAGAAGTAGAAGAAGGAGAAGGAGAAGGTGAAGTCAGGAGGGTGAATCAGAAGAAGCAGAAGAAGGAGAAGGAGAAGTGAAGTCTGGAGGGTGAATCAGAAGAATCAGAAGAAGGAGAAGGAGAAGGTGAAGTCTGGAGGGTGAATCAGAAGAAGTAGAAGAAGGAGAAGGAGAAGGTGAAGTCTGGAGGGTGAATCAGAAGAAGCAGAAGAAGGAGAAGGAGAAGGTGAAGTCAGGGGGGTGAAGCAGAAGAAGTAGAAGAAGGAGAAGGAGAAGGTGAAGTCAGGAGGGTGAAGCAGAAGAAGCAGAAGAAGGAGAAGGAGTAGGTGAAGTCTGGAGGGCGTAGCAGAAGAAGCAGAAGAAGGAGAAGGAGAAGGTGAAGATTGGAGGGTGAAGCAGAAGAAGCAGAAGAAGGAGAAGGAGAAGGTGAAGTCTGGAGGGTGAATCAGAAGAAGTAGAAGAGGGAGAAGGAGAAGGTGAAGTCTGGAGGGTGTATCAGAAGAAGTAGAAGAAGGAGAAGGAGAAGGTGAAGTCTGGAGGGAGAAGCAGAAGAAGTAGAAGAATGAGAAGGAGAAGGTGAAGTCTGGAGGGTGAATCAGAAGAAGTAGAAGAAGGAGAAGGAGAAGGAGAAGTCTGGAGGGTGAAGCAGAAGAAGTAGAAGAAGTAGAAGGAGAAGGTGAAGTCTGGAGGATGAATCAGAAGAAGTAGAAGAAGGAGAAGAAGAAGGTGAAGTCAGGAGGGTGAATCAGAAGAAGTAGAAGAAGGAGAAGGAGAAGATGAAGTCAGGAGGGTGAATCAGAAGAAGCACAAGAAGGAGAAGGAGAAGGTGAAGTCTGGAGGGTGAATCAGAAGAATCAGAAGAAGGAGAAGGAGAAGGTGAAGTCTGGAGGGTGAATCAGAAGAAGCAGAAGAAAGAGAAGGAGAAGGTGAAGTCTGGAGGGTGAAGCAGAAGAAGCAGAAGAAGGAGAAGGAGAAGGTGAAGACTGGAGGGTGAATCAGAAGAAGTATAAGAAGGAGAAGGAGAAGGTGAAGTCTGGAGGGTGAATCAGAAGAAGTAGAAGAAGGAGAAGGAGAAGGTGAAGTCAGGAGGGTGAATCAGAAGAAGTAGACGAAGGAGAAGGAGAAGGTGAAGTCTGGAGGGTGAATCAGAAGAAGCAGAAGAAGGAGAAGGAGAAGGTGAAGTCTGGAGGGTGAATCAGAAGAAGTAGAAGAAGGAGAAGGAGAAGGTGAAGTCTGGAGGGTGAATCAGAAGAAGCAGAAGAAGGAGAAGGAGAAGGTGAAGTCTGGAGGGTGAATCAGAAGAAGCAGAAGAAGGAGAAGGAGAAGGTGAAGTCAGGAGGGTGAATCAGAAGATGCAGAAGAAGGAGAAGGAGAAGGTGAAGTCTGGAGGGTGAATCAGAAGAAGCAGAAGAAGGAGAAGGAGAAGGTGAAGACTGGAGGGTGAATCAGAAGAAGTAGAAGAAGGAGAAGCAGAAGGTGAAGACTGGAGAGTGAATCAGAAGAAGTAGAAGAAGTAGAAGGAGAAGGCGAAGTCTGGAGGGTGAATCAGAAGAAGCAGAAGAAGGAGCAGGAGGAGGTGAAGTCTGGAGGGTGAATCAGAAGAAGCAGAAGAAGGAGAAGGAGAAGATGAAGTCTGGAGGGTGAATCAGAAGAAGTAGAAGAAGGAGAAGGAGAAGGTGAGGTCTGGAGGGTGAATCAGAAGAAGCAGAAGAAGGAGAAGGAGAAGGTGAAGTCTGAACGGTGATTCAGAAGAAGCAGAAGAAGGAGAAGGAGAAGGTGAAGTCTGGAGGGTGAATCAGAAGAAGCAGAAGAAGGAGAAGGAGAAGGTGAAGTCTGGAGGGTGAATCAGAAGAAGTAGAAGAAGGAGAAGGAGAAGGTGAAGTCTGGAGGGTGAATCAGAAGAAGTAGAAGAAGGAGAAGGAGAAGGTGAAGTCTGGAGGGTGAATCAGAAGAAGCAGAAGAAGGAGAAGGAGAAGGTGAAGTCTGGAGGGTGAATCAGAAGAAGCAGAAGAAGGAGAAGGAGAAGATGAAGTCTGGAGGGTGAATCAGAAGAAGAAGGAGAAGGAGAAGGTGAAGTCTGGAGGGTGAATCAGAAGAAGCAGAAGAAGGAGAAGGAGAAGGTGACGTCTGGAGGGTGAATCAGAAGAAGCAGAAGAAGGAGAAGGAGAAGGTGAAGTCTGGAGGGTGAATCAGAAGAAGCAGAATAAGGAGAAGGAGAAGGTGAACTCTGGAGGGTGAATCAGAAGAAGCAGAAGAAGGAGAAGGAGAAGGTGAAGTCTGGAGGGTGAATCAGAAGAAGTAGAAGAAGGAGAAGGAGAAGGTGAAGTATGGAGGGTGAAGCAGAAGAAGCAGAATAAGGAGAAGGAGAAGGTGAAGTCTGGAGGGTGAATCAGAAGAAGCAGAAGAAGGAGAAGGAGAAGGTGAAGTCTGGAGGGTGAATCAGAAGAAGTAGAAGAAGGAGAAGGAGAAGGTGAAGTCTGGAGGGTGAAGCAGCAGAAGTAGAAGAAGGACAAGGAGAAGGTGAAGTCAGGAGGGTGAATCAGAAGAAGTAGAAGAAGGAGAAGGAGAAGGTGAAGTCAGGAGGGTGAATCAGAAGAAGCAGAAGAAGGAGAAGGAGAAGTGAAGTCTGGAGGGTGAATCAGAAGAATCAGAAGAAGGAGAAGGAGAAGGTGAAGTCTGGAGGGTGAATCAGAAGAAGTAGAAGAAGGAGAAGGAGAAGGTGAAGTCTGGAGGGTGAATCAGAAGAAGCAGAAGAAGGAGAAGGAGAAGGTGAAGTCAGGGGGGTGAAGCAGAAGAAGTAGAAGAAGGAGAAGGAGAAGGTGAAGTCAGGAGGGTGAAGCAGAAGAAGCAGAAGAAGGAGAAGGAGAAGGTGAAGTCTGGAGGGCGTAGCAGAAGAAGCAGAAGAAGGAGAAGGAGAAGGTGAAGATTGGAGGGTGAAGCAGAAGAAGCAGAAGAAGGAGAAGGAGAAGGTGAAGTCTGGAGGGTGAATCAGAAGAAGTAGAAGAAGGAGAAGGAGAAGGTGAAGTCTGGAGGGTGTATCAGAAGAAGTAGAAGAAGGAGAAGGAGAAGGTGAAGTCTGGAGGGTGAATCAGAAGAAGCAGAAGAAGGAGAAGGTGAAGTCTGGAGGGAGAAGCAGAAGAAGTAGAAGAATGAGAAGGAGAAGGTGAAGTCTGGAGGGTGAATCAGAAGAAGTAGAAGAAGGAGAAGGAGAAGGAGAAGTCTGGAGGGTGAATCAGAAGAAGTAGAAGAAGTAGAAGGAGAAGGTGAAGTCTGGAGGATGAATCAGAAGAAGTAGAAGAAGGAGAAGGAGAAGGTGAAGTCAGGAGGGTGAATCAGAAGAAGTAGAAGAAGGAGAAGGAGAAGATGAAGTCAGGAGGGTGAATCAGAAGAAGCACAAGAAGGAGAAGGAGAAGGTGAAGTCTGGAGGGTGAATCAGAAGAATCAGAAGAAGGAGAAGGAGAAGGTGAAGTCTGGAGGGTGAATCAGAAGAAGCAGAAGAAAGAGAAGGAGAAGGTGAAGTCTGGAGGGTGAAGCAGAAGAAGCAGAAGAAGGAGAAGGAGAAGGTGAAGACTGGAGGGTGAATCAGAAGAAGTATAGGAAGGAGAAGGAGAAGGTGAAGTCTGGAGGGTGAATCAGAAGAAGTAGAAGAAGGAGAAGGAGAAGGTGAAGTCTGGAGGGTGAATCAGAAGAAGTAGAAGAAGGAGAAGGAGAAGGTGAAGTCTGGAGGGAGAATCAGAAGAAGTAGAAGAAGGAGAAGGAGAAGGTGAAGTCAGGAGGGTGAATCAGAAGAAGTAGAAGAAGGAGAAGGAGAAGGTGAGGTCTGGAGGGTGAATCAGAAGAAGCAGAAGAAGGAGAAGGAGATGGTGAAGTCTGGAGGGTGAATCAGAAGAAGCAGAAGAAGGAGAAGGAGAAGGTGAAGTCTGGAGGGTGAATCAGAAGAAGCAGAAGAAGGAGAAGGAGAAGGTGAAGTCTGGAGGGTGAATCAGAAGAAGCAGAAGAAGGAGAAGGAGAAGGTGAAGTCTGGAGGGTGAATCAGAAGAAGTAGAAGAAGGAGAAGGAGAAGGTGAAGTCTGGAGGGAGAATCAGAAGAAGTAGAAGAAGGAGAAGGAGAAGGTGAAGTCAGGAGGGTGAATCAGAAGAAGTAGAAGAAGGAGAAGGAGAAGGTGAGGTCTGAAGGGTGAATCAGAAGAAGCAGAAGAAGGAGAAGGAGAAGGTGAAGTCTGGAGGGTGAATCAGAAGAAGCAGAAGAAGGAGAAGGAGAAGGTGAAGTCTGGAGGGTGAATCAGAAGAAGCAGAAGAAGGAGAAGGAGAAGGTGAAGTCTGGAGGGTGAATCAGAAGAAGCAGAAGAAGGAGAAGGAGAAGGTGAAGTCTGGAGGGTGAATCAGAAGAAGCAGAAGAAGTAGAAGGAGAAGGTGAAGTCTGGAGGGTGAATCAGAAGAAGTAGAAGAAGGAGAAGGAGAAGGTGAAGTCTGGAGGGTGAATCAGAAGAAGCAGAAGAAGGAGAAGGAGAAGGTGAAGTCAGGAGGGTGAATCAGAAGAAGCAGAAGAAGGAGAAGGAGAAGGTGAAGTCTGGAGGGTGAATCAGAAGAAGCAGAAGAAGGAGAAGGAGAAGGTGAAGTCTGGAGGGTGAATCAGAAGAAGTAGAAGAAGGAGAAGGAGCAGGTGAAGTCTGGAGGGTGAAGCAGAAGAAGCAGAAGAAGGAGAAGGAGAAGGTGAAGTCTGGAGGGTGAATCAGAAGAAGTAGAAGAAGGAGAAGGAGAAGGTGAAGTCAGGAGTGTGAAGCAGAAGAAGGAGAAGGAGAAGTTGAGGTCTGGAGGGTGAAGCAGAAGAATCAGAAGAAGGAGAAGGAGAAGGTGAAGTCTGGAGGGCGAAGCAGAAGAAGCAGAAGAAGGAGAAGGAGAAGGTGAAGTCTGAAGGGCGAAGCAGAAGAAGCAGAAGAAGGAGAAGGAGAAGGTGAAGTCTGGAGGGTGAATCAAAAGAAGCAGAAGAAGGAGAAGGAGAAGATGATGTCTGGAGGGTGAATCAGAAGAAGTAGAAGAAGGAGAAGGAGATGGTGAGGTCTGGAGGTGAATCAGAAGAAGCAGAAGAAGGAGAAGGAGAAGGTGAAGTCTGGAGGGTGAATCAGAAGAAGCAGAAGAAGGAGAAGGAGAAGGTGAAGTCTGGAGGGTGAATCAGAAGAAGCAGAAGAAGGAGAAGGAGAAGGTGAAGTCTGGAGGCTGAATTAGAAGAAGCAGAAGAAGGAGAAGGAGAAGGTGAAGTCAGGAGGGTGAATCAGAAGAAGCAGAGGAAGGAAAAGGAGAAGGTGAAGTTAGGAGGGTGAATCAGAAGAAGCAGAAGAAGGAGAAGGAGAAGGTGAAGTCAGGGGGGTGAAGCAGAAGAAGTAGAAGAAGGAGAAGGAGAAGGTGAAGTCAGGAGGTTGAAGCAGAAGAAGCAGAAGAAGGAGAAGGAGAAGGTGAAGTCTGGAGGGCGCAGCAGAAGAAGCAGAAGAAGGAGAAGGAGAAGGTGAAGATTGGAGGGTGAAGCAGAAGAAGCAGAAGAAGGAGAAGGAGAAGGTGAAGTCTGGAGGGTGAATCAGAAGAAGTAGAAGAAGGAGAAGGAGAAGGTGAAGTCAGGAGGGTGAATCAGAACAAGTAGAAGAAGGAGAAGGAGAAGGTGAAGTCTGGAGGTGAATCAGAAGAAGTAGAAGAAGGAGAAGGAGAAGGTGAAGTCTGCAGGGTGAATCAGAAGAAGTAGAAGAAGGAGAAGGAGAAGGTGAAGTCTGGAGGGTGAATCAGAAGAAGCAGAAGAAGGAGAAGGTGAAGGTGAAGTCTGGAGGGTGAATCAGAAGAAGTAGAAGAAGGAGAAGGAGAAGGTGTAGTCTGGAGAGTGAATCAGAAGAAGTAGACGAACGAGAAGGAGAAGGTGAAGTCTGGAGGGTGAATCAGAAGAAGCAGAAGAAGGAGAAGGAGAAGGTGAAGTCTGGAGGGTGAATCAGAAGAAGTAGAAGAAGGAGAAGGAGAAGGTGAAGTCTGGAGGTTGAATCAGAAGAAGCAGAAGAAGGAGAAGGAGAAGGTGAAGTCTGGAGGGTGAATCAGAAGAAGCAGAAGAAGGAGAAGGGAAGGTGAAGTCTGGAGGGTGAATCAGAAGAAGCAGAAGAAGGAGAAGGAGAAGGTGAAGTCTGGAGGGTGAATCAGAAGAAGCAGAAGAAGTAGAAGGAGAAGGTGAAATCTGGAGGGTGAATCAGAAGAAGTAGAAGAAGGAGAAGGAGAAGGTGAAGTCTGGAGGGTGAATCAGAAGAAGCAGAAGAAGGAGAAGGAGAAGGTGAAGTCAGGAGGGTGAATCAGAAGATGCAGAAGAAGGAGAAGGAGAAGGTGAAGTCTGGAGGCTGAATCAGAAGAAGCAGAAGAAGGAGAAGGAGAAGGTGAAGACTGGAGGGTGAATCAGAAGAAGTAGAAGAAGGAGAAGCAGAAGGTGAAGACTGGAGAGTGAATCAGAAGAAGTAGAAGAAGTAGAAGGAGAAGGCGAAGTCTGGAGGGTGAATCAGAAGAAGCAGAAGAAGGAGCAGGAGGAGGTGAAGTCTGGAGGGTGAATCAGAAGAAGCAGAAGAAGGAGAAGGAGAAGATGAAGTCTGGAGGTTGAATCAGAAGAAGCAGAAGAAGGAGAAGGAGAAGGTGAGGTCTGGAGGGTGAATCAGTAGAAGCAGAAGAAGGAGAAGGAGAAGGTGAAGTCTGAACGGTGATTCAGAAGAAGCAGAAGAAGGAGAAGGAGAAGGTGAAGTCTGGAGGGTGAATCAGAAGAAGCAGAAGAAGGAGAAGGAGAAGGTGAAGTCTGGAGGGTGAATCAGAAGAAGTAGAAGAAGGAGAAGGAGAAGGTGAAGTCTGGAGGGTGAATCAGAAGAAGTAGAAGAAGGAGAAGGAGAAGGTGAAGTCTGGAGGGTGAATCAGAAGAAGCAGAAGAAGGAGAAGGAGAAGGTGAAGTCTGGAGGGTGAATCAGAAGAAGTAGAAGAAGGAGAAGGAGAAGATAAAGTCTGGAGGGTGAATCAGAAGAAGTAGAAGAAGGAGAAGGAGAAGGTGAAGTCTGGAGGGTGAATCAGAAGAAGCAGAAGAAGGAGAAGGAGAAGGTGACGTCTGGAGGGTGAATCAGAAGAAGCAGAAGAAGGAGAAGGAGAAGGTGAAGTCTGGAGGGTGAATCAGAAGAAGCAGAATAAGGAGAAGGAGAAGGTGAACTCTGGAGGGTGAATCAGAAGAAGCAGAAGAAGGAGAAGGAGAAGGTGAAGTCTGGAGGGTGAATCAGAAGAAGTAGAAGAAGGAGAAGGAGAAGGTGAAGTATGGAGGGTGAAGCAGAAGAAGCAGAATAAGGAGAAGGAGAAGGTGAAGTCTGGAGGGTGAATCAGAAGAAGCAGAAGAAGGAGAAGGAGAAGGTGAAGTCTGGAGGGTGAATCAGAAGAAGTAGAAGAAGGAGAAGGAGAAGGTGAAGTCTGGAGGGTGAAGCAGCAGAAGTAGAAGAAGGAGAAGGAGAAGGTGAAGTCAGGAGGGTGAATCAGAAGAAGTAGAAGAAGGAGAAGGAGAAGGTGAAGTCAGGAGGGTGAATCAGAAGAAGCAGAAGAAGGAGAAGGAGAAGTGAAGTCTGGAGGGTGAATCAGAAGAATCAGAAGAAGGAGAAGGAGAAGGTGAAGTCTGGAGGGTGAATCAGAAGAAGTAGAAGAAGGAGGAGGAGAAGGTGAAGTCTGGAGGGTGAATCAGAAGAAGCAGAAGAAGGAGAAGGAGAAGGTGAAGTCAGGGGGGTGAAGCAGAAGAAGTAGAAGAAGGAGAAGGAGAAGGTGAAGTCAGGAGGGTGAAGCAGAAGAAGCAGAAGAAGGAGAAGGAGTAGGTGAAGTCTGGAGGGCGTAGCAGAAGAAGCAGAAGAAGGAGAAGGAGAAGGTGAAGATTGGAGGGTGAAGCAGAAGAAGCAGAAGAAGGAGAAGGAGAAGGTGAAGTCTGGAGGGTGAATCAGAAGAAGTAGAAGAAGGAGAAGGAGAAGGTGAAGTCTGGAGGGTGTATCAGAAGAAGTAGAAGAAGGAGAAGGAGAAGGTGAAGTCTGGAGGGTGAATCAGAAGAAGCAGAAGAAGGAGAAGGAGAAGGTGAAGTCTGGAGGGAGAAGCAGAAGAAGTAGAAGAATGAGAAGGAGAAGGTGAAGTCTGGAGGGTGAATCAGAAGAAGTAGAAGAAGGAGAAGGAGAAGGAGAAGTCTGGAGGGTGAAGCAGAAGAAGTAGAAGAAGTAGAAGGAGAAGGTGAAGTCTGGAGGATGAATCAGAAGAAGTAGAAGAAGGAGAAGAAGAAGGTGAAGTCAGGAGGGTGAATCAGAAGAAGTAGAAGAAGGAGAAGGAGAAGATGAAGTCAGGAGGGTGAATCAGAAGAAGCACAAGAAGGAGAAGGAGAAGGTGAAGTCTGGAGGGTGAATCAGAAGAATCAGAAGAAGGAGAAGGAGAAGGTGAAGTCTGGAGGGTGAATCAGAAGAAGCAGAAGAAAGAGAAGGAGAAGGTGAAGTCTGGAGGGTGAAGCAGAAGAAGCAGAAGAAGGAGAAGGAGAAGGTGAAGACTGGAGGGTGAATCAGAAGAAGTATAAGAAGGAGAAGGAGAAGGTGAAGTCTGGAGGGTGAATCAGAAGAAGTAGAAGAAGGAGAAGGAGAAGGTGAAGTCAGGAGGGTGAATCAGAAGAAGTACACAAAGGAGAAGGAGAAGGTGAAGTCTGGAGGGTGAATCAGAAGAAGCAGAAGAAGGAGAAGGAGAAGGTGAAGTCTGGAGGGTGAATCAGAAGAAGTAGAAGAAGGAGAAGGAGAAGGTGAAGTCTGGAGGGTGAATCAGAAGAAGCAGAAGAAGGAGAAGGAGAAGGTGAAGTCTGGAGGGTGAATCAGAAGAAGCAGAAGAAGGAGAAGGGAAGGTGAAGTCTGGAGGGTGAATCAGAAGAAGCAGAAGAAGGAGAAGGAGAAGGTGAAGTCTGGAGGGTGAATCAGAAGAAGCAGAAGAAGTAGAAGGAGAAGGTGAAATCTGGAGGGTGAATCAGAAGAAGTAGAAGAAGGAGAAGGAGAAGGTGAAGTCTGGAGGGTGAATCAGAAGAAGCAGAAGAAGGAGAAGGAGAAGGTGAAGTCAGGAGGGTGAATCAGAAGATGCAGAAGAAGGAGAAGGAGAAGGTGAAGTCTGGAGGGTGAAGCAGAAGAAGCAGAAGAAGGAGAAGGAGAAGGTGAAGACTGGAGGGTGAATCAGAAGAAGTAGAAGAAGGAGAAGCAGAAGGTGAAGACTGGAGAGTGAATCAGAAGAAGTAGAAGAAGTAGAAGGAGAAGGCGAAGTCTGGAGGGTGAATCAGAAGAAGCAGAAGAAGGAGCAGGAGGAGGTGAAGTCTGGAGGGTGAATCAGAAGAAGCAGAAGAAGGAGAAGGAGAAGATGAAGTCTGGAGGGTGAATCAGAAGAAGTAGAAGAAGGAGAAGGAGAAGGTGAAGTCTGGAGGGTGAATCAGAAGAAGTAGAAGAAGGAGAAGGAGAAGGTGAAGTCTGGAGGGTGAATCAGAAGAAGCAGAAGAAGGAGAAGGTGAAGGTGAAGTCTGGAGGGTGAATCAGAAGAAGTAGAAGAAGGAGAAGGAGAAGGTGTAGTCTGGAGAGTGAATCAGAAGAAGTAGACGAACGAGAAGGAGAAGGTGAAGTCTGGAGGGTGAAGCAGAAGAAGCAGAAGAAGAAGAAGGAGAAGGTGAAGTCTGGAGGGTGAATCAGAAGAAGCAGAAGAAGGAGAAGGAGAAGGTGAAGTCTGGAGGGTGAATCAGAAGAAGCAGAAGAAGGAGAAGGAGAAGGTGAAGTCTGGAGGGTGAATCAGAAGAAGCAGAAGAAGTAGAAGGAGAAGGTGAAGTCTGGAGGGTGAATCAGAAGAAGTAGAAGAAGGAGAAGGAGAAGGTGAAGTCTGGAGGGTGAATCAGAAGAAGCAGAAGAAGGAGAAGGAGAAGGTGAAGTCAGGAGGGTGAATCAGAAGAAGCAGAAGAAGGAGAAGGAGAAGGTGAAGTCTGGAGGGTGAATCAGAAGAAGCAGAAGAAGGAGAAGGAGAAGGTGAAGTCTGGAGGGTGAATCAGAAGAAGTAGAAGAAGGAGAAGGAGCAGGTGAAGTCTGGAGGGTGAAGCAGAAGAAGCAGAAGAAGGAGAAGGAGAAGGTGAAGTCTGGAGGGTGAATCAGAAGAAGTAGAAGAAGGAGAAGGAGAAGGTGAAGTCAGGAGTGTGAAGCAGAAGAAGGAGAAGGAGAAGTTGAGGTCTGGAGGGTGAAGCAGAAGAATCAGAAGAAGGAGAAGGAGAAGGTGAAGTCTGGAGGGCGAAGCAGAAGAAGCAGAAGAAGGAGAAGGAGAAGGTGAAGTCTGAAGGGCGAAGCAGAAGAAGTAGAAGAAGGAGAAGGAGAAGGTGAAGTCTGGAGGGTGAATCAGAAGAAGCAGAAGAAGGAGAAGGTGAAGGTGAAGTCTGGAGGGTGAATCAGAAGAAGTAGAAGAAGGAGAAGGAGAAGGTGTAGTCTGGAGAGTGAATCAGAAGAAGTAGACGAACGAGAAGGAGAAGGTGAAGTCTGGAGGGTGAATCAGAAGAAGCAGAAGAAGGAGAAGGAGAAGGTGAAGTCTGGAGGGTGAATCAGAAGAAGTAGAAGAAGGAGAAGGAGAAGGTGAAGTCTGGAGGTTGAATCAGAAGAAGCAGAAGAAGGAGAAGGAGAAGGTGAAGTCTGGAGGGTGAATCAGAAGAAGCAGAAGAAGGAGAAGGGAAGGTGAAGTCTGGAGGGTGAATCAGAAGAAGCAGAAGAAGGAGAAGGAGAAGGTGAAGTCTGGAGGGTGAATCAGAAGAAGCAGAAGAAGTAGAAGGAGAAGGTGAAATCTGGAGGGTGAATCAGAAGAAGTAGAAGAAGGAGAAGGAGAAGGTGAAGTCTGGAGGGTGAATCAGAAGAAGCAGAAGAAGGAGAAGGAGAAGGTGAAGTCAGGAGGGTGAATCAGAAGATGCAGAAGAAGGAGAAGGAGAAGGTGAAGTCTGGAGGGTGAATCAGAAGAAGCAGAAGAAGGAGAAGGAGAAGGTGAAGACTGGAGGGTGAATCAGAAGAAGTAGAAGAAGGAGAAGCAGAAGGTGAAGACTGGAGAGTGAATCAGAAGAAGTAGAAGAAGTAGAAGGAGAAGGCGAAGTCTGGAGGGTGAATCAGAAGAAGCAGAAGAAGGAGCAGGAGGAGGTGAAGTCTGGAGGGTGAATCAGAAGAAGCAGAAGAAGGAGAAGGAGAAGATGAAGTCTGGAGGGTGAATCAGAAGAAGCAGAAGAAGGAGAAGGAGAAGGTGAGGTCTGGAGGGTGAATCAGAAGAAGCAGAAGAAGGAGAAGGAGAAGGTGAAGTCTGAACGGTGATTCAGAAGAAGCAGAAGAAGGAGAAGGAGAAGGTGAAGTCTGGAGGGTGAATCAGAAGAAGCAGAAGAAGGAGAAGGAGAAGGTGAAGTCTGGAGGGTGAATCAGAAGAAGTAGAAGAAGGAGAAGGAGAAGGTGAAGTCTGGAGGGTGAATCAGAAGAAGTAGAAGAAGGAGAAGGAGAAGGTGAAGTCTGGAGGGTGAATCAGAAGAAGCAGAAGAAGGAGAAGGAGAAGGTGAAGTCTGGAGGGTGAATCAGAAGAAGTAGAAGAAGGAGAAGGAGAAGATAAAGTCTGGAGGGTGAATCAGAAGAAGTAGAAGAAGGAGAAGGAGAAGGTGAAGTCTGGAGGGTGAATCAGAAGAAGCAGAAGAAGGAGAAGGAGAAGGTGACGTCTGGAGGGTGAATCAGAAGAAGCAGAAGAAGGAGAAGGAGAAGGTGAAGTCTGGAGGGTGAATCAGAAGAAGCAGAATAAGGAGAAGGAGAAGGTGAACTCTGGAGGGTGAATCAGAAGAAGCAGAAGAAGGAGAAGGAGAAGGTGAAGTCTGGAGGGTGAATCAGAAGAAGTAGAAGAAGGAGAAGGAGAAGGTGAAGTATGGAGGGTGAAGCAGAAGAAGCAGAATAAGGAGAAGGAGAAGGTGAAGTCTGGAGGGTGAATCAGAAGAAGCAGAAGAAGGAGAAGGAGAAGGTGAAGTCTGGAGGGTGAATCAGAAGAAGTAGAAGAAGGAGAAGGAGAAGGTGAAGTCTGGAGGGTGAAGCAGCAGAAGTAGAAGAAGGAGAAGGAGAAGGTGAAGTCAGGAGGGTGAATCAGAAGAAGTAGAAGAAGGAGAAGGAGAAGGTGAAGTCAGGAGGGTGAATCAGAAGAAGCAGAAGAAGGAGAAGGAGAAGTGAAGTCTGGAGGGTGAATCAGAAGAATCAGAAGAAGGAGAAGGAGAAGGTGAAGTCTGGAGGGTGAATCAGAAGAAGTAGAAGAAGGAGGAGGAGAAGGTGAAGTCTGGAGGGTGAATCAGAAGAAGCAGAAGAAGGAGAAGGAGAAGGTGAAGTCAGGGGGGTGAAGCAGAAGAATCAGAAGAAGGAGAAGGAGAAGGTGAAGTCTGGAGGGTGAATCAGAAGAAGTAGAAGAAGGAGGAGGAGAAGGTGAAGTCTGGAGGGTGAATCAGAAGAAGCAGAAGAAGGAGAAGGAGAAGGTGAAGTCAGGGGGGTGAAGCAGAAGAAGTAGAAGAAGGAGAAGGAGAAGGTGAAGTCAGGAGGGTGAAGCAGAAGAAGCAGAAGAAGGAGAAGGAGTAGGTGAAGTCTGGAGGGCGTAGCAGAAGAAGCAGAAGAAGGAGAAGGAGAAGGTGAAGATTGGAGGGTGAAGCAGAAGAAGCAGAAGAAGGAGAAGGAGAAGGTGAAGTCTGGAGGGTGAATCAGAAGAAGTAGAAGAAGGAGAAGGAGAAGGTGAAGTCTGGAGGGTGTATCAGAAGAAGTAGAAGAAGGAGAAGGAGAAGGTGAAGTCTGGAGGGTGAATCAGAAGAAGCAGAAGAAGGAGAAGGAGAAGGTGAAGTCTGGAGGGAGAAGCAGAAGAAGTAGAAGAATGAGAAGGAGAAGGTGAAGTCTGGAGGGTGAATCAGAAGAAGTAGAAGAAGGAGAAGGAGAAGGAGAAGTCTGGAGGGTGAAGCAGAAGAAGTAGAAGAAGTAGAAGGAGAAGGTGAAGTCTGGAGGATGAATCAGAAGAAGTAGAAGAAGGAGAAGAAGAAGGTGAAGTCAGGAGGGTGAATCAGAAGAAGTAGAAGAAGGAGAAGGAGAAGATGAAGTCAGGAGGGTGAATCAGAAGAAGCACAAGAAGGAGAAGGAGAAGGTGAAGTCTGGAGGGTGAATCAGAAGAATCAGAAGAAGGAGAAGGAGAAGGTGAAGTCTGGAGGGTGAATCAGAAGAAGCAGAAGAAAGAGAAGGAGAAGGTGAAGTCTGGAGCGTGAAGCAGAAGAAGCAGAAGAAGGAGAAGGAGAAGGTGAAGACTGGAGGGTGAATCAGAAGAAGTATAAGAAGGAGAAGGAGAAGGTGAAGTCTGGAGGGTGAATCAGAAGAAGTAGAAGAAGGAGAAGGAGAAGGTGAAGTCAGGAGGGTGAATCAGAAGAAGTAGACGAAGGAGAAGGAGAAGGTGAAGTCTGGAGGGTGAATCAGAAGAAGCAGAAGAAGGAGAAGGAGAAGGTGAAGTCTGGAGGGTGAATCAGAAGAAGTAGAAGAAGGAGAAGGAGAAGGTGAAGTCTGGAGGGTGAATCAGAAGAAGCAGAAGAAGGAGAAGGAGAAGGTGAAGTCTGGAGGGTGAATCAGAAGAAGCAGAAGAAGGAGAAGGGAAGGTGAAGTCTGGAGGGTGAATCAGAAGAAGCAGAAGAAGGAGAAGGAGAAGGTGAAGTCTGGAGGGTGAATCAGAAGAAGCAGAAGAAGTAGAAGGAGAAGGTGAAATCTGGAGGGTGAATCAGAAGAAGTAGAAGAAGGAGAAGGAGAAGGTGAAGTCTGGAGGGTGAATCAGAAGAAGCAGAAGAAGGAGAAGGAGAAGGTGAAGTCAGGAGGGTGAATCAGAAGATGCAGAAGAAGGAGAAGGAGAAGGTGAAGTCTGGAGGGTGAAGCAGAAGAAGCAGAAGAAGGAGAAGGAGAAGGTGAAGACTGGAGGGTGAATCAGAAGAAGTAGAAGAAGGAGAAGCAGAAGGTGAAGACTGGAGAGTGAATCAGAAGAAGTAGAAGAAGTAGAAGGAGAAGGCGAAGTCTGGAGGGTGAATCAGAAGAAGCAGAAGAAGGAGCAGGAGGAGGTGAAGTCTGGAGGGTGAATCAGAAGAAGCAGAAGAAGGAGAAGGAGAAGATGAAGTCTGGAGGGTGAATCAGAAGAAGTAGAAGAAGGAGAAGGAGAAGGTGAGGTCTGGAGGGTGAATCAGAAGAAGCAGAAGAAGGAGAAGGAGAAGGTGAAGTCTGAACGGTGATTCAGAAGAAGCAGAAGAAGGAGAAGGAGAAGGTGAAGTCTGGAGGGTGAATCAGAAGAAGCAGAAGAAGGAGAAGGAGAAGGTGAAGTCTGGAGGGTGAATCAGAAGAAGTAGAAGAAGGAGAAGGAGAAGGTGAAGTCTGGAGGGTGAATCAGAAGAAGTAGAAGAAGGAGAAGGAGAAGGTGAAGTCTGGAGGGTGAATCAGAAGAAGCAGAAGAAGGAGAAGGAGAAGGTGAAGTCTGGAGGGTGAATCAGAAGAAGCAGAAGAAGGAGAAGGAGAAGATGAAGTCTGGAGGGTGAATCAGAAGAAGAAGGAGAAGGAGAAGGTGAAGTCTGGAGGGTGAATCAGAAGAAGCAGAAGAAGGAGAAGGAGAAGGTGACGTCTGGAGGGTGAATCAGAAGAAGCAGAAGAAGGAGAAGGAGAAGGTGAAGTCTGGAGGGTGAATCAGAAGAAGCAGAATAAGGAGAAGGAGAAGGTGAACTCTGGAGGGTGAATCAGAAGAAGCAGAAGAAGGAGAAGGAGAAGGTGAAGTCTGGAGGGTGAATCAGAAGAAGTAGAAGAAGGAGAAGGAGAAGGTGAAGTATGGAGGGTGAAGCAGAAGAAGCAGAATAAGGAGAAGGAGAAGGTGAAGTCTGGAGGGTGAATCAGAAGAAGCAGAAGAAGGAGAAGGAGAAGGTGAAGTCTGGAGGGTGAATCAGAAGAAGTAGAAGAAGGAGAAGGAGAAGGTGAAGTCTGGAGGGTGAAGCAGCAGAAGTAGAAGAAGGAGAAGGAGAAGGTGAAGTCAGGAGGGTGAATCAGAAGAAGTAGAAGAAGGAGAAGGAGAAGGTGAAGTCAGGAGGGTGAATCAGAAGAAGCAGAAGAAGGAGAAGGAGAAGTGAAGTCTGGAGGGTGAATCAGAAGAATCAGAAGAAGGAGAAGGAGAAGGTGAAGTCTGGAGGGTGAATCAGAAGAAGTAGAAGAAGGAGAAGGAGAAGGTGAAGTCTGGAGGGTGAATCAGAAGAAGCAGAAGAAGGAGAAGGAGAAGGTGAAGTCAGGGGGGTGAAGCAGAAGAAGTAGAAGAAGGAGAAGGAGAAGGTGAAGTCTGGAGGGCGTAGCAGAAGAAGCAGAAGAAGGAGAAGGAGAAGGTGAAGATTGGAGGGTGAAGCAGAAGAAGCAGAAGAAGGAGAAGGAGAAGGTGAAGTCTGGAGGGTGAATCAGAAGAAGTAGAAGAAGGAGAAGGAGAAGGTGAAGTCTGGAGGGTGTATCAGAAGAAGTAGAAGAAGGAGAAGGAGAAGGTGAAGTCTGGAGGGTGAATCAGAAGAAGCAGAAGAAGGAGAAGGAGAAGGTGAAGTCTGGAGGGAGAAGCAGAAGAAGTAGAAGAATGAGAAGGAGAAGGTGAAGTCTGGAGGGTGAATCAGAAGAAGTAGAAGAAGGAGAAGGAGAAGGAGAAGTCTGGAGGGTGAAGCAGAAGAAGTAGAAGAAGTAGAAGGAGAAGGTGAAGTCTGGAGGATGAATCAGAAGAAGTAGAAGAAGGAGAAGGAGAAGGTGAAGTCAGGAGGGTGAATCAGAAGAAGTAGAAGAAGGAGAAGGAGAAGATGAAGTCAGGAGGGTGAATCAGAAGAAGCACAAGAAGGAGAAGGAGAAGGTGAAGTCTGGAGGGTGAATCAGAAGAATCAGAAGAAGGAGAAGGAGAAGGTGAAGTCTGGAGGGTGAATCAGAAGAAGCAGAAGAAAGAGAAGGAGAAGGTGAAGTCTGGAGGGTGAAGCAGAAGAAGCAGAAGAAGGAGAAGGAGAAGGTGAAGACTGGAGGGTGAATCAGAAGAAGTATAAGAAGGAGAAGGAGAAGGTGAAGTCTGGAGGGTGAATCAGAAGAAGTAGAAGAAGGAGAAGGAGAAGGTGAAGTCTGGAGGGTGAATCAGAAGAAGTAGAAGAAGGAGAAGGAGAAGGTGAAGTCTGGAGGGAGAATCAGAAGAAGTAGAAGAAGGAGAAGGAGAAGGTGAAGTCAGGAGAGTGAATCAGAAGAAGTAGAAGAAGGAGAAGGAGAAGGTGAGGTCTGGAGGGTGAATCAGAAGAAGCAGAAGAAGGAGAAGGAGAAGGTGAAGTCTGGAGGGTGAATCAGAAGAAGCAGAAGAAGGAGAAGGAGAAGGTGAAGTCTGGAGGGTGAATCAGAAGAAGCAGAAGAAGGAGAAGGAGAAGGTGAAGTCTGGAGGGTGAATCAGAAGAAGCAGAAGAAGGAGAAGGAGAAGGTGAAGTCTGGAGGGTGAATCAGAAGAAGCAGAAGAAGTAGAAGGAGAAGGTGAAGTCTGGAGGGTGAATCAGAAGAAGTAGAAGAAGGAGAAGGAGAAGGTGAAGTCTGGAGGGTGAATCAGAAGAAGCAGAAGAAGGAGAAGTAGAAGGTGAAGTCAGGAGGGTGAATCAGAAGAAGCAGAAGAAGGAGAAGGAGAAGGTGAAGTCTGGAGGGTGAATCAGAAGAAGCAGAAGAAGGAGAAGGAGAAGGTGAGGTCTGGAGGGTGAAGGAGAAGAATCAGAAGAAGGAGAAGGAGAAGGTGAAGTCTGGAGGGCGAAGCAGAAGAAGCAGAAGGAGAAGGTGAAGTCTGGAGGGCGAAGCAGAAGAAGCAGAAGAAGGAGAAGGAGAAGGTGAAGTCTGGAGGGTGAATCAAAAGAAGCAGAAGAAGGAGAAGGAGAAGATGATGTCTGGAGGGTGAATCAGAAGAAGTAGAAGAAGGAGAAGGAGATGGTGAGGTCTGGAGGTGAATCAGAAGAAGCAGAAGAAGGAGAAGGAGAAGGTGAAGTCTGGAGGGTGAATCAGAAGAAGCAGAAGAAGGAGAAGGAGAAGGTGAAGTCTGGAGGGTGAATCAGAAGAAGCAGAAGAAGGAGAAGGAGAAGGTGAAGTCTGGAGGGTGAATTAGAAGAAGCAGAAGAAGGAGAAGGAGAAGGTGAAGTCAGGAGGGTGAATCAGAAGAAGCAGAGGAAGGAAAAGGAGAAGGTGAAGTTAGGAGGGTGAATCAGAAGAAGCAGAAGAAGGAGAAGGAGAAGGTGAAGTCAGGGGGGTGAAGCAGAAGAAGTAGAAGAAGGAGAAGGAGAAGGTGAAGTCAGGAGGTTGAAGCAGAAGAAGCAGAAGAAGGAGAAGGAGAAGGTGAAGTCTGGAGGGCGCAGCAGAAGAAGCAGAAGAAGGAGAAGGAGCAGGTGAAGATTGGAGGGTGAAGCAGAAGAAGCAGAAGAAGGAGAAGGAGAAGGTGAAGTCTGGAGGGTGAATCAGAAGAAGTAGAAGAAAGAGAAGGAGAAGGTGAAGTCAGGAGGGTGAATCAGAACAAGGAGAAGAAGGAGAAGGAGAAGGTGAAGTCTGGAGGGTGAATCAGAAGAAGCAGAAGAAGGAGAAGGAGAAGGTGAAGTCTGGAGGGAGAAGCAGAAGAAGTAGAAGAAGGAGAAGGAGAAGGTGAAGTCTGGAGGTGAATCAGAAGAAGTAGAAGAAGGAGAAGGAGAAGGTGAAGTCTGGAGGGTGAATCAGAAGAAGTAGAAGAAGGAGAAGGAGAAGGTGAAGTCTGGAGGGTGAATCAGAAGAAGCAGAAGAAGGAGAAGGTGAAGGTGAAGTCTGGAGGGTGAATCAGAAGAAGTAGAAGAAGGAGAAGGAGAAGGTGTAGTCTGGAGAGTGAATCAGAAGAAGTAGACGAAGGAGAAGGAGAAGGTGAAGTCTGGAGGGTGAATCAGAAGAAGCAGAAGAAGGAGAAGGAGAAGGTGAAGTCTGGAGGGTGAATCAGAAGAAGTAGAAGAAGGAGAAGGAGAAGGTGAAGTCTGGAGGGTGAATCAGAAGAAGCAGAAGAAGGAGAAGGAGAAGGTGAAGTCTGGAGGGTGAATCAGAAGAAGCAGAAGAAGGAGAAGGGAAGGTGAAGTCTGGAGGGTGAATCAGAAGAAGCAGAAGAAGGAGAAGGAGAAGGTGAAGTCTGGAGGGTGAATCAGAAGAAGCAGAAGAAGTAGAAGGAGAAGGTGAAATCTGGAGGGTGAATCAGAAGAAGTAGAAGAAGGAGAAGGAGAAGGTGAAGTCTGGAGGGTGAATCAGAAGAAGCAGAAGAAGGAGAAGGAGACGGTGAAGTCAGGAGGGTGAATCAGAAGATGCAGAAGAAGGAGAAGGAGAAGGTGAAGTCTGGAGGGTGAATCAGAAGAAGCAGAAGAAGGAGAAGGAGAAGGTGAAGACTGGAGGGTGAATCAGAAGAAGTAGAAGAAGGAGAAGCAGAAGGTGAAGACTGGAGAGTGAATCAGAAGAAGTAGAAGAAGTAGAAGGAGAAGGCGAAGTCTGGAGGGTGAATCAGAAGAAGCAGAAGAAGGAGCAGGAGGAGGTGAAGTCTGGAGGGTGAATCAGAAGAAGCAGAAGAAGGAGAAGGAGACGATGAAGTCTGGAGGGTGAATCAGAAGAAGTAGAAGAAGGAGAAGGAGAAGGTGAGGTCTGGAGGGTGAATCAGAAGAAGCAGAAGAAGGAGAAGGAGAAGGTGAAGTCTGAACGGTGATTCAGAAGAAGCAGAAGAAGGAGAAGGAGAAGGTGAAGTCTGGAGGGTGAATCAGAAGAAGCAGAAGAAGGAGAAGGAGAAGGTGAAGTCTGGAGGGTGAATCAGAAGAAGTAGAAGAAGGAGAAGGAGAAGGTGAAGTCTGGAGGGTGAATCAGAAGAAGTAGAAGAAGGAGAAGGAGAAGGTGAAGTCTGGAGGGTGAATCAGAAGAAGCAGAAGAAGGAGAAGGAGAAGGTGAAGTCTGGAGGGTGAATCAGAAGAAGCAGAAGAAGGAGAAGGAGAAGGTGAAGTCTGGAGGGTGAATTAGAAGAAGCAGAAGAAGGAGAAGGAGAAGGTGAAGTCAGGAGGGTGAATCAGAAGAAGCAGAGGAAGGAAAAGGAGAAGGTGAAGTTAGGAGGGTGAATCAGAAGAAGCAGAAGAAGGAGAAGGAGAAGGTGAAGTCAGGGGGGTGAAGCAGAAGAAGTAGAAGAAGGAGAAGGAGAAGGTGAAGTCAGGAGGTTGAAGCAGAAGAAGTAGAAGAAGGAGAAGGAGAAGGTGAAGTCTGGAGGGCGCAGCAGAAGAAGCAGAAGAAGGAGAAGGAGAAGGTGAAGATTGGAGGGTGAAGCAGAAGAAGCAGAAGAAGGAGAAGGAGAAGGTGAAGTCTGGAGGGTGAATCAGAAGAAGTAGAAGAAGGAGAAGGAGAAGGTGAAGTCAGGAGGGTGAATCAGAACAAGGAGAAGAAGGAGAAGGAGAAGGTGAAGTCTGGAGGGTGAATCAGAAGAAGCAGAAGAAGGAGAAGGAGAAGGTGAAGTCTGGAGGGAGAAGCAGAAGAAGTAGAAGAAGGAGAAGGAGAAGGTGAAGTCTGGAGGTGAATCAGAAGAAGTAGAAGAAGGAGAAGGTGAAGTCTGGAGGGTGAATCAGAAGAAGTAGAAGAAGGAGAAGGAGAAGGTGAAGTCTGGAGGGTGAATCAGAAGAAGCAGAAGAAGGAGAAGGTGAAGGTGAAGTCTGGAGGGTGAATCAGAAGAAGTAGAAGAAGGAGAAGGAGAAGGTGTAGTCTGGAGAGTGAATCAGAAGAAGTAGACGAAGGAGAAGCAGAAGGTGAAGTCTGGAGGGTGAATCAGAAGAAGCAGAAGAAGGAGAAGGAGAAGGTGAAGTCTGGAGGGTGAATCAGAAGAAGTAGAAGAAGGAGAAGGAGAAGGTGAAGTCTGGAGGGTGAATCAGAAGAAGCAGAAGAAGGAGAAGGAGAAGGTGAAGTCTGAACGGTGATTCAGAAGAAGCAGAAGAAGGAGAAGGAGAAGGTGAAGTCTGGAGGGTGAATCAGAAGAAGCAGAAGAAGGAGAAGGAGAAGGTGAAGTCTGGAGGGTGAATCAGAAGAAGTAGAAGAAGGAGAAGGAGAAGGTGAAGTCTGGAGGGTGAATCAGAAGAAGTAGAAGAAGGAGAAGGAGAAGGTGAAGTCTGGAGGGTGAATCAGAAGAAGCAGAAGAAGGAGAAGGAGAAGGTGAAGTCTGGAGGGTGAATCAGAAGAAGCAGAAGAAGGAGAAGGAGAAGGTGAAGTCTGGAGGGTGAATTAGAAGAAGCAGAAGAAGGAGAAGGAGAAGGTGAAGTCAGGAGGGTGAATCAGAAGAAGCAGAGGAAGGAAAAGGAGAAGGTGAAGTTAGGAGGGTGAATCAGAAGAAGCAGAAGAAGGAGAAGGAGAAGGTGAAGTCAGGGGGGTGAAGCAGAAGAAGTAGAAGAAGGAGAAGGAGAAGGTGAAGTCAGGAGGTTGAAGCAGAAGAAGTAGAAGAAGGAGAAGGAGAAGGTGAAGTCTGGAGGGCGCAGCAGAAGAAGCAGAAGAAGGAGAAGGAGAAGGTGAAGATTGGAGGGTGAAGCAGAAGAAGCAGAAGAAGGAGAAGGAGAAGGTGAAGTCTGGAGGGTGAATCAGAAGAAGTAGAAGAAGGAGAAGGAGAAGGTGAAGTCAGGAGGGTGAATCAGAACAAGGAGAAGAAGGAGAAGGAGAAGGTGAAGTCTGGAGGGTGAATCAGAAGAAGCAGAAGAAGGAGAAGGAGAAGGTGAAGTCTGGAGGGAGAAGCAGAAGAAGTAGAAGAAGGAGAAGGAGAAGGTGAAGTCTGGAGGTGAATCAGAAGAAGTAGAAGAAGAAGGAGAAGGTGAAGTCTGGAGGGTGAATCAGAAGAAGTAGAAGAAGGAGAAGGAGAAGGTGAAGTCTGGAGGGTGAATCAGAAGAAGCAGAAGAAGGAGAAGGTGAAGGTGAAGTCTGGAGGGTGAATCAGAAGAAGTAGAAGAAGGAGAAGGAGAAGGTGTAGTCTGGAGAGTGAATCAGAAGAAGTAGACGAAGGAGAAGGAGAAGGTGAAGTCTGGAGGGTGAATCAGAAGAAGCAGAAGAAGGAGAAGGAGAAGGTGAAGTCTGGAGGGTGAATCAGAAGAAGTAGAAGAAGGAGAAGGAGAAGGTGAAGTCTGGAGGGTGAATCAGAAGAAGCAGAAGAAGGAGAAGGAGAAGGTGAAGTCTGAACGGTGATTCAGAAGAAGCAGAAGAAGGAGAAGGAGAAGGTGAAGTCTGGAGGGTGAATCAGAAGAAGCAGAAGAAGGAGAAGGAGAAGGTGAAGTCTGGAGGGTGAATCAGAAGAAGTAGAAGAAGGAGAAGGAGAAGGTGAAGTCTGGAGGGTGAATCAGAAGAAGTAGAAGAAGGAGAAGGTGAAGTCTGGAGGGTGAATCAGAAGAAGCAGAAGAAGGAGAAGGAGAAGGTGAAGTCTGGAGGGTGAATCAGAAGAAGCAGAAGAAGGAGAAGGAGAAGATGAAGTCTGGAGGGTGAATCAGAAGAAGAAGGAGAAGGAGAAGGTGAAGTCTGGAGGGTGAATCAGAAGAAGCAGAAGAAGGAGAAGGAGAAGGTGAAGTCTGGAGGGTGAATCAGAAGAAGTAGAAGAAGGAGAAGGTGAAGTCTGGAGGGTGAATCAGAAGAAGCAGAAGAAGGAGAAGGAGAAGGTGAAGTCTGGAGGGTGAATCAGAAGAAGCAGAAGAAGGAGAAGGAGAAGATGAAGTCTGGAGGGTGAATCAGAAGAAGAAGGAGAAGGAGAAGGTGAAGTCTGGAGGGTGAATCAGAAGAAGCAGAAGAAGGAGAAGGAGAAGGTGACGTCTGGAGGGTGAATCAGAAGAAGCAGAAGAAGGAGAAGGAGAAGGTGAAGTCTGGAGGGTGAATCAGAAGAAGCAGAAGAAGGAGAAGGAGAAGGTGAAGTCTGGAGGGTGAATCAGAAGAAGTAGAAGAAGAAGAAGGAGAAGGTGAAGTCTGGAGGGTGAATCAGAAGAAGCAGAAGAAGGAGAAGGAGAAGGTGAAGTCTGGAGGGTGAATCAGAAGAAGCAGAAGAAGGAGAAGGAGAAGATGAAGTCTGGAGGGTGAATCAGAAGAAGAAGGAGAAGGAGAAGGTGAAGTCTGGAGGGTGAATCAGAAGAAGCAGAAGAAGGAGAAGGAGAAGGTGACGTCTGGAGGGTGAATCAGAAGAAGCAGAAGAAGGAGAAGGAGAAGGTGAAGTCTGGAGGGTGAATCAGAAGAAGCAGAATAAGGAGAAGGAGAAGGTGAAGTCTGGAGGGTGAATCAGAAGAAGCAGAATAAGGAGAAGGAGAAGGTGAACTCTGGAGGGTGAATCAGAAGAAGCAGAAGAAGGAGAAGGAGAAGGTGAAGTCTGGAGGGTGAATCAGAAGAAGTAGAAGAAGGAGAAGGAGAAGGTGAAGTATGGAGGGTGAAGCAGAAGAAGCAGAATAAGGAGAAGGAGAAGGTGAAGTCTGGAGGGTGAATCAGAAGAAGCAGAAGAAGGAGAAGGAGAAGGTGAAGTCTGGAGGGTGAATCAGAAGAAGTAGAAGAAGGAGAAGGAGAAGGTGAAGTCTGGAGGGTGAAGCAGCAGAAGTAGAAGAAGGAGAAGGAGAAGGTGAAGTCAGGAGGGTGAATCAGAAGAAGTAGAAGAAGGAGAAGGAGAAGGTGAAGTCAGGAGGGTGAATCAGAAGAAGCAGAAGAAGGAGAAGGAGAAGTGAAGTCTGGAGGGTGAATCAGAAGAATCAGAAGAAGGAGAAGGAGAAGGTGAAGTCTGGAGGGTGAATCAGAAGAAGTAGAAGAAGGAGAAGGAGAAGGTGAAGTCTGGAGGGTGAATCAGAAGAAGCAGAAGAAGGAGAAGGAGAAGGTGAAGTCAGGGGGGTGAAGCAGAAGAAGTAGAAGAAGGAGAAGGAGAAGGTGAAGTCAGGAGGGTGAAGCAGAAGAAGCAGAAGAAGGAGAAGGAGAAGGTGAAGTCTGGAGGGCGTAGCAGAAGAAGCAGAAGAAGGAGAAGGAGAAGGTGAAGATTGGAGGGTGAAGCAGAAGAAGCAGAAGAAGGAGAAGGAGAAGGTGAAGTCTGGAGGGTGAATCAGAAGAAGTAGAAGAAGGAGAAGGAGAAGGTGAAGTCTGGAGGGTGTATCAGAAGAAGTAGAAGAAGGAGAAGGAGAAGGTGAAGTCTGGAGGGTGAATCAGAAGAAGCAGAAGAAGGAGAAGGAGAAGGTGAAGTCTGGAGGGAGAAGCAGAAGAAGTAGAAGAATGAGAAGGAGAAGGTGAAGTCTGGAGGGTGAATCAGAAGAAGTAGAAGAAGGAGAAGGAGAAGGAGAAGTCTGGAGGGTGAAGCAGAAGAAGTAGAAGAAGTAGAAGGAGAAGGTGAAGTCTGGAGGATGAATCAGAAGAAGTAGAAGAAGGAGAAGGAGAAGGTGAAGTCAGGAGGGTGAATCAGAAGAAGTAGAAGAAGGAGAAGGAGAAGATGAAGTCAGGAGGGTGAATCAGAAGAAGCACAAGAAGGAGAAGGAGAAGGTGAAGTCTGGAGGGTGAATCAGAAGAATCAGAAGAAGGAGAAGGAGAAGGTGAAGTCTGGAGGGTGAATCAGAAGAAGCAGAAGAAAGAGAAGGAGAAGGTGAAGTCTGGAGGGTGAAGCAGAAGAAGCAGAAGAAGGAGAAGGAGAAGGTGAAGACTGGAGGGTGAATCAGAAGAAGTATAAGAAGGAGAAGGAGAAGGTGAAGTCTGGAGGGTGAATCAGAAGAAGTAGAAGAAGGAGAAGGAGAAGTTGAAGTCTGGAGGGTGAATCAGAAGAAGTAGAAGAAGGAGAAGGAGAAGGTGAAGTCTGGAGGGAGAATCAGAAGAAGTAGAAGAAGGAGAAGGAGAAGGTGAAGTCAGGAGGGTGAATCAGAAGAAGTAGAAGAAGGAGAAGGAGAAGGTGAGGTCTGGAGGGTGAATCAGAAGAAGCAGAAGAAGGAGAAGGAGAAGGTGAAGTCTGGAGGGTGAATCAGAAGAAGCAGAAGAAGGAGAAGGAGAAGGTGAAGTCTGGAGGGTGAATCAGAAGAAGCAGAAGAAGGAGAAGGAGAAGGTGAAGTCTGGAGGGTGAATCAGAAGAAGCAGAAGAAGGAGAAGGAGAAGGTGAAGTCTGGAGGGTGAATCAGAAGAAGCAGAAGAAGTAGAAGGAGAAGGTGAAGTCTGGAGGGTGAATCAGAAGAAGTAGAAGAAGGAGAAGGAGAAGGTGAAGTCTGGAGGGTGAATCAGAAGAAGCAGAAGAAGGAGAAGTAGAAGGTGAAGTCAGGAGGGTGAATCAGAAGAAGCAGAAGAAGGAGAAGGAGAAGGTGAAGTCTGGAGGGTGAATCAGAAGAAGCAGAAGAAGGAGAAGGAGAAGGTGAGGTCTGGAGGGTGAAGGAGAAGAATCAGAAGAAGGAGAAGGAGAAGGTGAAGTCTGGAGGGCGAAGCAGAAGAAGCAGAAGGAGAAGGTGAAGTCTGGAGGGCGAAGCAGAAGAAGCAGAAGAAGGAGAAGGAGAAGGTGAAGTCTGGAGGGTGAATCAAAAGAAGCAGAAGAAGGAGAAGGAGAAGATGATGTCTGGAGGGTGAATCAGAAGAAGTAGAAGAAGGAGAAGGAGATGGTGAGGTCTGGAGGTGAATCAGAAGAAGCAGAAGAAGGAGAAGGAGAAGGTGAAGTCTGGAGGGTGAATCAGAAGAAGCAGAAGAAGGAGAAGGAGAAGGTGAAGTCTGGAGGGTGAATCAGAAGAAGCAGAAGAAGGAGAAGGAGAAGGTGAAGTCTGGAGGGTGAATTAGAAGAAGCAGAAGAAGGAGAAGGAGAAGGTGAAGTCAGGAGGGTGAATCAGAAGAAGCAGAGGAAGGAAAAGGAGAAGGTGAAGTTAGGAGGGTGAATCAGAAGAAGCAGAAGAAGGAGAAGGAGAAGGTGAAGTCAGGGGGGTGAAGCAGAAGAAGTAGAAGAAGGAGAAGGAGAAGGTGAAGTCAGGAGGTTGAAGCAGAAGAAGCAGAAGAAGGAGAAGGAGAAGGTGAAGTCTGGAGGGCGCAGCAGAAGAAGCAGAAGAAGGAGAAGGAGAAGGTGAAGATTGGAGGGTGAAGCAGAAGAAGCAGAAGAAGGAGAAGGAGAAGGTGAAGTCTGGAGGGTGAATCAGAAGAAGTAGAAGAAGGAGAAGGAGAAGGTGAAGTCAGGAGGGTGAATCAGAACAAGGAGAAGAAGGAGAAGGAGAAGGTGAAGTCTGGAGGGTGAATCAGAAGAAGCAGAAGAAGGAGAAGGAGAAGGTGAAGTCTGGAGGGAGAAGCAGAAGAAGTAGAAGAAGGAGAAGGAGAAGGTGAAGTCTGGAGGTGAATCAGAAGAAGTAGAAGAAGGAGAAGGAGAAGGTGAAGTCTGGAGGGTGAATCAGAAGAAGTAGAAGAAGGAGAAGGAGAAGGTGAAGTCTGGAGGGTGAATCAGAAGAAGCAGAAGAAGGAGAAGGTGAAGGTGAAGTCTGGAGGGTGAATCAGAAGAAGTAGAAGAAGGAGAAGGAGAAGGTGTAGTCTGGAGAGTGAATCAGAAGAAGTAGACGAAGGAGAAGGAGAAGGTGAAGTCTGGAGGGTGAATCAGAAGAAGCAGAAGAAGGAGAAGGAGAAGGTGAAGTCTGGAGGGTGAATCAGAAGAAGTAGAAGAAGGAGAAGGAGAAGGTGAAGTATGGAGGGTGAATCAGAAGAAGCAGAAGAAGGAGAAGGAGAAGGTGAAGTCTGGAGGGTGAATCAGAAGAAGCAGAAGAAGGAGAAGGGAAGGTGAAGTCTGGAGGGTGAATCAGAAGAAGCAGAAGAAGGAGAAGGAGAAGGTGAAGTCTGGAGGGTGAATCAGAAGAAGCAGAAGAAGTAGAAGGAGAAGGTGAAATCTGGAGGGTGAATCAGAAGAAGTAGAAGAAGGAGAAGGAGAAGGTGAAGTCTGGAGGGTGAATCAGAAGAAGCAGAAGAAGGAGAAGGAGACGGTGAAGTCAGGAGGGTGAATCAGAAGATGCAGAAGAAGGAGAAGGAGAAGGTGAAGTCTGGAGGGTGAATCAGAAGAAGCAGAAGAAGGAGAAGGAGAAGGTGTAGACTGGAGGGTGAATCAGAAGAAGTAGAAGAAGGAGAAGCAGAAGGTGAAGACTGGAGAGTGAATCAGAAGAAGTAGAAGAAGTAGAAGGAGAAGGCGAAGTCTGGAGGGTGAATCAGAAGAAGCAGAAGAAGGAGCAGGAGGAGGTGAAGTCTGGAGGGTGAATCAGAAGAAGCAGAAGAAGGAGAAGGAGAAGATGAAGTCTGGAGGGTGAATCAGAAGAAGTAGAAGAAGGAGAAGGAGAAGGTGAGGTCTGGAGGGTGAATCAGAAGAAGCAGAAGAAGGAGAAGGAGAAGGTGAAGTCTGAACGGTGATTCAGAAGAAGCAGAAGAAGGAGAAGGAGAAGGTGAAGTCTGGAGGGTGAATCAGAAGAAGCAGAAGAAGGAGAAGGAGAAGGTGAAGTCTGGAGGGTGAATCAGAAGAAGTAGAAGAAGGAGAAGGAGAAGGTGAAGTCTGGAGGGTGAATCAGAAGAAGTAGAAGAAGGAGAAGGAGAAGGTGAAGTCTGGAGGGTGAATCAGAAGAAGCAGAAGAAGGAGAAGGAGAAGGTGAAGTCTGGAGGGTGAATCAGAAGAAGCAGAAGAAGGAGAAGGAGAAGGTGAAGTCTGGAGGGTGAATTAGAAGAAGCAGAAGAAGGAGAAGGAGAAGGTGAAGTCAGGAGGGTGAATCAGAAGAAGCAGAGGAAGGAAAAGGAGAAGGTGAAGTTAGGAGGGTGAATCAGAAGAATCAGAAGAAGGAGAAGGAGAAGGTGAAGTCAGGGGGGTGAAGCAGAAGAAGTAGAAGAAGGAGAAGGAGAAGGTGAAGTCAGGAGGTTGAAGCACAAGAAGTAGAAGAAGGAGAAGGAGAAGGTGAAGTCTGGAGGGCGCAGCAGAAGAAGCAGAAGAAGGAGAAGGAGAAGGTGAAGATTGGAGGGTGAAGCAGAAGAAGCAGAAGAAGGAGAAGGAGAAGGTGAAGTCTGGAGGGTGAATCAGAAGAAGTAGAAGAAGGAGAAGGAGAAGGTGAAGTCAGGAGGGTGAATCAGAACAAGGAGAAGAAGGAGAAGGAGAAGGTGAAGTCTGGAGGGTGAATCAGAAGAAGCAGAAGAAGGAGAAGGAGAAGGTGAAGTCTGGAGGGAGAAGCAGAAGAAGTAGAAGAAGGAGAAGGAGAAGGTGAAGTCTGGAGGTGAATCAGAAGAAGTAGAAGAAGGAGAAGGAGAAGGTGAAGTCTGGAGGGTGAATCAGAAGAAGTAGAAGAAGGAGAAGGAGAAGCTGAAGTCTGGAGGGTGAATCAGAAGAAGCAGAAGAAGGAGAAGGTGAAGGTGAAGTCTGGAGGGTGAATCAGAAGAAGTAGAAGAAGGAGAAGGAGAAGGTGTAGTCTGGAGAGTGAATCAGAAGAAGTAGACGAAGGAGAAGGAGAAGGTGAAGTCTGGAGGGTGAATCAGAAGAAGCAGAAGAAGGAGAAGGAGAAGGTGAAGTCTGGAGGGTGAATCAGAAGAAGTAGAAGAAGGAGAAGGAGAAGGTGAAGTCTGGAGGGTGAATCAGAAGAAGCAGAAGAAGGAGAAGGAGAAGGTGAAGTCTGGAGGGTGAATCAGAAGAAGCAGAAGAAGGAGAAGGGAAGGTGAAGTCTGGAGGGTGAATCAGAAGAAGCAGAAGAAGGAGAAGGAGAAGGTGAAGTCTGGAGGGTGAATCAGAAGAAGCAGAAGAAGTAGAAGGAGAAGGTGAAATCTGGAGGGTGAATCAGAAGAAGTAGAAGAAGGAGAAGGAGAAGGTGAAGTCTGGAGGGTGAATCAGAAGAAGCAGAAGAAGGAGAAGGAGAAGGTGAAGTCAGGAGGGTGAATCAGAAGATGCAGAAGAAGGAGAAGGAGAAGGTGAAGTCTGGAGGGTGAATCAGAAGAAGCAGAAGAAGGAGAAGGAGAAGGTGAAGACTGGAGGGTGAATCAGAAGAAGTAGAAGAAGGAGAAGCAGAAGGTGAAGACTGGAGAGTGAATCAGAAGAAGTAGAAGAAGTAGAAGGAGAAGGCGAAGTCTGGAGGGTGAATCAGAAGAAGCAGAAGAAGGAGCAGGAGGAGGTGAAGTCTGGAGGGTGAATCAGAAGAAGCAGAAGAAGGAGAAGGAGAAGATGAAGTCTGGAGGGTGAATCAGAAGAAGTAGAAGAAGGAGAAGGAGAAGGTGAGGTCTGGAGGGTGAATCAGAAGAAGCAGAAGAAGGAGAAGGAGAAGGTGAAGTCTGAACGGTGATTCAGAAGAAGCAGAAGAAGGAGAAGGAGAAGGTGAAGTCTGGAGGGTGAATCAGAAGAAGCAGAAGAAGGAGAAGGAGAAGGTGAAGTCTGGAGGGTGAATCAGAAGAAGTAGAAGAAGGAGAAGGAGAAGGTGAAGTCTGGAGGGTGAATCAGAAGAAGTAGAAGAAGGAGAAGGAGAAGGTGAAGTCTGGAGGGTGAATCAGAAGAAGCAGAAGAAGGAGAAGGAGAAGGTGAAGTCTGGAGGGTGAATCAGAAGAAGCAGAAGAAGGAGAAGGAGTAGATGAAGTCTGGAGGGTGAATCAGAAAAAGTAGAAGAAGGAGAAGGAGAAGGTGAAGTCTGGAGGGTGAATCAGAAGAAGCAGAAGAAGGAGAAGGAGAAGGTGACGTCTGGAGGGTGAATCAGAAGAAGCAGAAGAAGGAGAAGGAGAAGGTGAAGTCTGGAGGGTGAATCAGAAGAAGTAGAAGAAGGAGAAGGAGAAGGTGAAGTCTGGAGGGTGAATCAGAAGAAGCAGAAGAAGGAGAAGGAGAAGGTGAAGTCTGGAGGGTGAAGCAGAAGAAGCAGAATAAGGAGAAGGAGAAGGTGAAGTCTGGAGGGTGAATCAGAAGAAGCAGAAGAAGGAGAAGGAGAAGGTGAAGTCTGGAGGCTGAATCAGAAGAAGAAGAAGAAGGAGAAGGAGAAGGTGAAGTCTGGAGGGTGAAGCAGCAGAAGTAGAAGAAGGAGAAGGAGAAGGTGAAGTCAGGAGGGTGAATCAGAAGAAGTAGAAGAAGGAGAAGGAGAAGGTGAAGTCAGGAGGGTGAATCAGAAGAAGCAGAAGAAGGAGAAGGAGAAGTGAAGTCTGGAGGGTGAATCAGAAGAATCAGAAGAAGGAGAAGGAGAAGGTGAAGTCTGGAGGGTGAATCAGAAGAAGTAGAAGAAGGAGAAGGAGAAGGTGAAGTCTGGAGGGTGAATTAGAAGAAGCAGAAGAAGGAGAAGGAGAAGGTGAAGTCAGGGGGGTGAAGCAGAAGAAGTAGAAGAAGGAGAAGGAGAAGGTGAAGTCAGGAGGGTGAAGCAGAAGAAGCAGTAGAAGGAGAAGGAGAAGGTGAAGTCTGGAGGGCGTAGCAGAAGAAGCAGAAGAAGGAGAAGGAGAAGGTGAAGATTGGAGGGTGAAGCAGAAGAAGCAGAAGAAGGAGAAGGAGAAGGTGAAGTCTGGAGGGTGAATCAGAAGAAGTAGAAGAAGGAGAAGGAGAAGGTGAAGTCAGGAGGGTGAATCAGAAGAAGTAGAAGAAGGAGAAGGAGATGGTGAAGTCTGGAGGGTGAATCAGAAGAAGCAGAAGAAGGAGAAGGAGAAGGTGAAGTCTGGAGGGAGAAGCAGAAGAAGTAGAAGAAGGAGAAGGAGAAGGTGAAGTCTGGAGGGTGAATCAGAAGAAGTAGAAGAAGGAGAAGGAGAAGGTGAAGTCTGGAGGGTGAATCAGAAGACGTAGAAGAAGGAGAAGGAGAAGGTGAAGTCTGGAGGGTGAATCAGAAGAAGCAGAAAAAGGAGAAGGTGAAGGTGAAGTCTGGAGGGTGAATCAGAAGAAGTAGAAGATGGAGAAGGAGAAGGTGTAGTCTGGAGGGTGAATCAGAAGAAGTAGACGAAGGAGAAGGAGAAGGTGAAGCCTGGAGGGTGAATCAGAAGAAGCAGAAGAAGGAGAAGGAGAAGGTGAAGTCTGGAGGGTGAATCAGAAGAAGTAGAAGAAGGAGAAGGAGAAGTAGATGTCTGGAGGGTGAATCAGAAGAAGTAGAAGAAGGAGAAGGAGAAGGTGAAGTCTGGAGGGTGAATCAGAAGAAGCAGAAGAAGGAGAAGGAGAAGGTGAAGTCTGGAGGGTGAATCAGAAGAAGCAGAAGAAGGAGAAGGAGAAGATAAAGTCTGGAGGGTGAATCAGAAGAAGTAGAAGAAGGAGAAGGAGGTGGTGAGGTCTCGAGGGTGAATCAGAAGAAGCAGAAGAAGGAGAAGGAGACGGTGAAGTCTGGAGGGTGAATCAGAAGAAGCAGAAGAAGGAGAAGGAGAAGGTGAAGTCTGGAGGGTGAATCAGAAGAAGCAGAAGAAGGAGAAGGAGAAGGTGAAGTCTGGAGGGCGCAGCAGAAGAAGCAGAAGAAGGAGAAGGAGAAGGTGAAGATTGGAGGGTGAAGCAGAAGAAGCAGAAGAAGGAGAAGGAGAAGGTGAAGTCTGGAGGGTGAATCAGAAGAAGAAGAAGAAGGAGAAGGAGAAGGTGAAGTCAGGAGGTTGAAGCAGAAGAAGCAGAAGAAGGAGAAGGAGACGGTGAAGTCTGGAGGGCGAAGCAGAAGAAGCAGAAGAAGGAGAATTTGAAGGTGAAGTCTGGAGGGTGAAGCAGAAGAAGCAGAAGAAGGAGAAGGAGTAGGTGAAGTCTGGAGGGTGAATCAGTAGAAGTAGAAGAAGGAGAAGGAGAAGGTGAAGTCAGGAGGGTGAAGCAGAAGAAGCAGAAGAAGGAGAAGGAGAAGGTGAAGTCTGGAGGGTGAAGCAGAAGAAGCAGAAGAAGGAGAAGGAGAAGTTGAAGTCTGGAGGGTGAAGCAGTCGAAGCAGAAGAAGGAGAAGGAGATGGTGAAGTCAGGAGGGTGAATCAGAAGAAGTAGAAGAAGGAGAAGGAGAAGGTGAAGTCTGGAGGGTGAATCAGAAGAAGCAGAAGAAGGACAAGGAGAAGGTGAAGTCAGGAGGGTGAATCAGAAGAAGCAGAAGAAGGAGAAGGAGAAGGTGAAGTCTGGAGGGTGAATCAGAAGAAGCAGAAGAAGGAGAAGGAGAAGGTGAAGACTGGAGGGTGAATCAGAAGAAGTAGAAGAAGGAGAAGGAGACGGTGAAGTCTGTAGCGTGAATCAGAAGAAGTAGAAGAAGAAGAAGGAGAAGGCGAAGTCTGGAGGGTGAATCAGAAGAAGCAGAAGAAGGAGAAGGAGAGGGTGAAGTGTGGAGGATGAATCAGAAGAAGCAGAAGAAGGAGAAGGAGAAGATGAAGTCTGGAGGGTGAATCAGAAGAAGTAGAAGAAGGAGAAGGAGAAGGTGAGGTCTGGAGGGTGAATCAGAAGAAGCAGAAGAAGGAGAAGGAGAAGGTGAAGTCTGAAGTGTGAATCAGAAGAAGCAGAAGAAGGAGAAGGAGAAGGTGAAGTCTGGAGGGGGAATCAGAAGAAGCAGAAGAAGGAGAAGGTGAAGTCTGGAGGGTGAATCAGAAGAAGTAGAAGAAGGAAAAGGAGAAGGTGAAGCCTGGAGGGTGAAGCAGAAGAAGTAGAAGAAGGAGAAGGAGAAGGTGAAGTCAGGAGGCTGTATCAGAAGAAGTAGAAGAAGGAGAAGGAGAAGGTGAAGTCAGGAGGGTGAATCGGAAGAAGCAGAAGAAGGAGAAGGAGATGGTGAAGTCTGGAGGGTGAATCAGAAGAATCAGAAGAAGGAGAAGGAGAAGGTGAAGTCTTGAGGCTGTATCAGAAGAAGCAGAAGAAAGAGAAGGAGAAGGTGAAGTCTGGGGGGTGAAGCTGAAGAAGCAGAAGAAGGAGAAGGAGATGGGGAGGTCTGGAGGGTGAATCGGAAGAAGCAGAAGAAGCAGAAGGAGAAGGTGAAGTCTGGAGGGTGAATCAGATGAAGTAGAAGAAGGAGAAGGAGAAGGTGAAGTCTGGAGGGTGAATCAGAAGAAGTAGAAGAAGGAGAAGGTGAGGCCTGGAGGGTGAATCAGAAGAAGCAGAAGAAGGAGGAGGAGAAGGTGAAGTCTGGAGGGTGAATCAGAAGAAGCAGAAAAAGGAGAAGGAGAAGGTGAAGTCAGGAGTGTGAATCAGAAGAAGCAGAAGAAGGAGAAGGAGAAGGTGAAGTTAGGAGGGTGAATCAGAAGAAGCAGAAGAAGGAGAAGGAGAAGGTGAAGTCAGGGGGGTGAAGCAGAAGAAGTAGAAGAAGGAGAAGGAGAAGGTGAAGTCAGGAGGCTGAAGCAGAAGAAGTAGAAGAAGGAGAAGGAGAAGGTGAAGTCTGGAGGGCGCAGGAGAAGAAGCAGAAGAAGGAGAAGGAGAAGGTGAAGTCTGGAGGGTGAAGCAGAAGAAGCAGAAGAAGGAGAAGGAGAAGGTGAAGTGTGGAGGGTGAATCAGAAGAAGTAGAAGAAGGAGAAGGAGAAGGTGAAGTCAGGAGGGTGAAGCAGAAGAAGCAGAAGAAGTAGAAGGAGAAGGTGAAGTCTGGAGGGTGAAGCAGAAGAAGCAGAAGAAGGAGAAGGAGAAGGTGAAGTCTGGAGGGCGAAGCAGAAGAAGCAGAAGAAGGAGAAGGAGAAGGTGAAGTCTGGAGGGTGAAGCAGAAGAAGCAGTAGAAGGAGAAGGAGAAGGTGAAGTCTGGAGGGTGAATCAGATGAAGTAGAAGAAGGTGAAGGAGAAGTTGAAGTCAGGAGGGTGAAGCAGAAGAAGCAGAAGAAGGAGAAGGAGAAGGTGACGTCTGGAGGGTGAAGCAGAAGAAGCAGGAGAAGGAGAAGGTGAAGTCTGGAGGGTGAAGCAGAAGAAACAGAAGAAGGAAAAGGAGAAGGTGAAGTCAGGAGGGTGAATCAGAAGAAGTAGAAGAAGGAGAAGGAGAAGGTGAAGTCTGGAGGGCGAATCAGAAGAAGTAGATAAGGAGTAGGAGAAGGTGTAGTCTGGAGGGTGAATCAGAAGAAGTAGACGAAGGAGAAGGAGAAGGTGAAGTCTGGAGTGTGAATCAGAAGAAGCAGAAGAAGGAGAAGGAGAAGGTGAAGTCTGGAGGGTGAATCAGAAGAAGTAGAAGAAGGAGAAGGAGAAGGTGAAGTCTGGAGGGTGAATCAGAAGAAGCAGAAGAAGGAGAAGGAGAAGGTGAAGTCTGGAGGGTGAATCAGAAGAAGCAGAAGAAGGAGAAGGAGAAGGTGAAGTCTGGAGGGTGAATCAGAAGAAGCAGAAGAAGGAGAAGGAGAAGGTGAAGTCTGGAGGGAGAATCAGAAGAAGCAGAAGAAGTAGAAGGAGAAGGTGAAGTCTGGAGGGTGAATCAGAAGAAGTAGAAGAAGGAGAAGGAGAAGGTGAAGTCTGGAGCGTGAATCAGAAGAAGCAGAAGAAGGAGAAGGAGAAGGTGAAGTCAGGAGGGTGAATCAGAAGAAGCAGAAGAAGGAGAAGGAGCAGGTGAAGTCTGGAGGGTGAATCAGAAGAAGCAGAAGAAGGAGAAGGAGAACGTGAAGACTGGAGGGTGAATCAGAAGAAGTAGAAGAAGGAGAAGGAGAAGGGGAAGTCTGGAGGGTGAATCAGAAGAAGCAGAAGAAGGAGAAGGAGAAGGTGAAGTCTGGAGGGTGAATCAGAAGAAGTAGAAGAAGGAGAAGGAGAAGGTGAAGTCTGGAGGGTGAAGCAGAAGAAGTAGAAGAAGGATAAGGAGAAGGTGAAGTCAGGAGGGTGAATCAGAAGAAGTAGAAGAAGGAGAAGGAGAAGGTGAAGTCAGGAGGGTGAATCAGAAGAAGTAGACGAAGGAGAAGGAGAAGGTGAGGTCTGGAGGGTGAATCAGAAGAAGCAGAAGAAGGAGAAGGAGAAGGAGAAGTCTGGAGGGTGAATCAGAAGAAGTAGAAGAAGGAGAAGGAGAAGGTGAAGTCTGGAGGGTGAATCAGAAGAAGCAGAAGAAAGAGAAGGAGAAGGTGAAGTCTGGAGGGTGAAGCAAAAGAAGCAGAAGAAGGAGAAGGAGAAGGTGAAGACTGGAGGGTGAATCAGAAGAAGAAGAAGAAGGAGAAGGAGAAGGTGAAGTCTGGAGGGTGAATTAGAAGAAGTAGAAGAAGGAGAAGGAGAAGGTGAAGTCTGGAGGGTGAATCAGAAGAAGTAGAAGAAGGAGAAGGTGAAGTCTGGAGGGTGAATCAGAAGAAGTAGAAGAAGGAGAAGGAGAAGGTGAAGTCTGGAGTGTGAATCAGAAGAAGCAGAAGAAGGAGAAGGAGAAGGTGAAGTCTGGAGGGTGAATCAGAAGAAGTAGAAGAAGGAGAAGGAGAAGGTGAAGTCTGGAGGGTGAATCAGAAGAAGCAGAAGAAGGAGAAGGAGAAGGTGAAGTCTGGAGGGTGAATCAGAAGAAGCAGAAGAAGGAGAAGGAGAAGGTGAAGTCTGGAGGGTGAATCAGAAGAAGCAGAAGAAGGAGAAGGAGAAGGTGAAGTCTGGAGGGAGAATCAGAAGAAGCAGAAGAAGTAGAAGGAGAAGGTGAAGTCTGGAGGGTGAATCAGAAGAAGTAGAAGAAGGAGAAGGAGAAGGTGAAGTCTGGAGGGTGAATCAGAAGAAGCAGAAGAAGCAGAAGGAGAAGTTAAGTCAGGAGGGTGAATCAGAAGAAGCAGAAGAAGGAGAAGGAGAAGGTGAAGTCTGGAGGGTGAATCAGAAGAAGTAGAAGAAGGAGAAGGAGAAGGTGAAGTCTGGAGGGTGAATCAGAAGAAGTAGAAGAAGGAGAAGGAGAAGGTGAAGTCTGGAGGGTGAAGCAGAAGAAGTAGAAGAAGGATAAGGAGAAGGTGAAGTCAGGAGGGTGAATCAGAAGAAGGAGAAGGAGAAGGTGAAGTCAGGAGGGTGAATCAGAAGAAGTAGAAGAAGGAGAAGGAGAAGGTGAGGTCTGGAGGGTGAATCAGAAGAAGCAGAAGAAGGAGAAGGAGAAGGAGAAGTCTGGAGGGTGAATCAGAAGAAGTAGAAGAAGGAGAAGGAGAAGGTGAAGTCTGGAGGGTGAAGCAGAAGAAGTAGAAGAAGGAGAAGGAGAAGGTGAAGTCAGGAGGGTGAATCAGAAGAAGTAGAAGAAGGAGAAGGAGAAGGTGAAGTCAGGAGGGTGAATCAGAAGAAGCAGAAGAAGGAGAAGGAGAAGGTGAAGTCTGGAGAGTGAATCAGAAGAATCAGAAGAAGGAGAAGGAGAAGGTGAAGTCTGGAGGGCGAAGCAGAAGAAGCAGAAGAAGGAGAAGGAGAAGGTGAAGTCTGCAGGGTGAAGCAGAAGAAGCAGTAGAAGGAGAAGGAAAAGGTGAAGTCTGGAGGGTGAATCAGAAGAAGTAGAAGAAGGAGAAGGAGAAGTTGAAGTCAGGAGTGTGAAGCAGAAGAAGCAGAAGAAGGAGAAGGAGAAGGTGACGTCTGGAGGGTGAAGCAGAAGAAGCAGGAGAAGGAGAAGGTGAAGTCTGGAGGGTGAAGCAGAAGAAACAGAAGAAGGAAAAGGAGAAGGTGAAGTCAGGAGGGTGAATCAGAAGAAGTAAAAGAAGGAGAAGGAGAAGGTGAAGTCTGGAGGGTGAATCACAAGAAGTAGAAAAAGGAGAAGGAGAAGGTGTAGTCTGGAGGGTGAATCAGAAGAAGTAGACGAAGGAGAAGGAGAAGGTGAAGTCTGGAGTGTGAATCAGAAGAAGCAGAAGAAGGAGAAGGAGAAGGTGAAGTCTGGAGGGTGAATCAGAAGAAGTAGAAGAAGGAGAAGGAGAAGGTGAAGTCTGGAGGGTGAATCAGAAGAAGCAGAAGAAGGAGAAGGAGAAGGTGAAGTCTGGAGGGTGAATCAGAAGAAGCAGAAGAAGGAGAAGGAGAAGGTGAAGTCTGGAGGGTGAATCAGAAGAAGCAGAAGAAGGAGAAGGAGAAGGTGAAGTCTGGAGGGAGAATCAGAAGAAGCAGAAGAAGTAGAAGGAGAAGGTGAAGACTGGAGGGTGATTCATTAGAAGTAGAAGAAGGAGAAGGAGAAGGTGAAGTCTGGAGGGTGAATCAGAAGAAGCAGAAGAAGGAGAAGGAGAAGGTGAAGTCTGGAGGGTGAATCAGAAGAAGCAGAAGAAGGAGAAGGAGAAGGTGAAGACTGGAGGGTGAATCAGAAGAAGTAGAAGAAGGAGAAGGAGAAGGTGAAGTCTGGAGGGTGAATCAGAAGAAGCAGAAGAGGGAGAAGGAGAAGGTGAAGTCTGGAGGGTGAATCAGAAGAAGTAGAAGAAGGAGAAGGAGAAGGTGAAGTCTGGAGGGTGAAGCAGAAGTAGTAGAAGAAGGATAAGGAGAAGGTGAAGTCAGGAGGGTGAATCAGTAGAAGTAGAAGAAGGAGAAGGAGAAGGTGAAGTCAGGAGGGTGAATCAGAAGAAGTAGAAGAAGGAGAAGGAGAAGGTGAGGTCTGGAGGGTGAATCAGAAGAAGCAGAAGAAGGAGAAGGAGAAGGAGAAGTCTGGAGGCTGAATCAGAAGAAGTAGAAGAAGGAGAAGGAGAAGGTGAAGTCTGGAGGGTGAAGCAGAAGAAGTAGAAGAAGGAGAAGGAGAAGGTGAAGTCAGGAGGGTGAATCAGAAGAAGTAGAAGAAGGAGAAGGAGAAGGTGAAGTCAGGAGGGTGAATCAGAAGAAGCAGAAGAAGGAGAAGGAGAAGGTGAAGTCTGGAGGGTGAATCAGAAGAAGCAGAAGAAAGAGAAGGAGAAGGTGAAGTCTGGAGGGTGAATCAGAAGAAGCAGAAGAAGGAGAAGGAGAAGGTGAAGTCTGGAGGGAGAATCAGAAGAAGCAGAAGAAGTAGAAGGAGAAGGTGAAGTCTGGAGGGTGAATCAGAAGAAGTAGAAGAAGGAGAAGGAGAAGGTGAAGTCTGGAGGGTGAATCAGAAGAAGCAGAAGAAGCAGAAGGAGAAGTTAAGTCAGGAGGGTGAATCAGAAGAAGCAGAAGAAGGAGAAGGAGAAGGCGAAGTCTGGAGGGTGAATCAGAAGAAGCAGAAGAAGGAGAAGGAGCAGGTGAAGACTGGAGGGTGAATCAGAAGAAGTAGAAGAAGGAGAAGGAGAAGGTGAAGTCTGGAGGGTGAATCAGAAGAAGCAGAAGAAGGAGAAGGAGAAGGTGAAGTCTGGAGGGTGAATCAGAAGAAGTAGAAGAAGGAGAAGGTGAAGTCTGGAGGGTGAAGCAGAAGAAGTAGAAGAAGGATAAGGAGAAGGTGAAGTCAGGAGGGTGAATCAGAAGAAGTAGAAGAAGGAGAAGGAGAAGGTGAAGTCAGGAGGGTGAATCAGAAGAAGTAGAAGAAGGAGAAGGAGAAGGTGAGGTCTGGAGGGTGAATCAGAAGAAGCAGAAGAAGGAGAAGGAGAAGGAGAAGTCTGGAGGGTGAATCAGAAGAAGTAGAAGAAGGAGAAGGAGAAGGTGAAGTCTGGAGGGTGAAGCAGAAGAAGTAGAAGAAGGAGAAGGAGAAGGTGAAGTCAGGAGGGTGAATCAGAAGAAGTAGAAGAAGGAGAAGGAGAAGGTGAAGTCAGGAGGGTGAATCAGAAGAAGCAGAAGAAGGAGAAGGAGACGGTGAAGTCTGGAGGGTGAATCAGAAGAATCAGAAGAAGGAGAAGGAGAAGGTGAAGGCTGGAGGGTGCATCAGAAGTAGCAGAAGAAAGAGAAGGAGAAGGTGAAGTCTGGAGGGTGAAGCAGAAGAAGCAGAAGAAGGAGAAGGAGAAGGTGAAGACTGGAGGGTGAATCAGAAGAAGAAGAAGAAGGAGAAGGAGAAGGTGAAGTCTGGAGGGTGAATTAAAAGAAGTAGAAGAAGGAGAAGGAGAAGGTGAAGTCTGGAGGGTGAATCAGAAGAAGCAGAAGAAGGAGAAGGAGAAGGTGAAGTCTGGAGGGTGAATCAGAAGAAGCAGAAGAAGGAGAAGGAGAAGATGAAGTCTGGAGGGTGAATCAGAAGAAGCAGAAGAAGGAGAAGGAGAAGGTGAAGTCGGGAGGGTGAAGCAGAAGAAGCAGAAGAAGGAGAAGGAGAAGGCGAAGTCTGGAGGGTGAATCAGAAGAAGTAGAAGAAGGAGAAGGAGAAGGAGAAGTCTGGAGGAAGAAGCAGAAGAAGTAGAAGAAGGAGAAGGAGAAGGTGAAGTCTGGAGGGAGAATCAGAAGAAGTAGAGGAAGGAGAAGGAGAAGGTGAAGTCTGGAGGGAGAAGCAGAAGAAGCAGAAGAAGGAGACGGAGAAGATGAAGTCTGGAGGGTGAAACAGAAGAAGCAGAAGAAGGAGAAGGAGAAGGTGAAGTCTGGAGGGTGAATCAGAAGAAGTATAAGAAGGAGAAGGAGAAGGTGAAGTCTGGAGTGTGAATCAGAAGAAGCAGAAGAAGGAGAAGGAGAAGGTGCAGTCAGGAGGGTGAAGCAGAAGAAGTAGAAGAAGGAGAAGGAGAAGGTGAAGTCTGGAGGGTGAAGCAGAAGAAGCAGAAGAAGAAGAAGGAGAAGGTGAAGTCTGGAGGGTGAATCAGAAGAAGCAGAAGAAGGAGAAGGAGAGGGTGAAGTCAGGAGGGTGAAGCAGAAGAAGTAGAACAAGGAGAAGGAGAAGCTGAAGTCTGGAGGGTGAAGCAGAAGAAGCAGAAGAAGGAGAAGGAGAAGGTGAAGTCTGGAGGGTGAATCAGAAGAAGTAGAAGAAGGAGAAGGAGAAGGTGAAGTCTGGAGGGAGAAGGAGAAGAAGTAGAAGAAGGAGAAGGAGCAGGTGAAGTCTGGAGGGTGAATCAGAAGAAGTAGAAGAAGGAGAAGGAGAAGGTGAAGTCTGGAGGGAGAAGCAGAGGAAGCAGAAGAAGGAGAAGGAGAAGGTGAAGTCTGGAGGGAGAAGCAGAAGAAGTAGAAGAAGGAGAAGGAGAAGGTGAAGTCTGGAGGGTGAATCAGAAGAAGTAGAAGAAGGAGAAGGAGAAGGTGAAGTCAGGAGGGTGCATCAGAAGAAGCAGAAGAAGGAGAAGGAGATGGTGAAGTCAGGAGGGTGAAGCAGAAGAAGCAGAAGAAGGAGAAGGAGAAGATGAAGTCTGGAGGGTGAATCAGAAGAAGCAGAAAAAGGAGAAGGAGAAGGTGAAGTCTGGAGGGTGAATCAGAAAAAGTATAAGAAGGAGAAGGAGAAGGTGAAGTCTGGAGTGTGAATCAGAAGAAGCAGAAAAAGGAGAAGGAGAAGGTGCAGTCAGGAGGGTGAAGCAGTAGAAGTAGAAGAAGGAGAAGGAGAAGGTGAAGTCTGGAGGGTGAAGCAGAAGAAGCAGAAGAAGAAGAAGGAGAAGGTGAAGTCTGGAGGGTGAATCAGAAGAAGCAGAAGAAGTAGAAGGAGAAGGTGAAGTCAGGAGGGTGAAGCAGAAGAAGTAGAACAAGGAGAAGGAGAAGCTGAATTCTGGAGGGTGAAGCAGAAGAAGCAGAAGAAGGAGAAGGAGAAGTTGAAGTCTGGAGGGTGAATCAGAAGAAGTAGAAGAAGGAGAAGGAGAAGGTGAAGTCTGGAGGGTGAATCAGAAGAAGTAGAAGAAGGAGAAGGAGAAGGTGAAGTCTGGAGGGTGATGCAGAAGAAGCAGAAGAAGGAGAAGGAGAAGGTGAAGTCACGAGGGTGAATCAGAAGAAGCAGAAGAAGGAGATGGAGAAGGTCAAGTCTGGAGGGTGAATCAGAAGAAGCAGAAGAAGGAGAAGGAGAAGGTGAAGTCTGGAGGGTGAATCAGAAGAAGTAGAAGAAGGAGAAGGAGAAGGTGAAGTCAGGAGGGTGAATCAGAAGAAGTAGAAGAAGGAGAAGGAGAAGGTGAAGTCTGGAGGGTGAATCAGAAGAAGCAGAAGAAGGAGAAGGAGAAGGTGAAGTCTGTAGGGAGAATCAGAAGAAGCAGAAGAAGTAGAAGGAGAAGGTGAAGTCTGGAGGGTGAATCAGAAGAAGTAGAAGAAGGAGAAGGAGAAGGTGAAGTCTGGAGGGTGAATCAGAAGAAGCAGAAGAAGCAGAAGGAGAAGTTAAGTCAGGAGGGTGAATCAGAAGAAGCAGAAGAAGGAGAAGGAGAAGGCGAAGTCTGGAGGGTGAATCAGAAGAAGCAGAAGAAGGAGAAGGAGCAGGTGAAGACTGGAGGGTGAATCAGAAGAAGTAGAAGAAGGAGAAGGAGAAGGTGAAGTCTGGAGGGTGAATCAGAAGAAGCAGAAGAAGGAGAAGGAGAAGGTGAAGTCTGGAGGGTGAATCAGAAGAAGTAGAAGAAGGAGAAGGCGAAGTCTGGAGGGTGAAGCAGAAGAAGTAGAAGAAGGATAAGGAGAAGGTGAAGTCTGGAGGGAGAATCAGAAGAAGCAGAAGAAGTAGAAGGAGAAGGTGAAGTCTGGAGGGTGAATCAGAAGAAGTAGAAGAAGGAGAAGGAGAAGGTGAAGTCTGGAGGGTGAATCAGAAGAAGCAGAAGAAGCAGAAGGAGAAGTTAAGTCAGGAGGGTGAATCAGAAGAAGCAGAAGAAGGAGAAGGAGAAGGCGAAGTCTGGAGGGTGAATCAGAAGAAGCAGAAGAAGGAGAAGGAGCAGGTGAAGACTGGAGGGTGAATCAGAAGAAGTAGAAGAAGGAGAAGGAGAAGGTGAAGTCTGGAGGGTGAATCAGAAGAAGCAGAAGAAGGAGAAGGAGAAGGTGAAGTCTGGAGGGTGAATCAGAAGAAGTAGAAGAAGGAGAAGGTGAAGTCTGGAGGGTGAAGCAGAAGAAGTAGAAGAAGGATAAGGAGAAGGTGAAGTCAGGAGGGTGAATCAGAAGAAGTAGAAGAAGGAGAAGGAGAAGGTGAAGTCAGGAGGGTGAATCAGAAGAAGTAGAAGAAGGAGAAGGAGAAGGTGAGGTCTGGAGGGTGAATCAGAAGAAGCAGAAGAAGGAGAAGGAGAAGGAGAAGTCTGGAGGGTGAATCAGAAGAAGTAGAAGAAGGAGAAGGAGTAGGTGAAGTCTGGAGGGTGAAGCAGAAGAAGTAGAAGAAGGAGAAGGAGAAGGTGAAGTCAGGAGGGTGAATCAGAAGAAGTAGAAGAAGGAGAAGGAGAAGGTGAAGTCAGGAGGGTGAATCAGAAGAAGCAGAAGAAGGAGAAGGAGACGGTGAAGTCTGGAGGGTGAATCAGAAGAATCAGAAGAAGGAGAAGGAGAAGGTGAAGTCTGGAGGGTGAATCAGAAGTAGCAGAAGAAAGAGAAGGAGAAGGTGAAGTCTGGAGGGTGAAGCAGAAGAAGCAGAAGAAGGAGAAGGAGAAGGTGAAGACTGGAGGGTGAATCAGAAGAAGAAGAAGAAGGAGAAGGAGAAGGTGAAGTCTGGAGGGTGAATCAGAAGAAGCAGAAGAAGGAGAAGGAGAAGGTGAAGTCGGGAGGGTGAAGCAGAAGAAGCAGAAGAAGGAGAAGGAGAAGGCGAAGTCTGGAGGGTGAATCAGAAGAAGTAGAAGAAGGAGAAGGAGAAGGAGAAGTCTGGAGGAAGAAGCAGAAGAAGTAGAAGAAGGAGAAGGAGAAGGTGAAGCCTGGAGGGAGAATCAGAAGAAGTAGAGGAAGGAGAAGGAGAAGGTGAAGTCTGGAGGGAGAAGCAGAAGAAGCAGAAGAAGGAGACGGAGAAGATGAAGTCTGGAGGGTGAAACAGAAGAAGCAGAAGAAGGAGAAGGAGAAGGTGAAGTCTGGAGGGTGAATCAGAAGAAGTATAAGAAGGAGAAGGAGAAGGTGAAGTCTGGAGTGTGAATCAGAAGAAGCAGAAGAAGGAGAAGGAGAAGGTGCAGTCAGGAGGGTGAAGCAGAAGAAGTAGAAGAAGGAGAAGGAGAAGGTGAAGTCTGGAGGGTGAAGCAGAAGAAGCAGAAGAAGAAGAAGGAGAAGGTGAAGTCTGGAGGGTGAATCAGAAGAAGCAGAAGAAGGAGAAGGAGAGGGTGAAGTCAGGAGGGTGAAGCAGAAGAAGTAGAACAAGGAGAAGGAGAAGCTGAAGTCTGGAGGGTGAAGCAGAAGAAGCAGAAGAAGGAGAAGGAGAAGGTGAAGTCTGGAGGGTGAATCAGAAGAAGTAGAAGAAGGAGAAGGAGAAGGTGAAGTCTGGAGAGAGAAGGAGAAGAAGTAGAAGAAGGAGAAGGAGCAGGTGAAGTCTGGAGGGTGAATCAGAAGAAGTAGAAGAAGGAGAAGGAGAAGGTGAAGTCTGGAGGGAGAAGCAGAAGAAGCAGAAGAAGGAGAAGGAGAAGGTGAAGTCTGGAGGGAGAAGCAGAAGAAGTAGAAGAAGGAGAAGGAGAAGGTGAAGTCTGGAGGGTGAATCAGAAGAAGTAGAAGAAGGAGAAGGAGAAGGTGAAGTCAGGAGGGTGCATCAGAAGAAGCAGAAGAAGGAGAAGGAGATGGTGAAGTCAGGAGGGTGAAGCAGAAGAAGCAGAAGAAGGAGAAGGAGAAGATGAAGTCTGGAGGGTGAATCAGAAGAAGCAGAAAAAGGAGAAGGAGAAGGTGAAGTCTGGAGGGTGAATCAGAAAAAGTATAAGAAGGAGAAGGAGAAGGTGAAGTCTGGAGTGTGAATCAGAAGAAGCAGAAAAAGGAGAAGGAGAAGGTGCAGTCAGGAGGGTGAAGCAGTAGAAGTAGAAGAAGGAGAAGGAGAAGGTGAAGTCTGGAGGGTGAAGCAGAAGAAGCAGAAGAAGAAGAAGGAGAAGGTGAAGTCTGGAGGGTGAATCAGAAGAAGCAGAAGAAGGAGAAGGAGAAGGTGAAGTCAGGAGGGTGAAGCAGAAGAAGTAGAACAAGGAGAAGGAGAAGCTGAAGTCTGGAGGGTGAAGCAGAAGAAGCAGAAGAAGGAGAAGGAGAAGTTGAAGTCTGGAGGGTGAATCAGAAGAAGTAGAAGAAGGAGAAGGAGAAGGTGAAGTCTGGAGGGTGAATCAGAAGAAGTAGAAGAAGGAGAAGGAGAAGGTGAAGTCTGGAGGGTGATGCAGAAGAAGCAGAAGAAGGAGAAGGAGAAGGTGAAGTTACGAGGGTGAATCAGAAGAAGCAGAAGAAGGAGATGGAGAAGGTCAAGTCTGGAGGGTGAATCAGAAGAAGCAGAAGAAGGAGAAGGAGAAGGTGAAGTCTGGAGGGTGAAGCAGAAGAAGCAGAAGAAGGAGAAGGGGAAGCTAAAGTCTGGATTGTGAAGCAGAAGAATCAGAAGAAGGAGAAGGAGAAGCTGAAGTCTGGAGGGAGAAGCAGAAGAAGCAGAAGAAGGAGAAGGAGAAGGTGAAGTCTGGAGGGCGAAGCAGAAGACGTAAAAGAAGGAGATGGAGAAGGTGAAGTCTGGAGGTTGAATCAGAAGAAGCAGAAGAAGGAGAAGGAGAAGGTGAAGTCTGGAGGGAGAAGCAGACGAAGCAGAAGAAGGAGAAGGAGAAGGTGAAGTCTGGAGGGTGAAGCAGAAGAAGCAGAAGAAGGAGAAGGAGAAGGGGAAGTCTGGAGGGTGAATCAGAAGAAGCAGAAGAAGGAGAAGGAGAAGGTGAAGTCTGGAGGGTGAATCAGAAGAAGCAGAAGAAGGAGAAGGAGAAGGTGAAGTCAGGAGGGTGAATCAGAAGAAGCAGAAAAAGGAGAAGGAGAAGGTGAAGTCTGGAGGGTGAATCAGAGGAAGCAGAAGAAGGAGAAGGAGAAGGTGAAGTCTGGAGGGACAAGCAGAAGAAGCAGATGAAGGAGAAGGAGAAGGTGAAGTCTGGAGGGTGAATCATAAGAACCAGAAGAAGGAGAAGGAGAAGGTGAAGTCTGGAGGGTGAATCAGAAGAAGTAGGAGATGGAGAAGGAGAAGTTGAAGACTGGAGGGTGAATCAGAAGAAGCAGAAGAAGGAGAAGGAGAAGGTGAAGTCAGGAGGGTGAAGCAGAAGAAGTAGAAGAAGGAGAAGGTGAAGTCTGGAGGGTGAAGCAGAAGACGCAGAAGAAGGAGAAGGAGAAGTTGAAGCCTGGAGGGTGAATCAGAAGAAGCAGAAGAAGGAGAAGCAGAAGGTGAAGTCAGGAGGGTGAAGCAGAAGAAGTAGAAGAAGGAGAAGGAGAAGGTGAAGTCTGGAGGGTGAAGCAGAAGAAGCAGAAGAAGGAGAAGGAGAAGTTGAAGTCTGGAGGGTGAATCAGAAGAAGCAGAAGAAGGAGAAGGAGAAGGTGAAGTCAGGAGGGTGAAGCAGAAGAAGTAGAAGAAGGAGAAGGAGAAGCTGAAGTCTGGAGGGTGAAGCAGAGGAAGCAGAAGAAGGAGAAGGAGAAGGTGAAGTCTGGAGGGTGAATCAGAAGAATAAGAAGAAGGAGAAGGAGAAGGTGAAGTCTGGAAGGAGAAGCAGAAGAAGTAGAAGAAGGAGAAGGAGAAGGTGAAGTCTGGAGGGTGAATCAGAAGAAGTAGAAGAAGGAGAAGGAGAAGGTGAAACTGGAGGGAGAAGCAGAAGAAGCAGAAGAAGGAGAAGGAGAAGGTGAAGTCTGGCGGGTGAATCAGAAGAAGCAGAAGAAGGAGAAGGAGAAGGTGAAGTCTGGAGGGTGAATCAGAAGAAGTAGAAGAAGGAGAAGGATAAGGTGAAGTCTGGAGGGAGAAGCAGAAGAAGTAGAAGAAGGAGAAGGAGAAGGTGAAGTCTGGAGGGTGAATCAGAAGAAGTAGAAGAAGGAGAAGGAGAAGGTGAAGTCTGGAGGGAGAAGCAGAAGAAGCAGAAGAAGGAGAAGGAGAAGGTGAAGTCGGGAGGGTGAAGCAGAAGAAGCAGAAGAAGGAGAAGGAGAAGGTGAAGTCTGGAGGGTAAATCAGAAGAAGTAGAAGAAGGAGAAGGAGAAGGTGAAGTCTGGAGGGAAAAGCAGAAGAAGTAGAAGAAGGAGAAGGAGAAGGTGAAGTCTGGAGGGTGAATCAGAAGAAGTAGAGGAAGGAGAAGGAGAAGGTGAAGTCTGGAGGGAGAAGCAGAAGAAGCAGAAGAAGGAGACGGAGAAGATGAAGTCTGGAGGGTGAATCAGAAGAAGCAGAAGAAGGAGAAGGAGAAGGTGAAGTCTGGAGGGTGAATCAGAAGAAGTATAAGAAGGAGAAGGAGAAGGTGAAGTCTGGAGTGTGAAATAGAAGAAGCAGAAGAAGGAGAAGGAGAAGGTGCAGTCAGGAGGGTGAAGCAGAAGAAGTAGAAGAAGGAGAAGTAGAAGGTGAAGTCTGGAGGGTGAAGCAGAAGAAGCAGAAGAAGGAGAAGGAGAAGGTGAAGTCAGGAGGGTGAATCAGAAGAAGCAGAAGAAGGAGAAGGAGAGGGTGAAGTCTGGAGGGTGAATCAGAAGAAGCAGAAGAAGGAGAAGGAGAAGGTGAAGTCTGGAGGGTGAATCAGAAGAAGCAGAAGAAGGAGATGGAGAAGGTGAAGTCTGGAGGGTGAATCAGAAGAAGCAGAAGAAGGATAAGGAGAAGGTGAAGTCTGGAGGGTGAATCAGAAGAAGCAGAAGAAGGAGAAGGAGCAGGTGAAGAAAGGAGGGAGAAGCAGAAGAAGCAGAAGAAGGAGAAGGAGAAGCTGAAGTCTGGAGGGTGAATCAGAAGAAGTAGAAGAAGGAGAGGGCGATGGTGAAGTCAGGAGGGTGAATCAGAAGAAGCTAAAGAAGGAGAAGGAGAAGGTGAAGTCTGGAGGGTGAATCAGAATAAGCAGAAGAAGGAGAAGGAGAAGGTGAAGTCAGGAGGGTGAAGCAGAAGAAGCAGAAGAAGGAGAAGGAGAAGGTGAAGTCTGGAGGGAGAAGCAGAAGAAGGAGAAGGAGAAGGTGAAGTCTGGAGGGTGAATCAGAAGAAGTAGAAGAAGGAGAAGGAGAAGCTAAAGTCTGGATTGTGAAGCAGAGGAATCAGAAGAAGGAGAAGGAGAAGGTGAAGTCTGGAGGGAGAAGCAGAAGAAGCAGAAGAAGGAGAAGGAGAAGGTGAAATCTGGAGGGCGAAGCAGAAGACGTAAAAGAAGGAGATGGAGAAGGTGAAGTCTGGAGGTTGAATCAGAAGAAGCAGAAGAAGGAGAAGGAGAAGGTGAAGTCTGGAGGGAGAAGCAGACGAAGCAGAAGAAGGAGAAGGAGAAGGTGAAGTCTGGAGGGTGAAGCAGAAGAAGCAGAAGAAGGAGAAGGAGAAGGTGAAGTCTGGAGGGTGAATCAGAAGAAGCAGAAGAAGGAGAAGGAGAAGGTGAAGTCTGGAGGGTGAATCAGAAGAAGCAGAAGAAGGAGAAGGAGAAGTTGAAGTCAGGAGGGTGAATCAGAAGAAGCAGAAGAAGGAGAAGGAGAAGGTGAACTCAGGAGGGTGAAGCAGAAGAAGTAGAAGAAGGAGAAGGAGAAGGTGAAGTCTGGAGGGTGAAGCAGAAGAAGCAGAAGAAGGAGAAGGAGAAGTTGAAGTCTGGAGGGTGAATCAGAAGAAGCAGAAGAAGGAGAAGGAGAAGGTGAAGTCAGGAGGGTGAAGCAGAAGAAGTAGAAGAAGGAGAAGGAGAAGGTGAAGTCTGGAGGGTGAAGAGAAGAAGCAGAAGAAGCAGAAGGAGAAGTTGAAGTCTGGAGGGTGAATCAGAAGAAGCAGAAGAAGGAGAAGGTGAAGTCAGGAGGGTGAAGCAGAAGAAGTAGAAGAAGGAGAAGGAGAAGCTGAAGTCTGGAGGGTGAAGCAGAAGAAGCAGAAGAAGGAGAAGGAGAAGGTGAAGTCTGGAGGGTGAATCTGAAGAATTAGAAGAAGGAGAAGGAGAAGGTGAAGTCTGGAAGGAGAAGCAGAAGAAGTAGAAGAAGGAGAAGGAGAAGGTGAAGTCTGGATGGAGAAGCAGAAGAAGTAGAAGAAGGAGAAGGAGAAGGTGGAGTCTGGAGGGTGAATCAGAAGAAGTAGCGAAGGAGAAGGAGAAGGTGAAGTCTGGCGGGTGAATCAGAAGAAGCAGAAGAAGGAGAAGGAGAAGGTGAAGTCTGGAGGGTGAATCAGAAGAAGTAGAAGAAGGAGAAGGATAAGGTGAAGTCTGGAGGGAGAAGCAGAAGAAGTAGAAGAAGGAGAAGGAGAAGGTGAAGTCTGGAGGGTGAATCAGAAGAAGTAGAAGAAGGAGAAGGAGAAGGTGAAGTCTGGAGGGAGAAGCAGAAGAAGCAGAAGAAGGAGAAGGAGAAGGTGAAGTCGGGAGGGTGAAGCAGAAGAAGCAGAAGAGGGAGAAGGAGAAGGTGAAGTCTGGAGGGTGAATCAGAAGAAGTAGAAGAAGGAGACGGAGAAGGGGATGTCTGGAGGGAGAAGCAGAAGAAGTGGAAGAAGGAGAAGGAGAAGGTGAAGTCTGGAGGGTGAATCAGAAGAAGTAGAGGAAGGAGAAGGAGAAGGTGAAGTCTGGAGGGAGAAGCAGAAGAAGCAGAAGAAGGAGACGGAGAAGATGAAGTCTGGAGGGTGAATCAGAAGAAGCAGAAGAAGGAGAAGGAGAAGGTGAAGTCTGGAGGGTGAATCAGAAGAAGTATAAGAAGGAGAAGGAGAAGGTGAAGTCTGGAGAGTGAATCAGAAGAAGCAGAAGAAGGAGAAGGAGAAGGTGCAGTCAGGAGGGTGAAGCAGAAGAAGTAGAAGAAGGAGAAGGAGAAGGTGAAGTCTGGAGGGTGAAGCAGAAGAAGCAGAAGAAGGAGAAGGAGAAGGTGAAGTCAGGAGGGTGAATCAGAAGAAGCAGAAGAAGGAGAAGGAGAGGGTGAAGTCTGGAGGGTGAATCAGAAGAAGCAGAAGAAGGAGAAGGAGAAGGTGAAGTCTGGAGGGTGAATCAGAAGAAGCAGAAGAAGGAGATGGAGAAGGTGAAGTCTGGAGGGTGAATCAGAAGAAGCAGAAGAAGGATAAGGAGAAGGTGAAGTCTGGAGGGTGAATCAGAGGAAGCAGAAGAAGGAGAAGGAGCAGGTGAAGACAGGAGGGAGAAGCAGAAGAAGCAGAAGAAGGAGAAGGAGAAGCTGAAGTCTGGAGGGTGAATCAGAAGAAGGAGAAGGAGAAGGTGAAGTCTGGAGGGTGAATCAGAAGAAGTAGAAGAAGGAGAAGGAGAAGCTAAAGTCTGGATTGTGAAGCAGAAGAATCAGAAGAAGGAGAAGGAGAAGGTGAAGTCTGGAGGGAGAAGCAGAAGAAGCAGAAGAAGGAGAAGGAGAAGGTGAAGTCTGGAGGGCGAAGCAGAAGACGTAAAAAAAGGAGATGGAGAAGGTGAAGTCTGGAGGTTGAATCAGAAGAAGCAGAAGAAGGAGAAGGAGAAGGTGAAGTCTGGAGGGAGAAGCAGACGAAGCAGAAGAAGGAGAAGGAGAAGGTGAAGTCTGGAGGGTGAAGCAGAAGAAGCAGAAGAAGGAGAAGGAGAAGGTGAAGTCTGGAGGGTGAATCAGAAGAAGCAGAAGAAGGAGAAGGAGAAGGTGAAGTCTGGAGGGTGAATCAGAAGAAGCAAAAGAAGGAGAAGGAGAAGGTGAAGTCAGGAGGGTGAATCAGAAGAAGCAGAAGAAGGAGAAGGAGAAGGTGAAGTCAGGAGGGTGAAGCAGAAGAAGTAGAAGAAGGAGAAGGAGAAGGTGAAGTCTGGAGGGTGAAGCAGAAGAAGCAGAAAAAGGAGAAGGAGAAGGTGCAGTCAGGAGGGTGAAGCAGTAGAAGTAGAAGAAGGAGAAGGAGAAGGTGAAGTCTGGAGGGTGAAGCAGAAGAAGCAGAAGAAGAAGAAGGAGAAGGTGAAGTCTGGAGGGTGAATCAGAAGAAGCAGAAGAAGGAGAAGGAGAAGGTGAAGTCAGGAGGGTGAAGCAGAAGAAGTAGAACAAGGAGAAGGAGAAGCTGAAGTCTGGAGGGTGAAGCAGAAGAAGCAGAAGAAGGAGAAGGAGAAGTTGAAGTCTGGAGGGTGAATCAGAAGAAGTAGAAGAAGGAGAAGGAGAAGGTGAAGTCTGGAGGGTGAATCAGAAGAAGTAGAAGAAGGAGAAGGAGAAGGTGAAGTCTGGAGGGTGAAGCAGAAGAAGCAGAAGAAGGAGAAGGAGAAGGTGAAGTTACGAGGGTGAATCAGAAGAAGCAGAAGAAGGAGATGGAGAAGGTCAAGTCTGGAGGGTGAATCAGAAGAAGCAGAAGAAGGAGAAGGAGAAGGTGAAGTCTGGAGGGTGAAGCAGAAGAAGCAGAAGAAGGAGAAGGGGAAGCTAAAGTCTGGATTGTGAAGCAGAAGAATCAGAAGAAGGAGAAGGAGAAGGTGAAGTCTGGAGGGAGAAGCAGAAGAAGCAGAAGAAGGAGAAGGAGAAGGTGAAGTCTGGAGGGCGAAGCAGAAGACGTAAAAGAAGGAGATGGAGAAGGTGAAGTCTGGAGGTTGAATCAGAAGAAGCAGAAGAAGGAGAAGGAGAAGGTGAAGTCTGGAGGGAGAAGCAGACGAAGCAGAAGAAGGAGAAGGAGAAGGTGAAGTCTGGAGGGTGAAGCAGAAGAAGCAGAAGAAGGAGAAGGGGAAGTCTGGAGGGTGAATCAGAAGAAGCAGAAGAAGGAGAAGGAGAAGGTGAAGTCTGGAGGGTGAATCAGAAGAAGCAGAAGAAGGAGAAGGAGAAGGTGAAGTCAGGAGGGTGAATCAGAAGAAGCAGAAAAAGGAGAAGGAGAAGGTGAAGTCTGGAGGGTGAATCAGAGGAAGCAGAAGAAGGAGAAGGAGAAGGTGAAGTCTGGAGGGTGAATCATAAGAACCAGAAGAAGGAGAAGGAGAAGGTGAAGTCTGGAGGGTGAATCAGAAGAAGTAGGAGATGGAGAAGGAGAAGTTGAAGACTGGAGGGTGAATCAGAAGAAGCAGAAGAAGGAGAAGGAGAAGGTGAAGTCAGGAGGGTGAAGCAGAAGAAGTAGAAGAAGGAGAAGGTGAAGTCTGGAGGGTGAAGCAGAAGACGCAGAAGAAGGAGAAGGAGAAGTTGAAGCCTGGAGGGTGAATCAGAAGAAGCAGAAGAAGGAGAAGGAGAAGGTGAAGTCAGGAGGGTGAAGCAGAAGAAGTAGAAGAAGGAGAAGGAGAAGGTGAAGTCTGGAGGGTGAAGCAGAAGAAGCAGAAGAAGGAGAAGGAGAAGTTGAAGTCTGGAGGGTGAATCAGAAGAAGCAGAAGAAGGAGAAGGAGAAGGTGAAGTCAGGAGGGTGAAGCAGAAGAAGTAGAAGAAGAAGAAGGAGAAGCTGAAGTCTGGAGGGTGAAGCAGAAGAAGCAGAAGAAGGAGAAGGAGAAGGTGAAGTCTGGAGGGTGAATCAGAAGAATTAGAAGAAGGAGAAGGAGAAGGTGAAGTCTGGAAGGAGAAGCAGAAGAAGTAGAAGAAGGAGAAGGAGAAGGTGAAGTCTGGAGGGTGAATCAGAAGAAGTAGAAGAAGGAGAAGGAGAAGGTGAAGTCTGGAGGGAGCAGCAGAAGAAGCAGAAGAAGGAGAAGGAGAAGGTGAAGTCTGGATGGAGAAGCAGAAGAAGTAGAAGAAGGAGAAGGAGAAGGTGAAGTCTGGAGGGTGAATCAGAAGAAGTAGAGAAGGAGAAGGAGAAGGTGAAGTCTGGAGGGAGAAGCAGAAGAAGCAGAAGAAGGAGAAGGAGAAGGTGAAGTCTGGCGGGTGAATCAGAAGAAGCAGAAGAAGGAGAAGGAGAAGGTGAAGTCTGGAGGGTGAATCAGAAGAAGTAGAAGAAGGAGAAGGATAAGGTGAAGTCTGGAGGGAGAAGCAGAAGAAGTAGAAGAAGGAGAAGGAGAAGGTGAAGTCTGGAGGGTGAATCAGAAGAAGTAGAAGAAGGAGAAGGAGAAGGTGAAGTCTGGAGGGAGAAGCAGAAGAAGCAGAAGAAGGAGAAGGAGAAGGTGAAGTCGGGAGGGTGAAGCAGAAGAAGCAGAAGAAGGAGAAGGAGAAGGTGAAGTCTGGAGGGTAAATCAGAAGAAGTAGAAGAAGGAGAAGGAGAAGGTGAAGTCTGGAGGGAGAAGCAGAAGAAGTAGAAGAAGGAGAAGGAGAAGGTGAAGTCTGGAGGGTGAATCAGAAGAAGTAGAGGAAGGAGAAGGAGAAGGTGAAGTCTGGAGGGAGAAGCAGAAGAAGCAGAAGAAGGAGACGGAGAAGATGAAGTCTGGAGGGTGAATCAGAAGAAGCAGAAGAAGGAGAAGGAGAAGGTGTAGTCTGGAGGGTGAATCAGAAGAAGTATAAGAAGGAGAAGGAGAAGGTGAAGTCTGGAGTGTGAATCAGAAGAAGCAGAAGAAGGAGAAGGAGAAGGTGCAGTCAGGAGGGTGAAGCAGAAGAAGTAGAAGAAGGAGAAGTAGAAGGTGAAGTCTGGAGGGTGAAGCAGAAGAAGCAGAAGAAGGAGAAGGAGAAGGTGAAGTCAGGAGGGTGAATCAGAAGAAGCAGAAGAAGGAGAAGGAGAGGGTGAAGTCTGGAGGGTGAATCAGAAGAAGCAGAAGAAGGAGAAGGAGAAGGTGAAGTCTGGAGGGTGAATCAGAAGAAGCAGAAGAAGGAGATGGAGAAGGTGAAGTCTGGAGGGTGAATCAGAAGAAGCAGAAGAAGGATAAGGAGAAGGTGAAGTCTGGAGGGTGAATCAGAAGAAGCAGAAGAAGGAGAAGGAGCAGGTGAAGAAAGGAGGGAGAAGCAGAAGAAGCAGAAGAAGGAGAAGGAGAAGCTGAAGTCTGGAGGGTGAATCAGAAGAAGTAGAAGAAGGAGAGGGCGATGGTGAAGTCAGGAGGGTGAATCAGAAGAAGCTAAAGAAGGAGAAGGAGAAGGTGAAGTCTGGAGGGTGAATCAGAATAAGCAGAAGAAGGAGAAGGAGAAGGTGAAGTCAGGAGGGTGAAGCAGAAGAAGCAGAAGAAGGAGAAGGAGAAGGTGAAGTCTGGAGGGAGAAGCAGAAGAAGGAGAAGGAGAAGGTGAAGTCTGGAGGGTGAATCAGAAGAAGTAGAAGAAGGAGAAGGAGAAGCTAAAGTCTGGATTGTGAAGCAGAAGAATCAGAAGAAGGAAAAGGAGAAGGTGAAGTCTGGAGGGAGAAGCAGAAGAAGCAGAAGAAGGAGAAGGAGAAGGTGAAATCTGGAGGGCGAAGCAGAAGACGTAAAAGAAGGAGATGGAGAAGGTGAAGTCTGGAGGTTGAATCAGAAGAAGCAGAAGAAGGAGAAGGAGAAGGTGAAGTCTGGAGGGAGAAGCAGACGAAGCAGAAGAAGGAGAAGGAGAAGGTGAAGTCTGGAGGGTGAAGCAGAAGAAGCAGAAGAAGGAGAAGGAGAAGGTGAAGTCTGGAGGGTGAATCAGAAGAAGCAGAAGAAGGAGAAGGAGAAGGTGAAGTCTGGAGGGTGAATCAGAAGAAGCAGAAGAAGGAGAAGGAGAAGGTGAAGTCAGGAGGGTGAATCAGAAGAAGCAGAAGAAGGAGAAGGAGAAGGTGAACTCAGGAGGGTGAAGCAGAAGAAGTAGAAGAAGGAGAAGGAGAAGGTGAAGTCTGGAGGGTGAAGCAGAAGAAGCAGAAGAAGGAGAAGGAGAAGTTGAAGTCTGGAGGGTGAATCAGAAGAAGCAGAAGAAGGAGAAGGAGAAGGTGAAGTCAGGAGGGTGAAGCAGAAGAAGTAGAAGAAGGAGAAGGAGAAGGTGAAGTCTGGAGGGTGAAGAGAAGAAGCAGAAGAAGCAGAAGGAGAAGTTGAAGTCTGGAGGGTGAATCAGAAGAAGCAGAAGAAGGAGAAGGTGAAGTCAGGAGGGTGAATCTGAAGAATTAGAAGAAGGAGAAGGAGAAGGTGAAGTCTGGAAGGAGAAGCAGAAGAAGTAGAAGAAGGAGAAGGAGAAGGTGAAGTCTGGATGGAGAAGCGGAAGAAGTAGAAGAAGGAGAAGGAGAAGGTGGAGTCTGGAGGGTGAAGCAGAAGAAGCAGAAGAAGGAGAAGGAGAAGGTGAAGTCTGGAGGGTGAATCTGAAGAATTAGAAGAAGGAGAAGGAGAAGGTGAAGTCTGGAAGGAGAAGCAGAAGAAGTAGAAGAAGGAGAAGGAGAAGGTGAAGTCTGGATGGAGAAGCGGAAGAAGTAGAAGAAGGAGAAGGAGAAGGTGGAGTCTGGAGGGTGAATCAGAAGAAGTAGCGAAGGAGAAGGAGAAGGTGAAGTCTGGCGGGTGAATCAGAAGAAGCAGAAGAAGGAGAAGGAGAAGGTGAAGTCTGGAGGGTGAATCAGCAGAAGTAGAAGAAGGAGAAGGATAAGGTGAAGTCTGGAGGGAGAAGCAGAAGAAGTAGAAGAAGGAGAAGGAGAAGGTGAAGTCTGGAGGGTGAATCAGAAGAAGTAGAAGAAGGAGAAGGAGAAGGTGAAGTCTGGAGGGAGAAGCAGAAGAAGCAGAAGAAGGAGAAGGAGAAGGTGAAGTCGGGAGGGTGAAGCAGAAGAAGCAGAAGAAGGAGAAGGAGAAGGTGAAGTCTGGAGGGTGAATCAGAAGAAGTAGAAGAAGGAGACGGAGAAGGGGATGTCTGCAGGGAGAAGCAGAAGAAGTGGAAGAAGGAGAAGGAGAAGGTGAAGTCTGGAGGGTGAATCAGAAGAAGTAGAGGAAGGAGAAGGAGAAGGTGAAGTCTGGAGGGAGAAGCAGAAGAAGCAGAAGAAGGAGACGGAGAAGATGAAGTCTGGAGGGTGAATCAGAAGAAGCAGAAGAAGGAGAAGGAGAAGGTGAAGTCTGGAGGGTGAATCAGAAGAAGTATAAGAAGGAGAAGGAGAAGGTGAAGTCTGGGGAGTGAATCAGAAGAAGCAGAAGAAGGAGAAGGAGAAGGTGCAGTCAGGAGGGTGAAGCAGAAGAAGTAGAAGAAGGAGAAGGAGAAGGTGAAGTCTGGAGGGTGAAGCAGAAGAAGCAGAAGAAGGAGAAGGAGAAGGTGAAGTCAGGAGGGTGAATCAGAAGAAGCAGAAGAAGGAGAAGGAGAGGGTGAAGTCTGGAGGGTGAATCAGAAGAAGCAGAAGAAGGAGAAGGAGAAGGTGAAGTCTGGAGGGTGAATCAGAAGAAGCAGAAGAAGGAGATGGAGAAGGTGAAGTCTGGAGGGTGAATCAGAAGAAGCAGAAGAAGGATAAGGAGAAGGTGAAGTCTGGAGGGTGAATCAGAGGAAGCAGAAGAAGGAGAAGGAGCAGGTGAAGACAGGAGGGAGAAGCAGAAGAAGCAGAAGAAGGAGAAGGAGAAGCTGAAGTCTGGAGGGTGAATCAGAAGAAGGTGAAGGAGAAGGTGAAGTCTGGAGGGTGAATCAGAAGAAGTAGAAGAAGGAGAAGGAGAAGCTAAAGTCTGGATTGTGAAGCAGAAGAATCAGAAGAAGGAGAAGGAGAAGGTGAAGTCTGGAGGGAGAAGCAGAAGAAGCAGAAGAAGGAGAAGGAGAAGGTGAAGTCTGGAGGGCGAAGCAGAAGACGTAAAAAAAGGAGATGGAGAAGGTGAAGTCTGGAGGTTGAATCAGAAGAAGCAGAAGAAGGAGAAGGAGAAGGTGAAGTCTGGAGGGAGAAGCAGACGAAGCAGAAGAAGGAGAAGGAGAAGGTGAAGTCTGGAGGGTGAAGCAGAAGAAGCAGAAGAAGGAGAAGGAGAAGGTGAAGTCTGGAGGGTGAATCAGAAGAAGCAGAAGAAGGAGAAGGAGAAGGTGAAGTCTGGAGGGTGAATCAGAAGAAGCAAAAGAAGGAGAAGGAGAAGGTGAAGTCAGGAGGGTGAATCAGAAGAAGCAGAAGAAGGAGAAGGATAAGGTGAAGTCAGGAGGGTGAAGCAGAAGAAGTAGAAGAAGGAGAAGGAGAAGGTGAAGTCTGGAGGGTGAAGCAGAAGAAGCAGAAGGAGAAGGAGAAGTTGAAGTCTGGAGGGTGAATCAGAAGAAGCAGAAGAAGGAGAAGGAGAATGTGAAGTCAGGAGGTTGAAGCAGAAGAAGTAGAAGAAGGAGAAGGAGAAGGTGAAGTCTGGAGGGTGAAGCAGAAGAAGGAGAAGGAGAAGTTGAAGTCTGGAGGGTGAATCAGAAGAAGCAGAAGAAGGAGAAGGAGAAGGTGAAGTCAGGAGGGTGAAGCAGAAGAAGTAGAAGAAGGAGAAGGAGAAGCTGAAGTCTGGAGGGTGAAGCAGAAGAAGCAGAAGAAGGAGAAGGAGAAGGTGACGTCTGGAGGGTGAATCAGAAGAATAAGGAGAAGGAGAAGGTAAAGTCTGGAAGGAGAAGCAGAAGAAGTAGAAGAAGGAGAAGGAGAAGGTGAAGTCTGGAGGGTGAATCAGAAGAAGTAGAAGAAGGAGAAGGAGAAGGTGAAGTCTGGAGGGAGAAGCAGAAGAAGCAGAAGAAGGAGCAGGAGAAGGTGAAGTCTGGATGGAGAAGCAGAAGAAGTAGAAGAAGGAGAAGGAGAAGGTGAAGTCTGGAGGGTGAATCAGAAGAAGTAGAGAAGGAGAAGGAGAAGGTGAAGTCTGGAGGGAGAAGCAGAAGAAGCAGAAGAAGGAGAAGGAGAAGGTGAAGTCTGGCGGGTGAATCAGAAGAAGCAGAAGAAGGAGAAGGAGAAGGTGAAGTCTGGAGGGTGAATCAGAAGAAGTAGAAGAAGGAGAAGGATAAGGTGAAGTCTGGAGGGTGAATCAGAAGAAGTAGAGAAGGAGAAGGAGAAGGTGAAGTCTGGAGGGAGAAGCAGAAGAAGCAGAAGAAGGAGAAGGAGAAGGTGAAGTCTGGAGGGAGAAGCAGAAGAAGCAGAAGAAGGAGAAGGAGAAGGTGAAGTCTGGCGGGTGAATCAGAAGAAGCAGAAGAAGGAGAAGGATAAGGTGAAGTCTGGAGGGTGAATCAGAAGAAGTAGAGAAGGAGAAGGAGAAGGTGAAGTCTGGTGGGTGAATCAGAATAAGTAGAGAAGGAGAAGGAGAAGGTGAAGTCTGGAGGGAGAAGCAGAAGAAGCAGAAGAAGGAGAAGGAGAAGGTGAAGTCTGGCGGGTGAATCAGAAGAAGCAGAAGAAGGAGAAGGAGAAGGTGAAGTCTGGAGGGTGAATCAGAAGAAGTAGAAGAAGGAGAAGGATAAGGTGAAGTCTGGAGGGAGAAGCAGAAGAAGTGGAAGAAGGAGAAGGAGAAGGTGAAGTCTGGAGGGTGAATCAGAAGAAGTAGAAGAAGGAGAAGGAGAAGGTGAAGTCTGGAGGGAGAAGCAGAAGAAGCAGAAGAAGGAGAAGGAGAAGGTGAAGTCGGGAGGGTGAAGCAGAAGAAGCAGAAGAAGGAGAAGGAGAAGGTGAAGTCTGGAGGGTGAATCAGAAGAAGTAGAAGAAGGAGAAGGAGAAGGTGAAGTCTGGAGGGAGAAGCAGAAGAAGTAGAAGAAGGAGAAGGAGAAGGTGAAGTCTGGAGGGTGAATCAGAAGAAGTAGAGGAAGGAGAAGGAGAAGGTGAAGTCTGGAGGGAGAAGCAGAAGAAGCAGAAGAAGGAGACGGAGAAGATGAAGTCTGGAGGGTGAATCAGAAGAAGCAGAAGAAGGAGAAGGAGAAGGTGAAGTCTCGAGGGTGAATCAGAAGAAGTATAAGAAGGAGAAGGAGAAGGTGAAGTCTGGAGTGTGAATCAGAAGAAGCAGAAGAAGGAGAAGGCGAAGGTGCAGTCAGGAGGGTGAAGCAGAAGAAGTAGAAGAAGGAGAAGGAGGAGAAGGAGAAGGTGAAGTCTGGAGGGTGAAGCAGAAGAAGCAGAAGAAGAAGAAGGAGAAGGTGAAGTCTGGAGGGTGAATCAGAAGAAGCAGAAGAAGGAGAAGGAGAGGGTGAAGTCAGGAGATTGAAGCAGAAGAAGTAGAACAAGGAGAAGGAGAAGCTGAAGTCTGGAGGGTGAAGCAGAAGAAGCAGAAGAAGGAGAAGGAGAAGGTGAAGTCTGGAAGGAGAAGCAGAAGAAGTAGAAGAAGGAGAAGGAGAAGGTGAAGTCTGGAGGGTGAATCAGAAGAAGTAGAAGAAGGAGAAGGAGAAGGTGAAGTCTGGAGGGAGAAGCAGAAGAAGCAGAAGAAGGAGCAGGAGAAGATGAAGTCTGGATGGAGAAGCAGAAGAAGTAGAAGAAGGAGAAGGAGAAGGTGAAGTCTGGAGGGTGAATCAGAAGAAGTAGAGAAGGAGAAGGAGAAGGTGAATTCTGGAGGGAGAAGCAGAAGAAGCAGAAGAAGGAGAAGGAGAAGGTGAAGTCTGGCGGGTGAATCAGAAGAAGCAGAAGAAGGAGAAGGAGAAGGTGAAGTCTGGAGGGTGAATCAGAAGAAGTAGAAGAAGGAGAAGGATAAGGTGAAGTCTGGAGGGAGAAGCAGAAGAAGTGGAAGAAGGAGAAGGAGAAGGTGAAGTCTGGAGGGTGAATCAGAAGAAGTAGAAGAAGGAGAAGGAGAAGGTGAAGTCTGGAGGGAGAAGCAGAAGAAGCAGAAGAAGGAGAAGGAGAAGGTGAAGTCGGGAGGGTGAAGCAGAAGAAGCAGAAGAAGGAGAAGGAGAAGGTGAAGTCTGGAGGGTGAATCAGAAGAAGTAGAAGAAGGAGAAGGAGAAGGTGAAGTCTGGAGGGAGAAGCAGAAGAAGAAGGAGAAGGAGAAGGTGAAGTCTGGAGGGTGAATCAGAAGAAGTAGAGGAAGGAGAAGGAGAAGGTGATGTCTGGAGGGAGAAGCAGAAGAAGCAGAAGAAGGAGACGGAGAAGATGAAGTCTGGAGGGTGAATCAGAAGAAGCAGAAGAAGGAGAAGGAGAAGGTGAAGTCTGGAGGGTGAATCAGAAGAAGTATAAGAAGGAGAAGGAGAAGGTGAAGTCTGGAGTGTGAATCAGAAGAAGCAGAAGAAGGAGAAGGAGAAGGTGCAGTCAGGAGGGTGAAGCAGAAGAAGTAGAAGAAGGAGAAGGAGAAGGTGAAGTCTGGAGGGTGAAGCAGAAGAAGCAGAAGAAGAAGAAGGAGAAGGTGAAGTCTGGAGGGAGAATCAGAAGAAGCAGTAGAAGGAGAAGGAGAGGGTGAAGTCAGGAGGGTGAAGCAGAAGAAGTAGAACAAGGAGAAGGAGAAGCTGAAGTCTGGAGGGTGAAGCAGAAGAAGCAGAAGAAGGAGAAGGAGAAGGTGAAGTCTGGAGGGTGAATCAGAAGAAGTAGAAGAAGGAGAAGGAGAAGGTGAAGTCTGGAGGGAGAAGGAGAAGAAGTAGAAGAAGGAGAAGGAGCAGGTGAAGTCTGGAGGGTGAATCAGAAGAAGTTGAAGAAGGAGAAGGAGAAGGTGAAGTCTGGAGGGAGAAGCAGAAGAAGCAGAAGAAGGAGAAGGAGAAGGTGAAGTCTGGAGGGAGAAGCAGAAGAAGTAGAAGAAGGAGAAGGAGAAGGTGAAGTCTGGAGGGTGAATCAGAAGAAGTAGAAGAAGGAGAAGGAGAAGGTGAAGTCAGGAGGGTGCATCAGAAGAAGCAGAAGAAGGAGAAGGAGATGGTGAAGTCAGGAGGGTGAAGCAGAAGAAGCAGAAGAAGGAGAAGGAGAAGATGAAGTCTGGAGGGTGAATCAGAAGAAGCAGAAAAAGGAGAAGGAGAAGGTGAAGTCTGGAGGGTGAATCAGAAAAAGTATAAGAAGGAGAAGGAGAAGGTGAAGTCCGGAGTGTGAATCAGAAGAAGCAGAAAAAGGAGAAGGAGAAGGTGCAGTCAGGAGGGTGAAGCAGAAGAAGTAGAAGAAGGAGAAGGAGAAGGTGAAGTCTGGAGGGTGAAGCAGAAGAAGCAGAAGAAGAAGAAGGAGAAGGTGAAGTCTGGAGGGTGAATCAGAAGAAGCAGAAGAAGGAGAAGGAGAAGGTGAAGTCAGGAGGGTGAAGCAGAAGAAGTAGAACAAGGAGAAGGAGAAGCTGAAGTCTGGAGGGTGAAGCAGAAGAAGCAGAAGAAGGAGAAGGGGAAGGTGAAGTCTGGAGGGTGAATCAGAAGAAGTAGAAGAAGGAGAAGGAGAAGGTGAAGTCTGGAGGGAGAAGCAGAAGAAGTAGAAGAAGGAAGTGGAGCAGGTGAAGTCTGGAGGGTGAATCAGAAGAAGTAGAAGAAGGAGAAGGAGAAGGTGAAGTCTGGAGGGAGAAGCAGAAGAAGCAGAAGAAGGAGAAGGAGAAGGTGAAGTCTGGAGGGAGAAGCAGAAGAAGTCGAAGAAGGAGAAGGAGAAGATGAAGTCTGGAGGGTGAATCAGAAGAAGCAGAATAAGGAGAAGGAGAAGGTGAAGTCTGGAGGGTTAATTAGAAGAAGCAGAAGAAGGAGAAGGAGAAGTTGAAGTCTGGAGGGTGAATCAGAAGAAGTAGAAGAAGGAGAAGGTGAAGTCTGGAGGGTGAAACAGAAGAAGTAGAAGAAGGAGAAGGAGAAGGTGAAGTCTGAAGGGTGAATCAGAAGAAGTAGAAGAAGGAGAAGGAGAAGGTGAAGTCTGAAGGGTGATGCAGAAGAAGCAGAAGAAGGAGAAGGAGAAGGTGAAGTCACGAGGGTGAATCAGAAGAAGCAGAAGAAGGACAAGGAGAAGGTAAAGTCTGGAGGGTGAATCAGAGAAAGCAGAAGAAGGAGAAGGAGAAGGTGAAGTCAGGAGGGTGAATCAGAAGAAGCAGAAGAAGGAGAAGGAGATGGTGAAGTCAGGAGTGTGAATCAGAAGTAGTAGAAGAAGGAGAAGGAGAAGGTGAACTCTGGAGGGTGAATCAGAAGAAGCAAAAGAAGGAGAACGAGAAGGTGAAGTCTGGAGGTTGAATCAGAAGAAGTAGAAGAAGGAGAAGGAGAAGGTGAAGTCTGGAGGATGAATCAGAAGAAGTAGAAGAAGGAGAAGGAGAAGGTGAAGTCAGGAGTGTGAATCAGAAGAAGCAGAAGAAGGAGAAGGAGAAGATGAATCAGGAGGGTGAATCAGAAGAAGCAGAAGAAGGAGAAGGAGAAGATGAAGTCAGGAGGGTGAAGCAGAAGAAGCAGAAGAAGGAGAAGGAGAAGGTGAAGTCAGGAGGGTGAAGCAGAAGAAGTAGAAGAAGGAGAAGGAGAAGGTGATGCCTGGAGGGTGAATCAGAAGAAGCAGAAGAAGGAGAAGGAGCAGGTGAAGTCAGGAGGGTGAATCAGAAACATAGAAACATAGAGAAACATAGAGATAGGAACAGGAGTAGGCCATTCGGCCCTTCGAGCCTGCTCCGCCATTCAATGAGATCATGGCTGATCTTCGTCTGAGATCATAGCTGATTTTACCAGTTCAGTACCCCGTCCCCGCCTTTTCTCCGTAACCCTTAATCCCCTTAGCCTTCAGAAATATATCCAATTCTCTCTTGAAAATATTTATTGAATTAGCCTTCACAGCCCTCTGTGGCAGGGAATTCCACAGGCTCACCACTCTTTGAGTGAAGAAATTCTTCCTCATCTCTGTTTTAAATGATTTGCCCGCTATTTTTAGACTGTGGCCCCTGGTTCTGTGCTCCCCGGCCATTGGAAACATTCTCTCTGAATTCAGCCTGTCCAGGCCTGCCATAATTTTATATGTTTCGATGAGGTCCCCTCTCAATCTTCTAAACTCCAGTGAGTACAAGCCCAAACTATTTAATCTCTCTTCGTAGGTCATTCCCGCCATTCCAGGTATCAGCCTGGTGAATCGCCGTTGCACTCTTTCCATGGCAAGAACATCCTTCCGCAGATGGGGCGACCAAAACTGTACACAATACTCCAGATGTGGTCTCACCAGCACCTTGTACAGCTGTAGTAAGGTATCCCTATTCCTATACTCGAACCCCCTTGATATGAAGGCCAACATACCATTTGCCTTCTTAATCGCCTGTTGCACCTGCATGCTCTCCTTCAGTGACTGGTGCACAAGAACACCCAGGTCCCTCTGCACTTCCCCATCTCCCAATCTATTGCCATTTAGATAATAATCTACCCTCCTGTTTTTACCCCCAAAGTGGATAACCTCGCATTTATCCACATTATAGTGCATCTGCCACGTATCCGCCCATTCCCCCAACCTGTCCAAATCGCACTGTAGCCTCCTGACATCCTCATCAGAGCCCACCCCTCCTCCTAGTTTAGTGTCGTCAGCGAATTTGGAAATATTGCATCCAATTCCCTGATCCAGATCATTTATATATATTGTGAACAGCTGGGGTCCCAGGACAGATCCTTGCGGCACCCCGCTGGTCACTGCCTGCCACTCCGAAAACGAGCCGTTTATTCCAACTCTCTGTTTTCTATCCGCCAGCCAGTTCTCTATCCACGTTAATACTTTGCCCCCAATCCCATGAGCCTTAATTTTGCATGATAATCTTTTGTGTGGAACCTTATCGAAGGCTTTCTGGAAGTCAAGGTACACCACATCCACTGGCTCTCCCCCATCTATTTTACCAGTTACTTCCTCAAAAAATTCCAGCAGATTAGTCAAACACGATTTACCCTTTGTAAATCCATGTTGACTCTGTCCGATCCTTTCCCCATTTGTCAAGTGCACCGCTATTTTATCCTTAATAATGGACTCTAGCATTTTGCCCACAACCGATGTAAGGCTTACTGGTCTATAATTCCCTGCTTTCTCTCTACCCCCCTTTTTAAATATTGGGGTAACATTAGCTACCCTCCAATCCACGGGTACTGTTCCCGAGTCAATGGAGTTCCGGAAGATGATCCTTAGAGCATCTGCTATCTCCAGGGCCACCTCCTTAAGTACCCTAGGATGTAGTTTATCAGGCCCCGGGGACTTGTCGGCCTTCAGTCCCCTCAACTTACCCAACACCATATCCCTAGAGATACTAATTTCTGTCAGCTCCTCCCTCTCATTAGTCCCTATGTTTGCCGATATTCCTGGGAGGTTATTTGTGTCCTCCTTTGTGAATACAGAACCAAAGTATGAGTTTAATTGGTCTGCCATTTCCTTATTCTCCATTATATATTCTCCCGAATCGGACTGCAAGGGACCGACTTGGGATTTTACCAGTCTTTTCCTCCTGATATACCGATAAAAGCTTTTGCAGTCTGTCTTTATGTTTGCTGCAAGTTTACTTTCGTATTCTATTTTCCCCTTCCTGATTAATCCCTTTGTCCTCTTTTGCTGTATCATGTACTGCCCCCAATCTTCCGGTCTGGTGCTTTTTTTTGCCAGTTGATATGCCCTTTTTTTTGATTTTATGCTGTCCCTAATTTCCCTTGTTATCCACGGTTGAGTCACCTTTTTAGGTTTATTCCTGACACACATACTTCCTCCTGAAAATATGGCAGCAGGAAGAAGTTCCACAAGATCTCAGACGCTTTGATTGTTACTATCTTTAAAAAGGGGGAAAAGTCGGTGTGTGGTAACTACCGAGGTATCTCCCTTCTTTCTTCCACAGGTAAAGTGCTTGCCCATGTCCTTGCTAACAGACTTTTGCCGTTATCTGAGGAGGTGCTTCCGGAGTCGCAGTGTGGTTTCCGACCATCCAGAGGAACAGCTGATATGATCTTCACAGCACGTCAATTACAGGAGAAATGCCATGAACTAAAGCAACCACTGTTCATGGCTTTCATAGACTTAACTAAAGCTTTTGACACTGTCCACCGCCAGACTTTATGGCATATTTTGTCTAAGCTTGGTTGCCCCAATAAATTCATCTTAGTTCTGAGGCTGCTACATGACAACATGTCCGCAGCAGTTCTCAGCAGCAGCGTTTCTATTTCAGAGCCCTTCACAGTTGAGACAGGAGTAAAACAGGGCTGCATCATTACTCCATCCCTTTTTGCAGTGTTCATCAGTTATCCTCCATCTCATCAGCAATGATCTGCCCATCGGAATTCAAATCCTTTACCGTACTGATGGCCGACTTTTTAATCTCAATAGGCTTAAGGCCAAGAGCAAAGTCTCCATCACTACCATTATGGAGTTACAGTATGCAGATGATAACGCCATCACAGCTCTTTCCGAGCATGATCTACAAAACACTTTGAATGCTTTATCCAGAGCCTACAAACTTCTGGGCCTTACCATGAATATAAAGAAAACCCAGGTGCTCCACCAGCCATCACCTAATCAGCTTGCAACTCCTCCTTCTGTAGATTGATAATAACACTTTTCCATATCTTGGTAGCCATTTATCCTCCAAAGCGGACATTGATTCTGAAATCCATCACCGTCTGAGTTGTGCAAGTGCAGCCTTTTCTAAACTGAGGAGAGTCTTTGTAAATCATGACCACCAAGACCAAACTAAAATCCTTGTATACAAAGCCATCATCCTTCCCACCCTTTTATTTGGAGCTGAAACCTGGACTACATACAATAGACATCTCAAAGCCTTAGAGCAATACCACCAACGCTCTCTACGCAAAATCTTGAGGGTCAGCTGGGAGGACAAGCGTACAAACTGGAGTATACTTGAAGAGGCCAATATCTACAGCATCACTACGCTCATCATGCAGCATCAACTCCGATGGATAGGACATGTCATTCGCATGTCAGACTCACGTCTCCCAAAACAGGTTCTGTAATCCCAGTTGAAGGAAGGGCAGAGGTCTCCTGGTGGTCAAAAGAAGCGTTACAAAGATAACATCAAAGTAATCCTTAAAAAGTTCCATCTCGATATTGATAACTGGGAGGAAATCGCACTGGACAGAGACAATTGGAGAAAATGTATCCACAACGGAGCCGCACTACATTAAAAGAATCTCCAGCATGCCGCTGAGGATAAACGCCAGCGCCGTAAGGAGAGACAACAACTTAAGACGACCCATACTCCAGTCACTACCAATAGTCTTACATGCCCACACTGTAGTAGAGTCTGTGGATCTCGGATTGGCCTCCACAGCCACCTGAAGACCCACAAGTAGATGACTGAAGGAGGACATACCATACTTGAATTTGACTGGTCGCCGATGATGAGTGGTGGTTTAAACCCAGGCAGAGCCAGGTCACTAGGACACAGGTGACGCCGTAAGAGCTTCAATAGTCGGGATGCGACACTTGTGGCTGTCCAGAGGATCCCTGGATATAAAGCCATTAGGTAGAACATCCGGGTGTGGCTGTTGGGGAGGGAAAGGATTCTTGAGCAGGGCCAACAGGAGGGATTACATAACATAAGAACATAAGTAGGAGCATGCCGTATGGCCCCTCGGGCCTGCTCCGCCATTCAATAGGATCATGGCTGATCCGAATCAAGACTCACGTCCACTTCCCTGCCCTCTCCCCGTAACCCCTAATTCCATTATCTGCGAGGAAACTGTCTATCTCCATTTTAAATTTATTTAATGTTGCAACTTCTGCAGCTCTCTGGGGTAGCAAATTCCACAGATTTACTACCCTCTGAGTGAAGAAGATCCTCCTCATCTCAGTTTTGCAAGGGCAGCCCCTTATTCTTAGATTGATGTGGGAAGCACAGGGTTAATGGGAATGTTATTGTAACATGCTATGTTGGAAGCCATGTATTAGGCTGCCACCATAATTACAAGGCATGATGGGAAGCTTGGCCATCCTGACACAAGCAATGGGCTGGATTTTGTTACTGGGGCGGGCTGGAGTCGTGTAATCTGCATTTCGTGTTAGCCACCCGATTCTAAAACGATGTGGGAAAATGATGCCATTTTAACTTAATTGGCCAATTGAGTTCCAACGTGTGGGAACCCATGGCCAAGGAGATTACCAATTCGAAAGTCGCCTCTGATGATGTCATCATTGCTGCTGCATTTAAGGTCTGCAACAAGCCTTGCTTCTTCTGCAGACTGCCAAGCTCTTGCCCTTACATGTTAGAGACACCTGCAGGAAGAATGGCCAGCCAGAGATCTAGGTCTGCACCCCACTTTGATGTTGCCCTGCAGGCTTTAGTAGAGGGAGCAAGAGCAAATAAAGAGATGCTCTTCCCTTCTTCAGGGAGGAAGAAGCCTCCCCAGCAGACCAAGGCTGTGTGGATCCAGGTGGCAGAGGAGGTCAACTCTGTCAATATCCTGCAGAAGCTGGGTTCAGTTCAGGAAGAGATTTCATGACCCTCTGTGCACTGGAAAAGTGAGTATGAATTTCCCATCACCCTCAATCTGATCCCCATTGCCTTTCCTCACCAGCACTCAGCTTTAGCAATCTCTTCCTCCAATTCCCACTTGACACTGACATCCATGCACCCTTACCCATTCCCTCTCTATGGTCACATTCACCTAACTAATCGACTGTGCTGCCCTCACACTCCCTATCACTGATGCTATTACAACTTACAACACACAGGGAGGGCCCTTGGTCTTGCCACCTCACTTCATCTTTGTCCCCTTCTAAGCATCTATGCTCTGGAGTCTCTACACTCATTCCTTCATTCTCACTCAAACTCCACACGTCTCCCTCATTGCAGGAAAAGAGAGCTCACAATAAGAGGGAAAGAGCAACGACAGGAGGAGGGCCACCTTCAGTAGCCCAGCTCATCCCCTGGGAGGCGGCGGTCCTGGAGATCGTGGGAGTGGAGGAAGATTTCCAAGGGGGGGGGTGGGGGTGGAAGACACGGACAGACAGGCACAATACAGCAAGCTGGTGACAGAATAGTTTTCCATGTCTCTCAATGACATTGCATGAGCCGCTGATAATGATTCTGAAGCTCTAACAGATGGACGTATGATCATCTGCAATATGCATGTAACCTTGGCCTCATCTGAATCTTTCCTTTACTCCCCCACAGGACCATTGCAAGCATCCATCCCCACTAGCATGAGCCTCAAGACTCCTCAGAGGAAGCTGCAACCTCTGAGGGTGTAGCATCAGCAGAATTCACCGCACCCAACACCAGCGCAGACACTCCCAGCTCGGAGGGAACATCGTGAGATAGAGTAGTGTTGTCACCTGGTATATCACAGCTCACAAGTGAGCATCAGCAGACTGTGGAGACAGGGACAACAGTGGTGAGTCCTAGTCGGAGGGTGCAGGAATCTGCCAGCTCGGCTCAGCTGCATGTCGACCCTCTGCCTCTGGGTCCATCCATAACATCAGCAGGGCTGGAACTCCAGGAACAGATGCAGGAGTCTCTGGCAGGTTTTGTCTCCAGGGTCGCTGCAAGTGTGGAGCGAATGGAGGAGTCCATTGCTAACATGAGCAGACCCCTTGTGGAGTCATTGGCGCATGAACACTTCACCATGGAAAAAGTGGCAACCTCCATGCACGTGATAAGTCGCCAGAGTGCAGAAAACATGGTGATGTTCTGAATAGAATGACATCTCTGAAGGAGCGATGGTCATCTATTGAACAGAGAAACCAGACCTTCATGGAAGTCCTTCTGAGTAGGACTGCCAGTGCAGAAACAGGTCCCCATGGCCCCCCTGATGTGCAGCAAGGTGCTCTCCAGCCACTTGCAGGCACTGAGGGGGACCGGACCAGATGTGCACAGCAAACCACGATGATTCTGGAGACCCTGGCTGCTGAGTACTGCAGGGCTCCACCTGATCTATCCAGGCATCTGAAGCGCATCTTCAGCAAACCGATGGTTTGCTCGATTATGGCTCTGGTGAACATGTGGCTGGAGTTTTAGCACTCCTCTACTTCGTTGGATGGGCTTTTCAATGGCGTCATTAGCCATGTCCTCAGGGGATAGCCCTTGTCTCCAATTAGCCTTGCGTTAAGTTGGTCTGGTGGACTGAATAGCGGAGGCACACTAGACTGGCACAGTATGAAGGAGTCATGGCAACTGCCAGGGTACTTGACAAAAACATGCAAAATTTCCTTCTTGTGGTCACACACCAGCTGAACGTTGAGGGAGTGGAAGCCCTTGCGGTTGACAAAAATACCTGGATTGCGATGGGGTGCTTAAGGGCCATGTGTGCAGTCAACGATGCCTTGCACACTTGGAAAGCCTGCCAGATTAGCTAATCCAACCGCACGTGCAGTGACACTTGCTTCATTCTTGGTGAAATGGATGTGATTGTGTGCAATGGCAAAGAGGGCATCGGTTGGTGTTGGGGCTCATGGCCCGATTTCAGAGGACCAAGGTGACAGTATAAACGACACCCATGTTTATGGAATAGATGGCAGTTCAAGTAGAGATCAGAGGAGCAAGCTGTCAATGCTGTGATTGGTTCTACCAATGAGGTGAGACGAGATGGCGACTTTGCTGGAAACACTTGCCACCTGTAAAAAGCTAAGTCTGTGCTGGGAATGCAGTCACAACAGCTTCTGCCCGAGGAAAGTGATCAGCTGTGAGGTGGGAGCTTTTATAGTACATTACACGCCATCATCGAATCAGCTGGATCAATGGCCACTCAATTCCTGCCTCAGGCCGACAGATGTGGTTCCCGAGCTGTGTGAATCCCGCAGGCAGCCAGGGAAATTAGAAAGGTACTCTGAAAAAGGTGCTCAAGGGTCTGACAACTACCCGTTAATGATTTGAATTAGGTGGCCCACCTCTGCCTGTCTGGTTGCTGCTGCACCGGCAACGCACCCTAGGGAAAGGCCGGTGCGATGGCAGGTTCCTGACCTGCTGCAACTTTTCAAATTTCCCACCCAACCCGCCTCCAATCACCTGCACAGACCTCGACTGTTGGGTGCCACACCCCATTTATAGTTCGGGCTTGAATGGCTGCATTACATGAATATCTCCAGAGCTCCCTCAGACTTCGGCCCTCGAATCCAGGGGGCAGGGGATGCTTCTTTGAAGCAATGTGGAATAAATCAGCAAACTGGTGGGGTGGGGGGGGGGGAAGACAGGAAGGTGCCAATAAAGAGGAAAATAGTGCCCGAGCTGCTACCAGCAGAGACATGGCTGCACACAGGAACAGACCGAATCCACCTCTCCCAACTGACCCGACAACACTTAAGATCCCTGTACCACGTCGGAGATACGTGGTGGGTTTGGGGGTGGGGGAAATACGGAGCCTGGTGGGGGATTCTCAGTTGAGAATGCCTGTAAACAGCAAACTAAAAAGCACTTGCATTTATATAGCGCCTTTCACAACCTCACAGCCAATGTGTTACTTTTGAAGTCTAGTCACTGCTGTAACTGAGGAAACAGCAGCCAATTCACACACAGCAAGATCCCAGAAACAGCAATTAGAAAGCCAGCTGATCTATTTTCAGTGATGTTGGTTGAGGGACGATATTGGCTCAGAACACTGGGGAGAACTCCCTCTGCTCTTAGAAATAGTGTTGATGTGGCAAAAAGCCACTAAGATTCTCAGTGACTTGTATAATTGCCTTTAAGCATGTTTATCACCTTTTAATGTTGGCTCTGGTTAAACAGCTAGATTGACAAAATCGCACTCTGACGCGATAAAATCACCACGTGGGTCATGTGACGTCAGAGGTAGAGGGCGTGGTCAGCCAGTCCTCATGTGGAGTGATAGTGAAAAGACCTGTTTAGAGCTTCTCCTGCATTTTCTTGTTTTGTAAAGTTTTAATACATTAAACTCAGTTTGTTAACTTCCAGTGAGTTTATAGATTCTTTGCTAGGAGTGCAGAGACTCCTACATTGAGATCTTTTACACCCACCAGAGGACAGATGGGGGCCTCTGTTTAACAGCTTATCTGAAAGAAGACACCTCCGACAGTGCAACACTCCCTCAGCACTGCACTGGGAGTGTCAGCCTGGATTATGGGCTCAAGTTCTGGAGTGGCCTGAATTGCTGAGTATATATATAACCCTAACCGACAGCTAGATAAATAAACAAGCGGAGGTAACCCCTCAGACTAGCAACGTATAGCACGAATGTACGTTAATCACTTGACAACCACGAACAGCAGCATTTCAGGGTGCACAGACCCCCCCCTCAACCAAGTCTTCAACTTGGCAACTTCCCTCGCTGGGGTCGAGTGAAGGAACTGGTTTCGGAGAGTCAGCAATGGCCAGCACAGTGAGTGAGTCAGGAAGTATTGTGGAAAAGACTACTTAAGAGCAGTGGAGTTATTGGCCATCTTCCGAACCCATTAACCAAGAACCCATTCCCTCACAATGATAGTGAGCAGATGGAGAATCCGATAGTAGGTTGTATTAATTCTCATGTAGTGGACACCTTCCCCTCGAGTCACTTTTTGTATCTGGTTTCCAATTTAGTGGTGCATATTCGTACTTGAGATGAAGATTCCCATTCCCTGTTCATCCCTCAGGAAGCTCACCACCACCACCCAGGACAGAGCAGTTCACCTAGTCAGCAGTCCTGCCAATAGACTCACTATCCACCCTTTACCAGTAGTGCTGTGTGGCTGCTGCATGTCCAACCCACTGGGTGCAGTGTAGCAAGGTTACTGCCCTCCATGACCTCTACCAGCAAGGACAAGAGAAGCAATGTTGTGGGACCATCACCTCCAAGGTCACACACCACCCTCACTTGGTGAAATAACACTCACCCTTCATTAGTCAGCTCAAATGTTGGAATTCCTCGACCCAACACCATTGCCACAAAGACCACAGCTGTTCAAGGTAGCCCGCCACCTTCAGGACAACTAGGGATGGGCAATAAATGCCAGCCTGGTCAGCAACACCCACATCCTGAACAAAAAGCTGATCCTAGTTTTCCTCAGGGCTTTGCTGCAATCAGTTCCCAGGAAGAGTCATTGACAGACAGTAGAGGCAGCAAGATCCTTGGCTTGAGGGATATGGCGAGAAGCTGGGGCCAAGAGAGAAACAGGCTTGTTGGGTCTAATGGCCTTTTCCTGTTCCTAAAAATTCTTGTGTCCTTGTTGCTTCTCTGCAAACCCAAAGAGTGGAGCCAAAGTGAGGCACACAATAGTTAACCAGCCACAAAGATCCCATGGCACGATTTTGAAGAGCAGGAGAGTTCTCCCTGGTGTTCTGGCCAATATTTATCCCTCAGTTCATTATAAAACAAATGATCTGCTCATTATCTTATTGCTGTCGGTGGGACCTTGCCATTCATAAATTGGCTGCCTGTAAAGCACTTGAGACATGCTGAAAAAGATTCTTTACTAGATGATCTAAAAACCCTTCCAATTCCAATGATCCCAAAATGTAGAGAACTTACTAGAATTAGACAAACATTCAGGAAATTAACAGCACTGGGTAAAATGGGCAGAGTCCATATGAAGCTTGACCAAGGTGAATTTTGCTGAGGGTATGGTGGCCTAGTGGTTCTGTACTGGACTAGCAAACCAGTACTCGAGTTCTAATCTGACCATGGCAAATTGAATTTGAATGGGCTGGATGGAAGCTAAGAGATTGTTGTAAAAACCCAATGGTTCATTCCTGTTCAAATTAAAAGCCAGCTTTATTTTTCAAAACTGCTGCACAATAATTGGTCTCCAGGAATTGGTTTCAACAAGTGCATGAAGGTTTAGGGGCAGGAGTGCTCGGAGTCCAGGATTCATCGGAATTCAAGACTAAAATTCCATCTCAAAATATGGTCCAGTTGCCTCAAATGGATCTCCATTTCATCAAAAAGCCAAATTACTTACAATAACTCAGCACATTGAGGTCAGGTAGCAGCAAATGCTCAAATCACAAAGCTGGTGGTCTGGTTCAGAAAGGCTAATGGAATGTTGGCCTTTAGCTTGAAGGTTGGAATTCAAAGAGTGAGGAAGAGAGATTTTGGTTGCACAGAGTCTTGGTTAGACCCTATCTGGACACTGCGTTCAGTCCTGGGCCCCGCCCCCCAGGAAAATATATATCGGCCTGAGTGGGTGCAGCGCAGATTCACCAGAATGATACCGGGTTTAAAGAGTTCAATTATGGAGGACAGGTTGCACAGACTTGTGTATTCCCTAGAGAGTTTAGAAAGTTGGTCTAAATAGTTGTTTAAAAAAAAAGGATTTGTATAGGCAGAGAGAGAAAAACTGCAGGTGGGGAACCCAGAACGAGGCCATAATCTTCAAGCTCAGTCATTTAAGAGTGAAATCAGGAAGCACATTAGTGGAAATGTGCAACTTTCCCCCAAAGGCTGCAGTCAATTGAAATTCAAGACAGATCAAGAGATTTTTGTTGTTGGGTAAAGTAGAGATGTGGAGCAAAGGAAGGTAAATAGAATGAGGCTCACATCAGCCATGATTTAATAGAATAGCAGGTTCAAGGGGGATGAATAGCCTCCTCCTGTCCCGATGCGTGACCTCCAACAGCTCAAGATTTGGTATCATGCTTGCTCCTGTATCTCTACAGAACCAACCCATTCCCTGCTCAATCATGAATGTCAGGTGTACACCATTCAGAATCTGGGTTTCAAAAGCTCAGACAGTTTCAAAAGGGATTAAAGTAGTGTAAACCAGGTGTGCAATTGGAAGTTGGTGATATGGACAACTTTATTTTTTTTATAAAAATGTTCTCTTTGAAATTCCTGCAGAGCTGAAATGAAGTTTCTCCCAGAAAGATATGGAGAACAGAAAAACTGCCCATCAATGATCCCTAATTAAAGGCCCACTCAATCAATCTGTTTTGTATTGAGAAATGCTTCCCCCCCACCCCAGAACCACAAACCCTTATAGCTTTTCAGCATGTTCTTTCCACTGACTAACTTTTGCGATTTAAAAGTCTGAGCAATAGCTTGCTGTTAACCAAGTGCTCAGAAGCACTCCCCCTGATCACAGCACCTGTCCAATTACCAGCAGTGTTTCTTGAACTGGATCCATTGGTGCTGATTATTAATCCAATTTTCAATCCTAACCCCAGTCCATTCAATTAACTACTTCATACTCCTGGTAAACACTGGTCTCCAATTGAGAAACCTGCCCCACTTTATAGAAGTTTGAAGGGAGTCAATAAAGTTTAAATTGGTCTCCTGCCTTTTCAGCCCAAGTTGCAGCATCAGACATGATTGGTTGTAAAGTTAGTCAAATCCCAACTGCTTGTTAAAGAGATTATTAAACTGGATTGTACCATTCCCATTGAAGATCAGTCTGAACAAGGCCAATCCATGAACTCATTAGTTCAGTCTCACTTCTCAAGTGTTCCTAAACACAAGTTAGTTTTAGATTAGTCATCTCATCAGAGACAGCAACTCTTGACAATCCAGCACTCCAATATGACACCAGGGAGTCAGCCTAGATTATGTACTCAAGTCTTGGAGTGGGGCTTGAACCCCTCACTCTCTGCCTTAGAGGCAAAGCGTACTGCTATTGAGCCACGTTTAAGCTGAGCTTCATCAATCCATTGGGAAACCCCTCAACTCTCTCCTTTATAGAGAAATTTAATTTAATAGGTTTATAATCAGCCCATATTGAGCATTCAAGCTGCTTTGTACACCAGCTAACAAGTGAACCCACTACAACTCCAGCTTCAAAAGCATTAAAGCAGAGCACAAACCAGGTGTGGAACTAGAAGAGTTGCAGTTTCCAAAAAAAGGATCTTTGCAATTACTGCAATTTTAAGTCTCCTCATATCTTTCTAAGAGATCAAAGAAACTCCCAATTTCACATCTCAATGACCAGAGAGGTTCCATTCTCAAATTCAACTGCTTTGCATTAGGAGAATTCACATCTCTCCCCAACCCAGTAAGCACTCTTAAACCTTTGTGCAGGCTTATCATGTTCTGGCTGCCTCAGTTCCAGCCTTTCCCTCACACAGCCCCTTGCAATCTCCCAATCAGGGAAAGAGGCCGGCTGGGCCTTTTATACACCACTTGGCTGAGGAGGCTAACCAGTTGCCTGACCTAGTTTCCCTTCTCGTCACCCCACCCAAACCCCACAAGAAAGCGGGCAGGTCGGAGGACCTCCTCGTGGGTCTGCTCCTGGGCCTGACGAAGAAGGCCATTAATTGGTCCAGGCAGCGGGCGGTCGAGGGGGTCGTCCGGCCGGATTGCCTCCCTCTCTTCCGTGGCCATGTTCGCGCCCGGGTGGCCCTAGAGCTGGAGCACGCGGTGTCCGCCGGCGCGCTAGATCACTTTCGTGACCGGTGGGCGCCGCGGGGACTGGAGTGCATGATTGGGCTGGAGAACCAAATTTTAATTTGATTATTAAGGTTTATTTGAAGTTTTATTGGTTTATTACAGTTTTATTGGTTTATTTACAGTTTTAATGGTTTATTTACAGTTTTTATCTGTCTAAATTTATGGTTTTACCAAAAGAGGAACCCCACAAGAAAGCGGGCAGGTCGGAGGACCTCCTCGTGGGTCTGCTCCTGGGCCTGACGAAGAAGGCCATTAATTGGTCCAGGCAGCGGGCGGTCGAGGGGGTCGTCCGGCCGGATTGCCTCCCTCTCTTCCGTGGCCATGTTCGCGCCCGGGTGGCCCTAGAGCTGGAGCACGCGGTGTCCGCCGGCGCGCTAGATCACTTTCGTGACCGGTGGGCGCCGCGGGGACTGGAGTGCATGATTGGGCTGGAGAACCAAATTTTAATTTGATTATTAAGGTTTATTTGAAGTTTTATTGGTTTATTACAGTTTTATTGGTTTATTTACAGTTTTAATGGTTTATTTACAGTTTTTATCTGTCTAAATTTATGGTTTTACCAAAAGAGGAACCCCACAAGAAAGCGGGCAGGTCGGAGGACCTCCTCGTGGGTCTGCTCCTGGGCCTGACGAAGAAGGCCATTAATTGGTCCAGGCAGCGGGCGGTCGAGGGGGTCGTCCGGCCGGATTGCCTCCCTCTCTTCCGTGGCCATGTTCGCGCCCGGGTGGCCCTAGAGCTGGAGCACGCGGTGTCCGCCGGCGCGCTAGATCACTTTCGTGACCGGTGGGCGCCGCGGGGACTGGAGTGCATGATTGGGCTGGAGAACCAAATTTTAATTTGATTATTAAGGTTTATTTGAAGTTTTATTGGTTTATTACAGTTTTATTGGTTTATTTACAGTTTTAATGGTTTATTTACAGTTTTTATCTGTCTAAATTTATGGTTTTACCAAAAGAGGAACCCCACAAGAAAAAAACAAATGAACTTAGCTGACAATCATTTAATTTTGTTTCCAATTACAATTAATGAACAGATGTCAAAATCAATTTAGGAGCCAATAGGGACTGGGGTCTTTCGACAGATTGAGCAGTATCAGAACTTAAAGGAGACTCCTTGAATTAGCGCCCCCTGGAGGCCTGGGAGTCTGGTGGCTGTAAACAACTGAGTTAATCAATTATGATTAATCCTTAAATGGAAGCACTTAAACCCTCAATCATAATGGTCCCTTTTTAAAGGAGCACAATGGATTCCAAATCCCAATAAAAAAACTTACCAAATGATAATATTGTTCCCTTTATCCACAATACAATGAGCACACTGGATATAGCAAAGGCTATGGCCCCCGACAACATCCCGGCTATCGTGCTGAAGACTTGTGCTCCAGAACTAGCCGTGCCTCTTGCCAAGCTGTTCCAGTACAGTTACAAAACTGGCATCTATCCGACAATGTGGAAAATTGTCAAACAAAAACAAACACACCAGTCTCGGCCTTCATAAAAAACACACACACCAGTCTCGGCCTTCATAAAAACAAACACACCAGTCTCGGCCTTCTTAAAAACAAACACACCAGTCTCGGCCTTCATAAAACACAAACACACCAGTCTCGGCCTTCATAAAACACACACACACCAGTCTCGGCCTTCATAAAAACAAACACACCAGTCTTGGCCTTCATAAAAACAAACACACCAGTCTCGGCCTTCATAAAAACACACACAGCAGTCTCGGCCTTCATAAAAAACAAACACACCAGTCTCGGCATTCATAAAAACAAACACACCAGTCTCGGCCTTCATAAAAACAAACACACCAGTCTCGGCCTTCATAAAAACACACACACCAGTCTCGGCCTTCATAAAAAACACACACACCAGTCTCGGCCTTCATAAAAACAAACACACCAGCCTCGGCCTTCATAAAAAACAAACACACCAGTCTCGGCCTTCATAAAACACAAACACACCAGTCTCGGCCTTCATAAAAAACAAACACACCAGTCTCGGCCTTCATAAAACACAAACACACCAGTCTCGGCCTTCATAAAAACACAAACACACCAGTCTCGGCCTTCATAAAACACAAACACACCAGTCTCGGCCTTCATAAAAAACAAACACACCAGTCTCGGCCTTCATAAAACACAAACACACCAGTCTCGGCCTTCATAAAAACAAACACACCAGTCTCGGCCTTCATAAAAAACAAACACACCAGTCTCAGCCTTCATAAAAAACAAACACACCAGTCTCGACCTTCATAAAACACAAACACACCAGTCTCGGCCTTCATAAAAACAAACACACCAGTCTCGGCCTTCATAAAACACAAACACACCAGTCTCGGCCTTCATAAAACACAAACACACCAGTCTCGACCTTCATAAAACACAAACACACCAGTCTCGGCCTTCATAAAAAACAAACACACCAGCCTCGACCTTCATAAAACACAAACACACCAGTCTCGGCCTTCATAAAAACAAACACACCAGTCTCGGCCTTCATAAAAACAAACACACCAGTCTCGACCTTCATAAAACACAAACACACCAGTCTCGGCCTTCATAAAACACACACACACCAGTCTCGGCCTTCATAAAAACAAACACACCAGTCTCGACCTTCATAAAAACAAACACACCAGTCTCGGCCTTCATAAAAAACAAACATACCAGTCTCGGCCTTCATAAAAAACACACACACCAGTCTCGGCCTTCATAAAACACAAACACACCAGTTTCGGCCTTCATAAAAAACAAACATACCAGTCTTGGCCTTCATAAAAAACAAACACACCAGTCTCGGCCTTCATAAAAAACACACACCAGTGTCGGCCTTCATAAAAAACACACACACCAGTCTCGGCCTTCATAAAACACAAACACACCAGTCTCGGCCTTCATAAAAAACAAACACACCAGTCTCGGCCTTCATAAAAAACAAACACACCAGCCTCGACCTTCATAAAACACAAACACACCAGTCTCGGCCTTCATAAAAACAAACACACCAGTCTCGGCCTTCATAAAAACAAACACACCAGTCTCGACCTTCATAAAACACAAACACACCAGTCTCGGCCTTCATAAAACACACACACACCAGTCTCGGCCTTCATAAAAACAAACACACCAGTCTCGACCTTCATAAAAACAAACACACCAGTCTCGGCCTTCATAAAAAACAAACATACCAGTCTCGGCCTTCATAAAAAACACACACACCAGTCTCGGCCTTCATAAAACACAAACACACCAGTTTCGGCCTTCATAAAAAACAAACATACCAGTCTTGGCCTTCATAAAAAACAAACACACCAGTCTCGGCCTTCATAAAAAACACACACCAGTGTCGGCCTTCATAAAAAACACACACACCAGTCTCGGCCTTCACAAAACACAAACACACCAGTCTCGGCCTTCATAAAAAACAAACACACCAGTCTCGGCCTTCATAAAAAACAAACACACCAGTCTCGGCCTTCATAAAACACAAACACACCAGTCTCGGCCTTCATAAAACACAAACACACCAGTCTCGGCCTTCATAAAAAACAAACACACCAGTCTCGGCCTTCATAAAACACAAACACACCAGTCTCGGCCTTCATAAAAAACAAACACACCAGTCTCGGCCTTCATAAAACACAAACACACCAGTCTCGGCCTTCATAAAACACAAACACACCAGTCTCGGCCTTCATAAAAAACAAACACACCAGTCTCGGCCTTCATAAAAAACAAACACACCAGTCTCGGGCTTCATAAAAAACAAACTCACCAGTCTCGGCCTTCATAAAACACAAACACACCAGTCTCGGCCTTCATAAAACACAAACACACCAGTCTCGGCCTTCATAAAAAACAAGCACACCAGTCTCGGCCTTCATAAAAAACAAACACACCAGTCTCGGCCTTCATAAAAAACAAACACACCAGTCTCGGCCTTCATAAAACACAAACATACCAGTCTCGGCCTTCATAAAAAACAAACACACCAGTCTCGGCCTTCATAAAACACAAACACACCAGTCTCGGCCTTCATAAAAACACAAACACACCAGTCTCGGCCTTCATAAAACACAAACACACCAGTCTCGGCCTTCATAAAAAACAAACACACCAGTCTCGGCCTTCATAAAACACAAACACACCAGTCTCGGCCTTCATAAAAACAAACACACCAGTCTCGGCCTTCATAAAAAACAAACACACCAGTCTCGGCCTTCATAAAAACAAACACACCAGTCTCAGCCTTCATAAAAAACAAACACACCAGTCTCGACCTTCATAAAACACAAACACACCAGTCTCGGCCTTCATAAAAACAAACACACCAGTCTCGGCCTTCATAAAACACAAACACACCAGTCTCGGCCTTCATAAAACACAAACACACCAGTCTCGACCTTCATAAAACACAAACACACCAGTCTCGGCCTTCATAAAAAACAAACACACCAGCCTCGACCTTCATAAAACACAAACACACCAGTCTCGGCCTTCATAAAAACAAACACACCAGTCTCGGCCTTCATAAAAACAAACACACCAGTCTCGACCTTCATAAAAACAAAAACACACCAGTCTCGGCCTTCATAAAACACACACACACCAGTCTCGGCCTTCATAAAAACAAACACACCAGTCTCGACCTTCATAAAAACAAACACACCAGTCTCGGCCTTCATAAAAAACAAACATACCAGTCTCGGCCTTCATAAAAAACACACACACCAGTCTCGGCCTTCATAAAACACAAACACACCAGTCTCGGCCTTCATAAAAAACAAACATACCAGTCTTGGCCTTCATAAAAAACAAACACACCAGTCTCGGCCTTCATAATAAACACACACCAGTGTCGGCCTTCATAAAAAACACACACACCAGTCTCGGCCTTCATAAAACACAAACACACCAGTCTCGGCCTTCATAAAAAACAAACACACCAGTCTCGGCCTTCATAAAAAACAAACACACCAGTCTCGGCCTTCATAAAACACAAGCACACCAGTCTCGGCCTTCATAAAACACAAACACACCAGTCTCGGCCTTCATAAAAAACAAACACACCAGTCTCGGCCTTCATAAAACACAAACACACCAGTCTCGGCCTTCATAAAAAACAAACACACCAGTCTCGGGCTTCATAAAAAACAAACTCACCAGTCTCGGCCTTCATAAAACACAAACACACCAGTCTCGGCCTTCATAAAACACAAACACACCAGTCTCGGCCTTCATAAAAAACAAACACACCTGTCTCGGCCTTCATAAAAAACAAACACACCAGTCTCGGCCTTCATAAAAAACAAACACACCAGTCTCGGCCTTCATAAAAAACAAACACACCAGTCTCGGCCTTCATAAAACACAAACACACCAGTCTCGGCCTTCATAAAAAACAAACACACCAGTCTCGGCCTTCATAAAAAACAAACACACCAGTCTCGGCCTTCATAAAACACACACACAACAGTCTCGGCCTTCATAAAAAACAAACGCACCAGTCTCGGCCTTTATAAAACAAACACACCAGTCTCGGCCTTCATAAAACACAAACACACCAGTCTCGGCCTTCATATTTAAAACAAACACACCAGTCTCGGCCTTCATATTTAAAACAAACATTTGGCCACACCTCCTACATTTTCCCCTGTGAGGGTGATCCGCCTCACATGTGCGAATGGCCCCTTCCCACCCTGCAGCTCCTCCTCAATGGGACCCCAGTGGCTGCAGCAAGGCTGGGGGAAGGCTGCTGAGGGTCAGATGGTGAGACGGCAGATGCCCTTGGGGGACGGCCTGGACCAGCTCTGGGCCTGGAGGGCCCGGCTGCTGACTGCTCCAGCTCTGCTTGGGCGGCAGCAGTCTGTCATACGGGTGGTGGCAGCTGCAGTGGAGGAGTGACAGTGTTGGCTGCAGGAATGCTGCCAACCTGACATAGCACAGACACTCCCTGGTCGGCTGACACACTGGCACTCGAAGGGGACAGCACTGCAGCAGGTGCAGCAACCTGCTGAAGAACAGACTGCTGGGCTGTTGCGGTGCGGCAAGGGCCCCAGCGATGCCTGGCCGATCCAGCGAGGGTGGCAGCAGTAAGTGCCCATGTGGCCCTGATCTGTGTCTGCATCAGACCAGCCAGTGAATGCACAGCACGACTGATGATGCAAAAATTGGTAGGGTGGTAAATAGCGAGGAGGGTAGCCTCAGTCTGCAGGACGATATAGATGGGTTGGTCAGATGGGCGGAACAGTGGCAAATGGAATTTAACCTGGAAAAGTGCGAGGTGATGCACTTTGGGGGGACTAACAAGGCAAAGGAATACACAATGAATGGAAAGACCCTAGGCAAGATGGAGGGTCAGAGGGATCTGGGTGTGCAAGTACACAGATCCCTGAAGGCGGCGGAACAGGTGGATAAGGTGGTAAAAAAGGCATATGGGATACTTGCCTTCATTAGCCGAGGCATTGAATATAAGAGCAAGGAGGTTATGATGGAGCTGTATAAAACACTGGTTAGGCCACAGCTGGAATACTGTGTGCAGTTCTGGTCGCCATACTACAGGAAGGATGTGATCGCGTTAGAGAGGGTGCAGAGGAGGTTCACCAGGATGTTACCAGGGCTGGAGTGCTTCGGCTATGAAGAGAGACTGGGCAGATTGGGTTTGTTTTCCTTGGAGCAGAGGAGGCTGAGGGGGGACATGATTGAGGTGTACAAAATTATGAGGGGCATAGATAGGATGGATGCTGAGGAGCTTTTTCCCTTAGTAGAGGGGTCAATAACTAGGGGGCATAGATTCAAGGTAAAGGGCGGGAGGTTTAGAGGGGATTTGAGAAAGAACTTTTTCACCCAGAGGGTGGATGGAGTCTGGAACTCACTGCCTGAAAGGGTTGTGGAGGCAGAAACCCTCACAACATTTAAGAAGCATTTGGATGTGCACTTGAAATGCCATAGCATACAAGGCTACGGGCCAAATGCTGGAATATGGGATTAGATTAGGCAGGGCTTGATGGCCGGTGCGGACACGATGGGCCGAAGGGCCTCTATCCGTGCTGTATTACTCTATGACTCTATGACTCTATGACACTTGGCTGGAAGCCGCCTGTGCTGCCGCAAAGTCCTGCAGACTCCTTGCCTGTGCTGCACTGAATTATTGCAGACTCCTGGCCTGTGTTGCCCCAAATTCCTGTACACTCCTTGCCAGTGACTCTATGGAGTCAGGCATCATTGCCACTGCAGCCATGAGCTCAGTGTGCCTGCGCTCAGCCGGGGCACCCATTTCCGCAAGGATCCGCACCTCTTCTGTGCTCACCGTAGCAGGACTGAAGGCCGCACTCACACTCCGTGGAGAAGGCTGCCGAGCTTCCCCACCCCTCCCGCGTTGCTGGAGCCCGCTGGGCCCTGGAGCTTCACTCTCCTCAAACACCTCGCCCCTGCTCCCCTCCAGGGAAGATGTGTCCCCATCATGGCCATGGGCTGCCTCGGATGAGGGTGGCTCTGATGGGCCGGCTTCCTCTTCCTCCTCCTCACCTTCCAATTCATTGACAGTGGCAGCTTGAGGGGCCACCTCCTCACCTGGCGATTCCGCATCTGAAAGCAGGGAGACACAAGAGTTAATTTAGAGTGAGGACAGGGCGGCAGCGAGGGAGGCATGAGTGCTGTTATGCACTGCATTGGTTCGATAGTGGCAATGGATGCTGGTGTGAGGCACAAGTGGAAAGAGAGAGGTCCAAAAATTGATGAGCTTACCATCGCTGTCCAGAACAGGGTCGGCATCTCCACTGGCGACGGGGCCAATCAGTCGGCCTGACATAATGTACTCCACACGCTGCTCCAGGTCGCTGAGCTCTTTCAGGTCAGGACGGCCTCCCCCGGTCCGTCGCTGCTGCCTGTGGTTGTAGGCCAGCTTACCCTGCAAGAGAAAGGACGGCCTCTAAGTACAGTGTGAAGCCCTGATCTTGCCTGCACTGCCGCCCATGGTGGAATAGCCCTGACAGTGTGAAGCCCTGATCTTGCCTGCACTGCCTCCCATGGTGGAATAGCCCTGACAGTGTGAAGCCCTGATCCTGCCTGCACAGCCTCCCATGGTGGAATAGCCCTGACAATGTGAAGCCCTGATCTTGCCTGCACTGCCTCCCATGGTGGAATGGCCCTGACAGTGTGTTAAGTGATGAATGTGCAAGTGGTTTTCATGAGAGCCCCATAGCTCCTGGTTGAGGGCTGGGCATTGGGGCTTTCAGGTCCATTCGGCCAGAAACTGAGGTGCACATGCAGGAATGCAGAGGATAGTGGAAAGAGTACTCACCCTGACAACCCGAGTGAGGTCATTGAACTTTTTCCTGCACTGAAGTGGAGTCCTGGCAACCAAGCTGTTGGTGGTGACCCTGTATGCAACCTCCCTCCAGGCTTTTCGGTATTCGCTTGGAAGTGGCCTCCTCCCACCATCAGGGAAATGGGTAGGGCACCTGTGCTCCACAGCACCAACCAGAAGACTCAGGGTATCCTCACTGAAGCGCTCCACTCACTCACGAGCCTTCTCCAGTTTCTTGGGGGGGTGTAGAGCTGATGAATCATCAATGCTCAGGCCTTGCTTGAGGGCTGCAGTGTGCAGGGCATGGCAGCCAAACAAGTCGACCCTCCCCCTTTAAGAACTGACCGGCGCCGCCGTGTCTGCCATCAATCAGCAGCTCGCCACACCTGCGCTGTGCCCGCCCTCAGTGTTAGCGCCTCGGCTCGCCGGTTTAGCACCTTATGATAGTCGTGCATCGCCTGCTTTAGCTCCGCAGCAACCTCTTGGGGTGATGCAACTGAATATCGGCGAAGGTGGCGCTAAGTTGTGCCGGGCGCTAAATTTAGCGAACGCCCGGCTTTAGCGCCCCAAACGCGGCGATACTGAATTTCTAGGCCAGAGTGTTTCTGTAATGTGTGTACCTTTAAGAGAGGAACTATCTTTTACAGCCCCTGTCTGCAGTACCAGTAGTGACCACACCTGTATATAACACCGTGTAATTTGTACAGTTAGTTCCAGCATACCCTCTGTTCAGTAAACACCTGTTATTACCATTCTCCTGCAGTCCGTGTGTTATTTATATGCGGACATTACAGTTTCCACTTGTGGGGAAGAGCAAAACTGGAGGCCATCAAAATTGTAAAAATTTGTGTTGGTTTTGATATCCTTTGCAAGCTTCTTTTCATAGTCTTTGAAGGATCTTTTTTTCTTTATATATATTTTATCTTCCTCTTAGACTGCAAGTTTTGAACTACTTATTACTAGAGCCGTTTGTGATCATTATTCCTGCTGGTCCCATTTTAATGGGATTGTTTGAAATCCCTGATTCTCAGCAGCTCGTTGAGACTAAACTCTATCGTTCTTCTTTTCAGCCGTCTTTCGGATGAGACGCTAAACCAAGGCCCCATCTGCCCTTTCAAGTGGACGTTAAAGATCCCATGGCACTATCAAAGAAGAACAGGAGTGTCCTGGCCAATATTTATCCCTCAACCAACATCACTAAAGCAGATTATCAGATCATTCTCGCATTGCTGTTTGTGGGAGCTTGCTGTGCACAAATTGGCTGCCGCGTTTCCCACATTACAACAGTGACCACCCTTCAAAAGTACTTTGTTGGTTGTAAAGCGCTTTGGGACATCCTGAGGAAGTGAAAGGCGCTATTTAAATGCAAGTTCTTTCTTTCTTTCTCTCTTTCTGCAGCTCTTACTTTCTGTTTTGACACCCTTTGCTGATTTTTTTTTTTTTTTCACAGAAACCCCACAGCGCAGATAGAGGCCATTTCGGCCCATCGAGCCTGCACCGACACATATCCCACCCCCGATCCCCGTAACCCCTACACCAACACATATCCCACCCTATCCCTGTAACCCCACGTATTTAATCCCCCTAACACTAAGGGTCAATTTTATCATAGCCAATTGTATCTTTCCCATTCGCCAGGAGCCGTGCCACTTTTTTCTTTTTCTTTTAGTTTTATACTGTTTCTTGCCTCTTCAGTCATCCCTGGCTGTTTTTTGGCAAGTCGAGCTCTTTCCCCTTAGGGGTATAAACTGGTGCTGTATCACATTAAATTATTTTTTGATCACCTCCCACTGATCTTGTCATTTTACACATTAACAGATTTGCCCAGTTTACTGTGGACCATCTCTGTCTCATTGCATTGAAGTCGGCCTCACCTAAATCTGGAATCTTAGTAGCTGTTTCACGTTTCTCCCTTTCAAACAGTACTTTAAACTCGATCATGTTATGATCGCTATTGGATAATTGTTCAGAGAAACATAGAAGATAGGAGCAGGAGTAGGCCATTCGGCCCCTCGAGCCTGCTCCGCCATTCAATGCGATCATGGCTGATCATCCAAATTCAGTACCCTGTCCCTGCTTTCTCCCCATACCCCTTGATCCCTTTAACCTTAAGAAATATATCCAACTCCTTCTTGAATATATTTAATGAACTGGCCTCCACTGCCTTCTGTAGTAGAGAGTTCCACAGGCTCACCACTCTCTGGGTGAAGAAATTCCTCCTCATTTCTGTCCTAAATGGCCTACCCTTTATCCTTAGACTGTGTCCCCTGGTTCTGGACTCCCCGACCATCGGGAACATCCTTCCTGCATCTAGTCTGTCCAGTCCTGTCAGAATTTTATAAGTTTCAATGAGATCACCTCTCATTCTTCTAAACTCCAGTGAGTACAAGTTCAATCGACCCAATCTCTCCTCATACGTCATTCCTGCCATCCCAGGTATCAGCCTGGTGAATCTTCGCTGAACTCCTTCCATGGCAAGAACATCCTCCCTCAGATAAGGCGACCAAAACTGCACACAATACTCAAGGTGTGGTCTCACGAAGGCCCTGTACAACTGCAGCAAGACATCCTTGTTCCTGTACTCAAACCCTCTCGCTACGAAGGCCAACATACCATTTGCCTTCTTAACCACCTGCTGCATCTGTATGCTTACCTTCAGTGACTGGTGCACAAGGACACCCAGGTCTCGTTGCACTTCCCCTTCTCCCAATCAATTGCCATTAAGATAACAATCTGCCTTCTTGTTTTTGCCACCGAAGTGGATAACCTCACATTTATCCACGTTATATTGCATCTGCCATGTTTCTGCCCAATCACCCAACATGTCCAAATCATCCTGGAGTTTCTCGACATCCTCCTCACAGCACAAAGTCCCACCCAGCTTTGTGTCATCTGCAAATTTGGATATATTACATCTAGTTCCCTTGTCCAGATCATTTATATATATTGAGAATAGCTGGGGTCCAAGGACCGATCCCTGCGGTACCCCACTAGTCACTGCCTGCCATTCGGAAAAAGACCCGTTTATTCCAACTCTTTGCTTTCTGTCTGCCAACCAGTTCTCCATCCAAGTCAATACCTTGCCCCCGATCCCATGTGCCCCAACTTTACACGCCAATCTCTTATGCGGGACCTTATCGAAGGCCCCCTGAAAGTCCAGATACACCACATCCACTGGTTCTCCCTTATCTATTTTACCAGTTACATCCTCAAAAAATTCCAGTAGATTAGTCAAGCATGATTTACCTTTTGTGAATCCATGTTGACTTTGTCCGATCCTGTCACTGTTTTCCAAGTGCTCTGCTATTACATCTTTTATAATGGACTTTAGCATTTTCCCCAGTACCGATGTCAGGCTTTCCGGTCTGTAGTTCCCCGTTTTCTCTCTACCACCTTTTTTGAATAGTGGGGTAACATTAGCTACCCTTCAATCCATGGGTACTGTTCCAGATTCCATCGAATGTTGGAAGATGATCAGCAATGCATCTACTATTTCTAGGGCCACTTCCTTAAGTACCCTAGGATGTAGATTATCAGGCCCATGGGATTTATCGGCCTTCAGTCGCATCAATTTTCCTAACACCATTTCCCTACAAATACTGATTTCTTTCAGTTCCACCCTTTCATCAGACCCTATGTTCCCCGGCATCTCTGGGAGGTTATTTGTGTCCTACTTTGTGAAGACAGAACCAAAATATGTATTTATGGGAAATTTGTTATATCCGGCACCGACGGGACCGAGCTGTTGCCAATCTATCAAAACTGCCGGACATACAAAGTTAATGTTGAAGCATACGGAGGTTTTCATCTCCGTATCTGACAACAAACACTGTTGCTTAGCAACAGCTTGTAAACAGTCGGCCCGTACCTTGGAAGTGTCTCTGTAGCTTAGCAACAGCTTCAGAGAGACTTTCCAGAGCCCGACTGTTGAAAACAAAGCCAGGAGAAGAAAAAAAATCTAACAAAACGGCTCCTGATTTCTGCCGGTAGATCGAGGTTTCTGGACATACAACCTCCGGATAAACCAAAGTTTCCTTTAGTTGGTCTGCCATTTCTTTGTCCCCCATTATAAATTCCCCTGATTCTGACTGCAAGGGACCTACATTTGACCTCATCAATCTTTTTCTCTTCACATATCTATAAAAGCTTTTACAGTCAGTTTTTATGTTCCCTGCAAGCTTACTCTCATATTCTATTTTCCCCTTCTTAATTAATCCCTTTGTCCTCCTTTGTTGAATCCTAAACTGCTCCCAATCCTCAGGTTTACTGCTTTTTCTGGCCAATTTATAAGTCCTCTCCTTGGATCTTATGCTATCCCTAATTTCCCTTGTTAGCCATGGTTGAGGCACCTTTTTTGTTTTATTTTTATGCCAAACTGGGGTGAACAAATTCTGTAGTTCATCCATGCGGTCTTTGAATGTTTGCCATTGCCTATCCACCGTCAACCCTTTTGAGTGACATTCCCCAATCAATTCTACCCAACTCGCGCCTCAGACCATCATAGTTTCCTTTATTTAAATTCAGGACCCTTGTCTCTGAGTCAACTGCTTTATTCTCCATCTTAATGAAGAATTCAATCATATTATGATCGCTCCAACCCAAGGGGCCTCGTAGAACAAGATTGCTAATTAATCCTTTCTCATTATATAATACCCAGTCTAAGATGACCTGATCTCTGATTGGTTCCTCAATATATTGGTCCAGCAAACCACCCCGTAAACACTCTAGGAATTCCTCCTCCACAGTATTGTTACTAATTTGGTTAGCCCAATCTATATGTAGATTAAAGTCACCCATGATGACTGCTGTGCCCTTATTGCACGCTTCTCTAATTTCCCTTTTAATGCCATCTCCAACCTCCGCATTACTGTTTGGAGGTCTATATACCACACCCACTAACGTTTTCTGCCCCTTGGTATTTCTCCGTTCTACCCATACAGATTCCACATCATCAGACCTAATATCCTTCCTTACCATTGTGTGAATCCCCTCTTTAGCCAGCAATGCTACCCCACCTCCTTTTCCTTTTTGCCTATCTTTCCTGAATATTGAATACCCCTGGATGTTAAGTTCCCAGCCTTGGCCACCCTGGAGCCATGTTTCCGTAATCCCAATCAAATCATATTCGTTTACCTCTATTTGTGCAGCTAATTCATCCACCTTATTATGAATGCTCCTCGCATTAAGACACAAAGCCTTCAGGCTTGTTTTTTTAACACACTTAGACCTTTTAGCATGATGTATGATAGCAAAATACTGCAGATGCTGTAAATCCGAAATAACAACAGAAAATGCTGGGAAAACTCAGCAGGCCAGGCAACATCCATGCAGAGAAATTAGAGTCAACGTTTCGGGTCATGACCCTTTATCAAGACTAAAGAGGCACAGGGAATGAAACAGATTGAGAGGCCGGGCTGGGAGAGAACAAAAGAGAAGAGACATTAAGAGGTATTCAAAACGAGACAGATGGTGATAGGACTAGTGGAGACAAAAGACGGCTCTAGATTAGGTGTGAAATGTTCTAGCGGAATGGGAGACAGCTGCCATGTGGGAGAGAGAAAAAAAAGGAAAGTGGGGAGGGAAAAACCAAAACAAAGGTGTGGATAAACATATAAGTGAAAATGTAATAGGGGCCGAGATTATGATATGAAATTGTTGAACTCGATATTGAGTCCGGAAGGCTGTAAAGTGCCTAATCGGAAGATGAGGTGCTGTTGCTCGAGTTTACGTTGAACAATGCAAGAGGCCAAGGACGGTGAGATCCGAGTGGGAATGGAGCGGTCAATTAAAATGACAGGCGACCGGAAGCTCGGGGTCACCCTTATGGACTGAACGGAGGTATTCCACAAAGCGGTCACCCAATCTGCGTTTGATCTCCCCAATGTAAAGGAGACCGCATCGTGAGCAGCAAATACAGTATACTAGATTGCAAGAAGTACAAGTAAATCGCTGTTTCACCTGGAAGGGGTGTTTGGGGTCCTGGACAGTGGGAAGGGGGGAGGGATAGTGGCAGGTGTTACATCTCCTGCGCTTGCACGTGAAGGTGACAGGCGAAGGGGAAGGGCTGTTTGGGGTGATAGAGGAGTGGACTAGGGTGTCACGTAGGGAGCGGTCCCTATGGAATGCTGAAAGGGGAGGTGAGGGGAAGATGTGTTTGGTGGTGGGATCACGTTGGAGGAGGCAGAAATGGTGGAGGATGATCCGTTGAATGTGGAGGCTGGTGGAGTGAAAGATGAAGACAAGGGGAACCCTATCGTGGTTCCGGGAGGGAGGGGCAGGGGTGAGGGCAGAAGTGCGGGAGATAGAACGGACACGGTTGAGGGCCGTGTCAACCATGGTAGAGGGGAATCCTCGGTTGAGGAATAAGGAAAACATGTCGGAAGCACTGGTGTGGAAGGTGGCATCGTTGGAGCAGATACGGCGGAGACGGAGAAACTGGGAGAATGGAAAAGAGTCCTTGCAGGCGGCGGGGTGGGAGTCCTATCACCATCTCGTCTGGTTTTGAATACCTCTTAATGTCTCTTCTCTTTGGTTCTCTCCCAGCCAGCCTTTCAATCTATTTCATTCCCTGTGTCTCTTTAGTCTTGACAAAGGGTTTTGACCTGAAACAATTACTCTAATTTCCCTGCACAGATGTTGCCTGGCCTGCTGAGTTCTGCAGCATTGTCTGTGGTGATTTTAGATCCTTTAACACCATTGTTCACTGTGGCCTTGGAGAGGCCTGCCTGGCCTGCTGAGTTTTGCAGCTTTGTCTGTGGTGATTTTAGACCCTTTAACATTATTGTTCACTGTGGCCATGGAGAGGCCTGCCTGGCCTGCTGAGTTTTGCAGCATTGTCTGTGGTGATTTTAGACCCTTTAACACCATTGTTCACTGTGGCCATGGAGAGGCCTGCCTGGCCTGCTGAGTTTTGCAGCATTGTCTGCGGTGATTTTAGACCCGTTAACACCATTGTTCACTGTGGCCATGGAGAGGTCTGCCTGGCCTGCTGAGTTTTGCAGCATTGTCTGTGGTGATTTTAGACCCTTTAACATCATTGTTCACTGTGGCCATGGAAAGGCCTGCCTGGCCTGCTGAGTCTCAGTTATTGTATAAGCTGAAGTGCCGGCGGTGCCGAGGGTCTTTTGAGGGCATGTTGTTCTTGGAAGAGAGAGAGAGAGTGACTGGGGGGAAGAGAGCGAGCGAGTGGGGGGAAGAGAGAGAGCATGTGGGGGGAAGAGAGAGAGCGACTGGGGGGAAGAGAGAGAGCGACTGGGGGGAAGAGAGAGAGCGACTGTGGGGAATAGAGAGAGAGGGCTGGGTGCAGGCCGTTTAAAATAGTGGCAGGATTCGCCACTAAGGCATGGAGCATGGAAGTGACCCGATTCAGAGCTTTATAATCAATGGTCATTCTCCAGGATCCATCTGGTTTCTGCATTGGCCATACCGCGTAGTTGGTACAGGAACGGGTCTTTGTCACTATATTGGTTTCTAATAAGTCTACTACTGTGGACTCAACGGCCCGTTGGGCTTCTGCTCGGAGCGGGTATTGTCGGTGGGCCTCGCGGTAGGGACCCGGACTGGGTCCATCTCCGCTCTACCACAGGCTAATTTGTGGGTGGCCCTTGCAAGAGGGTAAGCCTCACAAACCCTGCCCCATGGTACTTCCTCCACCCATGCGCACTTAACCGGGCGGAGGGCTTGTACTGTGCATTGTCGGGCTTTAAATTCCTCGAAGGGAAATCTCTCCCCTTGGGGTCCCCTACTTCCAATAGATGATCCCTTAGGAGCAAATTTGCCTCTATCTGATGGATAAAACATTACAGTGGAAAATCAAATTGCAATATAATAGGCATCTGCAATGCAATAGAACATTGCAGTGGAATATCACTACTATACTTTCATCAGTTGCAGTGCAATAGAACATTGCAATGCCATATCACTTTGCAATATAACAGTCATTAGCAATTCCATAGAACATTGCAACGGAACTTCACTTTGCAATATAGACGTCATTTGCAATGCAATTGCACATTGCAATGGAATATCACTGCAATATAATAGTCATTTGCAATGCAATGGAACGTTGCAGTGGAATATCACTTTGCAATAAATAGTCATTTGCAATGAAATTGCATATTGCAATGGAATATCGCTTTGCAATATGATTGTCAGCTGCAATGCAGTAGAACATTACAATGAAATATTGCTTTGCAATATAATAGTCATTTGCAGTGCAATAGAACATGGCAATGAAATATCACTTTCCAATATAATATTCATTTGCAATGCGATAGACATTGCAATGGAATTTTAACTTGCAATATTATATTCATTTGCAATGCAATAGCACCTTGCAATGGAATTGCAGTTTGCATCATAGTAGTCATTTGCACTGCAACAGAACATTGCAATGAAATTTCACTGCAAAACAATCGTCATTTGCTATGCAATAGAACATTGCAATAGAATATTTGTTTGTAACAGAATAGTCATTGCAGTGAAATGGAACACGGCAATGGAATATCAGTTTGATATATGAATGTCATTTGCAATTCAATAGAACATTGCAATGAAATGTCACTTTGCAGTATAATAGTCATTTGCAATGCAATTGCACATTGCAATGGAATAACACTTTGCAATAATAGAAATTTGCAATACAATAGCACATAGCAATTGAATATCGCTTTGCAATATGATCATCATTTGCAATGCAATAGGACATTGCAATGGAACATGACTTTGCAATACAATAGTCATTTGCAATATAATAGAAAATTGAAATGGAATATCGCCTTGCAATATGATCGTCATCTGCAATGAAGAAAACATTGCAATGTAATTTCACTTTGCAATATAATAGGAATTTGCAATGCAATGGAATGTCAGTGCAATATTATCGTCAGTTGCAGTGCAATAGCACATTGCAGTGGTGTTAGATTCGAATCTGGCGAAACCCCAGACTGAGAGGGAATTGAGGACAAGTTCAGAATTTATTAAAACAACCAAAAGGGACAGCCACCCAGCTTCCTCAAGCTAGGGGTACACTCTCGAGGGACAAGTAGCGGTTCATTCAAGTTATACAATTCTATACGCAACGCCCACCTACAAACAGTTTCACAGCAGTTACTCTTTATTGGTTTGTGTGGTTAGTCACTCAACTGTCTGGCCCACCCCTTGAACTCGGGTACCCTCTGACCATGCCAGTCACAGATGTCAGTTGTTTCATCCTGCTGCACACATCCCATTGTCGGCATGGATTATAGTTTGAGAAAACATATTTTATCCTTAATATGACTATTCCGTTTTGAAGAAATATTCTATTCTAATGTTCTATTGCATTTCAAATGCCGATTGTTTTGCATTGATATTCAATTGCAATGTTCTGTTGCAGTGCAGATAACTATTATGTTGCAAAGTGCTATTCCAATACAATGTGCTATTGCATTGCAAATGAATATAATATTGCAACTTAAAATGCCATTGCAATGTTCTATTGCATTCCAAAGGAATATTTTATAGCAAAGTGATATTCCATTGCAATGCAAATTACTAATATACTAATAACAGTGGTAGGAGGACGACCGAAAGATGCGTCAATTCATTGCTGGTGGAACAAGTTTTTGAATTCAACAGATCCACGTGAATCAATTGCTACCCCATCAGCTGATCAAAACCACGGGATAAAAGCCTCGCCGAATGTTACATAGCAGTTGGAGAAAAGTTTGCCTCGGTTGGGCATTGTTGGTTTCCGCCAGTCGGTTTTTTGGGTTATTGGAACGGTGTTTGACACTCAGTAATTCCTCTTATTCCATTCTGAGGGCGGTCACTGGTTCAAGAAATCTCTTTGCTGGAAGTAAGTGTTCCACCGCAGGTGTTGTTTATTGACAACCGATTTATGTTTCGGCGAATTTCTATTGCTTTCAACGGTATTACTGGTTTTAAGGTACATAACCTGGTTATGGCACCCAACTTTTTATTCACCATTCTGGTTCTAAATGCTAGGAAGGCTATGTAGAATGTGTGCATTGATTCGCTTTTGGTCTATACTTGTGTTTGTGTTTAGAATTGAGCTTTCACTTCGCCGGTTCTGCTAGGGATATTGATCCTAGTTAAATCAATTAAAATAATCCTCATAACATATTAGGCTGACTCAATCGTGGCTTTTGAGAATTAGATAAGTACCTGAGAGGAAAAAATGCAGGGTTGCAGGAAAGGGTGGGGTGGGGAGTGAGACCAGTTGCAGTGCTTTTGCAGAAAGCCGGCTGGGACGGGCTGAATGGCCTCCTGTTCTATAGCCATTCTATTCGACTTATAAAAGAAATTAGGAGAGTGAGGAGGGGCCATGAAGTAACACTGGGAGCAAAATAAAGGAAAATCCTAAGGGTGTTTTTTTTTTTTAAATAAGTATATTAAGGGCAAGAGGATAACTAGGGAAAGAATAGGGCCCATTAGGGAACAAAGTGGCAATCTGTGTGTGGAGCCAGAAGATGCAGGTGGGGTTTTAAATGAATTTTTTGCATCTGTGTTCACTATGGAGAACATAAGAACATAAGAAATAGGAGCAGGCCAATCGGCCCCTTGAGCCTGCTCTGCCATTCAATAAGATCATGGCTGATCTGATCCTAACCACCAATCCACTATCACAGAACCATCTCCTGAATCTAACAGAATTAGACACATGAAATAGGAGCAGGATCAGGCTACATGGGCCCGCTCCGCTACCCACAGGGCCATGACTGATCCGAACCTAGACTCGTCCAAATTCCTGCCCGCTCCCCGTAACCCTTAATTCCCTTTACTTCTAGGAAACTTTCTGTTTTAAATTTATGTAATGTAGCTTCTACAGCTTTTTGGGGCAGCATATTCCATGGACCTACTACCCTCTGAGTGAAGTAGTTCCTCCTCATCTCAGTTTTGAAAGAGCAGCCCCTTATTCTAAGACTATGCCCCCTAGTTCTAGTTTCACCCATCATCGGGAACATCCTCCCCGCACCCACCCGATCCAACCCCTTCACAATCTTATATGTTTCAATAAGATCGCCTCTCATTCTTCTGAACTCCAATGAGTAGAGTCCCAATCTACTCAACCTCTCCTCATATGTCCATCCCTGGGATTAACCGAGTGAACCACCTTTTGTACTGACTTGAGAGCAAGTATGGACACCAAAACTGTATGCAGTATTCCAGGTGCTGTCTCACCAATACCTTGTACAACTGAAGCAATACCTCCCTATTTTTATATTCTATCCCCTAGCAATGAAAGCCAACGTTCCATTGGCCGCCTTAATCACTTGCTGCACCTGCATACTGTTGAAGTCTCGACTCCCGAGTAAGACTCTTTAAACACAAAGTATCGTTAAAGACAGGCTTTATTTGCTTGCAAGGGAAGGGTTGTGTAATCAAAGGCTACATCAGACCTCTTTGAAGTAGTACAGAATTTGTAACATTTATACAGTACAGAAACAAAACCGGCTTTCTATGTCACATGACGATGCTGAGAGGGTCGTGGATAACACGTTTAGTGAGTTGGTCACACCGCAGGGTAGGGCTGCACAGGAAGAAAGAAAATGGGTGACCACCAGGTGGAGTAATAGAAGCAGGCAGGTAGTGCAGTAGGCCCCTGTGACCATTCCCCTCAAACAAGTATACCACTTTGGATACTGTTGAGGGGGATGACTCACCAGGGGAAGGCAGCAGCAGCCAACTTCCTGGCACTGGGGGTGCTCCTGCTGCCCAGGAAGGGAGGAAAAAGAGTGGGAGAGCAATAGTGTTAGGGGATTCTATAGTAAGGGGAACAGATAGGCGTTTCTGCGGCCGTAGACGTGAATCCAGGATGGTTTGTTGCCTCCCTGGTGCCAGGGTCAAGGATGTCACTGAGCGGCTGCAGGGCATTCTGGAGGGGGAGGGTGAACAGCCAGAGGTCGTGGTCCACATTGGTACCAACGACATAGGTAAAAAGAGGGATGAGTTCCTGCAGCAAGAATTTAAGGAGCTAGGTGGAAGATTAAAGAGCAGGACCTCAAGGGTTGTAATCTCTGGATTACTCCCGGTGGCACGTGCTAGTGAGTATAGGAATAGGAAGATAGAACAGATGAATGCGTAGCTAAAGGGATGGTGCAGGAAGGAGGGCTTTAGTTTCCTGGATCACTGGGTCTGCTTCTGGGAAAAGTGGGACTTGTACAAGTCGGACGGTTTACACCTGAACCAGAGGGGGACCAATATCCTTGCGGGAAGGTTTGCTAGCACTGTTTTGGGGGGGGGGGGTTTAAACTAACTTGGCAGGGGGATGGGATACAGAGTGGAACGATAGGGGGTGATTTACAGCCAAATACGGAGGAAAAAACAAGTCAGCTGGTAAGGCAGAGCAAATATATGAAGGCAAAGGGGAATATGGCAAGGCTGGAAGGCATTTATTTTAATGCAAGGAGTCTTGCAAATAAGGTGGATGAACTGAAGTTGCTGAACACATGGGAGTACGATATTGTTGCTATCACAGAGACATGGTTGAGGGAGGGTCAGGACTGGCAGCTCAATATTCTGGGGTATAGAATCTTCAGGCAAGACAGATACATAGATACATAGAGATAGGAACAGGAGTAGGCCATTCGGCCCTTTGAGCCTGCTCCGCCATTCAATGAGATCATGGCTGATCTTCGTCTGAGATCATAGCTGATCTTACCAGTTCAGTACCCCGTCCCCGCCTTTTCTCCGTAACCCTTAATCCCCTTAGCCTTCAGAAATATATCCAATTCTCTCTTGAAAATATTTATTGAATTAGCCTTCACAGCCCTCTGTGGCAGGGAATTCCACAGGCTCACCACTCTTTGAGTGAAGAAATTCTTCCTCATCTCTGTTTTAAATGATTTGCCCGCTATTTTTAGACTGTGGCCCCTGGTTCTGTGCTCCCCGGCCATTGGAAACATTCTCTCTGAATTCAGCCTGTCCAGGCCTGCCATAAATTTATATGTTTCGATGAGATCCCCTCTCAATCTTCTAAACTCCAGTGAGTACAAGCCCAAACTATTTAATCTCTCTTCGTAGGTCATTCCCGCCATTCCAGGTATCAGCCTGGTGAATCGCCGTTGCACTCTTTCCATGGCAAGAACATCCTTCCGCAGATGGGGCGACCAAAACTGTACACAATACTCCAGATGCGGTCTCACCAGCACCTTGTACAGCTGTAGTAAGGTATCCCTATTCCTATACTCGAACCCCCTTGATATGAAGGCCAACATACCATTTGCCTTCTTAATCGCCTGTTGCACCTGCATGCTCTCCTTCAGTGACTGGTGCACAAGAACACCCAGGTCCCTCTGCACTTCCCCATCTCCCAATCTATTGCCATTTAGATAATAATCTACCCTCCTGTTTTTACCCCCAAAGTGGATAACCTCGCATTTATCCACATTATAGTGCATCTGCCACGTATCCGCCCATTCCCCCAACCTGTCCAAATCGCACTGTAGCCTCCTGACATCCTCATCAGAGCCCACCCCTCCTCCTAGTTTAGTGTCGTCAGCGAATTTGGAAATATTGCATCCAATTCCCTGATCCAGATCATTTATATATATATATTGTGAACAGCTGGGGTCCCAGGACAGATCCTTGCGGCACCCCGCTGGTCACTGCCTGCCACTCCGAAAACGAGCCGTTTATTCCAACTCTCTGTTTTCTATCCGCCAGCCAGTTCTCTATCCACGTTAATACTTTGCCCCCAATCCCATGAGCCTTAATTTTGCATGATAATCTTTTGTGTGGAACCTTATCGAAGGCTTTCTGGAAGTCAAGGTACACCACATCCACTGGCTCTCCCCCATCTATTTTACCAGTTACTTCCTCAAAAAATTCCAGCACATTAGTCAAACACGATTTACCCTTTGTAAATCCATGTTGACTCTGTCCAATCCTTTCCCCATTTGTCAAGTGCTCCGCTATTTTATCCTTAATAATGGACTCTAGCATTTTGCCCACAACCGATGTAAGGCTTACTGGTCTATAATTCCCTGCTTTCTCTCTACCCCCCTTTTTAAATATTGGGGTAACATTAGCTACCCTCCAATCCACGGGTACTGTTCCCGAGTCAATGGAGTTCCGGAAGATGATCCTTAGAGCATCTGCTATCTCCAGGGCCACCTCCTTAAGTACCCTAGGATGTAGTTTATCAGGCCCCGGGGATTTGTCGGCCTTCAGTCCCCTCAACTTACCCAACACCATATCCCTAGAGATACTAATTTCTGTCAGCTCCTCCCTCTCATTAGTCCCTATGTTTGCCGATATTCCTGGGAGGTTATTTGTGTCCTCCTTTGTGAATACAGAACCAAAGTATGAGTTTAATTGGTCTGCCATTTCCTTATTCTCCATTATATATTCTCCCGAATCGGACTGCAAGGGACCGACTTGGGATTTTACCAGTCTTTTCCTCCTGATATACCGATAAAAGCTTTTGCAGTCTGTCTTTATGTTTGCTGCAAGTTTACTTTCGTATTCTATTTTCCCCTTCCTGATTAATCCCTTTGTCCTCTTTTGCTGTATCCTGTACTGCCCCCAATCTTCCGGTCTGGTGCTTTTTTTTGCCAGTTGATATGCCCTTTTTTTTGATTTTATGCTGTCCCTAATTTCCCTCGTTATCCACGGTTGAGTCACCTTTTTAGGTTTATTTTTATGCCAAACCGGTATAAACATGTTCTGGAATTCTTCCATTCTATCTTTGAATGCTTGCCATTGTCTATCCACTGTCAATCCCCCCAGAAACACCACCCAATCAATCTTACCCAATTCCCGTCTCATACCCTCGTAATTCCCTTTATTTAAGTTCTGGGCCTTAGTCTCTGATTCAATTTCCTCACTCTCCATCTCGACTGAGAGCTCGATCATATTATGATCGCTCTGACCCAAGGGGCCTCGTACAAGAAGATTGCTGATAAGTCCCTTCTCATTGCACAATACCCAGTCTAAAATGGCCTGATCTCGAGTCGGCTCCTCGACATATTGGTCCAGATAACCGTCCCGAAAACATTCCAGGAATTCCTCCTCCTCAGAATTTTTACTAATTTGGGTAGTCCAATCAATATGTAAATTAAAGTCACCCATGATGACAGCTGTGCTCTTATCGCACGCTTCTCTAATTTCCCTTTTTATGCCTTCCCTCACCTCCATATTACTATTTGGAGGCCTATATATCACACCCACTAACGTTTTCCTCCCCTTGCTATTTCTCATTTCTACCCATACAGATTCCGTTTCATCCGAGTTAATATCCTTCCTTTCCATTGCATTAATCCCCTCCTTTACCAGCAATGCTACCCCACCTCCCCTACCTTTTTGCCGATCCTTCCTAAATATTGTATATCCCTGGATGTTAAGTTCCCAGCCTTGCCCACCCTGCAGCCACGTTTCTGTAATCCCAATCAAATCATACTTGTTTACCTCTATTTCCACAACTAATTCATCCACCTTGTTCCTAATGCTTCTAGCATTAAGATACAAAGCCTTCAGGCTTGCTTTTTTCACACTCTCATTATGAATTAGTTTGGCCCTTTGTGTTTCTCTCCTTTGCTTATTGCTTCTCACCTTTCTACCATCTATTTCTGACTTCATATGACTTCCCTCTTTTCCACTACCTAGGTTCCCATCCCCCTGCCAAATTAGTTTAAATCCTCCCGAACCGCCCTAGAAAATATTACCCCGAGGACATCGGCTCCCTCACAGTTCAGGTGTAGACCGTCCCCTTGGTACAGGTCACTCCTCCCCAAGAACTGGTTCCAATGCCTCAGGAATTTAAATCCCTCTCCCTTGCACCACTGCTCAAGCCACGTATTTAGCTTATCTATCTTACTCTCTCTAAACTTATTAGCTCGTGGCACTGGTAGCAATCCAGAGGTTACTACCTTTGAGGTCCTACTTTTCAATTTAGCTCCTAACTCCCTAAATTCAGCTTGTAGGACCTCCTCCCTCTTTTTACCTACATCGTTGGTACCTACATGTACCACGACAACTGGCTGATCCCCCTCCCCCTTCAGAATGCTCTGCACCTGCTCCGAGACATCCTTGACCCTTGCACCAGGGAGGCAACATACCATCTTGGAGTCTCGGTCTCGGCCACAGAAACTCCTATCTATCCCCCTTACAATTGAATCCCCTATCACTATAGCCCTATACCTCTTTTTTCCGCCCTTCTGTGCAGCAGAGCCAGTCATGGTGCCCTGAACCTGGCTGCTGGTGCCTTCCCCTGATAAGTCATCTCCCCCAACAGTACCCAAAACGGTAAACCTGTTTTGGAGGGAGATGACCGCAGGCGACTCCTGCACTACCTTCCTGCCTTTACCCTGCCTTTTGGTCACCCATTTACTGTCTGAGCTAGCCTTTACCTGCGGTGTGACCAACTCACTGAATGTGCTATCCACAAGATCCTCAGCATCGCGTATGCTCCAGAGTGAGTCCATTCGCAGCTCCAGCGCCGCCATGCGGTCCGCTAGGAGCTGCAGCTGGACACACTTCCTGCACACATAGTTGTCAGGGACAGTGTCCCTGATTTCCCACATGGCACAGGAGGAGCATGGCACGGGTCCGAGCTGCCCTTCCATGACTTAACCCTTGCAATACCCTTTTTATTTACTACGATTTAGCTTAATTATTGAATTCTACTTAGAATAAGTTTGTGAAAGTACTCACCAACCAGTCACCTACCTGTTTTCTGGTGTTGTATTTTCACTGCCGCCTCCTGTCCTGGAACCTTTTCCACCTAGGTTAGGCTCCTGAAATAAAATAAATTGAACCTACCTTTACAACTTCCCCTAACCCCTAAAAGGTTAGAGGAGGTGGAAGGGTGGGAGACACTACACTGTAGTGTTTCGGGTTTAGCAACAGCTCCACCTATATAAGAGTTACTGGCCTCCTGCTCTCCTGATTGCACCAGCTGTGAAAGAAAAAGCCCGCGAAAGGTGAGCTTTTAAACTCTCCCGCCTCGGGCTGCTTCCGCGCAGGTCCGCTGCTCCTCCGGTCTCGGGGCTGTGGGCCTCGGACAGAGGGGGTGTAAAAGGGGAGGGGGTGTTGCAATATTAATTAAGGAATCAATTACTGCTGTAAGGAGGGATGATATATTAGCGGGTTCCTCGAATGAGGCCATATGGGTAGAACTTAAAAACAAAAAGGGGGCAAGCACTTTGCTGGGAGTGTACTATAGGCCCCCGAACAGTCAGGGGGAGATAGAGGAACAGATATGTAGGCAAATCTCAGAAGTGTGAAAATAATAGTGGGGGATTTCAACTTCCCCAATATTAATTGGGATAGTCAGTGTGAAAGGCTTAGAGGGTGCAGAATTCTTAAAGTGCATCCAGGAGAGCTTTTTGAGCCAACATGTAGAAAGTCCTACAAGAGAGGGGGCGGTACTGGACCTAATTCTAGGGAATGTAGCCGGGCAAGTGGTGGAAGTGTCAGTCGGAGAGCATTTTGGTGACAGTGACCATAATTCGGTGAGATTTAAGGTGGTCATGGAAAAAGACAAAGACGGCCCAGAAATAAGGGTTCTAAATTGGGGAAAGGCCGATTTTAATATGATAAGGCAGGATCTGGCCAAAGTGGACTGGGAGCAGCTACTTAAAGGAAAATCCACATCAAAGCAGTGGGAGACTTTCAGAAGGGAAATAGAGTACAACGCCAACATGTTCCTGTAAAGGTCAAGGGTGGGACCAACAAGCAAAGGGAACCTTGGATGACAAGGGATATACAAAAATGCATTAGGAAAAAAAGGGGGGCTTTTGGCAGTTACTAAAGACGGAGGAAGCCCTAGAGGAGTATAAAAAGTGCAGGGGCATACTTAAAAAAGAAATTAGGAGGGGCCATGAAATAACACTGGCGAGCAAAATAAAGGAAAATCCTAAGATGTTTTATAAGTATATTAAGGGCAAGAGGATAACCAGGGAAAGTGTAGGGCCCATTAGGGACCGAAGTGGCAATCTGTGTGTAGAGCCAGATGATGTAGGCGGGGTTTTAAATGAATTTTTTGCATCTGTGTTCACTATGGAGAAAGACGATGTAGACATAGAAATCGGGCAAGGGGGCTGTGACATACTTGAACACATTAGCATCGAGAGGGAGGAGGTACTGGCGGTTTTAGCAGGCCAAAAAGTGGATAAATCCCCAGGCCCGGACGAGATGTCTCCCAGGCTGTTTTGTGAGGCAAAGGAGGAGATTGCAGGGGCTCTGACACAAATTTTCAGAACCTCTCTGGCCACAGGGGATGTACCAGAGGACTGGAGAACAGCTAACGTAGTACCATTATTCAAGAAGGGTAGCAGGGATAAACCAGGGAATTACAGGCCAGTGAGCCTAACATCTGTGGTAGGGAAATTATTGGGAAAAAATTCTGAGGGACAAAATTAGTCTCCACTTGGAGAGGCCAGGATTAATCGGGGATAGTCAGCATAGCTTTGTCAAGGGTAAATCATGTCTGACCAATCTGATTGAATTTTTCGAGGGGGTGGACTAGGTGTGTGGATGAGGGAAATGCTGTGAATGTGGTTTACATGGATTTCAGTAAAGCTTTTGACAAAGTCCCGCATAGGAGACTGGTCAAGAAGGTAAGAGCCCATGGGATCCAGGGTGCCTTGGCGCATTGGATCCTAAACTGGCTGAGTGGCAGGAGGCAGAGGGTGAATGGTCGAAGGTTGCTTTTGTGACTGGGAAGCCTGTGTCCAGTGGGGTACTTCGGGGATCGGTGCTGGGACCCTTGCTGTTTGTGATCTACATAAATGATTTGGATGAGAATGTAAAAGGTATGATCAGTAAGTTTGCAGATGACACGAAAATTGGTGGGGTGGTAAATTGCGAGGAGGAAAGCCTCAGGCTACAGGATGATATAAACGGGTTGGTCAGATGGGCGGAAAAGTGGCAAATGGAATTTAACCCTGAAAAGTGCAAGGTGATGCATTTTGGACGGACAAATAAGGCAAGGGAATACTCAGTGGTAGGATCCTAGGAAGTACAGAGGGTCCGAGGGACCTTGGTGTACATGTACATAGATCCCTGAAGGCAGCGGAACAGGTAGATAAGGTGGTTAAAAAGGCATATGGGATACTTGCCTTCATTAGCCGAGGCATAGAATATAAGAGCAGGGAGGTTATGATGGAGCTGTACAAAACGTTGGTGAGGCCACAGCTGGAGTATTGTGTGCAGTTCTGGTCACCTCACTATAGGAAGGATGTGATTGCTTTGGAGAGGGTGCAGAGAAGATTCACCAGGATGTTACCTGGGATGGAGCGCCTCCGCTATGAAGAAAGACTAAACAGGCTGGGGTTGTTTTCCTTGGAGCGAAGAAGGCTGAGGGGGGACCTGATTTGAGGTGTACAAAATGATGGGCATAGATAGGGTAGATAAAGCGAAACTTTTCCCCTTACTAGGGGGGTCAATAATAAGGGGGCATAGATTCAAGGTAAGGGGCAGGAGGTTTGGAGGGGTTTGAGGAGGATATTTTTCACCCAGAGGGTGGTTGTAATCTGGATCTCACTGCCTGAAAGGGTGGTAGAGGCAGGAACCCTCACAACATTCAAGAAGCATTTGGATGAGCACTTGAAATGCCATTGCATACAAGGCTATGGACCAAATGCTGGAAAATGGGATTAGACTGGACAGGGATTGATGGTCGGTGCAGACACGATGGGCCGAAGGGCCTCGCTGTGCTGTATGACTCTATGACTCTATGGCATAGTATTGAATCATACCTGATTACAAAGGCACAGACCTTGCAAATTACTGAAACAACATATTCCAGGCTGAGTTAGAATAATGAACAGAAATACATTTGGATAAGATTAACTAGTTCTTTATTATGGGATCCCTCTGTTCTCCCACTGTACCAACTGAGCCTGTGGCCCGATGTTTACCTTATCATGTCCTTGGCTATTTGTTTGGTAAACGAGGCTCCTTGTTCAGCTTATCACAGATAAGGAGTACATATGTAGCATTCCTAAATTGTCTCATCCCCTTGAAACTGATTAGTGAATCATGCTGTCGGCCATGTGAGTTTTTATTCTATGCCCAGGAAGCCATTTTGTGTCTGAGAAAACTGTACTTCCACATTCTTCCCTTTTTGTCCTTACTAGGACAACATAACTGAAATTAACCTCTTCCTATCGGTCCTCATACCAAATTTAGATTTTAGCCAAGGATACCGACTTCTTTGCCGTTTTGGACCATCCTCGGGATATACCTGTTGATGGTTGACCTTATCTAAGATCCTCTTTCTTCTCTGTTTATTCTTAGTGTTTGGGCATGTGTTCTTGTAGGGGTTTAATTATGTTTGATTTGATTTGAGGTTTATGTCTTTGTATAGTTCTGCAGCTTATGTTAGCCTGCAGTGTTCTAATTTCCCTGCAGCTTATATTAGCCTGCAGTTCGGGTGCCACTACACACCTTAAAAAGATAGGGAACAGCAGCTTAGAGGAGGACTAATTCATGGCCCACACAGTTTATACCTAACCTGTGGGGTTCTCCTAAGCACAAGTGCTTCTATGTAAGCCCCCAAGGTGCAGACCAAGTGATATACAAGGTTGACGTCACTGGCTTGTTGAAAAAGGAGTCCTCTCTTTTTTTTTTTTCCTAGCCTGCAGTTCCCATTTGGGTAGAAAAAATATGTTTTACAGAAAGTGGAGAGCATGCGGGAGTATATATGTAAATATTTTGACTAAGTTCTCTAATCCCTATAATTATATTTTATTCAATTGTCTCAGTTCCTCATCCAGGGGACCATTCTTTTCCTCTACTGACTTTACTTCTCTCTCATCATATTCGTTGCAGGCAAGACTGCCTTGCCTAACCTATTGCAATAACACTTAATCGTTGTGACAAACAGAGCAATGCGTACAATCAGGGCTATCACTAGTCCATGCAATACTATTTGTCCTACTGACCCCAAACCATCCTCCCAATAACCAGTCAGCCCCAGCCTTGGTTCTTTGGGGTTTTCATACTGACTTTACTGCGTCTTTTATGTGTTTAACGATGTTGGTTATATTTTCTGAACTGTCCGGGATATAGGTACAGCATTCACTCCCTATTAAAGCGCAGGTTCCTCCTTCCCTAGCCCTAACTCACTAACCCTAACGTTGACGTCGCGGGAACTGACGTTCCCCCCGATATTGCATCCGCAAAGCGGACACGGCGCTGCACGAGCGCAGTGCATGGAAACTGAAAAGATCTTTTCGCGGCGCGAAAAAAAACACACTTTTTTTCCTGATATCCCTCGTTTTTCGTACTAACCCTAAATGCACTAACCCTAACCATAACTACCTACCCCAACCCTAAATACCCTAACCCCAACCCCTAACCCTAAATCCATGGAATCCTAATGATCCACACTCCTAACTCTGAAAAATGTTTTGGCGCTCGCTACGCTCGTGAGCGCGAACTTACGTTCCCCCGGTATTGCGTCCCGCGGGCACTCGCGCACAGAGGCGTGAAACCGAGATCCTTTCCACGC